>NC_090647.1:114245543-114845543 GCF_040937935.1 Hyperolius riggenbachi | reverse complement strand
ATATATATATATATATATATATATGTATTGTATATAATTTTTTTTATTCTTGAGCAGTGTCTTACCTAATATTCTGCATGTATGTGCACAAATTTTTATCTTTTTTTGCTGACATTTGGGGGATATGAGGTAATACATTCTGGCGTGGTTTACATTTTAATTGTTGTTACCATGTGCAGTTCATGAACCATGTACTTTGTTACCATGTACAGTCTATGATAAAGGATTCGATTTATGTATTATTATGGTGAGTGCATGCACTGTTGTTTTTATTGTTTGTTGGGATAAATTCCCTTATAAATTGTGTACCTGTTTTTGCATTAATATATGGTTGGTAGTGTGACTAAATAGGGTAGCTTTTTTCACTTTTGTAGCTTTATTGAGATGCTCTTTTCATCTGTCTACACTGCCAAAAGTAACAATCAGTAGAAATACCTAGTTTAATGGTTATGGTATCTCTGTCCTTGACTTGGCCAGCAAACTCACCTGACCTAAAAATAGATAATCTATGGGGTATTGTGAAGAGGAAGGTAAGAGACACCAGATCCAAAAATGCAGACGAGCTGAAGGCTGCTGTCTAAATCATCCTGGGCTTCCAAAACACCTCAGCAGTGCCACAGGCACGGTTCGGGAACCGGTGAACTCGGCGAACTGCAATAGACTTCAATGGGCAGGCTAACTTGAAAAACTACAAACACTGTTTCTTGCCACAAAAGTAATGGAAAAGATGTTTCAAGGGGTCTAACACCTGGAGGGGGGCATGGTGGAGTGGGATACACACCAAAAGTACTGGGGAAAATTACAGTTTTGACCAGTGGCGTAGCTAAGGAGATATGGGCCCCGGTGCAAATTTTACATGGGGCCCCCCCCAAGCACTCTATACATAACAATTGATATGACGCACCAAAACCTGCCAAGGAAAACCACAGTGTCAGAGATGCAAGAAGAGGATGGGGAACAGCTTGTTAATGATTACCACTATTCAAAGCATCCTTAGAAGTGATTATTACAAGCACAGGACTAATAGAGAGCTAATACTGTGATAGAGGGTGGACCCTTCGGGGCCCCTCTGGCCCAAGGGCCCTGATGCGGTGGCTACCTCTGCACCCCTATTGCTACACCCCTGGTTTTGACACAGAGCAGGGTTATAATCCCTAAAAGGCAGAAATCCCATTGCATTGCTAAATTGGAGGCATAAAGTGCTTGAAAACATCTTTCGTGTGTATACATGGATCAGCAGCGTACTGCTTCACACTGACAGACCAAACCCACTGTGTAACGCACCACAACAGCTGTTTGTGTAGTGATGGCCGTGCTGGACTGGTGTGCACCATGGCGAGAGTGCGGGCGATTGCAGTTTTCAAGCCCATATGGTCGGGCTGAGGTAGCTCAATGACAGAACAACAGTGACTGTCCAGCTGTTGGAATTTGGTCTGTCCACAATGAAGCAACAACCTTATTATCTTGGGTGTGCCCCCCCCCCCCACACACACACACTCATATAGGTCATTGCTTCATTGTGATACGCAAGCCCCTTCACCGCGGCAAGGTAACGATCACGAAGGGGAATTGACACATGTACATGCCTTTTGTTTTGTTGTTGCAGCCGCAGTGCAGTCAGAAAACATAGGCATGTACACGCACTAGAAAAATTATTATTCTTTTTGTTAGCGGCCGCTGCTAGTCACCTTAAAAATTCAGGAATCCACCTGGCATCCTGGACCCTGTTGGTGGTGGCGGAGAAGATGCTGTGTGGGGACTTACTTAGTCTTGGCCCTGGGGGCAGGCAGCAGTGGCCGGCAGGCAGAGAGGCAGTGTGGGGACTGATTTAGTCTTGGGGCAGGCAGTCACACGGCGTGCAGGCAGAGATGCTGTGTGTGGTGGGACTGACTTAGTCTTCGGACAGGCAGTAACCCTCCGGGATCCATGCCTCATTCATTTTGATAAAGGTGAGGTACTGAACACTTTTTTGACCTAGGCGACTTCTCTTCTCACTGACAATGCCTCCAGCTGTGCTGAAGGTCCTTTCTGACAGGACGCTTGAGGCAGGGCAAGCCAGAAGTTGGATGGCAAATTGTGACAGCTCAGGCCACAGGCCACAGGCCACAGGCTGTATATGCAGTGTCAATAGCACAAATGTGCAGTCACACAGTGCAGCGAAAGGTATACACTGAATGTGCTGGGCCTGGCACAGTATAGCAAATAGCAAGGGCCAGCTGCAACACACAGGGCTGTATATGCAGTGTCAATGGCACACAGACAAAAAAAAACACTTCACAAGAACATTAGCCCTCAAAAGAGCTGTTTTGGGGTGCATTTCAGCAACAAATATCAGCAAGGAGCAAGCTAAAAAGAGCCTAACTAAGCTTTCCCTATCTACAGCAAGCACTGTTCCTTCCTCTCACTATAGCAAGATCAGCAGACTGAGAAGATGGCCAACGCTGCGGCAGTTTTATAGGGGGGGGGCAGGGGTCCAGGAGGGCTGCCATGTGTCTATACATGGAAGATGAAATTCAATGTTGAAAAATGTACAGTCATGCATTTTGGTCGTACCAATGGTCTAGCACCATACAAAATAAATGGAATACAGTTGGGGACATCAAACTTGGAGAAGGACTTAGGAGTACTCATCGACAACAAGTTAAATAATCGTACTCAATGCCAAGCCGCTGCAGCTAAAGCTAACAAAATTTTGGGATGCATTAAAAGGGAAATAAAAACTCGAGATGCTAGCATAATATTGCTCCTGTTTAACTCTCTAGTAAGGCCACATCTGGAATATGGAATTCAGTTCTGGGCACCACATTACAAAAAAGATATTGCAGTTTTAGAGCAGGTGCAAAGACGAGCAAAAAAATTGATACTTGGGATGGAAGGTCTCACTTACCAAGAAAGGTTAGATAAACTGGGTTTATTTAGTCTAGAGAAAAGACGCCTTAGAGGGGACCTAATTAACATGTATAAATACATCAGAGGGCAATATAATAGCTTGGCGGATGAGCCTTTTTGTCCCTACGCCTTCTCAAAGGACTTGAGGACATGATCTGCGCATGGAGGAAAAACGTTTTACCCATCTATTTAGGAAAGGGTTCTTTACAGTAAGAGTGATTAAGATGTGGAATGCATTGCCACAGGAAGTCGTTATGGCAAACTCTATACCTGCATTTAACCACTTCCGGGTTTCGGGTGGTTTGGATGATCTGTGCTGCGGGGGCTCTTCAGCGATCAGACTTCCCTGCTTTTTTCCCCACTAGGGGGATGTCCTGCTGGGGGGGTCTGATCGCCGCCGCTCTGCTGTGCCTTGCGGGGGGGCTCCTCAAAGCCCCCCTCCGCAGCGCTATTCCTCCCTCTGCCTCCTTCCCTCCCCTTTTCATTCTGGGCTGCGCAGGACGGAAATCCGTCCTGCCCCGCCTCAGATAGGCTTCAGTCTATCAGATGCCAGTGATCCCCGGCCAATCAGAGGCCAGAGATCGCCGATCTCCTCTACGGCGCTGCTGCGCAGCAGCACCGTATGTATGTAAACAGCGGGGAAGATTTTCCCCGCGTGTTTACATTTACCCTGCGAGCCGCGATCGGAGGCTCGCAGGGTGTTCACACCCTCCGTGAACTGACATGGAATGGCCGCTCGTATGAAAACCGCTTCAGGATTCAGGGGGGTACTTATGCGTACGCAGAATCCTGAAGTGGTTGAAGGGGGCTTAGATGCTTTCTTTGCTTTGAAAGACATCCATGGCTACAATTACTAGGTAATGCCTAATGATGTTGATCCAGGGATTTTATCTGATTGCCATCTGGAGTCAGAAAGGATTTTTTTCCCTTTTGGGGCTAATTGGACCATGCCTTGTAAGGGTTTTTTCGTCTTCCTTTGGATCAACAGGGATATGTGAGGGAGCAAGCTGGTGTTGTACTTTGTTTTCTGTTTGAACTCGATGGACATATGTCTTTTTTCAACCAAAATAACTATGTAACTATGTGTCTGCTGACTGTGATTTAGAGGGTCAAAGTTAAGCGCAATGATGTGGTATAGGGGGCGGGTCAAACTTGCTATGTGTTCGCGGTTCGCCGCGAGCACGAACCACCTAGATTCGGGCGAACAAGTTCGCCGGCGAACCGTTCGGACCATCTCTACATGCCAATCCACACTGATGCAGTAATTCGTGCAAAAGGACTCTGAACTATGTATTGAGTGTGTACATGGACACACTTTTCAGTAGGCCAACATTTCTTTATTAAAAATTATTTTTTATGTTTTTCATGTAATATTGTAATTTTCTGACACACTGAATTTTGGGGTTTCATGTCCTGTAGGCCATAATCAGAAAAATTAAAAGAAATAAACATTTGAAATATATCACTCTGTGTGTAATGAATATATGCATATATGAGGTCAACTTTTTGAATTGAATTACTGAAATAAATTAGGTTTTCAACGACATTGTAATTGCAGATGCACTTGTTTTCCCATTATAGTGCTGCCATAATAGCTCCCAACATTACGTTGCTTCCCATTATAGTGCCTCCATTACATTACTTAAAAGGGAACTATGGTGAAAAACTGAAAAATGTGATATTCAAACGTACACTTTGTCGCAAGGTAAATGCACTATATATATACAGTGGGATGAGAAAATTTGAGCAACCTTGTTAATCGTCATGATTTTCCTGTACAAATCGTTGGTTGTTACGATAAAAAATGTCAGTTAAATATATCATATAGGAGACACATGCAGTGATATTTGAGGAGTGAAAGGAAGCTTATTTACAGAAAGTGTGTAATAATTGTTTAAACAAAATTAGGCAGGTGCATAAATTTGGGCACCACAAAAAAGAAATGAAATCAATATTTAGTAGATCCTCCTTTTGCAATAATTACAGCCTGTAAACGCTTCCTGTTGGTTCCAAGTCTGGGTTCTGGTTGAAGGTGTTTTGGGCCACTCCTCTTTACAAAACATCTGTAGTTCATTCAGGCTTGATGGCTTCCGAGCATGGACAGCTCTCTTTAACTCACACCACAGATTTGCAATTATGTTCAGGTCTGGGGACTGAGATGGCCATTCCAGAACGGACTGAGATGGCCATTCCAGAATGTTGTACTTGTTCCTCTGCATGAATGCCTTAGTGGATTTTGAGCAGTGTTTAGGGTCATTGTCTTGTTGAAAGATCCAGCCCCGGCGCAGCTTCAGCTTTGTCACTGATTCCTGGACATTGGTCTCTAGAATCTGCTGATACTGAGTGGAATCCATGCATCCCTTAACTTTGACACGATTCCCAGTCCCTGCACTGGCCATACAGCCCCACAGCATGATGGAACCACCGCCATATTTTACTGTAGGTAGCAGGTGTTTTTCTTGGAATGCTGTGTGCTTTTTCCTCCATACATAACACCCCTTGTTATGCCAAAATAACTCAATTTTAGTGTCATCGGTCCACAGCACCTTATTCCAAAATGAAGCTGGCTTGTCCAAATGTGCTTTAGCATAACTCAAGCGGCTCTGTTTGTGCTGTGGGTGGAGAAAAGGCTTCTTCTCGCATACAGCATCTCCTTGTGTAAAGTGCGCCGAATGGTTGAATGATGCACAGTGACTCCATCTGTAGCAAGATGATGTTGTAGATCTTTGGTGCTGGTCTGTGGGTTGACTCTGACTGTTTTCACCATTTGTTGCTTCTGTTTATCCGAGATTTTTCTTGGTCTGCCACATAGAGCCTTAACTTCAACTGAGCCTGTGGTTTTCTATTTCCTCAATATGTTCCTAACTGTGGAAACAGACAGCTAAAATCTCTGAGACAGCTTTCTGGATCCTTCCCCTAAACCATGATGGTAAACAATCTTTGTCTTCAGGTCATTTGAGAGTTGTTTTGAGACCCCCATGTTGCTACTCTTCAGAGAAAATTAAAAGAGGAAGGAAATTTACAGTTAACCTACTTAAAGAGAAACTCAGACCAAGAATTTAACTTTATCCCAATCAGTAGCTGATGCTCCCTTTTACATGACAAATCTATTGCATTTCACAAACAGACCATCAGGGGGCGCTGTATGACTGATATTGTGGTGAAACCCTTCCCACAAGAAGCTCTGGGACCGTGGTACTCTGGGCAAACTGCCACAATGTAACAATGTTCACAGACAGGAAATAGCTGCTTACAGCTGTCTGTAACGGCCAGAACAGCTAGAAGCAGCTACATAACCTGCCCACAGTAAAAATGTCACCATGTAATACATGTCAGAACGTGAATCTGGGAGAGGAAAGATTTTACAATGAGCAAACACTGACTAAATCATTTATACATAATTATTGTAAAAATGAAGCACTTTTTTTATTACATTATTTTCCCTGGAGTTCCTCTTTAAATACTCTTTCTCATGATTGGATTCACCTGTGTATGTAGGTCAGGGGTCACTGAGTTTACCAAGCCAATTTGAGTTCCAATAATTAGTTCTAAAGGTTTTGGAATCAATAAAATCAGAGAAGTGCCCAAATTTATGCACCTACCTTATTTTACTTAAAGCGGTTTAAAACCCTGACATAATATTCAATAAAAACGTGTTTACCTACTTTTTATATGCCATACGGTTATCATATTTGCATTTGTGCATAAGTATTATTATTCATTTAGAAGTTATTGGTTTCTAAAAGTACAGTTTTTTGCTTAGTGAGCTGACTTTGCATTTTATTAATAACTGGTCTTATTCGTTGTGGTTTTGCAAGGAGACAAGCTTTTAGTGTGTCTGTCTCCAGCACTAGCTCCTGCACAGTCAGAGAATGTGTCACATTCCTCACTTGTTACCTTGTGTTTACTTAAATGTATCATTACCTGAAAGTTCGGCTGCGGCAGCATTTCTCTTCACGGAACTTTCAAGCTCTGTGTGTAACCCTTCGAATGCTTGTTTAGTAAAAAAAAAAAAAAATGCTGGTTGCATATAATATGCTGTAAATAATGTTTTAGAGCAAAATTGAAATGCAGGGTTATATTCCACTTTAAGCAATTATTGCGCACTTTCTGTAAGTCCAATGCACTTCATTTCACTTCTCAAATCTCACTGTATGTGTCTACTTGAATGGCAGTGGCACAGGCCAGCAGCTTGAATAGTGTTCCAAATAAAAACAACGAAAATCCTTGCGCTCCTATCTGGAGGTTGCAGTCACACATAAACAGTCTTCTTTACTTAGGGAGATAATGTACTGTGCCGCTCCAAGTGTTAGGGCAAGGAGAATTATCTATAAAAGAAATGGAGTGCACAATAGTGCATTACCTGTGTTGGTTTTTATTGCAAAATTTAATGTTATACTCACAAGAATACAAGTTTAAAAGCGCTTCTCAGCGGTAAAGCCAACCGCTTATTTTCCCAGGCAGGGCGGCAGCAGCGCATTTAGGGCACAGTTCAGCAGAAATCAAATGCAATTGGGGCACAGTTCAGCAGAAATCAAACGCAATTAGGGCACATTTTCTTACTTACTGTGCTCTCTCTCTCTCCACTAACCTGCTGCCTCCTCTGTGCTGCTCACTGATAAGATCAGCTGTGGGCTGCCAGACACACAGGTGCTGTATAATTCAATCCAGTGATCTGGTAAGTACCCTTACCAGATCACTGGATTGAATTATACAGCACCTGTGTGTCTGGCAGTACACAGCTGATCTTATCAGTGAGCTTGAATAGTGTGCATGTGAGGGCCCGTTTCCACTATCGCGAATCCGCATGCGTTGCCCGCATGCGGATTCGCACAGTCAGTACAAGTGGATGGGACTGTTTCCACTTGTGCGTTTCCCCGCACGTTTTTCTGTGCAGAAAAAATCTGCAGGGTAGGGCCCTCAGAATTCGCCTGCGTGTGGAATGCAGGCGAATCGCACGCAATGTATTTAATAGGGAAATCGCATGCGTTTTTCCCATGCGTTTTTTGCCGCGATTTCGCATGCGATTTCGCATAGGTACCCATGTTAATTCACACAGGCAGTGACATGGTTAAAATCGCATACAGCCTTACCTATGCGAAATCGCATGCGAAATCGCGGCAAAAAACGCATGCGGAATCGCACCCGCATGTGATTTGCCTTCGGTGATTCGCCGGCGATTTCGCAACGCTATAGTGGAAACGGGCCCTGGGTGTGCAACCTGGCTGGCAACTTTGTTTAAAACCTTTCCTTGGAATGACTTTGAAATAATTAAAGTAAACTTTAAGAATCCCCCATAAGGAGATAAACTAATCCAAAACCTTTTGATAAGATGTTAGAGCTGTGAGACTATATAATCCCTATTGTAAATGACAGCTACACAGGAAGTAAAAAAATACAGTTCATTTACCCTGGGGTGAGTGTGTGTATGTATGCGCACATACGTGTTTTAAATGTTACAGTTATTTGATATAGTACCCCTTTATTTATTTTTGTTCTTCTATTAGAGCTAGTTCACAGTGCATCAGTTGTGTTGCGGAATAATTCCTATGAATATAGGCTTTGAACAAAGTGTGAATTTTTTATAACAGTTTTGGAAAGCTTTTTTTTTCTGAAACTGCGTTATCTTTCTTTCTGTTAACTCAGTGTGGGAGCCACAAACCAGTGGCCAGACAGGGAAGATCAGCCAGTCAACAATTCTTCAGCTGTTCTTCGGTTGGACTGGGCAAGACACCTTACTCTTGCTGAACTTGCACATTACTATGTTCTTCTTGACTCCCCAAGAGTACCCCCTTCACTCACTCAAGTATTTGTGGCTGACGTAACCACATCTTTTGTATTTGATTCAGAATTAAATACCATCGTTTTTTTACTAACACTTCCTAACAACAAGAATAAATAATTATATATGCTCACAGAAGATCCAGATTTAAGCTCTACCCTCAGTATTAGCCAGCTATGAAGCATTCGGCACCCAAGTTTGCTGCTCTCTGACCAATTTCATCTCTTGTCACTCCAGACACTTATAAAATGTCTTTGTCAGCATCCTTTAATATACATGACAGTTCCAGAAAATTATTTTCAAGCTCGCGCCCAATGACAAGGCCTCAGCTCCTCCTTCTTCAGTCCTACTTGTCGTGGGACTTGAATAGGAGGGAAACAAAGCTTTAGATTCTGGTTTCCACAACTCTCTTCAGTATTTTGTAGGGTCCAGGGAGTATGTCCTGGCCTGGAAAGTTCATGTTGTTAGATTGTTTGGAGAATTCTTTGACAGACCCAGTCTGGAGGTTGCTGAAAGGGGTTGTTAAGTTGGAGACTCATTTGCCCAGATATGTCCAGCCAGGTAGCTGGCCATGGTATATTTGCATCCATAAGGCGCTGTCCATTAATAATTGGTTGGGTCTTCCATTACACATCTTTTTGTAGTTTGGTCTCCATGTTTGCATTCTGCACCCCTGGGTCCTCATTTTCTCATTCCTAATGTGTTTATATTGTCAGATTACCTGTACATGTGAGAGGGTGGGGACAAGCATAAGCTTACTCTCCATCAGATCATTTCCTGCTTTTTGTTTTTTCAGCTTTTCCTATAACGTTGGAGATGAAAATATTTGCACAGATGCTTTCTGGCTTCAACTGTATTTGTTAATTAGAATATTCTGTCAGCACATCAACAATAAAAAATGTACTTTTAGCACTTACTAACATCCCCCCTTGCTGAAGCCTGAATTCCATCATTTAATGCTATTTTGACATACAAATCCATTAACGTCACTATTTGAGATATAATTGTAACACATCACATCTGCAATTTATTTTTATTGGTCACTTGAGTCATTTGGTTATTATCCTCCCTCTTTCATCCTTCCTTTTCTTGAATTCAGCTTCAGCCACCTGTCATCACCCTATCAAAAATGTAATACAGTAGAATCTCCTTATAGTAAGCTCTGATATAGTAAACCTTTGGCTATAGTAAATTGAGTCCTGAGGTCCCGACCATGGGATCATACTGTATTACCCATAGACATAAGACCGTTCTCAACTGACTTGTGCTTTAAAGAGGAACTCCAGTGAAAATAATGTAATAAAAAACAGTTCTTCACTTTTACAATAATTATGTATAAATTATTTAGTCAGTGTTTGCCCATTGTAAAATCTTTTAAATCCCTGATTTATAAGGGTAACAAGCTCATTCTCAATGCGACAAAAACTGTTGAGCTCATTGTAGACTTTAGGAAGCACCCCTCCACGCTCCCCCCAGTCTTCATTGATGGAACTGAAGTCTCCAGGGTGTCCGACGTACGGTTCCTCAGTACAACCATAACTAACGACCTTAGGTGGGAGCAAAACACTTCCAGGATACAGAAGAAGGCCCAGCAGAGGCTATTCTTTTTGCGTCAACTGAAGAAATTCGGTATGCCACGCGAACTGCTGACCAGCTTCTACACCGCTACCACGGAATCAATACTCTGCTCCTCCGTCATTGTATGGTATGCAGGGGCATCCGCTAAGGACAAGTACAAACTCCAAAGGGTAATTAACACCGCAGAGAAGATCATAGGATCGCCCCTACCACCTCTGGACCTTCTCCACACAGCGAGACTGGGGTTGAGGGCTTCCAAGATTTCACGGGACCCCTCTCACCCGGGTAACTGCCACTTCAAATTTATGCAAACAGGCCGACGTTACGGGACCATCTACTCCAGAACTACCAGGCGCAGGAACACATTCTTCCCTCAAGCTGTCCTCCACCTGAACTCCACACCCTCCCTCCATAACTGTCCGCAGCGCCTAGTCCCTAGTCAATGCTCGGATCCCTGATCTCTCACCACTCTGGGCAGTACTGCCCCACACTCTAGCTACTAGTGCCCTCAAATGAACTGTTCCCCAGTTTCTAAAATGCATGCTGCTATACCCATCCCATTGTATAAACCTGTCTGTTCTTGTTCTGTGTGTCATGTAAAGAAATGCCTATGCCATGTGTACCACAACCAATTCCGGGCACGACAACTGTCGTACTTGGCGAATAAAGTCAATTCTGATTCTGATTCTGATTCTGATTATATTCTGACATTGATCACATGGTGACATTTTTACTGCTGGCAAGTGAGGTAGCTGCTGTATGCTGTTTTGGCAGTTGGAAACAGCTGTAAACAGCTATTTCCCACAAGGCAACAAAGTTCACAGACAGGAAACTGCCAGAAGTACCTCGGTACTCAGAGCTTCTTGTGGGAGGGGTTTCACCACAATATCAGTCATACAGCACCCCCTGATGGTCTGTTTGTGAAAATGAATAGATTTCTCATGCAAAAGGGGGTATCACTATCAGCTACTGATTAGGATTAAGTTGAATTCTTGGTTGGAGTTTCTCTTTAAACCACATTAAAAGCTTAATGTCTTCGTGTGTACAGGAAAGAAGTAAATGTCTCTAAGCAATCTGACACAATACCTCACACCTCACTGGGTCAGATTACCATAATTGTTATTATTATTATTATTGTGTACCTATATAGCACTGACATCTTCCAGCTCATAATGTATTTTTTCTGATAGTATGGATTCCAAGTTTACTATCTCCTCATGGTGGGACCTGGGCATGAGCAACTTCAAGTAAGAGATGGCCTGTTGAAGTGATGTAGTGAAGTCCATCTCCTAATAGGGGGTTTTCAGGGTTTCCTTTATACTTTACAAAAGCAATACCTGGAAAAGATCTACATACATTGCACACTATTTTGGCAGTTGTATTGATCAACTGCTGCTCAGTAAGTGTGTTTAAAAAGAAAGAAAACCCTAAATAAAGGTGGCCACACACCATACAATTAAAATATCCCATTGTTCGCCAATTCGATAATTTCGATCGGTTGTCCCAAAAAAATCGAGAGCTTTTCTTTGTTCTTAGTCAATGAATCCGATCAAATTTCCCTTTTTTTTTTTTTTTTTTTTTACATTTTTGGAGATTGTACATGTTGGAAATTTCAGACCAACTTTATCAAGAATTGCATGGTGTATGATGGATTGTCAATTACTTAATGTACAGTTCCAATAATTTTTTTTCTGAGCTTTCAACTATTTTATCCATGATTGGGGGAAAACTGAACAGGTGTGTGGTACATTGGTCAGTGAAATATGTTGAATGTTTTGATATTTTAATCAAGTGATCTAAATATTTGATGATTTGGGCTCTCTACATAGCTAGGGCCCTGCTGTGATGAGAAGGAGAATTATCTATATTGGATGTGACGCGATTGAGATATCAAAGCTATAGATCAATTATATATGTGATATTGATAAGCATGATTGAAAAGAAATCTTACAGTATCTAGGTTAGGGGAACAAGGCTTAGTGGGAATTATAACATAAGACTTTGTCCATGATGTTTGTAAATTACCCTCTCACTTGGAATGTATATGCCAGCCTTCCCCATAAGGTAATTAGAGCATGTGGTTCCCATCATTGGGGGCAGGGAATAAATTCCTCAGGCCATAATAGTACAATGAGGCTGTTAGAATACTAGTTTCAGCCAGAATGGAACATGTGCTCACTTTGGGATAAGTGAACAGTTAACTGAAGCAGCTAGGTTTAGTAGTCGACCAATAGAGACTACAGCATTATTTAATTAGACCAATCAGAGATAGTATCGTAAGGCATGTTGGGTCCATCCCATTTTATATGTTAAGAACTTAGGCGGGAAGGTGGGGACATTCAGTCATTCTTGCTCCCTTCAGCCTTTCACACATCCACACCAATGCAAACACACAAACCAGAACAATAGGCCTTTCCTTAATATACCTGCAGATTACTCAGCAATTCATTTCAATTTGTTGAAATATTTTGCAACTATATTTGTAATGTACGGTAATTAAGAATTGTACCTTATTGATTTATTGAATTTTGAATATTCATGGAAGATCAATAATGCCTAAATTAAACAACCACATCTTGTTAAATGATTTATTCTGGTCTCCAAAAGACTTTGTTTTTAAACAACAAATCCCACTTTTAACAGTCAGATTTTTTAATTGTTACAATCATTCAGAAAAATTGATTGCTATACTTGAATTGAACAGATATTTAAAAAATGGTATGGTGTGTGGCCACCTTAAGAATCCCCTATGAGAAGATCAGCTAGTCTAAAACCTGTTAGGTCTGTAGGATTTTACTGACCACTGTAAGTAGCAGCAACATAGGATAAAAGTCATATATAGTGCATTTTAATCTGGGACAAATGTACTTCTTACAATCGTGAAAATGTATAGTCAAATTTATAATTTGAGGCCTGGTTCCCAGTGGTAACTTGCATAACGCACACGATATAATGAGTGTGAACTGTAATGGAGACTGGACATAGACTTTAATACAAAGCCTGCATGCAGGGAGATAGAATAATGCAATCAGTTACAACACATTACTTTTAACAGACTGTACATAGAACTGTATGGGCAGTGAGTTGACATGCAGAATTATTCTGCAATGCAACTGACCACTGCGAACCAGCCCTAAAGGACAACTATAGCAATGTACTTTTCTCCCAGAATAGAAGGAACTATAAATTACCTTTCTCCTGACTTGTCTGGTTTTAGACCACTTCAACTGCTCATGTGTTTACTCCAAGTGCAAAAATAGTATGCAAGTGAATAGGTGGGCTGCCCAGCATCTTTATATAGATCCCTTCCAGGGAGTGCATTTGTAAAGAATAAAGGAAATGTCGAGAATCTCCCATATGGAGATGGACTACTCCAACATCTGTCAGATCTGTTAGCTTTTTACTAGTTACTGTAAGTGACAGCAACATATCAAAATAAAGTAATTTATAGTGCATTTTACTCAAGGGGAAATCTATATTTTATATATATGCATTTTTAAATTTTACACTTTTTTGATAGTGGTCCTTTAACTACTGGTGGACAGAATTAGTTTTATTTTCTGTGCCTTATCACCACCAAAATATTTTTTATTAAAGGGAACCTGAAGCGAGGAATTTTTTTTTAAATAAACACATGATGTACCTGCAAATTAATATCACACACTTACCTCACTGTCAGTTCCTCTCAGAAGCTCACCATTTTCTTCTTACAGTGATCCCTTCCAGTTCTGACATTTTGTCAGAACTGAAACATACCAGTTGCTGTCAGTTATATATCAGCACCTGTCAGTTACAACTAAATGTGCAAGGTAGTATCCATGTTTCCCTATGGCTCAAGTGGGTGACATTACAGTTTAACAGTGTGCTGGCCAGGAAGCTGTTATGGGGTTAATGGCCATTTTTAAAATGGAGGACAGAGAATTCTATTGATCATAGTGGACAAATGGGATGCAGGAGAGGAGAAAGAGATTGAGGAGTAGACTACACAGGAGGTAAGTATGACCTGTGTATGGTTATTTTGACTTTTTATTTTCAGTTCAGGTTCTCTTTAAATAATTAGGAACATAAAAAGTAATTACTACTACACAAAATATCAGCATATGCATTGATTGCAGTTTATTAAAATATACAGTACATTGCAATGTCTCAAGTATATACAGTATACACTATAATCACTTTATACCTATAAGCAAGCTAATGTGTGTTGTGCAAATACAGATATTGCATAGAAATGGATTCCCATCTATTTATCTTTTTGGTATATTAAAATGGAGACGATTCTGCTTGAATGTTTATCAGTGATGTCCATGTGTGGTCTGATGTTTGCTGATTGAGACATGGCATCTGGAGTTGAATCCTTCCTTATGGTGGTGCTGCTGCTGATGGTGGTGCTGCTGGTGCTGCTGGTGATTGTGGTGCTGGCCACTTGCTCCATGAGACTTCCCTGAGAAATGGCTTTGGCCCCCAGTGCTGGAGTGCAGGACAGCTGGCAAAAATGAAGTCAATACGTTGAGATTAAAAAACTATCAGTGTGCAAGGAAAACTTTCAAGAATGCAAGGAAATCTTCTTAACGTGCCTAAAATTAACCCAGTCATTAGGCAAAATCCACATTTGGCGAGCGCATTGATGAAAGTTGACATTAGCTGACCCTAAAAAAGTTTATATTTCTAGAGCAGCCACTTTTATCACAGAATTTGCATGTGTGACTTGGAGATGGGTTCTGCTAGCATTCTCTCAGAGCCATGACATGGTAATATCGAAACCTTCTTGACCGGCCACATCTACTGGCAGATGTGACTGTCAAAACTAATCCACATTGAGTATAGTAGTGAACCTGTTATATTTTTTAAAAAGGTTAGACACATACCAAGGTAGAGAAAAACCTTGAGGTAGATCAGAGGCTTCTCATGGCCTCCTCACTCTCACTGTTGCGCAAGGACCCACTGAACATATCCAATAAGACCTTGTTGGATATGCTCTTGTGGCTGTACAAGCATGGCCATGATGTGCCTGTGTGAGCATGGCCATGCCTGCACAATAAGCCCAAGCCACTTGTCCATGAGTGGCTCTATTGGACAGCCAAGGCCGTACAGGCTTTGTTGTGCACAAAGAGGAGCGTAGCCACAAACTTTCAGAGGGCCTGGGCAGTGGCAGTAATCCTCGAGGAGGACACAGGAAGCCTATCAACCATGCAGAGGCTTCCCTCTTGTTATGTAAGTATTCTATTTCTTATTTTAACAATGCCTTGGAATTACTTTAAGAATCTCTCACACTGGGAAAGGCGGGGGATTAGGGCCCTTTTCCACTAGCGCGTTTTGCGCTAGCGGAATAGCAAAATCGCAAACCGCTAGCGATTTTACAATCGCTAGGGTTTGCTAAATAACATAGGAATCGCGGTAGGGTATTTCCACTACCACGATTCGTTTTTGCCTGAAACGCGATCGCGGCACGGAGCGATATTTGCCGCGATTTTGCTATGCAGTGCATAGCATAGCAAAATCGCGGCCGCAAACGTCGGGAAATCGCCGGTCATTTTTTACCTTTTGCGATTCAGCAATCGCTAGCGTTCAGCGTGAGCGCTAGCGACTGCTAGTGGAAAAGGGCCCTTAATTTGTTTTTGATTTGGTGGAGGAAACCAGAGTGGCTGCGGGAAACCCAATCAAACATAGATAAGACATAAAGGAGTGTAGTGGTTGAGATTAGCAACTAGCAACGTAGTAGTGCCAATGATAGCATTAGACACTCAGCCAATTTACTTATCTCCTAGGAGAAAACTCAAGAGAAGACTCAAGAGAGAAAATTAATTGCATATGGGTTTAGGAGAGATCATTTGTGAGATTAAAAAAATGAGGAAAGATAATTTATAAGAAAAGCTTTGTGAAACAACAAGAATTTAGTTATGCAAGACATGTAATTTTCACAAGCAGAGGAAGCAAGATGTCTGCCCCACAAAGACCACATATTTTGCAGTTCTGTTTAACAAGGTGAGATTATGGGAATATGCATTAGGAAAAATAATGGAATGTGGTTATAAAGAGCATGGTAAAGAGGGGATCAAGTGAAATAACTCTTTATCCAGGTTTCCTTTAAATTACCAAAAGCTTACAAATCAATCAATATATGTATGTTATTAAGCTTGGCCATACACATATAGATTTTCACCCAATATTCCAAAACAAACATTGGGTGAAAGGAAAGGAATCTATTTCTACCACACTCAGCACATCAATTTTTAATAGATTCCAGCAATCTATCGAAAATTGATCTGCAGTTTAGCACTGTTCGTTGAAGTGCAACGCTATGGGCTGTCGATCTACCAACCCTCCTGCCCCACCTCTATTCAAAATAGATGTTCCATCTTCTCTGAACAGTACTTTTTAAAAGAAAAATTGAGACTCCATTGGCCTGACAATTTGGAGGAATTGATTCCCATTTGATTTGATCAGAATTTGCAGGGTATCAAACAAGAACATTGAAAATTAATGTGTGTATGGGCATCATCAATTGTGAACTATATTTAAGTCAAATTTATTTTTAACCAACACAATATGGAAAGTTAACTTGTAAATTCCATGCGTGAATTGTAAAATCCTCAAAAGTATTGTAGATTCATGTTTTATGCCTATAAGCTTTACAAATGTTACAACCATTTTACTTACAAATATTTACGTGGCCCTCTACAGCTAATCTGAAAAACACAAGAACAAACATTATCAGTTCAGAAAAACACAAGAAAAAAACATGGACGCCAGGAGCTTGATCTGGTGTATTATCGTAGATACCAGAAGCAATATGTAAAACAAAGGTGGTTATACTCACAAAGCTAGGTTGCACAAGAAACAAAAAGAAAAACCGAGAGCCCAATATAGTGCAGTAAGTCTAACAATTGTTGGCGAAATAATTAACAGATGTGGATATGCTCACAAACACGGGTTACCACATAGGCAACCACTTGAAATGCAGGTGGGGAGCATTAGAACCTGACCCCACTTAGGTTTAAGAAGTCGCTCTCTGTAGATAGAAAGAAGGGGACGTCCCCTCCACCCAAGGTGGACTATATACTGTGCAAATTTGGACAGAGGCGCCAGGCAGGTTAAAATGATCTAAAAACAACTAAAAAGGAGGAGTACAGGTGGACTTACCTCCTGAAATGAAGGACAATCGACATTGTTCAAATCGCAAATAACTATTTATTTTGGCACTCCGCAACGCGTTTCGCAGGTATAACCCGCTTCATCAGGCAAGGAGTGTCGCATTGCCACTATTGGACCTTTTTGAGCTTGCACTCCTTGCCTGATGAAGCGGGTTATACCTGCGAAACGTGTTGCGGAATGCCAAAATAAATTGTTATTTGCGATTTGAACAATCTCAATTGTCCATCATTTCAGGAGGTAAGTCCACCTGTATTCCTCCTTTTTAGTTGTTTTTAGATCATTTTAACCTGCCTGGTGCCTCTGTCCAAATTTGCATAGGTTGCACAAGAGGTAACCACTCAGAAGAGCATATGGGGAAGTATCGTCCCTACTCGGTCTTGTGGTGGTAAGATGGTGGTTGCTGCTCCTCAAGAAAAGTCCATAGGATAGGAGGTGCCCAGTTTGTGATACCTGTTTTTGATACTCCTGGGCGCCTCCTATCCTACCTCCAAAACATTATCAGTTATATTTTACATTTGTACTGTATATTTTTTTTCCTTAAAACATTAAATATCAACTACAATGATGTGTTGTACGTATCATAGAACTGCTGAGTTTATACAACCCAGTAGAGGGTACTATCTTAGTGGCTTGGCTTTGTCATCTGCTATTATTGGGGCCCCAAATATACCCTCACCTACCAAGCCCGTTTAATATCCCAATGAGGCAATTACCTTTGCTCTGCATTGGTCCAAGATGTGATGAGATACATGGGACTGAAAGGGTGCATGAGTGGCATTAGAAGGGGTTGGGGGAGGGTTGTGTTTCATGGCTGGCTGGGGTGCGG
Organism: Hyperolius riggenbachi; assembly: GCF_040937935.1. NCBI lineage: Eukaryota > Metazoa > Chordata > Amphibia > Anura > Hyperoliidae > Hyperolius > Hyperolius riggenbachi. Next base: position 114,827,313 of record NC_090647.1, on the reverse strand, counting down.
CAAGGGAGGAGGTGACATAACTGGAGTTCCAACCAAAAAACCCTACGTCTCAGGACTTGCAGTGGTTATGTACAGCACTGTGGGTGGCAGCAGTTAATGCTCAATGTGGCAAAGGTGATAAGCTGGTGTGATGGACACAGTTTTCTTCCCAGTCTGTGCCATGTTAGAACGGCTTTGCTTTGTGTCCGTAATCTGCACACCTCATCAGTTTATTACTTAGGATGGTGTATTTAGTTAGTGTGTTACGGAAGACTTTCTTATCATTATCATATGTAAGTATTTCTCAACATTATTGTGTTATGTACTACTTTATGAAAGCCTGTTCCTGCCAACAAATAGGAGACTATAGTATGCCACTAACTGAGAGGAGCATAAATGAACTGTAAATATGAAAATGTCCACACACTGCCTACCCATTGCATCTCAATCCCACCCCCTTAGACAACCCCTCCCCCCATCCCCCTATTATTGTCTTTGTTTTGCCATTGCCAAATACCTGTATATATTTTGGTCATGCCAATAAACCTAATTTGAATTGTATTGAATTAATCATCTTAAAGAGACCCTGTAACAAAATTTTCAACCTTATTACTTTTATCCCATAAGTCCCTATACCTGTTCTAATGTGGTCTGTCTTACTGCAGCCTTTGCTAGTTGCATAGTCGCTGTAATATCTCTGTTATCTAATCTAATCCTCTTTCCTTTGTCAGCTTTGTCGGCTCAGGCAAGAATGTGCTGCTCTGCTTGTGATATGGAGAAGCTATACACACCCTCTCCACACCCCCTGCAAGCTCTGTACTAGTCACAGATTTAGCTTCTCTAAACCTATCACAAGCTGGTTAGCAGCCATGTCTTTTGTTTGTAAACACTGCCTAAAACTGGCAATTACAAGCCAGGATTGCAGCAGGGAGTGGCAGAAACAGCACAGAGGGGCCCAGGAGAACATAATGAATAGAAGGGTATGCTTTTTATTGTAAGAATTTTAGAGTACAGATTCTCTCTAAGTACTTCTTGGTTAGAACATTTGAGATATATGAAGGTACAGGACAGTGTGGTACCAAATTTTTTTCTGGTTGAACTTGATGGACGAATGTCTTTCTTTCCAACCAAACTTTATAACATTTATAAGCAGTTTATTTTTAATAAAATAATAATTAAAAAAATATTTTTTTCCTGTTTCATCAATATTAAAACATATTTACAAAATAATGTGTGGCTTCTGTAAGTGGCATTGGTAAAAATGCAATTCTCAGTTCAGAAGCTTTCTTTGATTTTAAAGGACTTAAAGGAAACCTTAAGTCTGATTAAAAAAAATGACATTTACTCACCTGGGGCTTCCCTCAACCCCTTGCAGCCAATCAGTGCCCTCGCCGTGTCTCGGAGATCCTCCCTTACTCGCCGCCGACCACTTACGGTTTGGCCGTCATCGGCCGACAGGCATGGGAACGCGAAGAATCACTCGCGTTCCCATGCCTGTCGGCCGGTGACGGCCAAACCGGAAGTGGTCGCCGGCGAGGGAGGGAGGATCTCCGAGACACGGCGAGGGCACTGATTGGCTGCAGGGGGTTGAGGGAAGCCCCAGGTGAGTAAATGTAATTTTTTTTAAATCAGACTTAAGGTTTCCTTTAAGTAACATCGCCCCCTATGCTGCTATTGCGGCCTAGGGGGTGATATTGTGGCTGGGAACGCGAAGAATCACTCGTGTTCCCATGCCTGTCGGGTCCTGTCGGCGAAACCGGAAGTGGTCGCCGGCGAGGATGGGAGGATCTCCAAGACACGGCGAGGGCACCAATCGGCTGCAGGGGGAGGGAAGCCCCAGGTGAGTAAATGTCATTTTTTTTTATCAGGTAAAGGTTACCTTTAACCTGTTCCCATACTCAGGAATTCTTTTTCAAACAAAAGCTATGGGATGATCATGCTCACAAAAAGCCCACACATTCAGTAAATAATCACTTTTACCACTGCTGACTTCTGCCATGAAGAAGTGTGAATGTCAACAGCCAACAGTACTGAAGCACTGCTTGTCCATCACCATTTGATCTTTGGTGTAAACATTCTCCTCTCAGCTGAGCTTAGAGGTTGAGATAACACTTTGGTGGTTGAAACAGCATGGCAGAACTCACAAAAAGGGTCAATATACTCTGGAGCTTTGGACAGCAATGTGAGATGACATTGTGTACCAAAAATCAATGTACTGTATTTAGGTATTTAGAATATGGCAGAATTAATTATTACTGCCTGATCCAAAATATAGACGCCTATGTATATATAGGCTTTGTCAGCTTCTGAATATACCAAGGCTGATCATACTGTCATTGTCGACAGAGATGATTATGTTACTATGCTGATCACTATTGTTCCTATGAGATAAGTCTACAGCTGGAAGTAAGGGAAGTATTTATTGTATGGAGAGACTTTTAAACCACTGACCTGCCCTCTTCTCCCTCCAGCATCTTCCTGTAGGTGGCGATCTCGATGTCCAGAGCCAGTTTGACGTTCATCAGTTCTTGGTACTCTCTCAGTTGGAGAGCCATGTCCTGCTTGGCCTTCTGTAGAGCAGCCTCCAGCTCAGCCAGTTTATGCTTGGCATCTCTGACTGCAGCTTCACCACGTTCCTCAGCCTCACTAATGGCTGCTTCCAGCGCAGCACGCTAATAATGGTGCAAAAAAGAATAAATACAGTTATGTTTCTAGAAATAAGACTGTACATCCTTCAGCATGGCCAGACTTGTAACCAATAGCCTATTTACCTAGGGATTCATTCATATTAGTTTGCTGTCTTTAATCAGATCTAATACTGATTAGTGCTTATGCCCCATACACACTCTAGATAAAACTCGGCAGAGGCGGGAAATAATTACCACTGCTGCTGAGAATCTTGTGTGTGTGTAGAACAGCTCCCAACCCCCTACCTCGCTGTCCGCTCGGCAAGTGATTTGCTCGGCAGATCAGTTAGACCGAGAGCATTGTTCTCCCTACTTACCCCACCCACCATGTGACATCATACCTGCCCCACTCTGACCACCCTCTACACTCCCCTACATAGGAACAGAACACGTTGATAGCATCGACCTAGCAATCTTGCCCGAGAGACCTGTTTTCAGAATTATAAATGCTTCTTGCTACTTTACATTGCTTTACATTGGTATATCGCTCCACCCTCCCACTGATGTTTAGCTTAGGCTTGATGTCACACAGTTTTCTGCCCCAGAGCATTCTGGGATATCAACTGATGCTACTGCTCACTACAGAGATGGGAATAAAACCTTTCCATAATATTTTACCTTGCCAGCAGTAAAGATGGCGGCACCACTGATACATTTAAGAATGCAAATCATGGTGAGGAAAGATATTACAACGGGCAAACATTTACTAAATAATTTTGTAGATGAAAATTGTAAAAAAAATAGCAATTTTCTTCATTAAGTCCTTTCCTTCCCTACTGACCCCTTTATATGCCATGGGAGGTCCCTACATCACCTATGTTGGGGAGAAGTATGTGAACAACAATATGAAAGACACCACTGAGGAGTGAGCAGTGTAAGGCCGGGCACCCACTTCTGCTTGCAAATCACTCTCAAAACGCTGAGAGCGATTTTGCAACTTAAAAGTGGAGCGATTTCCAGAGCGGTTTAGAGGAAAGCGATTTGGGGCCCTGCATTCCCCTATTAAATCGATCTGGAAATGCTGCATGCAGGGTGATTGCAATTTTGGCAAATCACTCCTGTGGGCTCACCTCCATCAACTTTCATTAGCCTAGTGTTACAGAATTGCCGGCAATTCTGAAATGCAGCTAAAAGTGCTCTAGTGGGCCATAACCCTAAAGTATGTTTGTATAACATTTGCATATCTTCCCCATTTCTACTGTATCCATATTGGTACCTGGGACTTGGCACACTCAATTTCTCCTTTAAGCTTCTGAATCCTGTGATTGAGTTCGGCGATCTCATTTTTGCTGTTCTGCAGATTGTCTCCATTTCTTCCAGCAGCCAATCGTAGATCTTCAAACTGCAAATAATAATGAAAACATACAGAGCATTCTTTTACAGCTTTTTTTGTTAACTTGTGCTTTGTTTATTTCCCCAATTAGAGCAATTAGATTACAGTTTTGCTCCGTGTCCAGGCACAGGATATGTTCCGTTTTTAAGGCCCCTTTCACCCCGTGTTACGCTGCCCTGCTGCATCCCCCCCACAAGGTTCATGCAAGTCTATGGAGACTTGTACACTTCACACGATGCAACACGGTGCGCCTGAAGTAGCAAAGTGGCCGGATTCCCAACGGAAGGACTGCAGCACGTTACTGCATGATCCGTGCCTGACGCACAAATTAAGGAGCAATGCAAGTCAAAGGGGCTATGCAGCAAGTGTGCACGACGGGAGTGCGGTGAGATGTGGCGCGCATGCACAGACTGAAGTGAATCCCAGTGACGTACTTCCTGCCCACCATATTCATATTAGATTGGATGATTTTTTTTTCTCATTTGTTCTTCTTTCAGAAATGATGTTCAGCTCTTTGTAAATACATGTATTTATTTACTAAAAGTGTGACTCTATACTTAATCCTCATTGTTTATTTTCAAATGACAATGTGACAAAACAGTAATGATAATAGAAATGACCAGGGTGATTTGAATGATAAAACTACGCCTTGGCTCATGAATTCTTCTGTAGCAAGTGTGACCAAGAGTGTGGTGAGAGCATGGATGCAGTTGTGGCAGGGGTGGGTCTATGTGTCCCTCTTTCTTATCTCTATAAAAATTGAGAGTATTATTAAAGCAAACCTGTAACTTTAAAAAAAAGGTAGGTAAAGGGAAGCTTGGGGATGGTTCAAAGGATTCCAATGTCTACCTGGATCCTACACCCAGTACACCCTCTTCTTGTTTGCAGTCTTGCTCTCCTCTGTGTTCAAGCATGGCTATGCACAAACATGGTCACGCCCTTGCATAAGCACAAAGTCGTGCATGGATGAGCAGCTTTGGTTTCCTGCACAGACACAACCATATTTTCACAGTGCGGCCACGCTCATACACAGAGGACAGCATGGCTATGAGAACATATCCAATACGTTCTGGACGGATATGTTCAGAGCAGTGGTCGGCTCCTGGATGGACCGAGAAGCCCCTGGACTATTCAAAGGGCTTCCTTATACTTAGGTGAGTATCTCATGTTTTCCCATGTCTTTACAGGTTTCCGTTAAATCTGAGTAAAATGATGTTTGTGTCTGTGTGTATGTGTATTTCTGACACTAGCATTGCTTGATAATGACAAAGAGCAAGATTCCTATATGTCCCTAAATTACAGAGGGGTGTATCTTCTTCCCAATATGCGATACTCACCCTAGACTGGTACATGGCCTCAGCCTCAGCTCTGCTTCGGCTAGCAACCTCTTCATATTGAGCTCTGACCTCAGCGATAATACTGTTGATGTCCAAGTCTCTGCTGTTGTCCATGGACACAAGGACTGATGTGTCTGAAATCTGTGACTGGAGTTGACTAATTTCCTGAAGATTAAAATAATAACAGTAATAATAAAGGCACAATACATTTATCGCTAACCAATATACTGTATGCTATTGAGTTTACAGTGTTGATATGGGTCAATAGTAGCATTCGAATATTTACCGCTTCATACAAAGTCCTCAGGAAGTTGATTTCCTCACTTAGAGAGTTTGCCTTGGCCTGAAGTTCAGCTTTGTTCATGAAAGAACCATCAACATCCTAATAGTAGAAATACAATATATGAAGCCTTTTTTAAACTGGACACAAATTATTTTTATCCCCTTTTCCCTACCCCACCTCAAAACGTCATATAAAGCAAAGGTCTCATTATAGACGACTAGCAATAAAACCATTATTTGACCCAAACTGGTCTGATCATGCGTTTAAAGAGGTGGGATTTAATTATGTTAGTGGGGCACAGAGGCTGGTTGTGGACACTAACACCAGCCTCTGTTGCCCCATGGTGTGCCTCCATGTCCCCCCTGCGTGCCGCTATACCCCCCGCAGTGCTAGCGACACACAGCGTGTCGCCAGCACAATGTTTACCTATGCCTGTCTGTTAGCGCCGCTCCCCCGCCTCCTCTGTATCGGCGCTACCCGCCCGAGTCCCTTTCCTCTACCGCTGATTGGAGGGAAGTGACGCGGGTGGGTAGCGGCGATACGGAGGAGGCGGGGGAGCGGCGCTAACAGACAGGCATAGGTAAACATTGTGCTGGCGACACGCTGTGTGTCGCTAGCACTGCGGAGGGTATAGCGGCGCGCAGGGGGGTCCTGGGGGCACACCATGGGGCAACAGAGGCTGGTGTTAGTGTGCACAACCAGCCTCTGTGCCCCACTAACATAATTAAATCCCACCTCGGGTTCTCTTTAAGGCCTGAAACACTAGTGTGAAGGTATACTCTTTATGTTTAAGTTCCGATATATTAAGGAACAATTTGGAAGCTACCAGCCCAGGTTCATGTGATTGTGGGTTCAATGAGAAAAAATATCCATATTATTTTAAATACAAGGTCCTAACATTTATGAAATGGGGGTATTCGGAGAGGTAGAAGGAATGAAGTAAGTAATTTCTTCTGTTTGGGGTTTAGTGCATGGCATATTCAGAGCATCAGAATCTAGTATGGCAGGGACTTTTGAGCATGGACTCTTAGCTGTGTTGTAAGCCCTAAGAAACACAACAAATGACTTTTACAATAAAATGTGTCTTTGTCTAGTTTTTAAAACCCATGTCTGGACTTTCTATATTATTTTCATAATAATTATCTGAAATATAATTGTTGATTGTAAGCCCTTCATACAGGGGAGTTATAAGACACAAGTAACTGTGCATATCTTTGTAGTCCCTCCATTCATTCATTAATAAAGGGAGCATATCACCTCCATTGTATCTAACATATCACAGCAATTTATGGTGTTGCCATTTTTAAAAATCCTATTTTTTTGTAACACACCCAACAATGAATTATTGCTTTATTATTGAATTGGTATTATTGTTACTGTTGCTATTATTATTATTACAATTATATACATATATTATTGAATGATTGCTACCTACCCTCTTCAGAAGTACAAATTCATTCTCAGCGGCTGTTCGTCTGCTGACTTCACCTTCATAGCTGTGAAGAGACATGTTTCTCCTTCAGAACAGGTACTTAAAACATCACAATATGCTACAGAAAAAAATAAAGTGTATAACAAACTGATCTGCCCAAACAAGAGCTTGCATTAGGTCAAGCAGATCCCCAACAACAGACTGCTCAGATTCATCATCCAACAAACAGCTCTACACAATGAACTGCTCCATGCAGTAAACATACATCAGCAGCTAGAGGAAGAGCATAATTTCATTAATAATAATAATCATAATAATTAACTTAAAGGGCAGGTCCAAACCCCCCCCCCCCCCCCCCCAAAAAAAAAACAAGATATACTTACCTGGGGCTTCCTCTAGCCCCTGGCAGCCAATATGTTCCTTGCAACAGCTCCAGAATGCCGAAGTCGGCATCCTGTGCAAGTGCCCGGCCTCGCCACTCGCGATTGCTCTCATGTGGCCTGGAGCATTCTGCACAGGCGCAGAACTAATGCGCCTGTGCAGAATGCTACCAGCCACTGGAGCGAGATCGCAAGCTCCACGGCCGCGAGCTCACACAGGAACAGTAGATGCCAACCTAGCAAGGTTGGCATCTGCAAAGTAGGGGACCCCAGGATGGATCTGCCCTTTGAAGGAGATCTGAGGTGGCACAAGGGAATTATGCTTTAGTTTCCCACGGCTTCTTCCAGCCCCTAGATGTCTGTGTGTCCATTGCTGGTCTTCTGGTGTGCCACAGAGTCCCGCAGTCAGCCTCGTCACCTCTCGTGATCAGGCTCCTGCTGCTTGAGTGTTATGTGAATGTGCAGTGCTACTGCGCATGTGCAGAACATTCCCAGCAGTGACAGCACGATCATGACAGGCATGTGGCGGCAGGGGGACTCTGTCGCACAGCAGCAGCAATGGAGGCACACACTTCTAGGGGGTGGAAGAAGCCCCTCCCCAAGTAAGTAAAGCATAATACCCTTGTGTCACCCCGATATCCTTTACATTTTAACTGAGAATCACCACCAGATCAGGAATACCGACAAATCATAGAGATACACTAGATCTAGAGGAGAAGAATTTAGTTTTTTGCTTATTTCTTGTGTTGTTTGCAAAGTGTAGAAAGATTTGAGAAAAATTCAGCAAAAATAGCTTGTATGAAAAATGATTTAACTGTGAAAACGTGGAACGATATTTTTACCGCAAAAATGTTTTTACATTAAAAACTGAAAAACTCATTTTCGATGGCATTTTCTTCAAAAATCAAATTTAAAATTATTTTCGCAAAAATAAAAGTGGAAAGAATATTGACATTTGACTCATCACTGCTTGTTGCAATGAAACGTAAACTGCTCGTTCTTTCAACTTTTACTTTTTCAAGCGTAAGTAAATGCATCAAGTGAAATAGCTGCAAAGCTGCAAATTCAATTCTTAGCTCCTTTGAGACATGGTTAGTGAAGAAGATGTCAGTGCTATATCAGTGCTTAAAGGATACCAGAACCAGAAGGCTCTGGTAAAAATGGTAGATGCAGTGTGTAGGGGGTAAAAATACTGGCCACTCCTCCTGGTTCCCTCCGTCTGCCGCGGTTCCTGCTGTATACATGCTGATGTCCCGGCGACTTTGTTGACCTTTGCCCCAGACATACTGCACCCTGTATGCCCTCCCTCACACCCAAGCATGGTAGTAAGATGGGCTCCCCCCTCCCTCCCACCCCAGTATTGTAGCCTGTTGGACTTCCCTCTTCACTTCTGGCTGGCGCATAGTTAGAGGCTCAGAAGCACGGTGACACCTCCGTCTCCTCCGTGCTGCATGTGCGCTCCACTAAACCAAGCGTCACCTGCTAATCAAACCGCCAAGGCTACTGTACTTCCCCTCTCTCCTCCCGCTCTGTTGTGCACCATGGTATGGTCTCTCTGCCCCCCCCCCCCCCTCCACAGAAGCAGAATGCACTGCTAGGGCCTGATTCACAAAGCGGTGCTAACAGTTAGCACACTGGTGAAAAGCCCTTTATCACGCCTAAACTCAGTTTAGGCATGATAAGTTTAGGTGTGATAAGTTTAGGTGTGATAAGTTTAGGCATGATAAGTTTAGGTGTGATAAGTTTAGGCATGATAAGTTTAAGCACCAACTGCGTGAGCACTGTAGTGCACAGCTGATCAAAAGTTTTGCGCTAGCAAAGTTTGGTGCACTTCGCATTGAGTTTAATGGCGCTGCTTTGCGTGCGGGACTTTGCATGCTATCTACACTTATCTAAACTTAGCATGCCTAAACTTATCACACCTAAACTTATCACACCTAAACTTATCACGCCTAAACTGGCTTTTCACCAGCGTAGTGCAATGGTTATCACGCCTAAAGTCTCTAACTGGGTTAGCACCACTTTGTGAATCGAGCCCCTAGTGTGCAAGTTAGCATTGCATCTGTACAGCTCGTCCCCAAACTGTTTCCTGAGTCGAGCTGGTAATTTTTAAAAGATCAGTAAAATAAAAATAAATAACAAGTATCTAATTTCTTTTTGAACGTATTCTGTATTTGTTTTGTTATTCTTTTTTCATATACATCTACAGTAGCTTTTGGGAAGGATGTGTTTCCCATAAAACCGATGAAGACCACTATTTGTATGTGTGTTCAAAGTTATTTAGTTAAGTTGACCCTATCTCACTGAAGGCTCCTTTCCTACTACCGGTTCTTAGATTGTTACACAGTGTGCTAGAAATTCTCTCTGCATGGTGACTGAGAGCAAACAATTGTCACAATGCTAAATGCCAAAGTTGCTTCTTGTCACCTATGAGGGTTTCATTTTACGAAAGAGAAGAGATAAGGGCAGCAGTGTGTAACACAACAGCGGTCATACAGACAAATCAGTGTAATTAAAAATGACATATAGCAGCACCTTCTCCTTAGCTCATCCACAGTACCCTCCAGATTACTCCTCTGAGTAGCTAAACGAGAACTTTCATGTTCCACACTTTCCAGCTGCCTCTTGAGGTTTCCAATAAAAGCTTCAAACAGGGGTTCAATGTGGCACTTGGCTGTCTTCTGCTCCTGCAGAAAGGCCCACTTGGTCTCCAGCATCTTGTTCTGCTGTTCCAAGAATCTCACCTGTTATAGAAATAAAATTAAGTTAAAGCGAACAGTGAAAATAATGTAATGAAAAAAGTGCTTATTTCTTACAATAATTATGTATGAATAATTTAGTCAGTGTTTGTCCATTGTAAAATCTGTCCTCTCCCTGATTTACATTCTAAAATCTATCACAGGTGACATTGATGTCTGTGGAAGGAGATGCTGCTTTTTTGGTATTTGGAAACAGCTGTTATTTCCCACAATGCAACAAGGCTCCCACAGGGTGATGTCAGTACCTAGGTGCTGATATCACGCTGTGGGAGGGGTTTCACCACAATATCAGCAACACAGAAGCCCCTGATAAAAAGTTAAAGATTTCTCATGGGAAAGGGAGTATTAGCTACTGACTGGGATGAAGTTCAATCCTTGGTTGTACTTGAAACGGTATCTCCCATTGTAATGTACATTTTTGGGGTTCTGAGGCTAACGGTAACAGTATGTGGATCAATATAGGCTCTAGCAATTCTTGCTAGCTATCAATCACTCCTGAATTTAAAAGAAATTGGGTAGTAGTGATCAATGTACCACCTTGAACAACTTGATCTTGATCAAATATGAGCTAAAAAAAACGGATGGCAAACCAATTCTGCCACTAGCAGTGGCGCAGCTACAGACCTTGGGCCCCAATGTGGAATATGGATCACCCCCACCGCCTTTAATTCCTACATGAAATAATGTGCTCCCTCCCACCCCAGAATGGTAGCCAGCTGGGCTCCCCCCTCCCTCCGACACAGTATGGTAGTCATATGTGCTCCGCCTTTCTCCCACCCCAGCATGGTAGCCATATGGTCTCCCCCTCCCTCTCACCCCAGTATTGTAGCCAGATGGGCTCCCTCTCGCTCACACCCCAGCATGCTAGCCAGATGGGCTGCCCCTACCTTCCACCTAAATATGGTAGCCAGATGGGGTCCCTCCTCCCACCAACCCTAGTATGGTAACTAGATGTACTCCACTCCCTTATCCCCCTCCATCTACTCCTCCCACACTGGTATGGTAGCTAGATGTGAATTCACTTGCTCAATGGAAACTTACTGACATAACCAACCACCTTTTAAAAGATTTGTTCCAGAAATTATTGGCTTAGAGATCAAACATTCTAAAGTCAATTGATCTCTAGCAGATTTGTTTTTAGTGATTTAATCTGCTGGAAAAAATGACAGTATGTAGCTTAGACAGTATCTAGCCATGGCCATAAACAATAATCAGATCACTGGGAAGTTTAACACCACATTATAGTCATTTCCTTAATCTCCCTAAAATACCATGGCAACGTGGAATCTATTTAACTAGCTGATATCAAGCATTTCAAGTAAGTGTCTTTTTACACAACTAATGATGGTCATGTCTAGGAGAAATCATGGAGAAGCATGTGATTTGTTTGATCAGCTGATAGGTTTGCAAAGTTCTGTTTTGCTGTGATCACATCCTGCTTTAGCACATGATCATGGCTAGCATATCTATCACCCGACCAAACTGATCACACGCTTCTCTGTGAGTTATTCTGGACATGACCATCCCTATACACAACTACATATTATAATAAAACATTTTTATGTTATTTAAGTTTTTATGTGGTAACAATATACTGTAACATCCTGTGTCTTCTACATATTTAGAAGCAATTTAAAGAAAAGCGATAGTCTAACTGTACTTTTTGTTTTGGATAGTGTTATAATGTAGAATTGTATTGTTGTCTGTGTCTCTTCACTCCAAATCTTGGTAGGCTTGTCATTGATATTGGAACTGAGAAAAACCATCTTAAAGCTGACAAAGACAGCATTGAACATCTCACAGATACTCTAGTCCTTTTCATTTTTTGGCTATTTATTTATTTCAATGCTAGATTTACTATTATTGCATTTGCTATGTTATATGTTTAGCTTATCCATATGTTAACCTCACCTTGTCAATGAAGGAGGCAAATTTATTATTCAGGCCTTTAATTTGGTTCTTTTCTTCAGTTCTCACTTTTTGGATACTTGGGTCAAGCTCAAGGTTGAGAGGAGCCAGTAGACCCTGGTTCACAGTAATTGCAGTAATCCCTCCAGAGCTAGATGCTCCTCCAAATCCATGACCAAGTTTAATAACGCCAAATCCATGTCCATGTCCAAATTCATGTCCTGCTTTTCCTACATGGGTGCTTCCTGTTGATACCTTATGGTCCTTTGATCCAATATTATGGGTACTCCTGCAATGCTGGACCTTGTGACCATGTCCAGAGTGCTGGGAAGAGTGAGAGAAAAAGCGTTGGGAACTGGAATGTTTAGGTGAAGCCACAGAACTAGAACTGAGGTGCTTGTGTCCAGATGAGGCCAAGACAGAGTAGTGAGACATGATGGATCTTCTCTCAGTTGATGTGCCAAAGATGCTGTGTGCTGTGCTTAGCAGTGTTCAGTGTGCTAACAAATGCCGAGTCCCTTTTATATCAAACTGGGTGTAGTTAATAATGCTGACATTGTTATTGTCTCTTATGATTTCAGTTTGATGAAACTATATCCTTCTTTTATCACTGAAAATAAAACGGGAACCCACCTGTATTTTCAAAGCTGTGACACTTTTACTAGTGAATAACTCATTATAATAAAACAGTATCTAATTGGTACAAGCAATATAAACAGATGACACTATAACATGAAAATGGCGTGTGTTTAATCAAGTAATGTATTGTAACAGTTTTTGTACAGGCTTCATATTTGACTAATGATGACAACATACTTTCAGTTACTGTGTGACATGTTCTTGCTACATTTCAAACCTGCAAGATACCTAAAGGTCTTTGGGTCTGGAACACTTGCAATAATTTCCTTTACATATTAACATTATTATTATTTTATTATTACTGATAATAATATACTTATAATATAAGTATATATCTTCTGTAGAATACAGAACAGACAAGAGGGGGGCATAGATGTTAAACATTCTGTACAATCACAATGTTCAAAAACACGTACATACATAGTTCATGTGTGGTTTAAAAAACATCAATACTAATACATGTTAATTGGGTTCAACTGAAAAAGGAAGCACTAGGAAGGCCATGTATGCTCTTGCAAGCTTACAATCTAGAGGGTAGTGGTGTGGAGACACTAGGTAGGCTTGTTTAATCATGCTAAATGCTTTTTTGCTAGCATAAAACAGTTTGGCATTGGTTCCTGGTGTTTTGACACAATCCTATAACTACACAAAGCGCTCAGGTGTTCACTAAAAGTGTTATACCCTTTGTTCGAGGGAAGCCACGTTGTGGTTCAATTCAAACTATGCAATCCAATAATACCACAGCTGTCTGCTTCCAACACATACTTTGCTTTATTAGTAAATCACTGCCAACACAATACCCACTTCCCCACTAAAAGGTGGTCAACATTAAGGCTATAGGCCAAACCATACACAGCCGGTAGAGTGGGGCCGAACCTCCGATTTTAGGTTCGCGAACCGGGTTCGCGAACTTCCGCGTAAGGTTTGGTTCGCGTAAAAGTTCGCGAACCGCAATAGACTTCAATGGGGATGCGAACTTTGAAAAAAAAAAAAATTCTGCTGGCCACAAAAGTGATGGAAAAGATGTTTCAAGGGGTCTAACACCTGGACCCCCAGGTGGAGGAGTGGGATACATGCCAAAAGTCCCCGGGAAAAATCTGGATTTGACGCAAAGCAGCGTTTTAAGGGCAGAAATCACATTTAATGCTAAATGACAGGCCTAAAGTGCTTTAAAACATCTTGCATGTGTATACATCAATCAGGTAGTGTAATTAAGGTACTGCTTCACACTGACACACAGTGGCGGGTTCACTGCACAGAACAGGTATGCAGTGGCGGGTTCACTGAACAGAACAGGTATGCAGTGGTGGGTTCACAGAACAGGTATGCAGTGGCAGGTTCACTGAACAGGTATACAGTGGCAGGTTCACTGAACAGAACAGGTATACAGTGGCGGGTTCACAGAACAGGTATGCAGTGGCAGGTTCACTGAACAGGTATACAGTGGCAGGTTCACTGAACACAACAGGTATGCAGTGGCGGGTTCACTGAACAGGAATACAGTGGCGGGTTCACTGAACAGGTATGCAGTGGCAGGTTCACTGAACAGGTATACAGTGGCGGGTTCACTGAACACAACAGGTATGCAGTGGCGGGTTCACTGAACAGGAATACAGTGGCGGGTTCACTGAACAGAAAAGGTATGCAGTGGTGGGTTCACTGAACAGAACAGGTATGCAGTGGTGGGTTCACAGAACAGGTATGCAGTGGCAGGTTCACTGAACAGGTATACAGTGGCGGGTTCACTGAACAGAACAGGTATACAGTGGCGGGTTCACTGAACAGAACAGGTATACAGTGGCAGGTTCACTGAACAGTACAGGTATGCAGTGGCAGGTTCACTGAACAGGTATGCAGTGGTGGGTTCACTGAACAGGTATGCAGTGGTGGGTTTACTGAACAGGTATGCAGTGGTGGGTTCACAGTACAGGTATGCAGTGGTGGGTTCACAGAACAGGTATGCAGTGGCAGGTTCACTGAACAGGTATGCAGGTATCCAGTGGGCTCACTGAAAAGAACAGGTATGGTGGGCTCACTGAACAGAACAGGTATGCAGCCAGGAACAAGCTAAGCCTAACTAATCTTTCCCTATGAAAGACAGTCTGCAGCAGCTCGCCCTACTCTCACTAACGCAGGCACACGAGTGAGTGTAATGGCCGCAGCTGCCTGCCTTTTATTGGGGGGGAGTGGCTCCAGGGGCTAGTGTAGCCTAATTGGCTACACTGGGCCTGCTGACTGTGATGTAGAGGGTCAAAGTTGACCCTCATGGTGCATTATGGGGCGAACCGAACTTCCGCAAAAGTTCGCCTGCGGGACGCGAACGCGAACCACTGAAGTTCGCATGGAACCGTTCGCAGGCGAACCATTCGGCCCAACTCTAACAGCCGGCTGTGTCACTCACACCTTACATTCATTGTGTATTCAGCCTATGAGTCATTTATACTCCCAGGAGTCAAATTTACTTGCAAACAGCCAGTTTGACTAAGGCCCTTCCAGGTGTTTATTTAGGACTTGTATGCAAGCCGTATGCAAGCATCTTGCATACCATACCATATTGGCTGCCATGTGCCTGCTGACTGTGATGTAAGGGGTCCAAATTTTGCCCAATAATGATGTATTGGCGTGGGTCGAATAGTTCCATGTGCTCGCCACTTGGGGCAAGCTCAAGTAGCCGATCTTCACCGAATACTGATCCCTGGCAAAGAGTTTGGGCCATCTCTATTAGCCGGCCACAGATGAGACCAGTGCTCAGAGGAGCTGGTGAGACCAATATATACAAGAATGATTTATGGTATAAGCAAGGCGTAACATATAGCAAGGATATATGAACTGAGCATATAATCATCTATAATTAAGTATGGCTCCTGGATTCAACTGTATGCACCTAGTGAAGTCCTAAAGAAACACCTGGAAGGATCTTAGTCAAACTAGTTGTTTGCAAGTAAATTTGACTCCTGGGAGTATAAAGGACTCATAGGCTGAATGCAGAATGAATGTAAGGTGTGAGTGACACAGCCGGTTGTGTATGGTTTGGCTTATAACCTTAATGTTGACCACCTTTTAGTGTGGAAGTGGGTATTGTGTTGACAGTGATTCACTAATAAAACAAAGTACCATATATTCCGGCATATAAGACTACTGGGCGTATAAGACGACCCCCCAACTTGTCCAGTTAAAATATAGAGTTTGGGATATACTCATCGTATAAGACTACCCCTCTTCTAATGCACACCACATAAAAAAAAAAAACTTCATATACTGGTGCTATGTATGAACAGATACTGGTGCTGTACTGTATGTGTTACCCAGTATATAACAGTATATAGGCGACTGACAGGTTGGGTTGGTCAACTCTCCCTCTCCTTAAAGGGTACCTAAACTGAGAAGGATAGGGATTTTTCCTTTTAAAATAATACCAGTTGCCTGACTCTCCTGCTGATCCTGTGTCTCTAATGCTTTCAGCCACAGCCCCTGAACAAGCATGCAGATCAGGTAGTCGGACTGAAGTCAGACTGGATTAGCTGCATGCTTGTTTGAGGTGTGTGATTCAGCCACTACTGCACCCAAAGAGATCAGCAGCACAACCAGGCAACTGGTATCGTTTAAAAGGAAACCACCATATCCCTCTCAGTTTAAGTTTCCTTTAAGTGGATTGGTCAGCTCTCCTTGTCTACCTGTTTATCAGAGTGGTATGGAAGAATAGATCTTGCTGTGCCCATAAAACACGCCTCTTTCACCCTTCTGGCTCACACTTGTGTCCTCTTCACCTCCTTTTTTGCCTCTCAGATCTCGCTTCACTACAGTCCTCAGCAGCGAGATCTGAGAGTCAGTAACAGGAGAGGGGGTATCACTTGGCATATAAGACGACCCCTGACTTTTCAGAAAATTTTCAGGCGTTAAAAAGTAATCTTATACGCCAGAATATACTGTATGTGTTGGAAGCAGACAGCTGTGGTATTATTGGATTGCATTCCTGGTGTTTTGCCATTGCATCCCGTTTTGAGCTCCTTGGGGACATGGAACTGCATTGGTAGACACCACAACCAGTGTCTTGGAAAACTTGATCGACCATGGTAAACACATTGAGATGAGCCCTGTCATTCATCTCAAAGCAGAACGCTGTGGATCTTGTCGGTAAACCCTGTGCACATCCACCTGCAGTCATCAGTCTGAATCCACTCATAAGGAGATCAAGGAGATAGCGAATAAGACATCAAGCCTCAACATTTGGCTATGACAAAAAATATGCATGTCTAAAGAGGTGTGCTTTAAAGAGGAGCTGTTAGGTATAAGGTCTCAGAGAAAATAAACACATATATCAGTAGCTAAATATTGGCTGTACTTACATTACATATGCATTTCACTGTCCACGTTTGTACTTCACAGAATTTTTATATAGTATTTGCACTGCAGAGAATGATGCTCCTGACAGCTCATGGCAGGTTCCATGTTTGTCTGTCTCCTATGAAGCCAAATGTGATGTCATATCCTCCCTGCTTCCTGATGATTCCACTCACAGAAAAGCTCATAATGAATAACACTACTGTGCAGTGAATATTAATTAGCCATGTGGCTAGGAACAATAGCGGACTCCTGCAGTGTACTTTGCCCGGAGATTTATCAGTGCTGTGCGCTGGACTGAGTTACATGCTGTTGTAACTTGACCCTGTAACTTCTCACTAGCAGCCGAGGGGAGGGCCCCAGAATGCTTTGCTGTATGTTATGCGGCCTCTCGTCCTTTTAAGAGCTTGGGAATACAGAGCCTTGCTGTCAGCACACATCAAAAGTGAGAGATTTTTAACTTCAGTATTGCCTTTTTGGCTTGCTTCTAAACTGTTTAACACAGGAGAATAGAGGTTTAAATTAGCTTTTGCAGCCTGACAGTTACTCTTTAAGGGACCATTTTAGGGTTTCTAGGCTTGGAGGATGATGGACAAGGTGTGAAAGACAGTTGCAAAGGAGAGGTTGACTCTTAGAATGATTTTTCCTTTTCAGTTGTAAATGTCGTAAGCTCAGCATACTTTGGTCAGTTTGAACGATACGATTTTCTGCAATTGCAATGAACTATAATTGCTTTACTATCAAGGTTCAGCTCCCATTTTGCACCTCAGGAGACCAAACAAGTTTATTTTCCCTTAATTTTTAGCACAAACAAAATGAAAGGAGAAGGAAAGGGGAAGGCATATGCTTCAAGCGAACAAGACCACATAAGACCATATGTCTAATAAAATATCATAGCTTTATTAATAGAACAAAGTACAGGAAAAAAAAACAATAAAAATACTAATGATAACTTACCAGGCTATCAAAACGCAACCACCACACACTCACTCAACTCATTCCACAATCTCTAAGTGAGCACACCTAAAAGTCTATAGGATCTAGAGGATTATACATTCCGCAACCTAATATGCTTGCAGGGCCGGTGAAGTCAATGTCCTATTGTACGGACGATGTCACAGCAATGGTGCAATTAAATTTGGCATCCACAGTGCTGGTACACAGTTCCAGAAAGCGACAAGCACTGACCAGATTGATAGGTATAAATAAAATAAGGTGCCAATGCTTCATTTTTCAGACTAAAGTTTATAAAGCACCTGCCAAACCTTCAAATCAAGCTGTTCTGGATTTATTTAAAAAGGTAACTATAATCAGAGAAAAAGCATGTGTGCATCAACCAAGTGAACCTGACAAATCTGGCTTTGCAAATTTGGCCTATTGGCTAATCACGAGACATTGCTCATGCAAATAAGCATTTGCTTTCGCATGCCTAAATATGCAGGGTCAAAACCAAAAACCGCAAAACAATCGCCCTGCGGGAATTAGTTCATGCTATACAGCACTATCCAGGGGCGCCACGAGGAGGCTTCCCATTGCCCCCATACAACCGGGGGCCGCGGGGGTCCCAGGCACTCTCACCGCCTGGAACCCACACAGCGGCACCCCGGAGGTGGAGGCCAGGGGGTGCAGGCGATCTCCCCAGCGTGGCCAGCGCCGGGAAGAGCCGCCCGCACACACCTCCCAGGATTAAAAACAGGCACTTACCTCAACGTCCATTGCGTTCTGCTATATGCGCATAACCTGGGCGCGACACATAGGGGGCGGACAGGCGCAAATAGCCTGCTCCAGGGCTCTCACCTCCTAAAACAAGCCACTCACTACCTGCCCTCAGAAGAAAGAAATGCAATGCTAACTATAATCAGAGAAAAAGCATGTGTGCATCAACCAAGTGAACCTGACAAATCTGGCTTTGCAAATTTGGCCTATTGGCTAATCACGAGACATTGCTCATGCAAATAAGCATTTGCTTTCGCATGCCTAAATATGCAGGGTCAAAACCAAAAACCGCAAAACAATCGCCCTGCGGGAATTAGTTCATGCTATACAGCACTATCCAGGGGCGCCACGAGGAGGCTTCCCATTGCCCCCATACAACCGGGGGCCGCGGGGGTCCCAGGCACTCTCACCGCCTGGAACCCACACAGCGGCACCCCGGAGGTGGAGGCCAGGGGGTGCAGGCGATCTCCCCAGCGTGGCCAGCGCCGGGAAGAGCCGCCCGCACACACCTCCCAGGATTAAAAACAGGCACTTACCTCAACGTCCATTGCGTTCTGCTATATGCGCATAACCTGGGCGCGACACATAGGGGGCGGACAGGCGCAAATAGCCTGCTCCAGGGCTCTCACCTCCTAAAACAAGCCACTCACTACCTGCCCTCAGAAGAAAGAAATGCAATGCTAACTATAATCAGAGAAAAAGCATGTGTGCATCAACCAAGTGAACCTGACAAATCTGGCTTTGCAAATTTGGCCTATTGGCTAATCACGAGACATTGCTCATGCAAATAAGCATTTGCTTTCGCATGCCTAAATATGCAGGGTCAAAACCAAAAACCGCAAAACAATCGCCCTGCGGGAATTAGTTCATGCTATACAGCACTATCCAGGGGCGCCACGAGGAGGCTTCCCATTGCCCCCATACAACCGGGGGCCGCGGGGGTCCCAGGCACTCTCACCGCCTGGAACCCACACAGCGGCACCCCGGTTGTATGGGGGCAATGGGAAGCCTCCATACAACCGGGGTGCCGCTGTGTGGGTTCCAGGCGGTGAGAGCCTCCAACCTGCATATTTAGGCATGCGAAAGCAAATGCTTATTTGCATGAGCAATGTCTCGTGATTAGCCAATAGGCCAAATTTGCAAAGCCAGATTTGTCAGGTTCACTTGGTTGATGCACACATGTTCTTTCTCTGATTGTAGTTAGCATTGCATTTCTTTTTTCTGAGGGCAGGTAGTGAGTGGCTTGTTTTAGGAGGTGAGAGCCCTGGAGCAGGCTACTTGCGCCTGTCCGCCCCTTATGTGTCGCGCCCAGGTTATGCGCATACAGCAGAACGCAATGGACGTTGAGGTAAGTGCCTGTTTTTAATCTTGGGAGGTGTGTGCGGGCGGCTCTTCCCGGCGCTGGCCACGCTGGGGAGATCGCTTGCACCCCCCAGCCTCCGCCTCCGGGGTGCCGCTGTGTGGGTTCCAGGCGGTGAGAGTGCCTGGGACCCCCGCGGCCCCCCGG
Organism: Hyperolius riggenbachi; assembly: GCF_040937935.1. NCBI lineage: Eukaryota > Metazoa > Chordata > Amphibia > Anura > Hyperoliidae > Hyperolius > Hyperolius riggenbachi. The sequence continues at coordinate 114,807,012 of NC_090647.1, read as the reverse complement.
TTGTATGGGGGCAATGGGAAGCCTCCTCGTGGCGCCCCTGGATAGTGCTGTATAGCATGAACTAATTCCCGCAGGGCGATTGTTTTGCGGTTTTTGGTTTTGACCCTGCATATTTAGGCATGCGAAAGCAAATGCTTATTTGCATGAGCAATGTCTCGTGATTAGCCAATAGGCCAAATTTGCAAAGCCAGATTTGTCAGGTTCACTTGGTTGATGCACACATGTTCTTTCTCTGATTGTAGTTAGCATTGCATTTCTTTTTTCTGAGGGCAGGTAGTGAGTGGCTTGTTTTAGGAGGTGAGAGCCCTGGAGCAGGCTACTTGCGCCTGTCCGCCCCTTATGTGTCACGCCCAGGTTATGCGCATACAGCAGAACGCAATGGACGTTGAGGTAAGTGCCTGTTTTTAATCTTGGGAGGTGTGTGCGGGCGGCTCTTCCCGGCGCTGGCCACGCTGGGGAGATCGCTTGCACCCCCCAGCCTCCGCCTCCGGGGTGCCGCTGTGTGGGTTCCAGGCGGTGAGAGTGCCTGGGACCCCCGAGGCCCCCCGGTTGTATGGGGGCAATGGGAAGCCTCCTCGTGGCGCCCCTGGATAGTGCTGTATAGCATGAACTAATTCCCGCAGGGCGATTGTTTTGCGGTTTTTGGTTTTGACCCTGCATATTTAGGCATGCGAAAGCAAATGCTTATTTGCATGAGCAATGTCTCGTGATTAGCCAATAGGCCAAATTTGCAAAGCCAGATTTGTCAGGTTCACTTGGTTGATGCACACATGTTCTTTCTCTGATTGTAGTTAGCATTGCATTTCTTTTTTCTGAGGGCAGGTAGTGAGTGGCTTGTTTTAGGAGGTGAGAGCCCTGGAGCAGGCTACTTGCGCCTGTCCGCCCCTTATGTGTCGCGCCCAGGTTATGCGCATACAGCAGAACGCAATGGACGTTGAGGTAAGTGCCTGTTTTTAATCTTGGGAGGTGTGTGCGGGCGGCTCTTCCCGGCGCTGGCCACGCTGGGGAGATCGCTTGCACCCCCCAGCCTCCGCCTCCGGGGTGCCGCTGTGTGGGTTCCAGGCGGTGAGAGTGCCTTGGACCCCCGCGGCCCCCCGGTTGTATGGGGGCAATGGGAAGCCTCCTCGTGGCGCCCCTGGATAGTGCTGTATAGCATGAACTAATTCCCGCAGGGCGATTGTGTTGCGGTTTTTGGTTTTGACCCTGCATATTTAGGCATGCGAAAGCAAATGCTTATTTGCATGAGCAATGTCTCGTGATTAGCCAATAGGCCAAATTTGCAAAGCCAGATTTGTCAGGTTCACTTGGTTGATGCACACATGTTCTTTCTCTGATTGTAGTTAGCATTGCATTTCTTTTTTCTGAGGGCATGTAGTGAGTGGCTTGTTTTAGGAGGTGAGAGCCCTGGAGCAGGCTACTTGCGCCTGTCCGCCCCTTATGTGTCGCGCCCAGGTTATGCGCATACAGCAGAACGCAATGGACGTTGAGGTAAGTGCCTGTTTTTAATCTTGGGAGGTGTGTGCAGGCGGCTCTTCCCGGCGCTGGCCACGCTGGGGAGATCGCTTGCACCCCCCAGCCTCCGCCTCCGGGGTGCCGCTGTGTGGGTTCCAGGCGGTGAGAGTGCCTGGGACCCCCGCGGCCCCCCGGTTGTATGGGGGCAATGGGAAGCCTCCTCGTGGCGCCCCTGGATAGTGCTGTATAGCATGAACTAATTCCCGCAGGGCGATTGTTTTGCGGTTTTTGGTTTTGACCCTGCATATTTAGGCATGCGAAAGCAAATGCTTATTTGCATGAGCAATGTCTCGTGATTAGCCAATAGGCCAAATTTGCAAAGCCAGATTTGTCAGGTTCACTTGGTTGATGCACACATGTTCTTTCTCTGATTGTAGTTAGCATTGCATTTCTTTTTTCTGAGGGCAGGTAGTGAGTGGCTTGTTTTAGGAGGTGAGAGCCCTGGAGCAGGCTACTTGCGCCTGTCCGCCCCTTATGTGTCGCGCCCAGGTTATGCGCATACAGCAGAACGCAATGGACGTTGAGGTAAGTGCCTGTTTTTAATCTTGGGAGGTGTGTGCGGGCGGCTCTTCCCGGCGCTGGCCACGCTGGGGAGATCGCTTGCACCCCCCAGCCTCCGCCTCCGGGGTGCCGCTGTGTGGGTTCCAGGCGGTGAGAGTGCCTGGGACCCCCGCGGCCCCCCGGTTGTATGGGGGCAATGGGAAGCCTCCTCGTGGCGCCCCTGGATAGTGCTGTATAGCATGAACTAATTCCCGCAGGGCGATTGTTTTGCGGTTTTTGGTTTTGACCCTGCATATTTAGGCATGCGAAAGCAAATGCTTATTTGCATGAGCAATGTCTCGTGATTAGCCAATAGGCCAAATTTGCAAAGCCAGATTTGTCAGGTTCACTTGGTTGATGGACACATGTTCTTTCTCTGATTTTATTTAAAAAGGTCCTTGGTCCTGCTGTCTGTCTGGGACTACAATCACACAACCACTAATTTCAGCATTCTAATATGACCTAGGCCAAAGTTTCTAGTTTTTGATGCCTAAAGGTACACAACTTCTACAAAATCCATGTAATGTTTCCCAGCTAACATATGTTCTCCAGTGTTCTCTACCCGGCTACCTAACCACCCACCCGGCTACCTACCCACCCGGCTACCTAACCACCCACCCGGCTACCTACCCACCCCGCTACCTACACACCCACCCGGCTACCTACCCGGCTACCTAACCACCCACCCGGCTACCTACCCACCCACCAGACTACCTACTTACCCATCCACCCGGCTACCTACCCACCCGGCTACCTACCAACCCACAAGGCTACCTACCTAAAGACCCACCAGGCTACCTACCTAACCACCCACCCGGCTACCTACCCACCCACCAGGCTACTTACCCACCCACCCGGCTACCTACCTAACCACCCACCCGGCTACCTACCTACCTACCGGGCTAGTTACCAACCCACCCACCAGGCTACCTAACCACCCAGCTACCTACCCACCCACCTACCCACCCACCAGGCTACCTACCCACCCGGCTACCCAGCCACCCACCAGGCTACCTACCCACCCGGCTAAGGGCTACCTACCTACCCACCCACCAGGCTGCCTACCTACCCACCAGGCTACCTACCTACCCACCAGGCTACCTAACTACCCACTCACCCACCAGGCTACCTATCCACCCAACCACCCATGGGAGCTGCGCGCCGGATGGAGGCTGGGACAGGAGGTCTGCTGCTGCAGGTGAGTAAATGTTTTTTTTTTATTATTTATATTAGCAGGTGTATGTTCTGGGCAGGTCTGCCACATGATTGCGTGTATGTTCTGGGCAGGTCTGCCACATGATTGCATGTATGTTCTGGGCAAATTTGCTACATGATTGCATGTGTTTTCTGGGCAAATCTGCCGACATTATTGCACGTATTTTCTGGGCATATCTGCCAACATGATTTCACGTATTTTCTGGGCATATCTGCCGACATGATTGCACGTATTTTCTGGGCATATCTGCCGACATGATTGCACGTATTTTCTGGGCATATCTGCCGACATGATTGAATGCATTTTCTGGGCAAATCTGCCGACATGATTGAATGTATTTTCTGGGCAAATCTGCCGACATGATTGAATGTATTTTCTTGAGAAAACCTGCACAATTATGTGAATTTTCTGGGCAAAGGGTCACCAAAACTTGGGCCCACTGTCTTTGCGTTGCACTTTTCAAGGGAACCTGAGGTGAGAATAATATTGAGGCTGCCATATTTCTCTCCTTTTAAGCAATACCAGTTGCCTGGCTGCCGTGCTGGTCCTCTGCCTCTTATTCTTTCAACCATAGACCCTGAGCAAGCATGCAGCAGGTCAGGGGTTTCTGACAATATTGTCAGAACTGAGAAGATTAAGCTGCATGCTTGTTGCTGGTGTAATTCAGTTTATTACTGCAGCCAAACAGATCAGCAGGGCCGCCAGGCAACTAGTATTGTTTAAAAGGAAATAAATATGGCAGCCTCCATATCACTCTCACCCCGGGATCACTTTATATTACAGTTAGCTCCGCCCTTATCCGGTCAAGGTTCTATCCACACCCATTTTTAGGTCATAGCCATGCCCATTTTTTGCCGCAGGTCAGGGGTGCCCACAATTACTATTTTGCACAGGGGCCCACTGCTGGCTGTGTCCGCCACTGTCGAGGATACTTCTAAAGGGAACCTGAACCGAGTAAAATTATGTAAAATAAACACATGATGTACGTGCAAATAAATATTACATACTTACCTCACCATCAGAATCAGAATCATCTTTATTATCGCCAAGCACACCGAGAGGTGTGCCCGGACTTGCTTGTGGTTCACATGGCAAGAGTAGATTAAGAACATATAACAACACATGGCAAACATAGCAAAGGCAAGCAGGACATACATACATTTAGAGCATCTTAGTTTCAATTAGAGTCCCAGGGGGGCGGGGGGGGGGCAGTGATTGCTGCTGTGGGAGTCCATGTTTCAGTCAGAGTTCACAGCTGAGAGGATCTATGCCTGGGGCTAGAGTGTCCCCGGAATGTAGGCCGGGGGGGGGGCAGGGGGTTGAGTTCAGTGAGTTCAACAGGAGAACTGCTTGCTCTCAGAAGCTCACCATGTTCTTCTAGCAGTGATTCCTTCCAGTTAAAATTTGATCTAGTCAGAACTGGAAGCCTTTGGGCCCTTTCCACTATATCATATCAGTTGCTGTCAGTTATAACTGAAAGGAAAACTAATGTGCAAGGTAGTGTCCATGTTTCTTTATGGCTCAAGTGGGCATATTACAGAATAATGGAGTGCTGATCCAGTAGCTGTTACGGGGTCATCTCCATTGTTAAAATGGAGGACCAAGAATTCCACCAATCACAGTGGGAAAACAGGAAGTGGGATTGAGATTGAGAAGACTACGTGGAAGGCAGGGGCTTTTCTAGGGTCCTTGGAGATCGCGGGCACACGTGGGCACCAGGCGAGGAGGTATATGTCAAAAATGGGTGTGGCCATGAGGTGAGTGGGCGTGACCATGGGTGGGGCCAAATGTACATGAACTTAGCAGCGGTGTAAGCTACAGATAACAGGCCTGCCCATCGAAATATTGGATGGAGCCCTTTGTCCTTTATTTAGATAATTTACAATCAGTATAGGCATAGATCAAAGATGTATACGCACATACAATTTTGATTGGTCAATCACTGACCCCCAATTTTACCACCCCCGTGCAGTAAGTGGGCCAACAGACAATGAATTTTATGAACAGAGCTAAAATTGGCTAATCAAAATTGTATGTGTGTACCAGGCTTTACAGCTAATACTGTACATACTGAAAGTAGCAGGGATCAGCATACAATATAGCTGGTTTACAATCAGTAAAGGCACAGAGTAACACCTTCAGTAAATCAGCACACAGTGCAGGCACTAGAGAACAGTGTATACTGTACATACTGTAGGCAGTAGAATTCAGCACACTGTAGCTAGCGTGCCAAAAATATGAGGATCACGTTGTGCGGCGTGCTTATCGCGCCGCACCGAAAAATGGGTGGGCCATGGACCAGAATATAGGTGTGGTAACGGGTGGAGACAAATTTACATGAACCTAGCAATGGTGGGACATTAGATTATGACAGTGGTGACGAACCTTTTGGAGGCCGAGTGCCCAAACTGCAACCCAAAAGTCACTTATCTATCGCAAAGTGGCAACAGCAATTTAAACTAAATACTGTACAAACGTTTTAACTCATACATGAACATTATGGAAAATCCAAGTTGAAAATAAACTGTGAAGATAAACAATTTCATCCATCCTACTCCTGAAAAATGTATTCAATTTTTTAGAACCTCCCAGTTTTATTTTCTGTTTTAAAAAGCTAAAAAAGTGGGTTTAATGCTATTGTCTCATATGATAAGGATTCAGCTTTTCCCATAGTCTCGCAGTTAGCAATCATGTGACCCCCAACAAGACAAATTCAGCAATCATGAGGCCCCCAACAAATCATGAGGCCCCCAACAAGACAAATTCAGCAATCATGAGGCCTCCAACAAATCAAGAGGCCCCCAACAAGACAAATTCAGCAATCATGAGGCCCCCAACAAATCATGAGGCCCCCAACAAGACAAATTCAGCAATCTTGAGGCCCCCAACAAATCATAAGGCTCCCAACAAGACAAATTCAGCAGTCATGAGGCACATAAATAGACAGCATTTCACATAAATAGGCAGAATGCCCCCTTAATATGGTAGCCCCCCAAGTTAGGTAGTGAGTGACAGGGACCCCCAGGTTAGCTAGTGAGTGACAGGCGCCTCCAGTTAGGTAGTGAGTGACAGGGACTCCGATAGTGAGTGACAGGAATCCCCTTTAGGTAGTGAGTGAGTGTCAGGGAGCCCCTATAGGCAGTGAGTGAGTGCCAGGGAGCCCCTTTAGGCAGTGAGTGAGTGACAGGGTGCCCCTTTAGGCAGTGAGTGAGTGCCAGGGAGCCCCTTTAGGGAGTGAGTGAGTGCCAGGGAGCCCCTTTAGGGAGTGAGTGAGTGACAGGGAGCCCCTTTAGGCAGTGAGTGAGTGACAGGGAGCCCCTTTAGGGAGTGAGTGAGTGCCAGGGAGCCCCTTTAGGAAGTGAGTGAGTGACAGGGAGGCCCTTTAGGCAGTGAGTGAGTGACAGGGAGGCCCTTTAGGCAGTGAGTGAGTGCCAGGGAGCCCCTTTAGGGAGTGAGTGAGTGCCAGGGAGGCCCTTTAGGCAGTGAGTGAGTGCCAGGGAGCCCTTTTAGGCAGTGAGTGAGTGCCAGGGAGCCCCTTTAGGCAGTAAGTGAGTGCCAGGGAGCCCCTTTAGGCAGTGAGTGAGTACCAGGAAGCCCCTTTAGGGAGTGAGGGACAGGGAGCCCCTATAGGGAGTGAGTAAGTGTCAGGGAGCCCCTTTAGGGAGTGAGTGAGTGCCAGGGAGCCCCTTTAGGGAGTGAGTAAGTGACAGGGAGCCCCTTTAGGCAGTGAGTGAGTGACAGGGAGCCCCTTTAGGCAGTGAGTGAGTGACAGGGAGCCCCTTTAGGGAGTAAGTGAATGCCAGGGAGCCCTTTTAGGGAGTGAGTGAGTGCCAGGGAGCCCTTTTAGGGAGTGAGTGAGTGCCAGCGAGCCCCTTTAGGGAGTGAGTGAGTGACAGGGAGCCCCTTTAGGGAGTGAGTGTGTGCCAGGGAGCCCCTTTAGGGAGTGAGTGAGTGCCAGGGAGCCCCTTTAGGGAGTGAGTGACAGGGAGCCCCTTTAGGCAGTGAGTGAGTGACAGGAAACCCCTTTAGTGAGTGAGTGAGTGAGTGAGTGCCAGGGAGCCCCTTTAGGAAGTGAGTGAGTGACAGGGAGGCCCTTTAGGCAGTGAGTGAGTGACAGGGAGCCCCTTTAGGGAGTGAGTGAGTGCCAGGGAGCCCCTTTAGGAAGTGAGTGAGTGACAGGGAGGCCCTTTAGGCAGTGAGTGAGTGCCAGGGAGCCCCTTTAGGCAGTGAGTGAGTGCCAGGGAGCCCCTTTAGGGAGTGAGTGAGTGCCAGGGAGCCCCTTTAGGACGTGAGTGAGTGACAGGGAGGCCCTTTAGGCAGTGAGTGAGTGCCAGGGAGCCCCTTTAGGCAGTGAGTGAGTGCCAGGGAGCCCCTTTAGGCAGTGAGTGAGTGCCAGGAAGCCCCTTTAGGGAGTGAGGGACAGGGGGGCCCTATAGGGAGTGAGTAAGTGTCAGGGAGCCCCTTTAGGGAGTGAGTGAGTGCCAGGGAGCCCCTTTAGGGAGTGAGTAAGTGACAGGGAGCCCCTTTAGGCAGTGAGTGAGTGACAGGGAGCCCCTTTAGGCAGTGAGTGAGTGACAGGGAGCCCCTTTAGGGAGTGAGTGAGTGCCAGGGAGCCCTTTTAGGGAGTGAGTGAGTGCCAGGGAGCCATTTTAGGGAGTGAGTGAGTGCCAGGGAGCCCCTTTAGGGAGTGAGTGAGTGAAAGGGAGCCCCTTTAGGGAGTGAGTGAGTGCCAGGGAGCCCCTTTAGGGAGTGAGTGAGTGCCAGGGAGCCCCTTTAGGGAGTGAGTGAGTGCCAGGGAGCCCCTTTAGGGAGTGAGTGAGTGACAGGGAGCCCCTTTAGGCAGTGAGTGACAGGGAGCCCCTTTAGTGAGTGAGTGAGTGCCAGGGAGCCCCTTTAGGAAGTGAGTGAGTGACAGGGAGGCCCTTTAGGCAGTGAGTGAGTGACAGGGAGCCCCTTTAGGGAGTGAGTGAGTGCCAGGGAGCCCCTTTAGGAAGTGAGTGAGTGACAGGGAGGCCCTTTAGGCAGTGAGTGAGTGCCAGGGAGCCCCTTTAGGGAGTGAGTGAGTGAGTGACAGGGAGGCCCTTTAGGGAGTGAGTGAGTGCCAGGGAGCCCCTTTAGGGAGTGAGTAAGTGCCAGGGAGCCCCTTTAGGGAGTGAGTGAGTGACAGGGAGCCCCTTTAGGCAGTGAGTGAGTGACAGGGAGCCCCTTTAGGGAGTGAGTGAGTGCCAGGGAGCCCCTTTAGGAAGTGAGTGAGTGACAGGGAGGCCCTTTAGAGAGTGAGTGAGTGCCAGGGAGCCCCTTTAGGGAGTGAGTGAGTGCCAGGGAGCCCCTTTAGGAAGTGAGTGAGTGACAGGGAGGCCCTTTAGGCAGTAAGTGAGTGCCAGGGAGCCCCTTTAGGCAGTGAGTGAGTGCCAGGGAGCCCCTTTAGGCAGTGAGTGAGTGCCAGGGAGCCCCTTTAGGCAGTGAGTGAGTGCCAGGAAGCCCCTTTAGGGAGTGAGGGACAGGGAGCCCCTTTAGGGAGTGTGTAAGTGTCAGGGAGCCCCTTTAGGGAGTGAGTGAGTGCCAGGGAGCCCCTTTAGGGAGTGAGTAAGTGACAGGGAGCCCCTTTAGGGAGTGAGTGAGTGCCAGGGAGCCCTTTTAGGGAGTGAGTGAGTGCCAGGGAGCCCTTTTAGGGAGTGAGTGAGTGCCAGGGAGCCCCTTTAGGGAGTGAGTGAGTGAAAGGGAGTCCCTTTAGGGAGTGAGTGAGTGCCAGGGAGCCCCTTTAGGGAGTGAGTGAGTGCCAGGGAGCCCCTTTAGGGAGTGAGTGAGTGACAGGGAGCCCCTTTAGGCAGTGAGTGAGTGACAGGGAGCCCCTTTAGTGAGTGAGTGAGTGCCAGGGAGCCCCTTTAGGAAGTGAGTGAGTGACAGGGAGGCCCTTTAGGCAGTGAGTGAGTGACAGGGAGCCCCTTTAGGGAGTGAGTGAGTGCCAGGGAGCCCCTTTAGGAAGTGAGTGAGTGACAGGGAGGCCCTTTAGGCAGTGAGTGAGTGCCAGGGAGCCCCTTTAGGGATTGAGTGAGTGACAGGGAGGCCCTTTAGGGAGTGAGTGAGTGACAGGGAGACCCCCCCTCTAGCCGCCGCCGCCGCCGCTCCCCCCCACCCTTACCTCACAGCAGACCTCATGATCAGCGGCGACCCGACCAGTACCAGCGGGCACCGGACGCACCCGCTCGATATGCGGAAGTGATGGCACTTCCGCATATTAGTGCGGGCGCTAGGTCCTAGCGCCCGCACGATTGGTCGCCGGCTCGCCGCCTGATCCTGAGGTCTGAGTGACGCGACAGCGGCCGCTGGAGGGAGCCGCTGACAGAGGGGCGGCCGGGCGGAGATCCGTGGCACCCCAGGACAGATTGGGGACACGTGCCCCCCCAAAATAGGGCTAGCGACGCCCCTGGTGGAAGGTAAATATAATGTGTGTATGTTTATTTTGACTTTTATTTTTCAGTTCAGGTTTGCTTTAAAGATGAGTGAGTGTATTGCTGACAAATGACTGTCAGTTACTGTTTACTGACCAAGAGTCTAGATATTTATTACAATCATTGCTAAACATAACTGAATGGTTGTCTGTGAATGACTGACTTAGGTAGACCTCTTTAAAGGAGTTAGAAAGATGAATATTAAACAGTTCTTCGATCAAAGATCTTCAGAAGGGTTATCACCCTCGGAGATGGTGGGAACGAACTGGAAGCATTAAATTGGCCCAAATGGAGAAAGAAATGACAGTGAAAAAAGTCGATAAGGGCTGAGTGACTGTTGTCTTACAGATGAAACAATATGAACATGAAGCCCTGAGGCAGCTGAATGTCTTCACTACGTATAAACCACTTGCAGTGGATCCAGCTTTCAAATTCGAACGGGCCTCACAATCACTTTTGTGAAGAGGGGTAGAGAAGGGCTTTCTAACTCACTCTCTAGCAACCAATTGCCTTCTGGAATATCCCCGCAAGCCATTCTGTTATTGCCTTCCAATCCCCGGGCTGACTGAATGTGTTTGGCCTGGGGTCAGTGACTGAACAGTTGTCCAGATACCTGGGCCACCTTCTCATACCTGTCCTGCAGTTGATACCCTTACATCTGGCAGATACTGGGAATGTGGTATGAAGTGTATGGGAATTCAAATGGAAAAGAGATAACATCCTTGCAAGCATAGACGTTACAAGCCTCAATAGCAGGATACCACATCCTGCAGGATGTGAGGTGTTCAGAGTACACAGAGTAAGTTTGCTAATGCCTGGAGTTGACGCACAATGTATTCCTCTTCAGTGGTCAATGGTATTGGCAAACTGCTAGCATAGGGATTGGCACATTCCTGGCATGCACATATGCCAGTATCTTTTTCATAATTCTAAGAATCCTTTTCATGATAGACTTGAGACTTGGTCCAGGTATGTGGATGACATTTTGGCCTTTTGACTTGTGCTTTCTTTTATAAATTCTTAATGACAATCAAGTAAATATGCATTTCACATATGAGTGCAAATGAAGGGAAATCTTGCGCTTCTTGGCACCGGGGATATATAGGCAAGAGAGCTTGATTTCACACAGTTGGCAGCTCCTTCATGCCTGGCTGGAAGGCATTTTTGTATGAAAACAGAAAAAAGGGGAAAAGGAGGATCACTCCATAGTGTAAAAACAGATTTATTAGGTTAAAATGCGCATAAAACAATTGCACTTACTAGAAAGTAGATGCATACAGGCATATCAAATGAGGGCAAGGCCCTATTCCTGGAAGCCTAGGGCGCCGCCTTCTACATCCTCCGTGGCCTGCAGGGGTCGTTGTCCTGATGGAAAGGACAGGGGGTGGTCGGCCCAGGGAACGTGTGCGTGCTGGCAGCGTCACAACGCGTTTCGGCAAATCCTCGCCTTCATCAGGTGACGCCGTCGGCCAGCAAGCAGGTTTAAATAGAAGTGGAGTCTGGATTAGCATAATGAAGAACAGCAGGAAGAAGATGAAGATTGGTTAAACCTATTTACTCCGCCAGAAATAAAGAATAGTTTCTTCAAACCAAAATCCATTTTTAATCCCACTCACTCAAAAGGTCAACATATCACCAATTTTTATCAAACAGTTTGGGGGCAATTCAAATCTCTCAGTGGGCGTGTGGTTTGGCCTACATAGGGTTTAACCTGCAGCACAAAAATTCTCTTCTCAGTGCTGTAATCCCTCATGCTGAGAGCAGTGGTGTAGCTAAGGAGCTGTAGGCCTCGATGCAAATTTTACAATGGGGTCCCCCAAGTACTCTATACATAACAATTGATACGGGGCACCAAAACCTGCCAATGGCAACTACAGTGTCAGAGGTGCAAGAAAGGGATGGGAAACAGCTTGTTAATGATTACCACTGTTCAAAGTATCTATAGAAGTAATTATTATGAGCACAGGACCAATAGAGAGGTAATACTGTAGTTGAGGGAGGGCCCTTCAGGGACCCTTTGGCCCAAGGGCCGCGATGCGGTCACAACCTCTGCAACCTCTGCGGTCGCAACCTCTGCAAAGTAGGACATTACGTTATATTGAAGGAGTCTCTATGCAAAGTTTTGCTGGGCAGCAGGCCAAATTTCTCCAACCGCCCCCCCCCCCCCTTCGGAGTCTAAATAGAGCCTTCACATGTATATTACCACGGTATATGATGGACTGCATTACAGAACACAGACTGGCAATGTACCAGGCTGTGGTATTTATATTTGCCCCCACATCCCGCAATCATACACATCCCGCAATCATACTAAGTAAACTATGGCTATGGTAGGATTAGATTGTAAGCTCCTCTGACAACAGCCAGTGACATGACTATGTACTCTGTTAAAGTGAACCTCCGGACTAAAAATCGACTCAGCAGCACTGAAAAGGCCTGGTGTTTCTTTAACAGTTTCACAGCATCAGAACTTTGTTTCTCTTATACAAGCCTCATTTTTAGCTGCACAGAAAAAAACTGCCCGGGCTTTTTTCCCCTGATGCTGTGCAAAGCATGATGGGATTTCTGATTTTGTTGTTCTCGTTCTGCTGTTTTGGTGCATTTTATTTTTTTTTACATTTTGAATTTGACATTTGAAGCCTAGCGTGTGCAGCTGGGAGGGGTAATCAGGACACAGGACAGTTGGAACTGTGTCTCCTGCTCCTTGTCACCTCTTTTCAACCAAAAAGATGGTTGCCCCCATGACAAAGATGGCAGCCCCCATGAATCACAAACATTTGCCTGTTCTTTTAAAACAGGGTGCATAAGAGATTATATTACCTATCTATTCTAATTAACATAACTAATGTAACTTGATGACAGTATGTTTGTTTAGGCTGAAGTTCCCCTTTAAGTGCTGCAGAAGAGGTCAGTACTTTATAAATACATAATAATAGTATGGGAGGACATTATATTAGACTATGGAAGTGATAGGATTGTGAGCTCCTCTGAGGACAGTCAGTGACATGACTATGTACTCTGTACACTGCTTAAGAAAATAGTGCTACAGTATAAATACATACAGTAATTACAGTAATAATAGTACCCCTTTATCTTTCTCCCTTGTAGAGCCCCCATCCTTATAGTTCCCCAGAGGGAGCCCTCATAGTGTCACCAGCAACAATGTTTTCCTTGTAGTGCTCCTCCCTGCTAATATGCTCTACTATGTTGACCCTTTGAAAGATAGAAGTTCCACAGTAGGCAAGAGTTGTGTGAAAGCAAGATGGAGGAAGGGATTGAGAGCAGAAAGAGAAAGATGGCAAAAAAAGAGTGAGGCTGGGCAGAAAGAGAGTGAGAAAGAGTGAGCAGAAAGGGAATAGAAAGTACAGTGGGTAAAGATGGCACAGAACACTAACGATAGAGAAGGTAGACAGAAAGAGGGCAGGGGTGTAGAGAGAGTTAGAAAAAGGACATGGAGACAGAGCAAGAGACAGTTTTATATGCATATATACTGTTATACACAAGTGCAATTATACTGCTATGCTGGCCATTAGTATCATTTAGCCACACACTAACTACACAGTTGCTAGTGGGCAAGAAAAGCAGGGATCCCGCACTGTGTCTCCCTTCTCACCACTTGTATCCTGTGATGAAGGCATGGATGTAGTGTTGAGCCGAAATTTTTGAAATTTCGCGTTACTATAATTACGCATGCGAAATTTGCTATTACGATGCGAAATTATGGTAGCGTAACTGCCATGAAAATCGTAATTGAAAATACCGTAAGCGTAATTTTCAAAGCGTAATTTCGCGTTTCGATCATAACGTAATTTCGCGTTAAACCATAACGTAATTTCGCGTTAAACCATAACGTAATTTCGCATTTCTTTGTAATTTCGCGAATTTCGTAATGACTTGTTAGCAGAGTTACTCGCGAATTTTCACCAAAGGCATTTTCGCCTGTATGGCGAATTTTGATGCGAAATATCACCACATGGCGAATTTTATATGCGAAATAGCATTCCGTAACGCGAAAACGACGCGAAAATTAACGCTTACAGTAATATGAACTATCGCAAAATTACGTTATGTAACTACGCTTACAAACGGTTGCATGCAAGGCAAACGTAATTTCGCGATACCCACTGTAATGCGAAAATTATGCGAAAATTAGGCTTACGCGGAATTTCGCGAAATCCTTCTTCATTACGATTATGTACTTACGGCCATAATTGTAATTACACTAATTACGCGAAATTTCGCGAAATCGTAATTAAGTCATTACGCTCATCTCTACATGGATGTCAGCTCAGGCTGCAGACAGAGGCAGAGGGGGGAGGATCGTTCAGCAAGGCAGCCTGTGTCACCACGTTCCTGTAGAGCAGACGCTGGCTGATACGCCCATCCAGGCAACATGAAATCACACTCTACCTCTCCTGTGCAGGGCTGTTATCTGTCAGAGGAGACAGGATAGGTTCAGCGGGCTGTTTTTCTCCTCTTCCTCCTCGAGCAGCCCAAGCGTCAATGCCACTTATCAAGGAGAGGGGGCGGTGAGCACTTCTTGTAATGCGGGACCAGAGAGAGGGGAGAAAGCCAAACTTGTATGTTCAGGTAGCGGGCTGTGGTTTGTGCACAAGACACACTAGTTCCAGCAGCTGTAGGATAGCTCATCCAGCCTGCTTCAGCAGCCTGCTGCTAGCCATGCCTGTGCAAACTTTTACTGCAGAGCGGGCGGGCGGCCACGATGGAACGGACTCTGACTGCAGGGGGAGAGGCAAGCAGAGAGTACTCGCTCAGGGGAAGAGTGCAGGCTGCAACTGGCGGCCGCGGCGCCGGGCGGAATTAATGAATGAGAAGGATGGCCTCATTGTAATTGCTCTGTCCTACTGCGCACATTATTACCTCAGCCGCCCCCAAATAATGATGAATTTCTGGTGCCCTAGGCCATGGCCTAGGTGGGCTTGCCAGAAATCCGACCCTGCTGGGCAGCAGTGTCTCTGAATTACAATGCTGCTAAGATCATGTACATTTGGCCCTATCCATAATATATCATGACCACGCCCACCTTCCGATGCATGGTCACGCCCCTTTTTCACCGCAATCATGGGATGTGTGGGCCCCAGGTTAAAATTTCTTTGGTGGGCCCCCAGTGTCCCAGTCCGACCCCTTGAACCACAGCAAGTTTGCACCCCAAAGAAGACAAATTGGTTGTCAGAAGGAATGCCAAAAGGCAACTTCAGGTGTGGAAGCTGTCATATATGCAGCCACATGTGGACAGAAAGAACCCTGCAAATAGTACCCAAGACTGTGACAGTGCACATTTTGATAACATGCCATAACAAATATGTTGTGTACGCCCTGTGGTGTCCATGCCAGAGGTTCTATGTAGGAAAGACCACAAGGCCTCTTAAAAAGAGAATTCAAGAGCATATACTGTACAGTCCATTAAGGATGGAAAGGGATGTCCACGGGTGATTGAACATTTTAAGACTGAACACAGAGGAAATCCCCAAAAGCTAAAATTTGCAGGACCCCTCCATATGGCTGCCCTAAGAAGGGGAGGCTCTTGAGACGAAAAGTTGATACAGGAAAAAGCTACTCTAATCATAGTGAGCGATGTCCTGGGCTCACAGGGTATGAATCATAACAATTAATTTACTTGCTTCCCCGAGCCCTAAGCTCACAATATGAAGAGAGAGAGAGCCTCGAACTATGACCTCCCTCCTTCTCTCTCTCTCTCTCTCCCCCCCCCCCATTATATTCTCTGTGGTACCTGTTAATTTTTCTGCATGACTGTCCTTCCCCAAATTATCTTGCTCTCTTTTCTCTTTCAGCTTCTTCCCCTCCTACCCCCTTGTTTGTTTTGCCGAAGTAATTTAGTATAATTGGATAGATAATAATATTTAATTGTATAATTAAGATGTAAGGACCTTCTGCCTGTAAGCACTCTCCCTTCACTCATGTCTACTACAGTGAATGCCAGGTTGGTACAGCAATTTACCTCAAATATGAGTGGAGGGACAGTGAATACACCTCCCTCGCGGCTTTTGCATACCTGTCCAGTATTGGTCAACAATACTTCCAGCTACAGAGTCCACTTGGACTCTCCTTCTGATACTTGGAGATGTGGAACACGTCACCATAGTTACACCGAAGAGCCAATAGAGATGAAGCAGACATGCCTTATAGATGCCCCTTCGTCGAAGCAAGCAGGATCATCCACATGTCACAAAGCCTCAGAGCAAGCACTGAACAGCACAAAATGGCTATCAGGCTCCATCACCTGGAACCCACTGACCCACTAGCACCGATCATCCTTGGTAGAACAACCCGGTGAGAGACTTTGCCATGCACATTCAATATAAATGACGGAATAAAGTTATACAGTAAGTCAATATAACAAAATTTTGGGATGCATTAAAAGGGAAATAAAAACTCGAGATGCTAGCATAATATTGCCCCTGTTTAACTCTCTAGTAAGGCCACATCTGGAATATGGAATTCAGTTCTGGGCACCACATTACAAAAAAGATATTACAGTTTTAGAGCAGGTGCAGAGACGAGCAACAAAATTGATACGTGGGATGGAAGGTCTCACTTATCAAGAAAGGTTAGATAAACAGGGTTTATTTAGTCTAGAAAAAAGACGCCTTAGAGGGGATCTAATTAACATGTATAAATACATCAGAGGGCAATATAATAGCTTGGCGGATGAGCTTTTTGTCCTTAGGCCTTCTCTAAGGACTAGAGGACATGATCTGCGCATGGAGTAAAAACGTTTTAGCCATTTATTTAGGAAAGGGTTCTTTACAGTAAGAGTGATTAAGATGTGGAATGCATTGCCACAGGAAGTCGTTATGGCAAACTCTATACCTGCAATTAAAGGGGGCTTAGATGCTTTCCTTGCGTTGAAAGACATCCATGGCTACTACAATTACTAGGTAATGCCTAATGATGTTGATCCAGGAATTTTATCTGATTGCCATCTGGAGTCGGGAAGGAATTTTTCCCTTTAGGGGCTAATTGGACCATGCCTTGTAAGGGTTTTTTCGCCTTCCTCTGGATCAACAGGGATATGTGGGGGAGCAGGCTGGTGTTGTACTTTATACTGGTTGAACTCGATGGACGTATGTCTTTTTTCAACCAAAATAACTATGTAACTATGTAACTATGTAAATATTGGTAGTGCCAGACCACTCTCTTCTAATTTTAACAGTTCCTGTTTTATCTAGACTAGGCCCAGAGCACACCATCAGCATCACATTACCTCCATCAGTGTGTAGTGCTGGCTTCACCAACTCCCCCTTCTATTTTCAAAACATTTTTTAGCATTAGTGAGGATGGATAAGGATTAGCATGGTGTTATTATTGTGGTCGGGGTACCTTTCGTGAAGGTTTCCCCAAATTCTCCTGTTTGGTTACAGAATTTGCTGCTACTATATTATAAACCTGTGCCATCATGTAAGTGGGACTCTGTGGTGTGATGTAAATTGTGCAGTTTTTTTTTTAAGGAGAGAGTATCAAAGTCTTTGGGGGCTTTGATGGAGAGCCTTAGCCCCCCTTCCCCCACCCCATCCCTTTCAGTCCAGACAAACTGTGTGATCTTAAAGGGAATCTGAAGTGAAAATAAACTTATGAGACAATGATTTGTATGTGTAGTACAGCTAAGAAATAAAACATTAGCAGCAAAGATATGAGTCTATTATTGTTTCAAGTACAGGAAGAGTTAAGAAACTCCAGTTGTTATCTATGCAAAAGAGCTTCACTGATTACTCCGACTTTCAAAGTTGCAGAGAGCTCTGTCTTCTGAAACTTATTATCTCAAGTCTCTGTCACTGTATTTTGTTTTTTCTGCAGAGGAAAGTTCAAAAGGTCATTAGCCTACTCTGTGAAATCATTTAGAATGGTGAGTGTAATGTGTAAACTGCAAATATTAGAGAATGATGCAAAAAAAACTATATAACTGAAAATAAAAATATGAGACTATTTTCTTCGCTACTAATGCTCTATTAATTATCCGTACTAATTTTATTTATGTATTTTTTTTTTACTTCAGTGTCACTTTAAAGCAAAAGTCTAGCAGTCTAGCATAACATTTAATTAAACACCTGTCTCCCAACACTTCATTGACATAATTCGTCTAGCCCTTTAGACAATTCGGGAAAGGCTATTGTCATTACATTACATAGATGATTTGTTTTTCTGCTGGACGGAACCTGAAGAAATTTGAAAGGCGTTTTTTAACTGGGCTCAACCTCCGCCACGGTACTATCAAATTCATCCACAAAATCTCCATTTCCTAGATGTCAATATTGTACCTAAAGAGGGGATGTTGCAAACTGATTTCTTTCAGAAACACATTGACAGAAATAATGCTCTGTTCACAAACAGTTGCCACTCCAAATCATTAATCTTTGGGGCTACCGAAATGTCAATTTATGGGGGTTAGAAGAATTATGTCCAATGATGAGGCCCAGCCTCGGACTGACCCACCAAACTGCCGATGATTCTATCGGTGGGCCCCGCCTCCTGGGGGCCCCAGGGGGCCCCAGAGCCGGTACAGCGCAGGAAGGGGGGAAATTGGGCACACAGAGCGGTGGGGAGGGGGGAAGCTTCCCCCCCTCCCTCACCTAGGGGCCCCCCCTTCCGCGCTCCCCCTTCCGCAGTCCCCCTCCCTCCAAAATTTCAGCCAAATAGCTTTACCGGCATGAAGATATCAGTCATCAGAGGAGATCCATCGCTCTGCATGCTGCTGGCTGGTCTCCATCTCCTGCAATGCACTGACCAATCACGCTCTCACAGGAAGTACTGCAAGCAGCCTCGGACTGACCCACCGAACTGCCGATGATTCCATCGGTGGGCCCCGTCTCCTGGGGGCCCCAGAGCTGGCACAGCGCAGGAAGGGGGGAAATTGGGCACACAGAGCGGCAGGGAGGGGGGAAGCTTCCCCCTCCCCGCCGCTCTGTGTGCCCACTGCCCTCCTTCCTGCGCTGTGGGACACCTGTGACCTGCGCCTGCGGCCTGCCTACCTAAACGGGGGGGGGGGCCTCCAGGTGAGGGAGGGGGGGGAAGCTTCCCCGCCGCTCTGTGTGCCCACTGCCCCCCTACCAAGCTGGGGGGATATTAGACCTACCTTACTGGGGACACCTGTGACCTGCCTACCTAAACTGGGGGGGAGCTCCAGGTGAGGGAGGGGGGGAGCTCCAGGTGAGGGAGGGGGGGGAGCTTCCCCCCCTTCCTGCCGCTCTGTGCCCACTGCACCCCCTTCCAGCATTTTGTGGGGATATCTGCTGCCAATCTGTTTGCATTTTGTGAGGATATCTGCCGCCAATTTGATTGCATTTTGTGGGGATATCTGTCGCCAATCTATTTGCATTTTGTGGGGATATTTGCCACGAATTTGATTGCATTTTGTGGGGATATCTGCAGCCAATCTATTTGCATTTTGTGGGGATATCTGCCGCCAATTTGATTGCATTTTGTGGGGATATCTGCCGCCAATCTGTTTGCATTCTGTGGGGATATCTGCTGCCAATTTGATTGCATTTTGTGGGGATATCTGCCGCCAATTTGATTGCATTTTGTGGGGATATCTGCCGCCAATCTATTTGCATTTTGTGGGGATATCTGCTGCCAATTTGATTGCATTTTGTCACAAAAATCTGCTGCCATTTGACTACTTGATGAATTATCATGAGGCATGTAACTACTTGATGATTTTATCTAAAATGTATCTGGTCGGACCTAATCTCTGTGAATAAAACCGCTACTTATTTTGTGTGGTTTTTTTTTTTTTTTTAAAGTCTGCCCATGACCCATCATGACCACGCCCATGTTCCAGTTCATGGCGACACTCATTAATTTTTGCTGCGCCGCATGTGGACATATCCCTATTGGACACTGTCCTCAGAAGTGTTTATAATCTATTCCCTACCATAAAATCATGCAACATTTCTAGAGTACATGTATATGTGAGCCCAAAATGGGATGGGGGTGGGGGGGGGACCCAGGCTGAAACTTCCTCGGTGGGCCCTTAGTGTCCCAGTCCGACCCTGATGAGGCCTATTGGGTTTCAGGCAGAACAACTGATTGGAGATTTAGTTGCAAGAGGGTAAATGAAAGAGGAGGTGGTGGCAACAGCTGAGATGGTTGCAGTAATAGATAGAAAAGACTTGAGAGAACGTCTAGTCAGAAATGACCAAACTAGGGAGACACAATTATTTTCCACGTATGGCAATCATGCCCATTTAGGTAACAGAAGTGTACTTGATGCTTGGAAACTTGTGGAAGAGGATCCTCTCTTGTTTAAAATCTTTAAGTCCCCACCCCCTTTTGTATACAGAAAAGGAAAGAGCTTAAAAGATATTCTGGTTAAAGCTGTTAATAAGAGTGAGCCAGCTAGAGCTATGTTTTTCCCACAAAAAAATGGGAACATTTCCCTGTTTAAGTGACTAAAATTGTTTGAATATCCTTAGGGGGGACCATGTTGTCCATCTAAAGTATAGGTTTCATTTGTCTGCATTCAAAGACTTAAAGGACAACCGAGGTGACATGTGACAAGATGAGCTAGACATGTGTATGCACAGTGATCAGCACACAAATAACTATGCTGTGTTCCTTTTTTTCTTTACCTGCCTAAAAAAGATAAACATCAGGTAGGCAAGTGACAGTTTCTGCCCGGGTCGGGATCGGGTAGGACTGGGTCAGACTATAGCATAACCCTCACTGATCAGTAATTACAGTATAATATGCACACTAAAGTACCTTATAATTTTTTTTTGGGGGGGGGGGGGCGCAACCAAAACTTTGCTATGGGGTCCCATGGTTTTTGCGCCCCTGCAGGGTGACACTGAGTATTACAAACACTGACCAGTGCACGCTTCCATGGGACAGTGTGCCGCTTGAGCAAGAGGCTTCCAGCGGGTGTGATAAGTGACTCTACAACGCACTTTCTCATTGGTGTCATTTAGAGAAGCATGCTGAATGACTAAATGACAACAAGAGGCACCTGTACACATGCTAGATTCTTGTGCAAGACACATTCCTGCCTTGACCTTGACCAAGTTTCCTCTAGTTCATGTACAAGGCTTTAGAGCTTCATCACACTGGATCTTCCAGTGGTGGTGACAGGGCCGGATTTACCATACCATTCAGAGTCCTGATCAGAGCGTAAATAATACATTATTCACCCTGCCCACAGCATTCCACCGATGAGATCTCCCTTCAGTCAGGGGCACCTCTAGCTACCTAATACTAAGGTTCCTCTGGGTACTTATGACTGGCTGGGGAAGTAAGGGAGAAGTGACAGCTGGGCCAGCCAGCCCATTTGTGGTGCACTTTTGGCAGGTGTTTGCGGATTCATGGAGGGCGAAGTCTAAGGTGCCAGTTTATCTGTGGCTATAGGCTCCTGTGATGTAAATCCAGGCCTGGGTTGTGGGGCATCATGGTTTGGGGCTGCTTTGCTGCGCCAGGACCTGGACAGATTGATATCATTGAAGGAAAAATGAATGTCAAAGTTTATCAAGACATTTTGCAGGAGATTTTAAGGCCATCTGTCCACCAGCTGAAGCTCAGCAGAAGATGGGTGTCATAACAGGACAATGACCCAAAGCATAGAAGTAAATCAACAAAAGAATGGCTTAAACTGAAGAAAATACGCCTTCTGGAGTGGCCCAGTCAAAGTCCTGACTTAAATCCTATTGAGATGCCATGGCATAACCTCAAGAAAGCGATTTACACCAGACATCCCAAGTATATTGCTGAACTGAAACAGTTCTGTAAAGAAGAATGGTCAAGAATTACTCCTGACCGTTGTGCACGTCTGATCTGCAACTGCAGGAAACGTTTGGTTGAAGTTATTGCTGCCAAAGGAGGTTAAACCAGTTATTAATTTCAAGGGTTCCCATACTTTTTCCACCTGCACTGTGAATGTTTACATGGCGTGTCCAATAAAAACATGGAAACATTACATTATCTGTGTGGTATTAATTTAAGCAGACCGTGATTGTCTATTGTTGTGACTTAAGGTGACCACACACGATACAACAAAATAATCCGATTTTACGGCAATTCGATAAATATGATCGGATCTCCTGAAAAAATCAAAAGCTTTTTTTTCCCATTCAACTGAAAAATACAATCAGATTTCCTGTTTTTTTTCTGATTTTTATCAATCCGTAATGCTGGAAATTTTTCTTCAATTTTTCTAAAGATTGTGTGGTGTATGTAACAATGTCAATTTTATTATTATACAAGCCTAGCAATTTTCTCAGAGTTTCCAATCATTTTTATTATAATTGGGGAAAAATTAAACATGTGTGTAGTACATTGGTCATATTTTTGAAATAAAATGTTACAATCAGTCAAAAAAAATGTATTGCAATTCTTGAATTGAACAGATTTTTCAAAAATTGTATGGTGTGTGGCCACCTTAAGATAAAGATCAGATCAACTTGTCACCAATTTGTGCAGAAATCCATTTCATACCAAAGGATTCACACACTTTTTTTTGCTACCATATTAAATTGGGGAGTGTGCCCCAAAGGTGATAGAAATACCAGCAGTCTTTGCTCAGCAGCACCCTCCTCTGTATGTACGCAGCTCACTGTTTTTCATTGCAGTTTCTCTGGCAGTGTATCCAGTTTGTCTGCCGGTGTATCCAAACACCAAAGGAGATGTAAACCATTTGTTTTGTCTTGAATTTACTGCTTTGTGTTTTGACTGATGTTTTTCATCAATATGTTTTAGCTGCAGTTTTTAGTATCTTGCCTGTTATGTAAATTGATTCATTAAAATAATATAACTGCATCACATATAGCGTATGCCCTAAATACACGCACAAAAAGACAATGTATTTGTTCAAACAAGCTTTACTAATGCATTTATCTAGCAGAAACAATACAGCATAAGAAAGATATGAAATGCAAACTAAAAATACAAATCATGTTATCAAATACTATTTGTCGATTCTATTATTATAACTATTTATTTTAGTAAAAATTAGACTTACTCTATAAAAATAATCAAGTTTAAATGGCACTCCAGACTACACACTGTAAAATATCATGATCTGTGTGATTTGTTATATAAACATAACATTTTATGTGTTTTGCCTGATGTCTGTTATTCTGGAAGTAATCCTGATGAGTAGATTTAATATGTTATACGAAAGGTTTGCGCTCTGGTTAAATACAGTAAAATATGGTAATGGATCAAGGTAACACGTTTTAAAAACAAGTTGCTCATATAAATTTTCTTGCTAGCTTTCAGTGCTCATAGTATCTAAGCATGATCACATAATAGCAAACACAACATGCAATAGTAAATATTATTAGATAATACATGCATTTTAATGCATATGGTGCCCAATGCACAGCATTTTTCCTGGTAGCAAATGACTTCTGGCAGCAAAGTATCCATTAACCAAGTCTGCAGGGTTACAGAAGAGGAAGGGTTATTATAATATTCAATACAAGCAGACCTAAGCCCATTTAAAAACGGGCTGTAGGCCACACCACCCCTCCCCGCCTGCCCGTGACCACCGCTGCTGCCAGCGGTATTTGTCAGTGCGCCTGCGTGCGCCCCCGCTCTGCCCATGCACGCACCGCGCCCACACACACCCGCCCGGCCCCTGACCCGTCCCTCCGCCTGTGCCTGCTACACATGCACAGAACATTGTAGCATGGACACAGAGACAGAAGTATGCAGGAACACTTGCAGATTATTGTATAGGATCCCTCTACACCTCCTCTGCTTTAAAGGAGTTCTGCGTAGGTTAAAAAGGAAAACAAGCTGGCACTTACCTGGGGCTTCTATCAGCTCCCTGCAGCAATGATGTCCCGCTCCGTCCTCTCTCGATGCGCCGTTCCCCGCGTAATCACACTAGTGATTACACTGTGGCTGTGTGGCCGAGCTCTCGCTTCCGTAAGCATCATCAGAGCTTACTGCGCAGACACAGTACAAGAAAACTCTTTACTGCGCCTGCACAGTAAGCTCCCAGTGACACGAACGGGAGCGCGCATTATTCGTCTGTCGTCAGCCGAATAATGCCCTGTTGTGGCGGCGGGGAACGGTGCATCGAGAGAGGACGGCGCGGGACACTACAGCTGCAGGGGACTGATAGAAGCCCCAGGTAAGTGTCATCTTGTTTTCATTTTTAACCTACACAGAACCTCTTTAAGAACAAATTTCATACCTTTGGACTAGGGATGGTTGGAAATGCCCATTTCCGATTCCATGGAAATTCAGACTTCTGCCAAAGCCAATTTCCGTTTTTATGATTTCCGTTTTCTATTTTCCGATTTTCCTGATTTTCCGTTTTTTTTCCAATTCATGATGTTGAGGAGTATTTTATTAGTCATTTTTCTTCCAGTGAAGAATGCAAAAAAGGGAAAAAAAAAAAAGGAAAAACGGAAATTGGAAAAATAGAAAATCAGTCTTGCGATTGGTCTAAAATTACCGCAGTGATCCAATTTTTGCAGAAAAAAAATCTGCATTCTCTGATTGGTCCAATGCTTCTGTGATTGGGCTAACATTACCGAGTTGCGGTAAATCAGATTTCCATGGAATTCCAATCAAAAATGTCAATTTCCAATGGGAAATGCGGAAATTTCAATGCCTCGCAGAATCTAAATGAGCATCCCTACTTTGGAATAATGGGCTTCCTGATACTTTGTTACACCTTTAGTAGTAAGTAGATTTTGCTGTTAACCTCTTTTAGCACAGGCACAGTTATTTGATCAGGCTAGGTTCAGGAACGCAATGGAATAGGTACGTTGTGCTGCACATTATCTACATGTTGTGTTGTATACAGTAAAGCGTACAGTCCATTAAAAGCAGGGCGTTGGGATGCTGCATACCGTTAAAGTGTAACTGTTGGGTATAAAATAAAAAGTCAATTCTTTATTTTTATCTGGTAAACAAGTAATAAGGATGCTAACCAGGAAAGCCAAAAGTTAAAATCTCTATTACTTTTCTTGTTAATAAATGATCATTCCCCAGGTTACCTGATTCTTATTTGGTACACACAAAATTTGGTACACAAAAAAGGAAGTTGCAGGGCATGCTGGGTTGTCCTTTTTTGCTTCTTTACTTTCCCCTCAGACATAACTAATGCAGCCTGATTGGCTGAACCCTCTTTCCCTCCTGTTTTCCCCTCCCACACCTCTGTTCCTCTCTGATTGGACAAGATTTCTCATGCTGAGACAATGCACTTTCTATAGTGGAGGGCGAGCAATGCATACACAATCAGGCAGAGGAGAGTAAGGGAGGAAATTACATCAGGATTGGCTTCAAAGTAGCCACAGTTAAAATGAGAAATGCTAAGAAGGATTTTCTCTTTTTTTACGGTAGACAAATCACTAAATTCAAAACATGGACAGTGCAATACATATATTATGTAAGTAGAGCAATTATTTATCTACTTAGATATGTTTTTTTTCTGAGATAGTATGGCTGACAGCTCCTCTTTAAAGCACACTACATCAGACACAATGTGAACATTCCTTAGGTGGTACGGTCCATATTACATGGTATAGTGCGACGGTCCATGTTACAATGCACCACTGTGAACATAGCCTTTATGTATTTTATGTTTTATGCCAGATTAATATAAGATAGAAACTATCATGGGTAGTATAACCAGATTAATATACAGTAGTTACAGCATTATAACCAGATTAATTATGTCTAGGTGATGTCTGGTGGAAATAACGTTTCATATTGATATTTGAAAGCCTTTGAAATGGTATAGAATAGTCACACTGTCCCTAACTATGGCCATGTCCTGAGCTGTATTTCCCTTTGGACAGACTGCTTGAGCTAAATCCGCTCTTGTGGTGATGGTTGCTTCCTCCACGAGATCCTCCAGTGCTGGAATGCAGGACAGCTTTAAGAGAAAAAAAAAATAGAGCGTTAATCAAAGCTATTAGTTAAGGCTCGTACACACGTCTGACGGAAGCCAACGACGGGTCCGTCGGCACCTCAGATCGCTCAGAAACAGCCTTATCAGTCCGCCGACAGACTGTACACACGCTGTACTGTCTGCTGAAAACTCGCCCGGTGGGAGGTGCCGACGGTCCCGTCGTTGGCTTCTGTCAGATGTGTGTACGAGCCTTAAGTATTCAAATCATAAAGGAATAATTTGCATATTCACTCACTGACCTGAAGCAGTGCATTGTGGGAGTAAGTTCATGCTCATGTGTAGTTAAATTTGCAAATACCATTTATTTTAAGAAGTCAAAATTATACAGTATTTACCATAGTATAGGTTTTTCTAAGTATTGGTGGACTGGGTTTTTTAAGACCATTTACAAAATCTCAGTAGTTCTGCATGACTTAAACATTTATTTATAAATTATTTAGCCAGTGTTTGCTCATTGTAACATCTTTTCTCAACCTTTCCTCTCACCATCACAGGTCCCAACATGTTTAGTGCTGTCAGGTGCATCTCTGCGGAATGTTTGTTTACTCATTCGCTCCAAAGCCAGTAGAAGTTAAAGGGAACAACACTTGGTTTCACAGAATACTCTGGGAGGAGGATTCCATATAGCTAAACAGCCTAGGCTGGCCTGGCTGTGATATCACTGAGAGGGTGGGGAAACATTCCAATACACAACAATATATACCTATAGGAAGTGTTTTTCCGATATTGTAACAAGGGTAATTCATGTAAAAAGTGGGTACCCTGTATAGTTTGATACATTGTGCTTGATTCACAAAGCGGTTCAAACTGTTTAGCACGGGTGTGCTAAACAGTTAGCACGTGAAGTGCCGTTCGCGGACTTTTGCACGTGCAAAGTGCCGCAATTTGCGCGATCGCGGACTTTTTCGCTTGCAATTTGCAGCGAATTGTGCGAATTGCAGCAAATTGCGCTCGCAAAAGTCCGTGATTGCGCAAATTGCGGCTTTGCGTGCGCAAAAGTCCGCAAACGGCACTTCACGTGCTAACTGTTTAGCACACCCGTGCTAAACAGTTTGAACCGCTTTGTGAATCAAGCCCATTGTGTTATATATCACTATGGTGCCTCTTTTATTCGGTACTTAGCAATGCCAATCAAATACAGAAGCATAAACAGAACCATTTAGCTTCTTCCTTTCATTGCAAAATTTGATGGAATTTGGGAAGGGTCAGATGTGCCTGCTAAATGATCCTATTTCTACATTCTTTCAAAAAAGGCCAAATTATATAGCGGGCTTGATTCACAAAAGAGTGCTAACTGTTAGCATGGGCGTTTCCGCGCGAAAATTCGTCACCGTTTTCACATGAAAATTTGTGTTTGCAAACGCTTAATTGCGCGCGAACGCAAAACTTTGCGCGAAAACGGTCGTGCTAACAGTTAGCACTCTTTTGTGAATCAAGCCTAGCATATACTTAGAATGGTTAACTGGCCAAAGACTAGGTGACACCAAGGTTGAAACTATCACTACTCAAGTTTGAGCAAATACAGCACAAATACAGTGCATAGCTGCCACCAATTGTCCCATTTGTGGAGGAACAGTCCTTCTTTGTGAACCAAATCCATCTGACCATCTTTCTTTTTCATTTGTCCCTCTTTCAGGACTAATGTATAAATCAATGTAAAAATACTTGTATTTTTTCTGCTGAAAATATGTTTAATTGGCTCTAAACTTTACTCTATCCTTTAAACTGATCTTTTATTTTCAAATGTTGAAAATGAATACAAACCAATTATAATTGGATGGACCAGTGTGTTTTTAATGATAATACTAAATCTTTTATTTATGAATTATTTGGAGTATATGTGACTAGCGGTGTGATGGGGTGGACCAGGTGAATTTGGGGTGGGGATTGGGAGGCGTCTAATAGATGCCTGTGCTAATTATTGATAATCGGTTCCCAGGTGGTGAGTTGGTCACCTGATGCGCTAGTTGTAGCCAATTGGCTACTACAATCCAAACTATTAGAGTTGCAAATTGTATATTGTGTAGACGATTGACTACAAGCAGAGATAGTTTGGACCCTGCCACTACTGTTAGGCACTAGGAGGGGCAGGATAGTATTAGGCACTAGGAGAGTGGGTTAGTGTTAGGCACTAGGAGGGTGGAATAGTGTTAAGCAGTAGGAAGGTAGGATAGTGTTAGACACTCGGAGGGTGGTTTAGTATTAGGCACTAGAAGGGTAGGTTAGGTAGGTTAGTGTTAGGCACTTGGAGGGTGGGTTAGTGCTAGGCAGTAGCAGGGTGGGATAGTGTTAGGCACTAGGAGGGTGGGTTAGTGTTAGGCACTAGGAGGGTGGGTTAGTATTAGGCACTCGGAGGGTGGGTTAGTGTTAGTCAGTAGGAGGGTTGGTTACTGTTAGGCACTAGGAGGGTGGGTTAGTGTTATGCACTCACAGGGTGGGTTAGTATTAGGCACTCACAGGGTGGGTTAGTGTTAGGCACTCACAGGGTGGGTTAGTGTTAGGCACTCACAGGGTGGGTTAGTGTTAGGCACTAGGAGGGTGTGTTAGTCTTTGGCACTCAGAGGGTGGGTTAGTGTTAGTCACTTGGAGGGTGGGTAAGTGTTTAGCATTAGGTGGGGGGGGGGGGGGGTTAAGGTTAGGCACTAGGAGGGAAGGGTTTGTGTGAAAATGGGTTCCGAGTAAGTAAATATAATACTTAAATAAAATACACACAGTGGTGCCACAACACCTATTCATGGTGGAAGTCTAATTAGAGGAATAGCAGAGCATGTCCCACTTTCTTATCTCAAAAGGTTGGGAGGTATACAGTATATTTATTAACCCCTTTTTGTAAGTGACAACATACTTACAGATGCTAACTGAGCCGCCTCCTTCTCCAGCCAATCTGAAATATAATAATAGATTAGATTAATAATAGATATAATAATAGACAGAGGCGCTGAGCTTTGCACCAAACCTATTTGAGTTTTATGCTCCGTTTCTATTGCCTGATGAAGCGGGAGATACCCACGAAACGCGTTGCACTTTTTGAAGAATATAAATACATTTTTGTTGTTTTGAATATACACAACACTCGTGTGTGTCTGCTTGGAGGAGGTAAGTCCACCTCTGCCTCCTCTCATTTTAAACATTTTAGAATATTTTATCCTTTTGGCGCCTCTGTCTGCTTATAATAATAGATTTGTTTCATCAGCAAACATAAAATAAAAGAGACACAGATGCTTGCTCCTTCCCAGGAATATAGGTAAAGTACAATACAATACAATACAATAACATTTGTAAAGCGCTTTTCTCCCATAGGACTCAAAGCGCATAGCTGTGTCTCAGATTAATACAGGGTTTCAGGCTGGGTTGTGTTACAGAGGAGATAGTCAGATGTTCATGAATGCCAGACTGAAAAGGTAGGTTTTCAGTTTAGACTTAAATGCTTCCAGGGATGGGGCTGTCCTGATTGGGTGTGGCAGGGAGTTCCAAAGTGTAGGGGCAGCATGACAAAAGGCTCTGTCTCCAAAGGTTTTGAGGTGGACTCTGGGGGTGACCAAGGTGTTACGTCCTTTTGATCTAAGATTGTGGGGGGTGTGATGTAGTTGCAACAAGTCCTTCAGGTATCCAGGGCCCAGATTGTGCAAGGATTTGAATGTCAGTAAGCCAATCTTAAACAGAATTCTCCATTTTATCGGTAGCCAGTGGAGTGAGCTCAGGGTTGGTGTTATGTGGCAATGGCGGGGTTGGCTCGTTAACAGCCTTGCGGCGGTATTCTGTACTAATTGCAGGCGGCGTAAGTCTTTCTTATGCAGGCCTGTGTAGAGGACGTTGCAGTAGTCTAACCTTGATGTGACGAAGGCATGAACTAGGGTTGGAAGATCCTCTGAAGGAATTAGGTGTTTAATCCTTGCAATATTCCTTAGGTGAAAGAAGGAATGTTTCACAACAGCTGAGATTTGATTCCTGAAGCTTAATTTCCCATCAATAAGTACTCCCAGGCTGCGCACACAGTCTGAGTTGTTCAGGTCTGAGCTCCCTATCCTTAGCGGTGTTGGTTGAGACTGGAGCTGCTTTGCTGTTGAGCCCTGGCCCTCGATAACAAGAACCTCAGTTTTGTCAGCATTAAGTTTTAGCCAATTATTATTCATCCACTCCTGAAGCTCAGCTAAGCATGCGTTTATTTGTGGAGTAGGGTCTGTGACGTCAGGTTTGAATGACAAATATAGCTGGGTGTCATCAGCATAGCAATGATATGTCAGGCCATGTTTTTGTATGATTTCTCCAAGTGGCAGCATGTATATGGTGAACAGTAAAGGGGATAATATTGCGCCCTGAGGTACACCGTATTTTAGTGGTACAGGGTTGGAGAGGAAGGGCCCTAAGGCTACCCTTTGTGTTCTGCCAGCCAGGAAGGAGTTGATCCACCGGAGAACAATGCCATCTATGCCACAGTACTCTTGTAGCCTGTTGAGTAAGATTTCATGATCGACTGTGTCAAAAGCCGCTGAGAGGTCGAGCAAAATCAGGATGGAACATTGACCCTTGTCTCTTGCAATGAGCAGATCATTGCAAATCTGGGTGAGGGCTGTTTCACAGCTGTGATATTTCCTGAAACCAGATTGAAGAGGGTCAAGGATGTTGTTTCTGGATAGCCTGGCTTCAAGTTGGAGGTAGACAGCCTTTTCAATAACTTTTCCCAGAAAGGGGAGGTTTGAGACAGGTCTGTAGCTGTTTAGAGCATCTGGGTCTAAGGATGGTTTCTTGAGTAGAGGCCTGACGATTGCTTCTTTCAGAGTAGAGGGAAACCACCCTTCCTGTAAGGAGCCGTTGACTATTTTGTGGAATGCCGGTGTAAATAGTTCAGGGCATTTCAACATGAACTTAGTGGGGCCAGGGTCCAGATCGCAGGTAGTCTGGCGAAGGTTTGAGAGGATATCCAAGATGTCTTTTTCAGTGATTACCTTAAAATCAGACCATGGTGGTAGGCTATTTTTGCACCTGTTATATGGCTCTGCATGGGTTTCTGGGGCTGTGAATTGAATGGCAGATCGTATGGAGGAGACTTTGTCTGAGAAGAAGTGGGCAAATTTCTCGCACAGTTCCTGTGAAGGTCTGATGCTGGATTTCCTGCAAGATGGATTGCAGAGACTGTCAACCGTGCGGAAGAGTTGGGCAGGTCTGTTGGCTGCATTTGCAATTTCGTGAGACAGGAATAAGGACTTCTTTTTGTTAATCATCGTTTGATATTTTTCCAGGTGAGCAATTAGGGAAAGTTTGTCATCAGGAGACTGATGTTTGCGCCACCTTCGTTCCAGTCTGCGTCCCTGTTTCTTTAGTTCCTTTATAGAGTTGTCAAACCAGCGAGCGTGATGTAATGGTGCGGAACGTTTAATCTTTAAGGGAGCTATGGCGTCAAAAGCGGCTGAGACATCGTGGTTATATTTAAGGACCATGGATTCAAGGCCTAAGTTGTGATCTGTCAGTCCACCTAGATTGAGGCTGTTCTGAAGGTGTTGGGGTGTCAAACCTTTCAAGGAACGATATTTTATTAGTTCTTTCACTTGGTGTTTTGTAGCCGGTGCTGTAAAGGAGAAGTGGACAGTGTGGTGGTCTGACCAAACTACTGGATCAATTTCCACATTGGATATTAGGAGTTCTGAATGGAAAATGAGGTCCAAAGTGTGTCCTTTTTTGTGGGTAGGGAGGTTGACGGCTTGAGAGAAGCCCAGTTCATTCATGGAGAGAAGTAGCTTAGTTCCAAATTGGGAAGAGTGTGTATCGACCCGTGCGTTAAAGTCTCCAAGAATTATCCACCTAGGGTGTTTCAGTGTTATGCAAGATACAAGTTCTGCTATTTCCTTGAGAAAAGCTGAGCCAGCGTCAGGGGGTCGGTAGACAAGCAGTATGTTTATTTTTTTTCCAGCTGAGAGCTGGGCTGCTAGACATTCAAAAGAGTGGGTGGGGGCTACAGCAAGGGGTTTAATATTCAAACTGGATTTGAAGCACAGAGCTAGTCCTCCGCCCTTGCGGTTTTGCCTTTCACAGTGTAAAACTGAGTAATTGTCTGGTACCGCAGCCGCAAGAGTGGGTCCTGAGTTCTGATCCAACCATGTCTCTGTAATTAAAGCTAGATCTGAAGCCTCTATTAGATCATGAATAACTGCTGTTTTGTTGTTTATGGACCTGGCATTGCAGAGTACTGCTTTAATGTTGTTTCCCTTAACTTTGAGGTCTGTGTTCCTAGCTCCTGGCTGGGGGTTGTAATCAGGAGTGTGGAAGCTGTCTCTGTTATCTGGGTCCTTTACTGATACAGCTGATTTATAGATATGTGATGATTGCTTTGGCTTTGATTTATGGGTGCCTGCACCTCCTCCCCTCTTCCCCCGCCTTGTTTAGGATATTTTTGACCCCCTACCTATTTACTTTAAATCACTAAGTAAAAACAAATAAAAACACAAATATTTCACTAAACATTCATACTATACAATTCTTTAGTCACATCTGTATCCTTTAAAGAAGATGAAAGTTTACAGATGAAAATGCCAGAAGGTGATAGAAGTATACAGTATAGAAGAAGATAACCTAACAAGGTGCAAGGATACAAAAGGGGAGAGAAGACTGTAGAAGAGAGATAGATGTATACAGACAGTATTATCCTGCCTCCAGTGAGTTGGGCGCAAGTTGAACTGAATGACGACTCGCTCTGCTGCTGCTCTAATTCCCAGCAGCATTAAATACTATTCCCCCTCTGAGTCGTAGCAACTCAGAGGGAGGAGTCATTAGGGGTACCCGTATTACCCGTTGCGCGGGCCACAGACTACAGTACTAGTGCTATAACAGTTCCCAACTAAGGCGCTACAGGGCCAACGATGTGCGGCAAAGCCACCTGCTTTGGTACACAGATGAAAAAAAGGAAGGAAACAGAAAAAATAAACATATTATTGTTGCCCCTATTATCAGTTACTGATTTAAAAGATTTGTTGGGAGTGGGAAGGTATTCTAATTTTTTTTTTTAACTAATTATTAATGAATTACAGTATTAAAAACAATTTTAAAATGCTAACAATGGCTCAAAAAGCACCATTCCTAGATGGGCAATACAGCTTCTCACTTGGGTAAAGCAGATGATAATATTCCTGTGCTCTCATTCTTGTTGTAAAGCAACACCTACCACATCAAAACCACCCCCACGTATTGGAAGGGAAAAAAAACAAAAACGTTGGGATGAAAAATGAAGGTGTTCAAGTAAAATCTACCTGGTATGGCTGGGTGAGTTAGTTCATGTTAATTGAATTCTGCAAATTCATGTTTGTATGTATTGAACCATTGCTGGCAATTTGTTATAATTAAATCTTTAGAAATATATAATGTAAAAATATGTAAGTAATCGTTAGCATTTAGCAAGTCATTCAAAGTAAAATGCCCCAGATTAACTAAAGTAGCATTTTCTTCATTACTAGGTATGGAACTAGTATTATTTATATTTTAATTGTATACACTCCAGATAGGAATTTACTCAGTGTTTTCAAGTATAAATCAGGTTATGTGTATTGTGTTGTATTATACATGTAAGATGAGAAGTTGATAAGGAGGAGGAAAGCTTAGCGCATCAGGGTCAATGTATGGAGTTATGCTGCCACTTCAAGAAACACTGAACATCTGTGTGATATAATGAATTGTATGTGTAATATGGATGATTAATAGAACATTAGTAGCAAATAAAAGAGTCTCATATCTCATATTTTTATTTTCAGATATTTAGCTTTTTTTATAACATTGCATCATTCTCTAATAATTGTTTCCAAACTACACTCTGTATTTTAAACTGAATCAGAACAGTTAAACAAGAAACAGTGAGAGACAGGTTGAGATAAGTGTTTCAGAAAACAACACTGTAGCTGACCAAGTTTGGTCAGAGAGCTCAGGGAAGCTCTTTTGCATAGATAATAAGTGACAAGTGAAGCTTCCTAACTCTTACTGGTCTGGAAACAATATGAGACTCTGTGCTACTAATGTTCTATTTATTAGCTGAACTACACATACAAATTACTATCTCATTAGGTTAATTTTAACTTCAGATTCCCTTTAACCACTTATTGACAAGCTGACACATTAGAACGTCCTGTTGGAGGCTGTTAAGAGCTCCAGGGCATTTTAATGTGTCACTTGCTCCTGCCGCCACTGTGCACATGTGTGCGCCTCCCCCACCACCGTAAATAGTTGCCTTAGGAACTTAGCTTTTTAATCTATATTTTATGAGGGTGTATTACTATTACTTTACTACATAGGGGCTTGTAATTATGGAAAAAAAGACAGAAAAATACACCTACTGTATATTTCCCAATAATATATTGTCGCCATATATTGTCATTTAAACAGTCTAATAATTGGAACAAATGGGCAAATACGATTTGTGAGTTTTATCTGCAGGAACATGTTTTATTGTAAAACTATAATGGCTAAAACCTGAGAAATAATGATTTTTTTTCCATTTTTTTATTTTTCCCATTAAAATGCATTTAGAATGAAAAGCAATCTTGGCAAAATGTACTACCCACAGAAAGCCTAATTGGTGGTAAAAAAAAACAAGGTATAGATCATTTTGTTGCAAAAAGTAGTAATAAAGTTATTGGCGAATAAAAGGGAGGAGCACTGATAGGTGAAAATTGCTCTTGTGCATTAGGGTAAAAACCCCTATAGGGTGAAGTGGTTAAAGTTGCATACCTGCACTCCTCTCCTTCCAGCAACTTCCTGTATGTGGCGATCTCAATGTCCAGAGCTAGTTTGACATTCATCAGTTCCTGGTACTCTCTCAGTTGGCGAGCCATGTCCTGCTTGGCCTTCTGTAGAGCTTCCTCTAGCTCAGATAACTTATTCTTGGCATCCCTGACTGCCATCTCTCCACGTTCCTCAGCTTCTGATATGGCAGCTTCAAGTTTTGTACGCTGTCAGACATACCAAAAAATACATCACTGAACAGAGATGGTTAGTTTTACTGCAGACTTGGAGGGAAAGTTTTAAAAGGTGAGACATTTGAAAAACTGGGCTTCTTTAACTTAGCAGAACAACTAGACAACTGTTCATTGCAATTAAGATACTGAAATTAAAAAGGTACCGTAACTAACTTAGTTTAGTTTAATGGACAAATTCTCGGCCATATAGGTAGAGTATTCCAAGTGTGGATGGCTGTGATATTTCCTCATCACATAAGATAGTAAATAGGGTCATAGGGTCAATATTTTCTTTACAAGTATTATTGTTGTTATACACATTTAAATGTTATTCAACATACTACTAATTACCCAGTCATTCTGGGAGATTAGAAAGGAAATGTATGTGTGTGTCATTTTATCGAAGACTGTATGAAATATCAATTATTATGTAATATGCATGGCTATAGTAAGGTTTGTTTTCTTAAAGAGAACCTAAAGTGAATAAAAAAGGTAAGTACTTACCTTACTTAATAGAGTGCTGCCTTTGGATGGTTTAGAGGCTTCCCAGATCCTCCTACAGTCCACCGCTGTAACGCAGGGTCCCTCTATAACCAGGGCCAGATTTAAGACAAGGCCACATAGGCCATGGCCTAGGGCACCACAGAATTAAGGGCATGTGGGCAGCAGGCTATACTGGGGGAGAGGGAAGGTTCACATAGCTACCTGTACTGGAGGGACGGAGGTCATCAGGCTATCTATTCGGAAGAGGGGGGAGAGCTTCTTATACTAGAGAGAAGGGGGTAAGGGGTCATCAGGCTACCTATACTGGACGGAAGGGGGGGGGGAGTCATTAGGCTGTCTAAACTGGAGGAGTTGAGGGAAGGGTTGTCTGTCTACCTGTACTGGGGGAAAGGTCATCTGGCTGCCTATACTAGAGGTAAGGGTCAACAGGGTACCTATACTGGAGGGAGAGAGAAAGGTTCTCTGGCTACCTATACTGGGGAGAAAGGGGGGCAGGGGTCATCTGGCTACCTAAACTGAAGGGGGCGACTGGTGACAGTGGCCTTGGGCGGTAAAGAGTACAAATCCGGCCCTGTCTATAACTATTGGTTTGCGACAAAAGTCAAAAGATTTCTTTTTGCCCGAGCGTGGCCCTGAATGAGCACATCCGGATTTGGCATACATGAGTAAGAGTTGTGCATGGCCAGTAGAACAAAGCATGCATGAAGGAATAAAGATGTGCGTGCATACGCTGCTTCATTCTACTGGGCGTGTGTGGACCTTACTTGTGCATGCCCAGTCCGGATGTGCTCATCCATCGCTGGGAGTACAGGCAGAAGATGAAGAAGGGACCTGCGATGGATTGGTGAACTCTATGAGGATCCAGGATGTCTCTGGACTGTCCAGAGGCTTTCAGCTACAGAGATATAGATCTAACTTTCTAACTATCTAACTTTGGCTATACTTGAGATTTACAAAAATGCTTGAGTTTGGGCAAAGAGCTCTATGAAGAGAAAGTTACAAATACCTGTTCTTTCACATTGTCAATTTCTCCTTTGAGTCTCTGAACGACTCTGTTGAGTTCTGCAATTTCATGCTTAGTGTTCCGCAGGTCATCCCCATGTTTTCCTGCAGTTTGACGCAGCTCTTCAAACTATAGAAAATAAATATTCTGTTACTATTGACAGGTGCATAAATTAGCAACAGCTTATGGGGTCATAAAGCTGAACTTGAAACTAATCACTTGGCTTCTGCATCTAACATGACTTTTTTATCTTAGATTTTAACATTCTAGGAGTAGAAAAGTAGATCAGTCATTCCTACCCTAGTTAATTAAAACTTTGTTTAGTTTGATCCTTAAAGGAAACCAGAGCTTAAAGTAAAAGTTTTATACATATCTGGGGTTCCTCCATTCCCATCCCCACGGATCGCTCACATGCCGCTGTCCTCAGTCTTCTCCCTCTTCGGTACCGGGTCCCGTAACTTCAGCCAGTCGCGGCCAGTCTCCGCAAATGAAGTGCACCCTCTACGTATCTCTCCGGCGGCTGCCGGCTGCGTGGTCTGCTTTCATGTATTCCTGTATTGTCATATTGCTGTATGTCACCCCCTATATATTGTCTGTAACCTCAACTAATGTCCAGCACTGCGTAATATGTTGGCGCTTTATAAATTCAGTAAATAAATAAATGAACTGGACCTGGGCTATATTTTCACCCCATAAATAATCATTGAGAGGGACAACAATATAGAATCTGTACCTGTACTTAGCATAAATCTGGTTAAACTATTGACAGTTTACTTTAATATGAAAGAAGGGAATTTGTCTGTCCCATCTTTCACTTTAGTCTTAATTTATGATCACATTCAGCCACTACAGAATGTCATGCAAGTATTGTGACAGCGGCTATATGTGGACTAGTGACAGCTCTCTGCAGTAATAATGAGGAAAATTTAAACTACCTAATGTCAGAGATGGATTAACCAGGGGCGTCCTAACTTAAAATAATCGTAATTCGGCAATCTTTACCCAGAAAATAACCATAACGCAGCAATGATTCACCAGAAAATAATCATAACACAGCAATGATTCACCGTAAAATAATCATAATGCAGCAATGATTCACCATAAAATAATCGTAATGCGGCAGCGTTTCACCAGAAAATAATTGTAATGTGGCCAGCGTTTACCAGAAAACAATCTTAATGTGGCCAGCGTTCAACAGAAAATAATCGTAATGTGGGCAGCGTTCACCAGAAAATAATTGTAATGTGGCCAGCGTTCACCATAAAATAATCGTAATGTGGCCAACGTTCACCAGAAATGCATGCTCACCTGTAAAAAAAAAGCATTTACTCGCCTGCAGAAGACTCCTCTCCCTGGGCGCAGCTTTCCCGACCATCTTCCAGCAGCCAGCCTGTGAAAGTCCCGCGCTGACAGGTAGAGCAGGGCTACAGGAAGATGGCGCCGAAGCCCTGTGCTGGAGACACAAATAGTCTCTAGTGCAGGGCTTTGGGCGCCATCTTGCCATAGCTCTGCTCTGCCTGCCGGGAAGACTATGCAGGCTGGAGCGGTGAGCTGCGGGCTGTGGGGAAGAACTGGCACGGCGTGGCCACTTCACCACAGGGGTCAAACAGTCTGGTGGGGTAAGGTAGGCACATCCACCCGCGACGGCACTTCTCCCCCCAACCGGAGCTCCAGGCGACCGTTTGTCCTTGCCTGGTGGCTGGAACGCCCCTGGGCTCGGGACAGAAATTCACAGCTCAGAGCGGTAACCCTGAGCTGGATCCATGGGAGGTGAGTAACGTGCAGGGCTGCCGCAGATCTATCTATTGGTATGATTTTTAGGGTGTAAAAAAATGCACTGCTTTCAAACCCTAAAATCCAGAAATCCTAATGCCAGGGACATTAAGGTGAAATGGAACCCTAGGCAAGGTGGTAGCTTTGGCTCCTCCTTATGGTTCTAAATGGGAGAGGAGTCAGAGAAAGTGGCAATTGGGCTCCCTGACACCAACTAGGCCCCAGGCACCTTCCTAGGGTGCCTTGTGGATGATCCTGCCCAAAGCTGCATGTAACTGATTACTCTCTGATTAAACCTCAGTCCAGAAATGTTGTTCATTTTACCACTTTACACCACTTAATATAGAACACATGACTGTCGCCTCTATCTGCACTCCCCCACTTCTTTATTTTTTATTAGATTTTTTTTTTGTTATTTAGCACTCTTATGTTATCTATTGTGTAGTGCATACCTAGCTTTAGGGGAAAAGGGGCAAGAGGCTGTAGGACAGTAGTTCTGCCTGGGAACCTGCCTCCATTCCAGCACTTAATTCATATGCTCACATCTACTTTGGAGTCCCACTTTAGAACACCCAGGACTTCCATACACAGGGCCAATAACAGTTACTCGTCTATTTTGAATAATGATACGGTATTACTATGTTCTTTTGGTAGCTCCAAGGTAAAGCAAATGAAAGTGAAATACTTACTCTACTCTGGTACAGTAACTCTGCCTCTGTCCTGCTCTTATTAGCAATCTCTTCATACTGAGCCTTGACTTCTGTGATGATACCATCCAGGTCCAGATTTCGACTGTTGTCCATGGATACAACCACTGAGGTGTCTGAGATCTGAGCTTGCAGCTGAGAAATTTCCTATAAAACATAGAAGACTGTTGTTGTCTCACATTTTAACCAGGACATCAGTACATACAAAGCACACCTGAAGCAGGAAATAAAAGTAGAGGGAAGTCTCTGGATAATCATCCTGTAGCCCACCGTTCCAGCACAATAGCTTGTCAAACATGCTTTTGTGGCCATGCAGAAGCATGACTGTACTGTGTCCTGCCTTGTCTACTGCGTACTGCATATAAGTAAATATGGACCACACATACCCAGCTGCACTAAGCTGCTCATGTATGCCTTTTTCCTAGTGCATGTGCATATGGTTGCACTTGGAATGGAAGCATGGCCTTGGAGATGGAGAGGGTTCCAATCAGCAACGGTGGGCTCGTGGAAGATCTGGGAAGCCTTTGAAGCATCCAGGATTACCACAACAGTTAGTCCCCGGTTAACGAACGAGATATGGACTGTAGATTTGTTCTTAACCTGAATCTGTTCTTAAGTCAAAACACTGTGCACTCTCTGTCCCCTGTACCTCCTCTGTGCCCCCCTGTGCCTCCAGTGTCCACCTCTGTGTTCACATGTGTGGCGGCAGGTCAGTTTTGGAAGTCAGAGTCTGGTGCCCAGAATATACTAAGCCCAATAAGGATTCTACTGTGATGTTCAAAACCATGTTAATACCCTGAAGGGTCAGCCCTTTCAGAGGAGTAGCTATATGTGGGCAAGGGGGTACACATGTCCCTGGGCACAGCACTGTAAGGGGGCTCAGCACGGCCGCTGCACCTCCACATGCATGAGAGGCTGCTCGTTGGTTGCCCAAAGTGCCCCTGCTTCTCTCCCTGACTCTGCAGAGGAGTGCAGGAGCATTAACAGAAGCAGAAAAAGCTGGGGAGTCATCTGACTATCTAAAGGGAGAAACATCTTGTTATTTATAGGGTGCAAACCTCACTATCTAAATGTGGGAAGGGGGGCAGATCTGGCTATCTATGGGGGGGGGGCACATTTGGCTATTTAAAGGGTGGCACATCTGGGTATCTGAACAGGGAAAGGGGGCACATTTGGCTATCTAAACAGCATTTCTACATTTGACTCCACCCATGAGCACAACCACATTCTGATGCATTGTCATGCCCATTTCCTCCAGGGGGTGGGGAGGATGGGGTGGTCAAAACTGTCTTTGTCCCCCGGTATTGAAAACCCTAGCTACGCCTCTGACCCCTTTACTCCTTATTGCCTGCTTTGTGGAAAAACATGCTGAGTGCAATCAATAAAAGACCGGCTGCTGCAACTGTGGATATAAACATACATACCGCATCAAA
Source organism: Hyperolius riggenbachi (assembly GCF_040937935.1). Classification (NCBI taxonomy): domain Eukaryota; kingdom Metazoa; phylum Chordata; class Amphibia; order Anura; family Hyperoliidae; genus Hyperolius; species Hyperolius riggenbachi. Next base: position 114,767,035 of record NC_090647.1, on the reverse strand, counting down.
CAGAGTACCTAGGAAATTAATTTCATCTGTTAATGAGTCAGCTTTAGCTTGGAGTTCTGCCTTATTCATAAATGCTGCATCAACATCCTGAAAGTAAGGGGAAAACATCATATAATTATCTTTCTGCTTTCTAAGTGAATCACACCATAAGAAAAGATAGTTGAACAAATAGTAAAAATGTACATCTTAGTGCCCAGGATCATGAAGAAGATCTTTTTAAATAAATTACAGAATTTAGGTATCTGAATTTAGGTATATGACATACCTGAACTGACATGTGACATAATGGGCCTGATTTACAAAGCGGTGCTAACAGTTAGCACCCTGGTGAAAAGCCCTTTATCACGCCTAAACTCTGTTTAGGCATGATAAGTTCAGGTGTGATAAGTTTAGGCATGATAAGTTTAGGTGTGATACGTTTTTAGGCATGATAAGTTTAAGCACCAACTGGGTTAGCACCGCAGTGCACAGCTGATCAAAAGTTTTGCGCTAGCAAAGTCTGGTGCACTTTGCATAGAGTTTAATTGCGCTGCTTTGCGTGCGGGGCTTTGCATGCGATCTAAACTTATCTAAACTTATCATGCCTAAACTTATCATGCCTAAACTGAGTTTAGGCATGATAAAAATGGTTATCACGCCTAAAGTCTCTAACTGGGTTAGCACCGCTTTGTGAATCGAGCCCTATGAGATAAACATGTGTTTGTACAGTGCCATTTCTGCATATAACACGATTGTCTTCATTTTTTCCCTTTTTCTCACTGAAAGGGTTAAACATTCAGGTATGCAAATAACAGTTTTACTTTGTACAGCACCACGGAATATGTTGGCGCTTTAAAAATCAATAATATTAAAAACATTTTCTATCTAGTCTGGACCTAGTCGGAATATAGCGTAACCTTCACTGATAACTAACCACAGCTACTGTATAAAAATATTTCCTCATCGAGAACAACTTCTGAATGCAGGGAATAGATAAAAAAAGGCCAATAATTCATAGGTTGTAGCTTTCAGACACTGGAAGACTGTGTCATTCAGCTGAGACAATAAAACTGTGGGATTCTAAGAGATGCCATTTTTAAGAGTGGGGCATAAATGCAATTGTTTATCTCATTAGTTTATTTTCAGTTCATTTTCTTTAAACTACAATAGTGTGAAATGGAACTTAAGTTGAGCTGTACATTAAGATTTCTACTTTAACCACTTGAGGACCATAGGCTTACACACCCCTAGTGAACAGGCTATTTTTTTTTACAATTTAGGCCACTGCAGCTTTAAGGCCTCACTTGCAGGGCTGTACAACTCAGCACACAAGTGATTCCCCCCTTCCCCCTCTGCAGCTGTACGTCTGTTCCCCCCAGAGCTTTCTATTGGTGGGTTGTGATCACTCCTGCCATGTTTGTTTATTATTTTTATATTAGACCCTCCCTCCCCCCCTGCCAGCCAATGACAGCAATTGGCTGTCATCATCAGATCGCTCCTGTGGGTCTCAGGGGGACAGCCATGTCACAGTTTCGCCGTCTTACAGTCTCCTAGTGGCGATCGCCATTCAAGCAGATAAGCACGCACGATCTCTGGCAAAACACTCCCCCAGGAGGACTTGACGCCAATCGGCTGTGGGAGCCACCGCGTTTAGGCCCATTGGTGTGACACGGTTGTTAGTAGCCATCTAAGCCCCTCACCGCAGCCCCGGTCCTATTCATTGTCCCGCTGGCCACCCATAATGTAATAGAAAGAATCCTGCAGGGCACACCATCACAGAAATGAGCCGGGTGCTTGATACTGAGACATAGGCTGTGTCTCCAGTAGATCAGTGGACAAATGTATCAGCACACCGATATGGCATAGTTCACGCTCTTTTATTGAGCCATGCGTTCCACAAAGGTAAAAACCGACAATTGTTTCGAGGGCCACGCAGGGTCCCCCTTCTTCAAGGCGTGTGGTTATAAACACATTAGAATTTGACAAACTTTATATACCAACCTAATCCCTAATCACCCCACCCATAGTGAAATCAAGCAATGATGTCATCTCCATTGTTTACACATCAAAACATGCCTCAATATTAATCCTATCGTACAATCAGTATACTTATCAAAATGATGATACTGTTCAGTGCGCTCAGCGCTACTGTGCCTGCATTTTCATACCTGTCAGAGGGTTCTCCGTTCACATCCTGTAATAAATATGTGGATAATTGCCCCAGCGATTTGAATGTACCTGGCGACACACAGCCGTTGTCTAGAGCCCTGGTTGGTAGTTCATCCGTTAGCCACGCCGTGCAGTCATGCCCACTGCGTGACTGCACGGCGTGGCTAACGGATGAACTACCAACCAGGGCTCTAGACAACGGCTGTGTGTCGCCAGGTACATTCAAATCGCTGGGGCAATTATCGGATTACAGGATGTGAACGGAGAACCCTCTGACAGGTATGAAAATGCAGGCACAGTAGCGCTGAGCGCACTGAACAGTATCATCATTTTGATAAGTATACTGATTGTACGATAGGATTAATATTGAGGCATGTTTTGATGTGTAAACAATGGAGATGACATCATTGCTTGATTTCACTATGGGTGGGGTGATTAGGGATTAGGTTGGTATATAAAGTTTGTCAAATTCTAATGTGTTTATAACCACACGCCTTGAAGAAGAGGGACCCTGCGTGGCCCTAGAAACAATTGTCGGTTTTTACCTTTGTGGAACGCATGGCTCAATAAAAGAGCGTGAACTATGCCATATCGGTGTGCTGATACATTTGTCCACTGGCCACCCATAATGATCACAACCCCATCGGCGGGTTGGCTCTTCTGTGCCTGCGTCATCTGGTGCATACTGCACCTGAGCACTACTACTATGATGTGGACGCTGGCGGGTCGCTATCATTACGTCCGGTCAGCTGGGAGGACCGGAGCTGCGGCGAGGGACTGAGATGGCTGCTAGGGGCTGGAAGAAGCCCCAGGTGTAATGATTGTGGAATTCTCTCCGTGATCAGCGCACAAGACGTGCGCTGACACTGCGGAAATCCTCCACAAGCGTATAATTTGAGGGAACCCAGCAAAAGGTGCAAAGCACCTGTAGAGGGAGATTCCTGTCAGCAGGTGGAGCTGTGGAGTGCAGAGGAACAGCTCCTCTGCCCTGCCACAGACGCAAGACAGGAATTGCACGAAAAGAAGAAACGCAGGGCAAGATAGCCCTGAAAGAGAGAGATCAAAGCGACAGAGGGTATGTGTGTTCACCAAACTAGTCGCCACCCTGCGACGATGAACACACAACCAGGAAGATAAAGTGAGAAGGCAATCGCCGGAGATGGCAGTTGCTAACAGCGACACAAGACCGAATAAGCACAGATGAGGAATGTATGTATGTCCACCAATCTAGCCGCCAACCTGCGACGGCGGACACACAACAAAGGAAACTGAGTGAGAACGCAATCGCCTGAGAAGCGATTGCGAATGAGATTGAGCAAAGGGACAGATTGTATGTGTGTGCACCAAACTAGTCGCCAACCCGCGACGGTGCATACACAACAGCAGATATGAAGTAGGAACGCAATCGCGGGAGAGGCGATTGCCAGAGGTGACACAAGGCTTACAGCAAGGCAGAGCACGAGAGTAGCAAAGGCACAGCAAATATACAATGAGAAGATAAGGAAAAATGCAAACGCTAACTAAACGCGAACACCGCACTCATTCGCAACAGTGCACGCGTTTATGCGCTGTCTCCGCGTGTTAAGCACAACAGAGACAAGCACGCCTAACTAACCACCGACAGACAAACATGAAACAGAGGACGCGAGCGCTTGCTTAACGGTACCTCACCGAGCCTCCAGCAAGCGTTCGTAGCAGACAAGACAGATACACGAAAACAGAAATAAGTGAGAGAGACGGATCCACAGCACTAGCGCAAGGCGAGTGCGATCCAGGCAAGACAGATTAGATGAGATAGCTGGTAGCAACCGCTGCTCCAGCTATACTCCAAGAACAACAGATCAGAACGACTTCCTGTCGACCACTGCTGGGACAGGACAATCGCAACAGACAAACAAAACAGATATGCAATCCTAACTGCACTAGGGAACCTGCCTAGAGCAGTCCCAGGAATTACTCTAAGCTAATCTTAAAACAATGAGCAAGGCTGACACTCCAGGAGTGTTTCACAGGACTAACTCTTATGACCAACGCAGGTCTGTGATATCACATGGTATTTATAGTACAAACCTCCAGAGGATGTGGCTAGGAAATTTGCATGACCAACGCATGCAAATTCCCTAGCAGCAGTAAGCTGCAAAACTGACAAAAGGTCTCTCTTCCAGAGACCTGCAGAATGCGCAGGCAGCTGAGCGGATCATTACACCAGGTGAGCAAAATCTGTTTAATTCTTCTTGCATTGGCAGTCCTTTAAGTAATGCTGTATATAAGCTGAATTCCTGGAATCTTGGAATTCAACTCAGAATGCACTGACATGGTGAAGAAGTCCTTAAAGTTCACTAGTAAAGTGACTGCTGTAGATGAAGAAGTGTATAAACCTGTACACGTTACTTACCCTCTTAAGGGTGACAAACTCATTCTCTGCAGCTGTACGTCTGTTCACCTCTTCTTCATATCTGCAGGAATACAATGTGTGAAATCAAATCCTTTATCAATTTTGTCCGAACACTCAGTGGCTCTTTTCTACACTGAATACTCACTTTGTTTTAAAATCTTCCACCACTTCCTCCATGTTTCTTCTTTCTGCCTCCAGCCGGATCTTCTCACCAGTCAGACTTTCCAGCTGTCTCCTGAGATTGCTAATAAACGCTTCAAACAGGGGTTCTATCTGACACTTGGCTGTCTTCTGCTCCTGAAGAAGGGACCACTTGGTCTCCAGCATCTTGTTCTGCTGCTCCAGGAATCTCACCTAGCGGGCAAAATTGGTTTATGAATTTATATTTTTCTCACAGCTGGTGAACATGTTCAGATGAGCAATGTGTGAAGGACATCTTTTACGCTAATATAAACATAGGCCTTCTTCATCTAATGGTCAGTGCAGTGAGTGTTTATGATTCTTTGACGCCACTTATTTTCAATTTTCTTGTTTTACCTCATACTATTGTATTGTGAAGGCTAATATAGCAATACAGCGACGAGTTAAAATAGCTATCCAGTTGTCTACATTTTTAAAAGTGCTACTACATTTTTAGCACGTAATTATGTTTAAAGCAAATCTAAAGCGACAAATAAAAACCTTATGATATAATTAATTGTATGTGTAGCAAGGGTAAGGTATCATCAGTAGGAAAGAAAAGAGTCTCATATTTTCATTTTTAATTATATAGCTTTTTTTTTAATAACATTTCATCATTCTGTCACAGTTGCACTTTTAAAAGCACACTCCATCTTTTAAACTATAACACAAAGCAGAATGAATGCCCCTTTGAGCTTTCCTGCAGTAAAAATTTATCTCAAGCCATCTCTCACTGTTTAACACAGATGTTTAAATGCTTCAGACTGTATCTGACCCAGTGGGTCGAATAGCTCAGTGAAGCTCTTTTGCATAGATAATAACTGAAGTTTTTTTTAACTCTTCCTGTACTGGAAAACAATATGAGACTCTTTTCTTTGCTACTAATGTTCTATTTCTTATTCAAATTTGGCTGCACTTCCTGGAGCTAACAAGAAGGAGGTGCTCATAGAAATGTACTGTGCTGAGTATGGAGGGCTACCTGTGACAGGAAATTATGTACAGCGATGAACTTGATCCCACCTTCAAGCTACAATGGTGCACAATAGAGAAGAAGTCAAAGCAGAACGCAAATACATGTTGACAATTTGAGATACTCTTTAAAGATGTTGATGTTTCTCTCTGTTACTCTTGCAGTATATGCTTATGATATGATGCTAGCCTCGGCTTCTTCAACCATTGAATACATGAAGGGCATAGACCCTAACTGTCTATTGCTTGGTTATGTGGTGAGAATCTTCTTCACATTCTGCCCTCCTCATTCTTATGGAGAAGCAATGCAGAGAATGTGCCCCTAAGAGGAAGTGGCAAGACCATTTAGCTTTCAAGTGAAAAACTGCGCCATAGGTCAGCAACTTTTGACTACTTTTGGGTAAATTTATCAACAAAAAATTCCAATCAGAGCTAAAAAAAACCAAACAAACCTTGATGCGTTTTTGTACAACCAAACTTCAACAGGGACTTCAACAGGGACCTATCAGATCTACTTATATTTTTTTGTCATTTATCTAGTGTTGCTCCTCCTATCAAAATGAATCACTTCCAGTACAAACCTGGGGAAGTTATGAATATTTACTGCACATAGCCAGATCTTCTGGGGCCAGTATAAGGTACTTATTCAATGCAATTTCCAAGAAATTTTAAGGAACACTAATTTGCATAAATGTACAATTTTTTGAGGCGCACGTTCCCTTTCACTGCAGCCACCAGGCACAATTTATTATTGACTTGGGGCAGCAGGAAAAATCTGGGAAAGAAGTTGTTTTTTGGTGCAATAAAAGTGTCTTTAAAGTGAATGGGAACCGCATTTTTAAAAAAATGAAGCAAATACTTACCTAAGGAGAGGGAAGGATCTGGGTCGTATAGAGCCTTCCGTCTCCTCTCTCGGTGCCCTCTATCCTGTGCTGGCTCCCCCCCGTTTCAATCCCCCACCAAAAGGGTATTTGGAAGTCTTCGGGAACCGTGTCCTCCCGAAGACGTGCGGCTCCATACAGCACAGGCGTGAGCGTGCAAGAGAGCGTGCTTGCGCAGGCGTAGTACAGGGCCGCCCTTCTTCAGGAGCACTCGGGCTCCCTGAAGACTTCCGAAGCCTCCTTCGGCCGGGTAAAGCAGTATTTGACTAAATTAGTCAAATACTGCTACCGGGCGAGCCAGCACTGGATCGGGGGGACCAGGAGAGGAGCGGGAAGGCTCTATAGGACCCAGAGCCTACCCTCTCCTTGGGTAAGTATCTGTCTCATTTTTTTAAATGCGGTTTCCATTCACTTTAATGATTATACGATTGGGGCTTTCACCATGAGAGGTAAGCCAACTAATTCCTCTGATTTTAACAGTTCCAAAGTGTTTTATAATTTTTGGTTGCCTCCTACCCATCAGTTAGTTAAAGGTTTGCAAACTTTCTGCATGATTTTATAATGCAAGTCTTGTAATACTTTGAAATACATGCAATACAGTCACCGGACTGTACAAGACTTGTGTGGAGTTAGTAGTGACGACCTCTAGTAGCTACATATGCTTTCAATGTTAAAGTGGTACAAAACAGAAAAAGCTAGATATATTGTAAATGTAGGCAATCACTATTGCATTTTTTTAACTAGATACAAACATTTAATCAAATCATTTTTTTTAATCAAGGGCCTTTTTCTTTTAATTATGAATGCAGTATTGGTTAACTTTTGATGGGGAATGGTCTATCTTTATTACTGAAATTTTTCAGAAAGCGGGGCAAGTAGTGCACAGGTGACAGCCAGTTCAAATACATTTTTGATTACCGTATATTTCTGCAAAATTTTGACCAATTTTTATTTACTTATTTAAGTATTTATAAAGCGCCGACATATTACACAACACTGTACATAGTATATTGTCACTAACTGTCCCTCAGAGGAGCTCGCAATCTAGTCCCTACCAGTCATATGTTTATGTATGTATCGTGCATGCATCATAGTTTAGAGCCAATTTAGGGGGAAGCCAATTAACTTATCTGTATGTTGTTTTTTTTGTTTTTGTTTTTGATGTGGGAGGAAACAAGAGTGCCCAAAGGAAACCCACACAGAGACGGGAGAACATACAAACTCCTTGCAGATGTTGACCTGGCTGGGATTTGAACCAGTGCTAACCACTACACCACTGTGCTGCCCAATGTCAAATAGGTGGTAAATGTAGCCATATTTCAATCAATGAACATACTGTACATTGAACAAGGTATGCCTAGCTTAGTATTACTGAGGGCCTTCTGCTTCCAGACAAAAAGAATATTTTGTACTGATCATTAACAGGAACAGTAAGAACCATGCATAGGTCTTGAGTCAATGGTGGCAGATCAATGCCACCTTGCTTTAGAAATCTGACATACAGTGGCTTACAAAAGTATTCGGCCCCCTTGAAGTTTTCCACATTTTGTCACATTACTGCCACAAACATGAATCCATTTTATTGGAATTCCACGTGAAAGACCAACACAAAGTGGTGTACACCTGAGAAGTGGAACGAAAATCATACATGATTCCTTTTTTTTTTTACAAATCAATAACTGCAAAGTGGGGTGTGCGTAATTTTTCAGCCCCCTGAGTCAATACTTTGTAGAACCACCATTTGCTGCAATTACAGCTGACAGTCTTTTAGGGTATGTCTCTACCAGCTGTGCACATCTAGAGACTGAAATCCTTGGCTCCATCCATCTTCCCATCAACTCTGACCAATTTCCCTGTCCCTGCTGAAGAGATGCACCCCCCAAGCATGATGCTGCCACCACCATATTTGACAGTGGGGAAGGAGTGTTCTGAGTGATGTGCAGTGTTAGTTTTCCGCCACACATAGCGTTTTGCATTTTGGCCAAAAAGTTCCATTTTGGTCTCATCTGACCAGAGCACCTTCTTCCACATGGTTGCTGTGTCCCCCACATGGCTTGTGGCAAACTCCAAATGGGACTTCTTATGCTTTCTGTTAACAATGGCTTTCTTCTTGCCACTCTTCCATAAGGGCCCGTTTCCACTAGCGCAAATCCGCATGCAGACAACGCATGCGGATTCGCATAGGCAATACAAGTGGATGGGACTGTTTCCACTTGTCAGTTTTCATTTGCGTTTTTGTGTGCAGGATTTTTCTGCACGGTAGACCCTGCAGAATTCGCCTGCGTGTGGAATGCAGGCGAATCGCAGACAATGTATTTAATAGGGAAATCACATGCGTTTTTTGCATGCGTTTTTTCCCGCGATTTGCGTGCGATTTCGCATTGAAAGTAATGTAAATTGACACAGGCAGTGACATGGTTAAAATCGCATATACCCTGCCTATGCGAAATCGCATGCGAAATCGCGGCAAAATCCGCATGCGGAATCGCAACCGCATGCGATTTCATCAGCGGTGAAATGCGGCAATTCCGCACCGCAATAGTGGAAACGGGCCCTAAAGGTTAACTTTGTGCAGTGCACGACTAATAGTTGTCCTATGGACAGAGTCTCCCACCTGAGCTGTAGATCTCTGCAGCTCCTCCAGAGTCACCATGGGCCTGTTGACTGCATTTCTGATCAGCGCTCTCCGTGTTCGGCCTGTGAGTTTAGGTGGATGGCCTTGTCTTGGTAGGTTTACAGTTGTGCCATACTCCTTCCATTTCTGAATGATCGCTTGAACAGTGCTCCGTGGGATGTTCAAGGATTTGTAAATCTTTTTGTAGCATAAGCCTGCTTTACATTTCTCAATAACTTTATCCCTGACCTGCCTGGTGTGTTCTTGGGACTTCATGGTGTTGCTGCTCCCAATATTCTCTAAGGCCAGAAACCCACTAGGAGCGATTTTCTGTGTGCTTTGCGATTTGAAAACTCTTGCTAATGTAATGCTATGGGTGTGATCCCACTTGAGAGATGTGATTTTATAAAAAGCCCCCATAGCATTGCATTAGCAAGAGCGGTTTCAAATCACTAGCGTTTAGAAATCGCTACTAGTGGGTTTCTGGCCTTAGACAACCTCTGAGGCCGTCACAGAGCAACTGTATTTGTACTGACATTAGATTACACACAGGTGCACTCTATTTAGTCATTAGCACTCTTCAGGCAATGTCTATGGGCAACTGACTGCACTCAGACCAAAAGGGGCTGAATAATTACGCACACTCCACTTTGCAGTTATTGATTTGTAAAAAATGTTTGGAATCATGTATGATTTTCGTTCCACTTCTCATGTGTACACCACTTTGTGTTGGTCTTTCATGTGGAATTCCAATAAAATTGATTCATGTTTGTGGCAGTAATGAGACAAAATGTGGAAAACTTCAAAGGGGCCGAATACTTTTGCAAGCCACTGTAGAATCAATAAAACCACAAATCCATCTAGCATTGAATCACTCAAGGTAGTTAAAAACACTGTGGCCATTATTCAATCACCTTTTCTCCTAAGTTTTCTCCTACTGTAGGAGATTATTCATCTTTTGTTTAAAATAACTTTTCTGCACTATTTTCTTGCTTGCTGGCAGCATAAAAGGCTTTTCAGTGATAAGGTGTAAAAATATAAAATATATACTTGCTTAGTTTCTTTTAAAAGACAACTGTAACAAGAAGGATCTGGAGGCTGCCATATGCATTTCTTTTTAAATAATACTAGTTGCCTGGCAGCCCTGCTGGTCTATTTGCCTGCAGTAGTGTCTGAATCACAGTAGAAACAAGCATGCTGATAATCTTGTCAGATCTGACAATAATCAGAAACACCTGATCTGCTGCATGCATGTTCAGGGTCTATGGGTAAAAGTATTACGGCCCGTTCACACTGCACGCGTTTCCAGCCGCGTTTTGGAAACGCGTGCAGGTGGCCAAAACGCACGACATCAGACATTGCATAGAGTGCAATGTCTGATGTTCACACTGTATGCGTTCCGGACCTGTGCGGTCCGGGAACGCATGCTGCACGCAGATTTTGCAAAAACGCGTGGCTGTCCCATTCACTTTTCAGTGATGGGATCAGCCACGCAACGCACACAAACGCGGATGGCCATGCGTTCGTACGCGTTGCGGTCCGCACGCGTTCCGCACGCATGGCCATCCGCATTTCTGATCTGAACGGGCCCTTAGAGGCAGCGGAACAGCAGGATAGGCAGGCATCTGGTATAGCTTAAAAGGAAATAAATATGGCAGCCTCCATATCCCTCTCATTACAGTTGTCCTTTAAGAGACAGTTAGTCTTTGTTAGTCGTTGTAAAGCAAACAATGTGCCTGAGCTGTACAAATGTGTAATAATAATACAAATAAATATAAATAATAATAATAATAGATACATAAATAAAAATAATAATAATCATAAACACATATGTATGTACAGGAAGGATCAGTTGGATTGGATACATAGAAAGGCAGAATGAACAGCAGTGCACAGAGAGAAAAATCTATGTTTCTTAGGGCTCAGCCACACTATAAACACTTTTCTGAGCGCTTGTGATTGATTAGTGCTTTCTGAGTGCTTTTTAACCTCTTGAGGACCATGGTGTTAAACCTCCCTAGTGACCAGGCTAATTTCAGTTTAATTGGCCACTGCAGCTTTAAGGCCAAGCTGCAGGGCCGTACAACTCTGCACACAAGTGATCCCCCCACCCTTTTTCTCCCCACCAACAGAGCTCTCTGTTGGTGGGGTCTGATAGCGCCCCCCATTTTTATTTTTTTTTAAATAAACATTATTGTTTTTTTTTTTAAACTGTGTCTTTAAATGCTATCCCTCCCTCCCTCCAGCCAGCCAATTATGGCGATCGGCAGTCATAGGCCTCTCGCTCTCTTGCCCCACAGAGGGACAGCCGTGTGATCGCAGCGCTGTACATGTAAATACACGGCGGTTTCGCCGTGTAACAGTCTTCTGAGCGGCGATCGCCGCTTGGAGACTGAAGGCGCTCCACCCACCAGGCAGGAGATGCGCTGCGTGCGATCTCCTGCAGACTGCTGCCCCAGGACTGTACGCCAATCGGCGTTAGCTGGTCCTGGGGTTGCCGCCGCAGCCACGCCCATTGGCGTGACGCGGTCGGCCAGCGGTTAAAAATCACTCCCATTCACTTTCATTAAAATTGTGGTAAAAATCGCAGTGATAAATTTTTACGCAATTTTGACCGCGATTTTAATTTAAGTGAATGGTAGTGATTTTCAGGGTTGGTGCACACTTCAAGGAGCTTTTTAAATGCTAGAGATATTAAAAGCTCTTGCTAATGCAATGCTGTGGGGGATTTTTACAAAATCACATTGCTCCAGTGTGAACACACACAGAGGATAACATTAGCAAGAGCTTTTAAAATCACAAAGTGCACAGAAAAGCTCTTGTAGTGTGCAACAGCCCTTAAGCTTTGCTCACATTATAAATCGCCAGCGCTATCACAAGCACTGAGTGATTTATACTGTGATTTTTACAGTGCTTTCCCAGCACTTTTTGCTTAGAAAAGCGCTGTTCTAAGCGCTTGTGTCAGCAATGATTTTTTTCACTTCCCGTCACGAAGTGAACTCTTTAAAGAGACACTAAAGCGAAAAAAAAATTATGATATTATGATTTGTATGTGTAGTACAGCTAAGAAATAAAACATTAAGATCAGATACATCAGTCTAATTGTTTCCAGTACAGGAAGAGTTAAGAAACTCCAGTTGTTATCTCTATGCAAACAAGCCATTAACTCTCAGACTAAGGGCTGGAACCCACAAGAGTGTTTTTTTGAGCATTTTGGCAGCGCTGCGATACGCTAGCGTTTTGCCAAAACGCTCAGCTGATGTTAATGGATGGGGCAACTTCCACAGGAGCGTTTGCATTTCCCAGAAACGCAAACGCAGGACCTGCAGCATTTTGGGAGCGTTAGCGCTTCAATGTAAAGTATTGAAACGCTAGCAGAAACGCTCAGCAAAACCTAAACTGAGCGGTTTTGCTAGCGTTTTGCGGTTCAGCACACTGTAACAAAATGAAAAATAATTCACAGGAGCAATCAGGATAAAAACGCAAAACGCAAAACGCTACGCACCCGCTGGGCAAAAAAATACAATGTTGCAAAACACGACCAAAAACGCGCATGAATCCGCTTGCAAACCGCTCAGACAAAACGCTAGCGGTTGCGTCTTGCGTTTGCTGATTTCAGTGGGTACCAGGCCTAAGGGTGCGTACAGACATGCGACTATAGTCGTTTAAAACGATCGTTACCGACGGCATTGCCCGACGATCGTTTGTAAAAAGTGCACAAACGATCATTAAAACGACCGACCAACGAGATATGTCGTTGGTAAAGAACGATCCATTCTGCCAGATCTTTTCCAACGACCATCGTTCAAAAAGTAATGTCTGTACAACGATCGGTCATTGATCGTTCATTCTCAAAGCTTTGCACATGCTCAAACAGTTCTTTTTGACACTTGTGTTTGAAATTAGTTTATACATCATGTTGCGCACGCAACGCTCGTTCCAAGATTGTTCGTACACGAACGATGTTCAAAGTAGCCTTTCTTCAAACGATCATCGGCCGATACCTCCTTTAACATCGTTCGTCGTTCAGAACGAACGATCGTTATCGTATGTCTGTACGTACCCTAAGTTTAGTCATGGAACGGGCTGTTATCTGACTTTTATTATCTCAACTGTTTTCTTTTTCTCTGCTAGAGGAGAGGTCATTACTTCACAGACTGCTCTGAAAGACTCATTTTGAATGCTGAGTGTTGTGTAATCTGCACATATTATAGAATGATGCAATGTTAGAAAAAACACTATATACCTGAAAATAAAAATATGAGAATATTTTCTTTGCTGCTAATCTTCTAGTAATTATTCATAGTACACAACCAATTCATTATATCATATTTTTTTTTTTCGCTTCAGTGTCTCTTTAACCCGGAAATGAATAAATACAATGTATTTATTCATATAAGCGCTCAGGAAATCATTATACAAAGCGCTTTTCCTTCTTCCTTTTACCTTCCATTGAGCCAAAGCGCTCAGAAAATGGTACATGTAGCGCATTTGCATTTCAAGAAAATCAAAACGCTTACATGTGAACACTGTCATAGGAAATCATTACACAAGCGCTTTTAAGGCGATTTACCAAATCCCCAGCGCTTAAAAAATCAGCAAACGCTCATAGTGTGAATGAGCCCTTAGTGTGTTAATAATTGCAGAGCCGTCAAAATGGAATTTACAACGGATAGATTGCTGTAATCATAAAGCCTAGCTGGGTTTACTTACCTTGTCAATGAAAGAGGCAAACTTATCATTAAGACCCTTGATTTGATCCTTTTCATCGGTCCTCACTCTCTGGATATTGGGGTCGATTTCCAGATTCAGAGGTGCCAGAAGACTTTGGTTCACAGTGACAGAGGTGATGGTTGCAGCGCTAGATCCTCCAAAACCATGCCCATATCCATGGCTGAACCTTGGGGAATGACCTCCTCCAAATGACATTTTATGTCCTCCAGTAACAATATTGTACACACTACTACTACCAAAATTAGAGAAAACTTTGTGGCTAGCGGAGCCTTTTCTTGAAGACATGGAGCTGTGTTTGGAAATGGAGGGCAAGCAAGCTGAGGACGAGGTGAAATTCTTGTGTCCGGAGCCGCTGTGTGAAGAATGATGAGACTGATGAGACATGTTATTGGCGCTCAGAATGCTCAGAAGGATAATAGCCTGTAAATCTAGTATGGCTGGTGGTGGTGCTGAACAATTGCCTTTACATTAGCAGCACAGCCATATTCCCTTTATACGCTCGTAGAATTGGGTTTGGCCACTTTGATCTTTGACTAAGACCCCATAATTGTGTCTTATGAGCTTGGATCTCTCACATTACTAAAAGGCAGTTCTCCTAATTTAATAGAAGGCAAAGCAACACACCTCAAATATGAATTAAGATTAAAAGCACTGTTTCACTATATAAAAAACCCTCTTTGAGATTCCTTTCTACTACATATCTGAGAATAATAATAAAAAAAAACGATCATTTGAAGTTCTGCAACTACACACTTGTTAAAAATATCCTCAGTGGGAACATTGCACCTGTCGCACCTTTACATCTCTCCCTCTCTTTCTCTCTCTGAAATTGCACCTCAGACTAAAATAGCAAATATATACCAAATGAATTGAATCAGACAGTCTTTAGGTGTACTAGACAATTGTAAAGAGGCGCCCTAATCATAGATAAAAGCATCTAAAAACAGTTTAAAATTGACAAAAACGTCAGGTAGCTTACCTCAATGACGACAAATCTTTGTAATAAACAAAAGATTTATTATAGCTATATGCTATAATAAATCTTTTGTTTATTACAAAGATTTGTCGTCATTGAGGTAAGCTACCTCACGTTTTTGTCAATTTTAAACTGTTTTTAGATGCTTTTATCTACGATTAGGGCGCCTCTTTACAATTGTCTAGTGCATTTTGTACCCCCATACGTGTCCCGTTTGAGGGGTGGAGACAGACCACGCGTGGTGTACACCACGGTGGACACCTGTCCCCCTTTTTTCCCAAGGAGTGCGACCGCATCCAGGTCCCCGGTGACCTCCCCGAGTGGAGTCGGGTTTATTGTCTCCACCTGCTTCCTGCGGTCGGTTGCCCCTCTGCAACCTACCTTTGTGAGTAGATTTTCACTTACTACAATTACCCGATTGTATTGACGTACTGCACCATTGGGCTCCCCGTTTTTGTTCCCTGTGTCCTTTTTCAGAAGGTGTCCTGACACCCACTACCCACTTAGTCTATAGGTGTGCTTAAAGAGAAACTCCGACCAAGAATTGAACTTTATCCCAATCAGTAGCTGATACCCCCTTTTACATGAGAAATCTATTCCTTTTCACAAACACACCATCAGGGGGTGCAGTATGGCTGATATTGTGGTGAAACCCCTCCCACAAAGAAATTCTGAGTACGTACTCTTGGCAGTTTCCTGTCTGTGAACCCTGTTGCATTGTGGGAAATAGCTGTTTACAGCTGTTTCCAACTGCCAAAACAGCAAGCAGCAGCTACATCACCTGCCAGCAGTAAAAATGTCGCCATGTGATAAATGTCAGAATATAAATCAGGGATTTAAAATATTTTACAATGGGCAAACACTGACTAAACCATTTATACATAATTATTGTAAAAATTAAGCGCTTTTTTATTACATTATTTTCACTGGAGTTCCTCTTTAAGATGTCTTAAAATGAAGTTCTAATTGCAGTAATGCAAGTATAGTGCATTACTAAGAGCCTCACTTTAAAATGTTATAATCACGCTTAAAATGATTTACTGTTCATTACTAGTGAGGAGCACACATTTCCCATAATCGTAATTTGGCACTGTAATTAGCAATTAATTTTGTTTGTAAACCTAATCAGGAACCATAATGGCACAATTTCCCATAATTTCATCCTGACTTTAACGGTTAATAGCAAAGCCCCCATAATGCCATTGTCACCAAAATTGCTACATAAGTTAAGGGGAATAATGGGAACAAGTCAAAAAAAGTTTTTAAAAAAGACCTTGTAGTTTTTGAGAAAATCAATTTAGGGCCGGTTCACACGGACGGCAGGCGGCGTTGGGGCGGCCAGGAAGTCGCGTCGTCCTGTGACGTCCCGTTCGGTGGCGGCGGTACAGAGATCGTCACGATCGGCGTTTCTCGTCCCCGCAGGGGGACATGAAGCCGCGCCGGCTAGCCGTCCCTGGACGTTGCATGCGGCTTCTAGGGATGGCCGAAACGATGCGTTAAATCGGGATCAGAACGCCGCGTTTATGCAATCGACGGTAATCGACGGTAACCGCGCAATGCAAAAAGCTCCTATTCACTTGAATGGGAGAGTTTAGCCGATGGGTCCCGAACGCTTGACGGTAGACGCCGCCAAGCGTCCGTGTGAACCGGCCCTTAAAATATGCAAAGGAAAATGTTTTTTTAACTTAAAAAATTACAATTTAAAAACAATTTTCCCTTTGCATTTTTTTTAAGTCTTTTTTTTTAACTTGTTTTTACTTGTTTCCAGGCATGCTCAAATATGTGACTATACACTTCCTCCTTCAATCTGGACCAATCCGGACCAAAAAGCGTCATTAGGGGCCCTTTGTTGCAGCCAAATTTCCCCCCTGGGCCCCTGAGCTGGCTGCTGACCCCCCCCCCCCCAACCACCTCCCAACTTAACTGTGCTCCCTGGGGCCCTGTAGTGTCTATTTCAGTGTAGTGTCTCACCTGCCCGCCAGCACAGATGAGACGCTACTCTGCCAAAGACTCAGCAGAGGCCCTGGGGAGCAACAGTTAAGATGGGGAGGAGGGACACCTTGGGGGCCCCTACAGGCTCTGGGGCCCTGGTGCAATTGCTCCTTTTGCCTCTATGGTAGTTCCGGCCCTGGTCTCATGGGTAACATTAACCGCCCCCCCCCCCCCCTCGCGCCACCGGCACAGATGATATAATTAACAGGATGAAATCCGAATAACACCTATTCAGATTTCATCCGAAGTCAGTATTTGAGCATGCCTGCTTGTTTCCATTCTTCTCCTTAACATACTGAGCAGAGCACTTTTGGTTAAAAAATATCCTCTATAGGGGCTTTGCTATTAACCGTTTCTGCAGCGTCTTGACCCCGGGGTTGCAGCCATTTTTTACTGAAGACAGTAGGGGTAAGGAGCAACTGTAAAGGGCTCTACCTGATCCGACTAGCCCACCGGATCAGGTAGCATGTCTATTTTTTTTTATATGGCTTAGGTTTGCTTTAACCCGGGAGGGTTTTTTTCACCTTTTTTGCCTAGCGCTAGCTACATGCTTCCCCCCTTCCTGCGGCATCATACGGGGGGTATGTTCCGCTTGCCCATAAGGAAATCCCGTTCTGAACGGGATTTCTTGAGGGCTTCCCCCGTCGCTATGGCGACGAACGGAGTGACGTCACAGGGAGTCCCGATCCACCCCATAGCGCAGCCTGGCGGCGATTGGCCAGGCTGCACAAGGGGTATGCGGGGGGGCTGTATCCGCAGCGGGTAGCGGCGCATCGGCGGCGGGCGGTGGCGATCAGACCAAACACGTAGCTAGCATTTTGTTTGAGAAAAAAAATTATGTAAATCGGCCCAGCAGGGCCTGAGCGGCACCCTCCGGCGGCTTACCCCGTGTCACTCACGGGGTTACCGCTAAGGAGGTTGATAAAGGGCTGCTTTGGCCATTTAAATCCTGTGAAGCAGTCTGTGGCCTAATTCATTTACTTTAACTCCCAAATTTTTTCTTAGGAGATAATGTTTCATCTTCTATTTGAAATAACTTTTCAGAACTTTGAAATTGAAAAAGCACCAAAAAGTAGGTGGTGAAAATGTAATGTCAAAATTATTTCTTCTTTGCTGGTGGCTATTAAGGCATTTTATTAATAAGGGGTGAAAATATCACCTAGGAGAAAACTTAGGAGAAAAAGTGAATTGAATAAGGGCATGTGGATGTGTGTTCATTTTCAGGTCTAATGGAGAGGGTGTTTAGTTTGGGGACAGATACCAGAGGGTTTTGCTGTTATCTAGGGCCCTAGTGTAACAAATGGGGAATTATCTCTGTGGTCAGCGCATAAAATGTGCGCTGACACTGCGGAAACCCTCCACAAACGCTTAAATAACAGAACCCAGCTTTGGTGCAATGCACCTGTAGAGAGGAATTCCTACCGGCAGATGGAACAAACCCTCTGCACTGCCACAGATGCCAGAGAGAAATTGTACAAAGTGAAGCTATACAGGGCAAGATAGCCTCTCGAGAGAGAGTGAGCACAGAGACAGAATGTATGTATGTCCACCAATCTAGTCGCCACCGGGCGACGGTGGACACGCAACAGCAAAGACAAAGCGAGAAAGCAATCGCAAGAATGGCGATTGCTAACAGTGACACAAGACTGAGCAAAGACAGAGCATAGGAAGGATAAAGACAGAACCAATAACAAACTGTAATCCAACATGAAAAAGCAAACAGGACTAGCTACACGCGGTCACCACACGTTAAGCGCAATAGCGACAAAGCGCGTGCCCGGCACGGTCACCGCACGAAAAGCGCAACAGTGACAAAATGTACCAACCCTAACTAACACATAAACCTGACAAAGATGACAGACAAATAACGCGAACGCTTGCTAATCGGTTGCCTCCCACCTGACAACTGCAAGCGTTCGTGCTGGACAAGACAGACTAAAGGAGTAACCAGTAGCAACCACAGCTAAGGCTACACTCCAAGACAGACAAAGGTGATCCACCGCCTCTACCGCCAGGGCGAATGCGATCTAGGAATGAGATCAAACTATTTACTGCCAACCGCCGCAGGCGACAGTACAATCGCAGGGACAAGACAAAACAGCACAGGAATAAACAGTACAAATAATACAAAGCCTGACTGCACTATAGAGAATGCAAGGTGCACTCCCCAATAATTAACTACACTAGAATATTCGCAAACAATCAGCAGAGGGGCTGAAACTCAAGGCAAGTCCAGCAGAACCAAACCTTTATGACCAGCAGGGAATTCTGGGAGGAAATGGTATTTATACTGCAACCCTTCAAAGGAAGCAGCTAAGCAATTTACATGACAAGTGGATGCAAATCCCTCAACAGAACAGCAACTCTGAAAGTTGCAGAGTGAAAACAGGTCTCCTTTCCAGGGACCTGCAGCATTCAGACCTGAAAAATGGTCAAAAAGCTGCCTGCCTGTGCAGACACCAGAGCAGATCATTACACCTAGTCAGCTATACTAGTGTTGGGCGAACAGTGTTCGCCACTGTTCGGGTTCTGCAGAACATCACCCTGTTCGGGTGATGTTCGAGTTCGGCCGAACACCTGATGGTGCTCGGCCAAACCGTTCGGCCATATGGCCGAACTAAGAGCGCATGGCCGAACGTTCCCCGAACGTTCGGCTAGCGCTGTGATTGGCCGAACAGGTCACGTGGTTCGGACCCGAACGCGCTCTGATTGGCCGAACGGTCACGTGGTTCGGGTAAATAAATACCCGAACCACGTCATATCTCCGCCATTTCTCTGTGGGTTTAGCTTTGGGTAGGCAGGCAGGGTAGTTCGCTCTCCAGCCACGCTAGCCAGGGTCCCCCCCAGTCATTGTGTGTCGCTGCTGGGAACAGTAGTACACCGCTCGCTCAGCCACACTATATATAGCATTGTTTACTGCCACTGTGTACCTCGCTCAGCCACACTATATATAGCATTGTTTACTGCCACTCTGTGTACACGGCTCAGCCAGACTATATAGCATTTTGTGTACTGCCACTGTGTACCTCGCTCAGCCACGCTATATATAGCATTGTGTTTACTGCCACTCTGTGTACACCGCTCAGCCAGACTATATAGCATTGTGTGTACTGCCACTCTGTGTACACGGCTCAGCCAGAATATATAGCATTGTGTGTACTGCCACTCTGTGTACACTGCTCAGCCAGACTATATAGCATTGTTTACTGCCACTCTGTGTACACGGCTCAGCCACACTATATAGCATTGTTTACTGCCACTCTGTGTACACCGCTCAGCCAGACTATATAGCATTGTGTGTACTGCCACTCTGTGTACACCGCTCAGCCAGACTATATAGCATTGTTTACTGCCACTCTGTGTACACGGCTCAGCCAGATTATATAGCATTGTTTACTGCCACTCTGTGTACACGGCTCAGCCACACTATATAGCATTGTTTACTGCCACTCTGTGTACACCACTCAGCCAGACTATATAGCATTGTGTGTACTGCCACTCTGTGTACACCGCTCAGCCAGACTATATAGCATTGTTTACTGCCACTCTGTGTACACCGCTCAGCCAGACTATATAGCATTGTTTACTGCCACTCTGTGTACACGGCTCAGCCACACTATATAGCATTGTTTACTGCCACTCTGTGTACACCGCTCAGCCAGACTATATAGCATTGTGTGTACTGCCACTCTGTGTACACCGCTCAGCCAGACTATATAGCATTGTGTGTACTGCCACTCTGTGTACACCGCTCAGCCAGACTATATAGCATTGTGTTTACTGCCACTCTGTGTACACCGCTCAGCCACACTATATAGCATTGCGTACTCTGCCAGTCAGTGTGTATATTGCTGGGATCAGTAATACTCCACTCACCGCCAACCACTATATGAGCTCACCATGAGTTCCTCAGAGACCTCCGCTGTGAGCAGCACTCCCAACAACAGCAACAGCCAACGCCCCACGCAAGCTATAACATCCACCCCAGCAGCCAGTGGTCAGCAGCAGCCCTCCCCGGAGGAGAACGTTGTGTCCATCGGTCCGTCGCCAGAGCAATTAATGAGGGCTGCCATTGAGGAGATGATGGGGCCTGATGTGGAGGAGGAGGTCTGGCTCAGGCCAGCATCCCAAGTTAATGTTGAGGACGATGAGGGGTCTGTGTCTGGGGATGTTGGGGTGGCAGAGGTGGTGGGTGGGTCAGACTCAGGAGAAGAGTTGTATGATGAGGATGATGATCGGGACCATCTGTATGTGCCTCAGAGTCCGACCCCGGAAAACATGTTGTATCATGTGTTTAGGTACTAAAATCTGCGTTCCCAGTAGTGTTGGGCGAACAGTGTTCGCCACTGTTCGGGTTCTGCAGAACATCACCCCGTTCGGGGTGACTATATAGCAGACTATATAGCATTGTGTTTACTGCCACTCTGTGTACACGGCTCAGCCACACTATATAGCATTGTGTTTACTGCCACTCTGTGTCTGCTGGGAACAGTAGTACACCGCTCACCCGCCACTGTATAGCATTGTGCTCTGTGTCACTGCTGGCAATAGTGGTTCACCGCTCACCCACCACTGTATAGCATTTCTGTACTGCCACTGTACTGCTGCCAGTCAGCGTGTACTTTAAGGATAAGTGAAATGAGGAAGAAATCTGGTGAAAGAGGGAGGGGCAAGGGAAGAGGTGTTTCCCCTGACGGTTCACGTACAGGCCACAGGGGAGCACCCAAGAAAACCCACTCAATACCGCCCATGTTGTCCAGGACAACCACCCTCACAGATCCAAAAGAACAGGACCAGATAATTACTTGGATGACGTCTCAAGCGTCCAGCAGTGGGTTAAGCAGCACCAGCACATCACGCACAAGGTCCGAGTCCTCAGCCAGTTACAAGAAGCCAGTGGGCACAAAGCTGACACAACCGGCAGTGACACCACGCACACAACTGCCAGATAACCAGACGACGTTGGAGTGAGCTGCGCAGAGGTTGTTCTGGGGAGCTCTACTCCACGGCGGCGGCCCCCCACAATGACATATGACGAGTTTGAGGAGATGGAAGAGGAGGGTATGGACAATGTGGACATAGACCCAGATTTTGTTTGTGAACGAGAACATCGCCGTCGTAGCAGCAGCACAGATGAGTCTGTTGAAGAACCCACTGCTGCACGAGTTCGCCTTGTGCCACAAGGTAGGCGGCGCGCAATTTCAGGCACCACAAGCGTGGAAGTTCAAGTGAGAGGCAAAAGAGGCGCAAACAGAAATTGCCAGCAAGGCAGGTGCTCCAAAGTCTGGGCTTTCTTTGAAGACTGCACTGAGGATGTTACAATGGCGATTTGCAAGGTGTGCAAGACCCGCCTGAGCAGGGGGAAAAGTATTAACAACCTCTCTCCACCACCAGCATGAGCCGCCACATGCTATCCAAACATCCCACTCTGTGGGCAAACGCGGCAGGACAGGGTACCACCAGCAACACTGCCTCCCTTGGGTTCACCAGACTCACCACCAGACCCGCCTCAGCAGCAGCAGTAGCCCAGCCATTGCGTGGTTCACAACATTCACAAACATCAGACGACGCTGACACTGTCACTTTCCGGAGTAGTGCTCTTGAGGTCTCCCAGTGTTCATCAAGCACAACAACCAACAGCCCTTCGGTGTGCAGCCCTACGGTTCAGTTGTCTGTCTCGGAGATGTTTGAGCGCAAGAGGAAATTGCCAGCAAATGACCCCCGGGCCGTGGCAGTAACAGCCAGCATAGCCAAGCTTCTGGCCTGCAAAATGCTGCCATATCGAGTGGTGGAGACAAACAGCTTCAAGGGCATGATGTCAGTGGCCATCCCACGTTATGTGGTTCCCAGCCGCTACCACTTTGCGCGCTCTGCAGTGCCTGAGTTGCATGAGCACGTGGTCAGCAAAATAACCCGAAGCTTGAAGAATGCCGTTGCCTGCAAGGTTCACCTCACCACTGACACCTGGACGAGTGCGTTCGGCCAGGGTCGATACATCTCCCTTACCGCGCACTGGGTGAACCTTGTGGAGCCTGGCAGCGATTCCTCACCTGCTACGGCGCGGGTGTTGCCCACGCCGCAAACAGCTGCACCGCCGTCCCTCCCACTGGATAACAACAGCAGCACCTACCTCTCTGACTCCTTCTCCTCCAACGCATCTCAAAGCTGTACCTCATCCGGAAACGCTAACCCAGCAGCAGTAGGATCGTGGAAGCAGTGCAGCACAGCTGTTGGCATGCGTCAGCAAGAGTTGCTGAAGCTGATCTGCCTTGGGGATAAGCAGCACACAGGGGAGGAAATTTGGAGGGGAATAAAGGAACAGACGGATTTGTGGCTGGCACCGCTGGACCTGAAACCGGGCATGAAGCTAGACACCTGGCACGAACTGGCAATGTACGCAATAGAGGTGCTGGCTTGCCCGGCAGCCAGCGTTATGTCGGAACGCTGTTTCAATGCTGCCGGAGGCATCGTCACACATCGGCGTATCCGCCTCTCCACAGAAAATGCAGACCGTCTGACTCAAATTAAAATGAATCATACGCAACACTCCAGGACCCCAACCAAGTAACATGACCAATGAACATCTGGGATGGTTTAGCGTTTCCGGTCCCTGTTTATTGAACCTCTCATCTGTATTACATTTATGACTGCATGGCGGCAAAAAGCATTGCTGCTATATCTGCACGCTTTTTGTCCTGATGCAAGGCCTGTGTTGTTGTGTCTCAAAAAGCATGGCCTTCTCCTCCTGCGCCTCCTCCTGTTCCATCACGTGTGCTGCTGCTGGGTTAGCGTTGCCGGTCCCTGTTTATGGAACCTCTTATCTTTATTACATTTATGACTGCATGGCGGTACAAAGCATGCTATCCGCACGCTTCTTGTCCTCATGCAAGGCCTGGGTTGTTGTGTCTCAAAAAGCGTGGCCTTCTCCTCCTGCGCCTCCTCCTGTTCCATCACGTGTGCTGCTGCTGCTGGGTTAGCGTTGCCGGTCCCTGTTTATGGAACCTCTTATCTTTATTACATTTATGACTGCATGGCGGTACAAAGCATGCTATCCGCACGCTTCTTGTCCTCATGCAAGGCCTGGGTTGTTGTGTCTCAAAAAGCGTGGCCTTCTCCTCCTGCGCCTCCTCCTGTTCCATCACGTCTGCTGTTGCTGCTGTTGCTGCTGGGTTAGCGTTGCCGGTGACGGTCCCTGTTTATGGAACCTCTTATCTTTATTACATTTATGACTGCATGGCGGTAAAAAGCATGCTATCTGCACGCTTCTTGTCCTCATGCAAGGCCTGGGTTGTTGTGTCTCACAAAGCGTGGCCTTCTCCTCCTGCGCCTCCTCCTGCTCCATCACGTCTGCTGCTGCTGGGTTAGCGTTGCCGCGTGGTCCCTGTTTATTGAACCACTTATCTTTATTACATTTATGACTGCATGGCGGTAAAAAGCATGCTATCCGCACGCTTCTTGTCCTCATGCAAGGCCTGGGTTGTTGTGTCTCAAAGCGTGGCCTTCTCCTCCTGCGCCTCCTCCTGCTCCATCACGTCTGCTGCTGCTGGGTTAGCGTTGCCGGCGCGTGGTCCCTGTTTATTGAACCTCTTATCTTTATTACATTTATGACTGCATGGCGGTACAAAGCATGCTATCCGCACGCTTCTTGTCCTCATGCAAGGCCTGGGTTGTTGTGTCTCACAAAGCGTGGCCTTCTCCTCCTGCGCCTCCTCCTCCTGTTCCATCACGTGTGCTGCTGCTGGTGCTGGGTTAGCGTTACCGGTCCCTTTTCCTGGAACCTCTTCTCTGTATTACATTTATGACTGCATGACGACAAAAAGCATGTTACCTGTGCAAAGAAACATGACATTTTCCACATTTAAAAGACAGTTTTTCCTTTGAAACTTTACAATCAATTTTCTCAAAAACTATAAGCTCTTTTTCAAATATTTTTTTTCCTCTTGTACCCACTCCCAAGGTGCACATACCCTGCTAATTTGGGGTATGTAGCATGTAAGGAAGCTTTACAAAGCACGAAAGTTTGGGTCCCCATTGACTTCCATTATGTTCGGAGTTCGGCGCGAACACCCGAACATCGCGGCGATGTTCGGCGAACGTTCGCGAACCCGAACATCTAGGTGTTCGCCCAACACTAAGCTATACCCTTATCATGGCATTTATTCAGGCTCGTTACACACCAAAAGGAGAACGGCTCCTGCACGCGTTGCGGCGTGTCGTCGGGAAACTCCGGTGCGACGCTGAGCAGCGGCGGTAGTAGTTAATTACCCCGAAGGGGAAACGGCGATTCCCAACGATAAAATGCGCCAGGACGCGTCGTACCGCAACGTATCGAAACGCAGCGTCGGGTGTGAAAGGTAAAAGGAAAGTCTATGGACTTTCCTTTTACCATGGTTAACGCAAAGTATAGACTTTGCGTTAAAACGCCAGAAGTGGGCTCTGGTGTGAAAGAGCCCTAAGGGAATTAGAGATGGCCCAAATTCTTCTGCCAGCGTATGGTTCGCAGCGAATAAGGGGTGTTCGCCTTCGCCCTCTCAGATGAACACATTGCGTGATTGACCCACCCCTATATATTATAATGGAGCTAAAGTTTGATCCCTCACCCCAGAGTCAGCAGACACATGGCAGCCAATCAGCTATCCCTCCCACCTGGACCCCCCCCCCCCCCACACACACACACACCTATCAGAAAGCCAACACAGAAGCCATTTTGCAGTCTGTGTTTGGCTTCTGTGCTAGGCAGATCAGGGAGAATATGCTGCAGATACGGGGGAGTGTTAGGTAGGCCTGTGTTTTGTGTCCTCAGTGTAGATTCTTGCTGCTACCACATGGTCCTGAACAGCTAAACCCTTCTTAGGGCTTGTACATTGTTTTTCTTGGTATTGTATTGCTGCTTTGTGTCCAGCGCACAAGTTAGCTGTTGGGGACAGGTCTGCTATTCCTAGTAGTGCACTGACTAGAGATGGCCCGAACAGTTCGCCGGGTGGGTAGTTCGCATGAATTTCAGCTGTTTGCGTCTGAGGCAGGACGCAAACACATAGCGTGTTCGACCCGCCCCCTATACCTCATCTTTGGGCTTAACTTTGACCCTCTACATCACAGTCAGCAGACACATGGCAACCAATCAGGCTGTACCCCCCCACGGACCCCCTGCCCCCTCCTCTATAAAAATGCAGCAGCATCAGCCATGTTCTCAGTTTCTGGCTGCTGCTGTAGTGAGAGGAAGGGAGAGACATTGTTGGAGATAGGGAAAGCGTTAGTTAGGCTCTTGTTAGCTTGCTCCTTGCTTAAATTTGTTGCTGAAACCACCCCAAAAAGCTATTTGATGGCTAATATTCTTATGATGTCTTTTTTTTGTGTGTGTGTGTGTGACACTGACACTGCATAGATACAGCCCTGTCACAGCCCTGTCCCTTGCTGTACTGTGCCAGCACACTGTATTACCAGTGCATATCTTTCCACTGTATTGGTGATTGAACTTACTATACCATAGGTCTCTGTGTGGGTGACACACTGCATAGATACAGCCCACAGTCCCAGCTGGCATTTGTAGTCCGCCAGCACACTGTATCATACCAGTGCATATCTTTCCACTGTATTTGTCATTGAACTTACTATACCATAGGTCTCTTTGTGGGTGACACACTGCATAGATATAGCCCACAATCCCAGCTGGCATTTGTAGTCCACCAGCACACTGTATTATGCCAGTGCATATCTTTCCACTGTATTCGTGATTGAAATTACTATAGCATAGCTCTGTTTGTGGGTGACACTGCATAAAACATCTGTTTGCATTAAAGGAATACTATCGATACCCAAGCGTTCTAAAATTACAGTGTGCAAATAATGTCTAAGTGTGAGAAAACGCGGAAAAGCTGCCGCGAGTACTCAAGGTAAGGCGGCTGATTCCGCGTTCAACATGGCAGTTTGCATCCACTAGTCTGCATCCACTAGCCTGACGGAGCGCGGAGAAACCGCCGCATGCCCAGTAAACAAGGCAGCGGATTCCGCGTCCGACGTGGCGGTTTGCACGCATAGGCCTACATCTATCCACATGGCGGAACGCGGAGAAACCGCTGCGTGCTCGGATAGCGGTGCGGCTGGTTCCGTGTCCTGCACAGCGGATACATTGCACTATCACTAAAGCTCTTTGCCGTTGTTTGTGGTACGTCTAATGTGGCATTTTGTCTGTCATTGTGAACCAGGCCTAATCCTTACACTTTCTTATCCTTATCTCCAACTCCATGTACACACGCTGGATGTTTTAAAGCACTTAATTCCAGAAATTTAGGAATGTACTGTGATTTCTGCCCTTTAGAGATTAAAATACGACTCTGCATCAACTACATAATTTTTGGTGGGACTTTTGCCATGGATCCCCCTACTGCTTCACTACCCATTTGCACTTGTGTGGAATACGCAGCATTTGCCAAGATCAAAGTTGCAGGGGGAAACGTTGTCTACCCCACAGGCATCCAGTGCCCTATAATCGCGCATGGCACGCTTATAGCTATTCAGCTGTGGCCTCGCAGCAGCACAGGTGCTGCATTCGTTTCCAAAGTATGGAAATAAGGCCTGAAACAAAAACATAAACAAATACATTTGGACATCTGTGAACCCCACGGTTTCACATTATGGGTTTAATGGCCGACCATCATTCACCAACAGAACATGTTGCGAGGTTGCAGCCTCATGACATGGCTGTACATACTCAGCTACAAGCTGTTGCCCAAGGGATGGGGTCCTGACCCCTCTGGGTGACAATCTCTGTGCAAGTGCATGCAACCAGGGGTGTAACTAGAGGGGAGCAGGCCCTGGCCTGGCCCTGGCCCAGAGCTGTGGGGGCCCCAACTACTAACATTCTCTTCCTCCAATACAGAGGACTATACTTTAGATCAGGTGTTGTTGTGGCTACTCTTGTTATGGGTGTGAAGATAATGATGGCCATTGGCCACACCTGTTTTAAGACTCTAGCGAGATGGGCCCCAAAGCCGTGAAGGGCACCAAGGGGGGAGGCGGGCAAGGAAGGGGTGTGAACTTTCCCTAAACCAATATGGCGGCAGCGCACTCGCCGCATCCTACCGCGCATGCGAGAGCAGGCGATGACGCACACCCGCCCAATCTACACTGCCCCTTGCCGTATCCCACAGCGCGTGCGGGAAGAGGCAAGAACGCACGCACCTCCGCCCATACTGCCACTACTATTTTGGACATTAGTCCAAATCTGCGCAGGCGTGTGACGTCATAATGACGCGACGCACACAGACGATTCATCACCTGTCGTAAACTGGGGCTAATTAGCCCCAATCAACGGATTAGCCACACTATATCTCTAACAGTGAGACAGCAGCAAGGCACAGAGGCGCTAAGCTTGCTGAGACTGCTCACAGGTAAGAATTTCATTCCAGTTACTCCACCCGGCGCTCTCACCATTAAGGTCTGACTATCATTTTTACCATAGATTGCACACAGCGCTAGGCTGTTGGTTATGTACATGTTATTCATTTACCTGTTTTCACCTTATAATTATACTTTATATTCTTCACTAATGTCTGTACCCACCACCAAAAAACCTGGTCACTAAACAACATCATAGTTTAGAGTGTAACTCTTCACCATGTTATTTCATAATTTATAGTGCAACCTTCCATCACTACATCCCATTTATTTTGGACTGTACATCTGTCGACACCTATGTTATGTCAGTCTTTGTTGGTTGTTTTTATGCTGAAAGAGATTCTGTTGGGACTGTGTAAAGATATATGTATGCATTTATTTATAATCAATAAGCTCACTACCCGTATTGGGTCCGATTAGAATGAAATACTCAGTAGCTTTGTTTCTTCTGTCTACAGTTCATTTTGATTGCTCCTTTTATAGCCTGATGAAGTGGGTTAAACCCGCGAAACGCGTTGCAAAATATTGGAGTTTATAGATTAAACGTTATTTTGTCGAAAACTCGATTTTTTTCCTGTGTCTGCATTGGGGAGGTAAGTCCACCTATTACCTCCCTGCTTTTAAACATTTTATTTGTTTTTACACTTTTGGCGCCTCTGTTACACTGCTGATTATATTGTATCCACCCCTGGGTGGAGGGGTTTTGGCCCTTTTTTCCTGATCTACAGAGAGCGACTTCTTATTCCTGAGCGGGGACAGGTTTAATCTCCCCGCCTGCCTATACAGTGGTTACCTGGAGGGTAACCCAGATTTGTGAGTATCACTCCTACCAATTATATCACCCACATTACAGTACCAGTACATACTGCACCATATCGGGCTCTCGGTGTCTCCCTTCCCTTACTAAGGGAATTAGAGATGGCCCAAATTCTTCTAAGGGGTGTTCGCCTTCGCCCTCTCAGATGAACACATTGCGTGATTGACCTACCCCTATATATTATAATGGAGCTAAAGTTTGATCCCTCACCCCAGAGTCAGCAGACACATGGCAGCCAATCAGCTATCCCTCCCACCTGGACCCCCCCCCCCCCCACACACACACACACACACCTATCAGAAAGCCAACACAGAAGCCATTTTGCAGTCTGTGTTTGGCTTCTGTGCTAGGCAGATCAGGGAGAATATGCTGCAGATAGGGAGAGTGTTAGGTAGGCCTGTGTTTTGTGTCCTCAGTGTAGATTCTTGCTGCTACCACATGGTCCTGAACAGCTAAACCCTTCTTAGGGCTTGTACATTGTTTTTCTTGGTATTGTATTGCTGCTTTGTGTCCAGCGCACAAGTTAGCTGTTGGGGACAGGTCTGCTATTCCTAGTAGTGCACTGACTAGAGATGGCCCGAACAGTTCGCCGGGTGGGTAGTTCGCATGAATTTCAGCTGTTTGCGTCTGAGGCAGGACGCAAACACATAGCGTGTTCGACCCGCCCCCTATACCTCATCTTTAGGCTTAACTTTGACCCTCTACATCACAGTCAGCAGACACATGGCAGCCAATCAGGCTGTACTCCCCCACGGACCCCCGCCCCCTCCCCTATAAAAATGCAGCAGCATCAGCCATGTTCTCAGTTTCTGGCTGCTGCTGTAGTGAGAGGAAGGGAGAGACATTGTTGGAGATAGGGAAAGCGTTAGTTAGGCTCTTGTTAGCTTGCTCCTTGCTGAAATTTGTTGCTGAAACCACCCCAAAAAGCTATTTGATGGCTAATATTCTTATGATGTCTTTTTTTTGTGTGTGTGTGTGTGACACTGACACTGCATAGATACAGCCCTGTCACAGCCCTGTCCCTTGCTGTACTGTGCCAGCACACTGTATTACCAGTGCATATCTTTCCACTGTATTGGTGATTGAACTTACTATACCATAGGTCTCTGTGTGGGTGACACACTGCATAGATACAGCCCACAGTCCCAGCTGGCATTTGTAGTCCGCCAGCACACTGTATCATACCAGTGCATATCTTTCCACTGTATTTGTCATTGAACTTACTATACCATAGGTCTCTTTGTGGGTGACACACTGCATAGATATAGCCCACAATCCCAGCTGGCATTTGTAGTCCACCAGCACACTGTATTATGCCAGTGCATATCTTTCCACTGTATTCGTGATTGAAATTACTATAGCATAGCTCTGTTTGTGGGTGACACTGCATAAAACATCTGTTTGCATTAAAGGAATACTATCGATACCCAAGCGTTCTAAAATTACAGTGTGCAAATAATGTCTAAGTGTGAGAAAACGCGGAAAAGCTGCCGCGAGTACTCAAGGTAAGGCGGCTGATTCCGCGTTCAACATGGCAGTTTGCATCCACTAGCCTGCATCCACTAGCCTGACGGTGCGCGGAGAAACCGCCGCATGCCCAGTAAACAAGGCAGCGGATTCCGCGTCCGACGTGGCGGTTTGCACGCATAGGCCTACATCTATCCACATGGCGGAACGCGGAGAAACCGCTGCGTGCTCGGATAGCGGTGCGGCTGGTTCCGTGTCCTGCACAGCGGATACATTGCACTATCACTAAAGCTCTTTGCCGTTGTTTGTGGTACGTCTAATGTGGCATTTTGTCTGTCAGTGTGAACCAGGCCTAATCCTTACACTTTCTTATCCTTATCTCCAACTCCATGTACACACGCTGGATGTTTTAAAGCACTTAATTCCAGAAATTTAGGAATGTACTGTGATTTCTGCCCTTTAGAGATTAAAATACGACTCTGCATCAACTACATAATTTTTGGTGGGACTTTTGCCATGGATCCCCCTACTGCTTCACCACCCATTTGCACTTGTGTGGAATACGCAGCATTTGCCAAGATCAAAGTTGCAGGGGGAAACGTTGTCTACCCCACAGGCATCCAGTGCCCTATAATCGCGCATGGCACGCTTATAGCTATTCAGCTGTGGCCTCGCAGCAGCACAGGTGCTGCATTCGTTTCCAAAGTATGGAAATAAGGCCTGAAACAAAAACATAAACAAATACATTTGGACATCTGTGAACCCCACGGTTTCACATTATGGGTTTAATGGCCGACCATCATTCACCAACAGAACATGTTGCGAGGTTGCAGCCTCATGACATGGCTGTACATACTCAGCTACAAGCTGTTGCCCAAGGGA
Organism: Hyperolius riggenbachi; assembly: GCF_040937935.1. Lineage (NCBI taxonomy): Eukaryota > Metazoa > Chordata > Amphibia > Anura > Hyperoliidae > Hyperolius > Hyperolius riggenbachi. The sequence continues at coordinate 114,735,583 of NC_090647.1, read as the reverse complement.
TGGGGTCCTGACCTCTCTGGGTGACATTCTCTGTGCAAGTGCATGCAACCAGGGGTGTAACTAGAGGGGAGCAGGCCCTGGCCTGGCCCTGGCCCAGAGCTGTGGGGGCCCCAACTACTAACATTCTCTTCCTCCAATACAGAGGACTATACTTTAGATCAGGTGTTGTTGTGGCTACTCTTGTTATGGGTGTGAAGATAATGATGGCCATTGGCCACACCTGTTTTAAGACTCTAGCGAGATGGGCCCCAAAGCCGTGAAGGGCACCAAGGGGGGAGGCGGGCAAGGAAGGGGTGTGAACATTGTGTGGCCCCATGAAAGTTTTGCTGGGGGGCCCCATAAATTGTACTTACACCAATACATGCACCTTTAGTATTTCTCCATTTTTATTGTTGTTACAAAGCTGAAATGCTTAAAAAAGGACTCTCGTAGTTGAAGTATGTGAGAAGAGTGTGTGACGAGGGTGTGTCTTTTGTATAAACACTTCATCTAATTTTGCAGAGACTTGGAAAGTATGAGAGTGATGAAAGCACATATATTCTATTATCACATGTCAAAACTGATCAGGTGATCATGCAGAAAAGAGGGATTGATTTATTGTAAGCATCCACGCATAAACACAAAGGATTGTATTTATCACAATTTACACTGCTTTCCTTGTAGGACGGGTTCATGTCATGTCATTAAGCACAAATAAAATATAGGTGAACTGTTATTACTTCAAGAAAATTATTTCACAAAGGGCTGTTGGTGCACATAGCTGTGGTAATACTGCAGTGCACAGACGGCATGGACATATTACCCTTACGTCCGCAAGCAAGTACCATGAGTTATGCTATTTGTGCGACCCACAGTACTGGAGTAGTGTGACCATTGCTATGGTAAGGACTGTTACTAACAGTAACACACTTTAGTAATGCACGTTATCGTCAGGGCTGGACTTACCATAAGTTACTGTAGGCTCGTGCCTACAGGCACCTGATGGTGGAAAGGCGACTCAATCCCATCCCCTAGTGCCTCCCTTCTTCCCTATGCAGAGTCCCAAGTGGAACATAAATGAGAGGTTACTCACCCAGCTCCCGACATTCCCACTTACAATATCACCCTTCTGTTGGGGCTGCCTCTAGCTATCTAATTTCTGGAGGTACCTCTAGCTGCTTAGTAATAGGTAGCCAGAGGTACACTCAGTATTAAAGGACACCTGTGGCTACCTACACCTGGCAGGGGAAGCAAAGGAGACGTTACAGCAGGTCCAGCTAGTGCAGTTCGGTGAGAGTTTCTAGGTTCACGGAGGGAGAAGTGTAGGGTGCTGTAAAATCTGTGCCTATAGGCTCCTGTAAATCTGGGTCTGGTTACCATAGCAATGGTTACCCTACTCGAGTACCGTAGGTAATAGCATAACGTACTTGCTGGCAGAAGTAAGGGTAATATTGCCATGTGCTGTCTGTGCAAGGTGAGGTGTGTGGGGGGAGTGGTGGTTAGTGTTAGGCATCAGGGAGAGTGTCTGTGCGGGAGGGAGTGGTTAGGGTTAGGCGCCGGGGGTAGCGTTCTGTGTAGGAATAGGGTTTGGTTTAGTTTTAGTAAAATATTGGGATTTGGGTCCTCAGGGAAAAAAAGCGCTTTACAAATATTTTGTTGTTGTATTTAGGGTAGGAACACACTAGGCAGAATCGCATATGCGTTTTCCATAGCACATATGTGATTCTGCCTAGTGTGTTCCTACCCTTAATAACAATATTTTACGATCCTTCTTTGCACTTTAAAAGTCGAATATTGGTAAATTTACAGATATTGTACTATTGGCTTTCCTGGGCTTCCAAATTTCCAGGTGCCCTTTTATTACGTATGCATGGTGAGCCCCTCTAAGGGGCAGTTAGTGATGTGACTATGTACTCTGTAAAGTGCTGCAAATGATGTCAGCGCTATATAACTACTAAAAACTGTAAATAAATACATTATAAAACCCCTTCCAAAGAACAGTGTAAAGTGCAACTGAAAATATGTCAATACTGCGTAAGTAATAATATGCAAAGTATAGCTTCCTTAGGCTCACAAATCATAATAGAGAAGTTTAGCAAAATGCCTTCCCTCTAGATTTTCACTTTAGCTCCCCAAGTTACCATACATTTTCTATATCAGCAGCAAAGGAGCTTTGTCTCTGTTGGCTCCATAGATTGTGTACAGATACATCTCTTTCTCTACCTGCTCTCTCCTCATAAATCATTGTGCTCACACTGACTGCTGGCACAGATCTGGAGCCATACCCTGCCACTCCCCTTCATGTACTGTGCTCCTGTCTGCTGGCTATACATTGTAAAAAGCAGTCACTCCTTATCTTGTCTGCTAATCCCCAGGCAGAGAACATCATGCAACACCATTCTCAGGAGGCAGAAAGCAGGAGAAACTGTGCTTACTTGCACAGAGCAGTGTTTATCTAGCAGAGGCACAGTGGAGATGGTGGGTGTTGCAGTATTGCCCTGAATCTATAAAAGAAGTCACAAGTGACCCTCAATTTCTGCCAGCAGTTAAAGGTGACCTTGAATCTCTGCCAGCTGTCACAGGCACCACCCAGTCTTTAGACTGGCAGTCTGTGATGAGAGTCTGCTAGCCATAAGGCACTGTAGGCATATGCCTACAGGCGCCTGATGATGAAAAGGTGGCTTACTCCCCCTCCTGAGCGCCTCCCTCCTTCCTTCCCTATACAGTCCTGATGAGAGTATAAAAAAGAGGTTGTTCGCTCTGCTCTTGGAATTACACTGACCAGGGTGTTTTTAGGTTCACAAAGGGTGAAATTTAAGCTGCCAGGACATCTGTGCCTATAGGATCCTGTGAGGTAAATCCAGGCCTGCTGCTAGCAGTCAGATATGGTCCCCAAGTCTGCAAAAGCAAACACAGTTATCCCCCAAACTCTGCCAGCAGTCATAATACAGCTTCCTTATTTGTGTTAACAGTCATAGTCAGTCTTCTAGTCTGTCATCAGTCACAGCTTACAGGCAGACATCCCAGTCTCTCTTTTAGTATTGAACACTGCAAATCCAGGACACATAGGCCAGGGATATAGTATGTAGGCTTAGGTACTTAGGTAAAATATAGGGTAACTTAGGAGGAGTACTAAAAAGTGGAGGTACGCTATGAAGCCTCCCAGAATGCTGTGGCACAATTAAAGAGGAACTGTAGTGAAAATAACATAATTGATAACATTGCTTATTTTTTACAATATTCATTGATAGATTATTTAGTCAGTGTTTGCCCATTGTAAAATCTTTCGTCTCCCTGATTAACATGCTGAAATTTATCACTGGCAGTGACATCTTTAGTCCTGCCAGATGATCTCTGCAGAATATTTGTTACTGAGAGTTTTATGCACAGAGGGAGATACTGTTTGCTTGGCAGTTGGAAAAAGCCATTAATTCCCACAATGCTATGTGGTTCACAGACAGCAAACTGACAGGACCATGGTCATGACATTACACTGTGGGAGGGGTTTCACCACACTATCAGCCACACAGACCCCCCTGATGAAATATTTGAGAAGAGGTGAATAAGACAATATAGATCTCAAGTGGGGAAGGTGCAACCAGACCAGAACTCCTACTGTTTTAAAAGAACTGTGGGATACTACCTTGTAAAGTTGTTACAAGGACTGCTGTTATTGTTGCAGCAACTGTTCGCCTCTGTACTTTTGTTCTTATACAAAAATGAATAAAAATATACTGTAAAAACAATTGAGAAAAGGGAGTAAGATTGCCCAGAGCAACTACCTGTCAGGCTAGATGCTAAGTGATACAATACACAACAGACATAGTCGGTAACAGGCTTGGGTCATACACGTTAATTCAGATGTCAGTTGTATTGGAAGGATTAGGCAGATTCGTAGTCGAGAGGTAGTCAAAGGTATGTACACAATACAATATACAACATTTCACTGACTGACTAGAGTACATATATATTGTGCTGATGCGCAATATATGAAATGAAGCTTTCAATAACTCACTAACTAAAGCACAATATTGACAATTAACAAGACAGACAACAGACAAACTGACATAATGCTCAGCCAATCTAGTCGCTGTTTCAGCGACGGCAACATTCACACTGAGATAGACAAGACTAACAGGTAGGAGCGAAACTAATGGCAACCGCTGCTATAGTTCGTCCTCAAGAACAAGGCAAGAACAAAACTAAAAGGAATACTACCAGTCACCAACGTGGTGCTGGCAGAATCCAAACTATCAGGATCAGAAGGACTTCACTGACCCCCGCAGGTCAGAAAATGTCCAGCAGACAGGAAAATACAGAGCAAGGCATTATAATAGGCATTACAATAACAACTTTCACAGCATAGACCCAACGACAACTCAGAGAGCTGAACGCTATGTCGGGCCGGGTCTGAAATGGGAGGCAGACTTTTATGCTGGCATCAGCCAATGGATGCAGGTATGCAAACTCCCACACAGCTGAATGGTAATCATTCAATCCTGAGCTGGTTTTATTACCATTTGCTAGACTGAAATACTAATATAACAAATGCATGCAGTACTGTGCAACAACATGCATGCAGTTAATCCAGGGCTATCTGGCTGGAGTTCAACTGCAACAAACCATAGGAGGAATCCTGACAGCATCCTGAACTGCTCTGAACTGCAGAGTGATTGCAAATGACAATAAGACTTTCTGCGAATGCGCAACCAAATGCAAGCAGACAAGTCAGAACTGCCCAGTTGCAGCTCTACTGCAAGCGACAGAACATGCTACAGTAGATCCTGACACAGCTATTGATTGGAATGAAGTCCAATCCTCAGTTAAACTTCTTCTCTGAAGACTATATTACAGATTTAGGTTGGGGGGGGGGGGAGGGGGTGCGGTCAAAAGCCATTGCAACTTTAGCACAGCAGATTTTCCGGATGCTGTCCTATCGGTTTTGGCCACCACCCTCCAATCCCATCTCAGCTCTCCAGGTCTGGCCCTCTTGCAGTCTGAGCAGCATGATGAGGCTATAGTCAAGCTGTAGCAGAAAGCCCTGCCCATAATCCCTGCTTTCTTTCGCTGAGCTGCGTCAGATCACAAATTTTGCTGGCACAAAAATCACATACATCTGGGTATTCTATTTGCTTGGGTTTGGGTTTTAAACACTAGACACGTTACACAGAAAATAAGACGTAAGAAATTCAAAGTTATGCATAGCAACACAGACTTTATTTAATCAGAGGCAGCTGTAACACAACAAAAAGCCCCACATTTAGGCAAACACTTGTAAAGAATGCAGAAATATAGACTCAAGAAATGATTAATATCAGCGGTTGATTTTGTTTCGGAGCACAGGCTCAGTACAGTGCAATTCACAGGACTGGAAGATTTGGGATATATAATAATCATTTGTTGCCACTGGTGCAGACCTAGTGGAGCGGTCCTCCATCTAACAGTGATGGCCATGTCCATGACCATGTTTTCCCAAGGAGTGGCTGCTGAAGCTTCCGTGGTGGTGATGCTGGCTGCTTGTGCTGTGTCCAGAAGAGTTGCTGACCACGGCTGAAAAGAAACACATTTTGAAGGATGAGAATAAGAATATAAGTAAGAATATGTAACCTCATAAACTGGAAGATTTATTAACTTTTTCTCATAGCTGTTCATTTGGGTAAGATGCAAAGGATTCTGGCTTGCCTGCAAACTAAATGCACAGTGTACACAGCTTGGGAATGGGCCAATCAGTTGCACTTCCTGATGATTTTGATGATGATTTTGAGCGGGCCAATTTTAAGGTGCATAAAATTTGCATGCAAAGCACAATTATTAGCATCTCTTTGACCATATTTAGTTTTGAGTTAGTGAGTTAGGAGTTAGTGAGTTAGGAGTTTACTTAGTGAATGCTGAAGAATAGGGATGCTCATTCGGATTTTGCGGAACTCAGAAAATGGAAATCGGATGTCTGGGGAAATAACTCATTACCGCAACTCAGTAATATTAGCCCACTCATAGAACTCATAAGCATTGGACCAATGAGAAAATGCAGAGTTAATTTGGAAGTACTTGGCCAATCAGAGAATGTAAACAATGACTCCAAAAAGAGACTCCTCGGAAAACAAAAATCTGCAGAATTGGAAATCGGCATTGGCGGAAATCGGAATTTTCTGACCATCCCTATGGAAGAACACAAACTCGGACTGAGTTTTTTTTTTAATAATTATTTGCTGTTAGGTGGCAACATTTTGAAACTCTCAACTGGATCATTATAAGTCAAAGAGAGGATTGCCAGAAGGGTAGTAAATTATCAGCCCTCCACAGCACCCGCAATGAGAACGCAGGTTTGCTGGATTACTTATTTTCTTAACCTTTTCCACTTTCCTCCATAGTTAATAAATGAAGCCATTTGTCATATATTATAGATTCATTTTATTTTGTATTCTTTACTTACAGATGCTAACGGATCCTTGGTTTTCTCCAACCATCCTAAAAGAGAAGTAAATGTAAAACGTTTGAGTGGACACACATCAACAAAGATCCAACAAAGGGAGTTCTATCCCTTCCCTGCTCTAAAAACAAAGTGCCTTATTGCTGTCTGTGTTTGGAAGATTTCTACTTCCTTCTAGAGGGCAGAAATGATTTAAGGAACTTACCACCAAACCGATCACAATAAGTCTGCCTAGAATTCTTCCCAGTTGTTATCAAAAGCTTTCAAAGGTGATTAGAGTCCCACTTTTAAGCTAAAGTAAGCTGTGCGATCATATCAAGTGCCAGGAGAATGAAAGAGTGGAATAGAGGGCAGGGCTAAGCAATCACTGTGTTTTTATATTCTGGACAACATTGCTACTCACCTGCCCTCTTCTCCTTCCAGCAGCTTCCTGTAGGTGGCAATCTCAATGTCCAGGGCCAGTTTGACATTCATCAGTTCCTGGTACTCTCTCAGTTGGAGAGCCATGTCCTGCTTGGCCTTCTGCAGAGCACCCTCCAGCTCAGCAAGTTTATGTTTGGCATCCTTGACTGCTGCTTCTCCACGCTCCTCAGCCTCAGCTATGGCAGATTCCAGCTTGGCACGCTGAGTGAAACACATTAAAGGATCAGATTAGGTGAACTGAAGAACAGCTATTCCATTATATCTCAACAGCAAGATAATCCATGATTCCTGACTTCCCTCACCCCAGTCTGAAGTTTTGGATGGCCTCTTTCTGCTGCATTATAAAACCAACCGTGTAGGTGGTAGCTGTAACTGGTTAAATATTTGAATAAAAATTGTAACTCCAATGTTCTATCTTACTGTTTTCCTTCACCCCAATATCTTGGCCATAACTCTGGTCACTCCTATAGTAAAACAACTGTAAGGGGCAAGTATTATGCAGACCAGAATACTTTAGGCTCAGTGAGCTTCACAGAAACTTCTCGTTTTGGGAATGTGCTCAAAGTTTAGCAAAGAGCTCCTCCAGCAGGATCAAGCTGTGAATAGCAAGTAATCTTTCATCATTAATTTTATGAGCCACCTAAACAAGTATTATTGCTTCTGTATGTTAATGTTTTTTTCCTGTTTTTGGCAGAATGACATTTATTGACTATAATACTATGAGAAAAACCCTAAAGGGGCATAAGATAATTACACAGTTACACAGCAGTTTCACGCTATAAAAATATAGCATTAAATAAAATTCTGTTCATTCCACAGAGGCTATACACAGAAACCTCTAAATAAACAGGTTTTCTGAACAATCCACTAAATTGATTGGATTGGCACAAGTAAAAGGTACAATACCTGTCCAGTTCAATCTTTCCACCATGGCCAGTTAATAAAAAGATTGTTCAGATGTTAAATGAGGAACTTTAACCGAGGATTAAACTTCATTCCAGTAGCTGTTAAAACCCTTTCCCATGAGAAGCCTTTACCTATTCTCAAATAGTTCATCGGGGGCGTCTGTATGAATGATATTGTGGTGAAACCCCTCCCACAGTGTGATGTCATGACCATGGTCCTGAGAGTTTGCTGTACAGCTTTTTCCAGCTACCAAGCAAGCAGTATCCCCCTCTGTGCATAGAGCTCTCAGTAACGAACATTCTGCACAGATCCCCTGCCAGGACTAAGGATGTTACCAGCAGTCAGGGCAGCTATCAGGGGGGGACAACTGACACTGACGTGAGGGGCCCAGGGCTTCTGGGGGCCTTGGGACCCCCACAAATCGCTGGAAGGGCCGCATTTGCTGGCTGTGGGCCTGTGGCTCACTAACCAGCGCACCGCGTACCAGCACTAAAAGAGGAGTGACATCAGCGCTTGAACGTGGGGAGTAGATGAGTGAGCCTGCTACTATACTATCCTGGGGAACCTATACCTGGCTACCTATACTGGGGGCACCTATACCTGGATACCTATACTGGAGGCACCAGGAAGAAAAGAGGGGGACAAAAGAGAACGGATAAAGGACAAGAATGGACCTACAAGCCCCTATCTCATTTGTTAACTGGGGACTACCTGTATGTTGCTAGTGTTTGGCTCCACCCACACCATGCCATGGTGACGCCCACTTTTTGCCGCATCGCGCTGTGCATGCCGCTTTCTTCAGTTTCGGAGCCATGCACATTTTTGCCGCAGCGCAGTTCACGCATGGACATGGGGGCGGTCACAGCAACCAGTGGGTGGGCCCAGGGAAGGGGGGGGCAGGCTTGATGATGTGTGAGGGGCCCCAAAATTCCTGATGGCAGCCCTGCCAGCAGTCATAAATGTCACTGTAATGTAATTAATGGATCCTAATGAGACTCCTCCCATCCTCTTCAGAGCTGTCAGCCACCAAACCATGTGCAGCAATATTTACCTATCCGTGTTTCAGCACAGTGCAGTGCAAGCTTCCCCCGGACTCTGGCAGTAATAGCCGAGCACGATCGGGTCCGCTGTACAGCGTAGGAGCGAGTTGCCTGAGCAGTAGAGCATACTTGATCAGGTTCAGCTGTTTCTGTCAGGGCCCGAGGGAAAGCTTGTACCTCATGTGCCAGGTAAATATTGCCACGCGCTGAATCCCCTACTGCGCATGCGCTGGATCCCCGAGGCTGAAGAGGACAGGGGAAGCCTCATTAGGAATCAGAGGCTTTCCCCTCCCGAGGTAAGTACCCCCTAGGGACTCCTTTTTTCTTTCCAGTGTCTCTTTACCCTCAATAAAGATTGTAGACACTCCATGTCAAAAAAGCGAGCTTCCCTGGACTGGTGCATTATCAGCAGTTCTCAGACACTGAGCTGAATCAGAGACTTATGTCTGGCAAAGTAAATCACTATAACTATGTGAGTAATGTCAAGTCATCACACCAAACCAATTCTCCCATGCCTCACCTAGCACCCAAACCTGTTCCGCCTCTTGCCTGTCATTGTGCCATTATCTCAAATAAAAGTGAGTTTTGCAGGGCTTTAAAGGATCTGCTGTTTCAGCTAGTCTAGGATGGGTCTGTTGTGTCTAGGTATTGAGTTTAATGCTGCTAAGAGCTTTTGGAACACATTGCAAAATCTGCCTGTGAACTGAAGAATGAAAGATGATATAATCGGTGATCATTTTTGTTGGTGAAATGTAGATAAAAGAACTAGTGGCAATATATAATTAACACGGCATCAAATAGATTTTCTATCAGCGTCAGGTTAATTTGCCAGCACCCTGTGTGGGCACATTCAACAGAAAATGTATGCTGCAAAGTAGACACAACAAGACACAGAACGTTTATATCGCTCTTTCTCCTGGTGGACTCAAAGCGCCAGAGCTGCAGCCACTAGGGCATGCCCAATAGGCAGTGGCACTGTTAGGGAGTCTTGCCCAAGGTCACCTACTGAATAAGTGCTGGCTTACTGAACAGAAAAAGAGTAGAAAGTGTAAAACCTGTAGCAACCATTCAGAATCCATCTTGTGCTGCCTTGGTTTAAATAATATGAATTCTAACTAGCTGGGACCAGTGGTTTCATTACCCAATAAGTCCTCCTTTCATTATCTTATCGACTATGGATGGATGGATTTTCTAGATTCAGCAATGGCTTGCAGAGTCATTTCTCTATTCTTGTAAATGTTATTATTTCACTGAGAAATTCCGAATTTTGCTTTTTTTTATCATTTATTGTTTTGTATGCTTTAATACAGTATGAATTATATTTCTTTGTATATTACATTTTATATATATTTATCACATGCTTCGCTCCTCCTCTGGATTCCCCTGCCACATCGCATCCGTCACTCTCCAACCTTTGATATCTTTAAACGCTCCCACAAAACTCACCTTTTCCATCAAACTCTACCTTAGGCCAGTTTCCTGTCAAGTGACAGGAAGCCTATTGGGCCAATCAAAGTCCGAGGATAATGTCCTTTAAAGTGATTGGACCCGCAGGGGCTCAGAGCAGGACGCATAGAGCTCTCGTCATTACTAATTAACAGGCATAGGTTTGTAGCGCTCGTTGTGCTACTCTGATAAGGCATGCTAACTCTCATAAGCCATGCTTACTCTGATAAGGCACACTATTTGTTATAGCGAATCACCCCCATTGTATTTTCGCAATATGGTCAAAGAAAACACACTTTTCTTTCCGATGTGAAAATCCGCGAAAAAGGCAAAAAAAAAAATTTTTTTTACTGTGAAAGTTTTTGAAAAGGGTGAAAATTTGTGAAAAATCACAAACTTATTATAAAAGGATTTTCAATGGCATTTTTGCTCGGAAGTTGAATTGTAGCGAATATTAATGCGAAAAGAGTATTGGCATTTTCGCTAATCAATGCTAGCGAAATCCAACTTTATATTTTATTCATAGCTGTCTGGCGAAATACCAGCTATAAATAGTTTTTGATCTTGCTGTTTTTCCCATCACAACCATATCATAATATTAGCAACGTTTTAGTTGGCATGCTAAAAATCTGCTATTGTATGTATCAAAACAATGTAAAATGAAAGGCTCAGTTGTACTGATACTCAGTAGTGTAGCAATAGGGGATGCAGAGGGTGCAACCGCACCAGGGTCCCCTGGACTAGAGGCACCCACTAGGGGTCCTCCTTCATCCATCTCATTAGCTTTGCATTGGTGCAATGCTGGTAATGAACACCTCTGTATGTGCATTGCATAGTGGTAATCCTTCACAAACTGTTTCCTTACTCTGATTACACCTCTCTGACACTGCAGCTGTCCTTGGTAGGTTTTGGGGCTCAACATCAATAGAGTGCTTGGGGCCCCATGTAATACTCCCTAAGCACCTTAGTTACACCACTGTTGATATTGCATTTAATGAGCATTGCTATTGATGTTACCTGTGCTTTCACACTCTCGATTTCACCCCTCAGTCTCTGGATCAGACGAGTGAGCTCAGTGATTTCATGCTTAGTATTGCGCAGATCATCTCCATGTCTTCCAGCTGTCATACGCAGCTCTTCATACTGCGGAATACAAGGATGGGAGATTATTACAAAAAAAAATCCATCTATTGTTATCATAGTTTCAGCATTAGGCAATGCCTCTATTTTTGGACTCCCTCTTCCAGAACCCTTCTAAACTATTTATAAGTTAGCAGATAATGGGTCCCTATCAAATGCAGAGATTTCATACTTCTTAGAAGTCTCAGGGGAGTATTGTAATTACAGCACAACATTCCCCTATAATTATTTTATATAGAAAAAACTAAATGACAAGATAAGTATGGGCAGATTAGGTCATGTTTTTCAAAGCATCTCTGTAAATCTCCTTAATCGTGAAAACATACATTACAGATTAGGAGGGATTTTGCTGGGCTGTAGCAGTTATTTATTTATGAGTAATTCCCAGCGCTTGTCTCACTCACCCTTGACTGGTACATGGCCTCAGCCTCCGCTCTGCTCCTGTTGGCGATCTCCTCGTACTGGGCTTTGACCTCTGCGATGATGCCCTCCATGTCCAGACCTCGGCTGTTGTCCATAGACACAATAACTGAGATATCTGAGATCTGAGCCTGGAGCTGAGCAATTTCCTGCAGGAAAGCAAAAATGCATATAAACATATTTTTAAGGAACCCCCCACTAACCTCACTTTATGTAGGATCTGTTTATATATTTAAAAATAATATAATCACCTAAGCGAGAATAAACTTGTGAGATAATGAATTGTATATGTAAGACAGAAAATGAATAGAACATTAACAAAGAAGAGTCTCATATTGTTTTCCAGTTATTAAAAACTTAACTTCAGTTGTTAACTATATAAAAGAGCTTCTCTGAGCTATTTGACCCATAGTTCTGTTTTCTGAAGCACTTAAAGGGACTCCGAGCTCTAAAAAGAAACAAAATTGGTACTCACCTGGGGCTTTCTGCAGCCCACCGTAGGTCGGGAGGTCCCCCGGCGTGGTCCTGCCTTCTCTCCCGGGCCCTCCGCCGCATACCGCACCGCCGACACCCGGGCCGGGTGTCAGGCTCCCACTTCCTGAACAGGGACGCTCTTCATCATTACGTCAGCCGCTCCGCGGCATCACGGCAGGCGGCGTGACAGCACTGCGCATGCGTGGTTAAATCACGCATGCGCAGTACTGTCACACCGGCCGCTGTGATGACGCGCAGCGGCCGGCGTATTGACGAAGAGCGTCCCTGTTCAGGAAGTGGGAGCCTGTGTCCCCGGTGCGGTATGCGGCAGAGGGACCGGGAGAGGAGCCAGGACCACGCCGGGAGACCTCCCGACTAGTGGTGGGCTGCAGAAAGCCCCAGGTGAGTACCAATTTCATTTCTTTTTAGAGGTCAGAGTCCCTTTATTAAACAGCCACGAAATAGTGAGAGACAAAGTGAGATAAGGTTTTACTGTAGGAAAGTTTAAAGGATCATTATTTCTGTTTTGTTTTATAGCTTAAAAAAACTGTTTCTAAACTGCAAACATGACAGAATGATGCAATGTTATAAAAAAGCTATATAACTGAAAATAAAAATATGTTACTCTTTTCTTTGCTACTAATGTTCTATTCGTCATCTGTACTACACATACAATTCAATATATCATAATTTTTATTTCACTTCAGGTATGCTTTAATAAAAATGCCAACTTTATCAGTGAAACATTATTTCAGTTAAAGAGGCACTGTAGTGACATGTATAGAATGTTGTAAATAATTTAGGATACACACTTTTACAGTAGTGGTTTTAGAATCAGAAACACTTCCTATATGTATATCTTGCTGTATATTGGTATATATCTCTGCCTTCCCAGTGATATGTAGCCTAGACTGTTAAGCTATGTGGACCCCCCCCCCCCTCCTTCCCATGCACATTCTAGGAGACAAGGTATGTTTTGAACTGGCTTCAGAACTCTCAGAGCTCTCAGTAAACAAACATTCTGCAGAGATCATTTGCCAGGACTAAACATGTCACCACCCGTAATTAATTCCAGAATGTAAATCAAAGAGAGGAAAGATTTTACAATGGGCAAACTGACTAAATAACTTATGAATTAATATTATAAAAAAACAAGCAATTGTATTCATTACATTATCTTCTCTAGAGTTCCTCTTTAAGGTGCTGTCTTGCCTCTAACGATTAAACATGTGTGGAAGACATCACTGGCATAGGATGTGATAAGTAAACTCGGCAGAGGGGGAAATCTCTGCTGGAAATTTAGCATGTGAGTGTACAGCTGCCCTGATGTGACACCGAAAAATTCAGAGTGCTGCCTTAAGTCGGGTAAGTGCATTATTCCCCTCCTTATCCCACCCATCAGAAGCCTCTCTGTTGTGCGCCATCCCATCATCCCTCCTCCCCTATAACATCAGAACCCAGCAACACATCTGTACAGCACTTGGCTCTGAATTGCCGGGCAAGGGCACAGAGGCAGAGGCACAAACCCAGTATGCTGGCCAATAACCAGTGATCATAAAGCCGATAGCTAATTTTCCTATTTAGCTTGAGAATCTTGATCAAAATTGTTGGAACATTATATTTAGGGATGTGATCAGTTTTACTCTTAGAAACCAGTTACTTTTGACTTTTAAAACAGATGGCCTTATTTGGAATAGTGTCATTATGCTGTCTACTAACTATTATGCTTCAGTGTCTGGACTATTATGTGCACATGTTTGTTTCTCACTCTGTATAGATTGCTCTGTCTAAGTCAATAATAATACCAATTAAGTGTGGTGTGTGGGTATAACTTGATCTTATACAGAACCAGTTTGCAAGAACGTTCAGCAATTACCGCATCAAAGAGTGTGCGCAGGAAGTTGATCTCATCAGTGAGGGAATCCACTTTAGATTGCAATTCCGCTTTGTTTATGAAGGCTGCATCCACATCCTGCATGGTAAATAGTACAAGTAAGTATTGCACATTTGCTTTTCGTGGCAACCTGTCACTTTTATAATGTCGGTACATACCCTCTTAAGTCCGACAAACTCATTCTCTGCAGCTGTGCGCCTGTTGATCTCCTCTTCATACCTGTTCAAAAAAAAAACAACACAGAAATTGTGAAAGTTTGCCAGACATCATCATTTTTTATCACTGAATTGTTTATTTACCATAACCAGTACACAGAAGAGGTCATTTAAAGCAGTGACTCATAGCTTTAAATAACTAAAAGCTCCTATAATGATTTTAATAATGATGATTTAGAGAAAGAACGTGTCATCTAACAGACCCTGATAGCTAAACACACCTCCACCCCTCAGCTAAGTGACATGGATGAAGTTATCAAGCTGCCCTCTGTTGTTTGTAATGAAAGTTTTCAGTTTAGTGATTTAAGCAATTATGCTTCCTTTGTTCTCTACAGATGCTTTGACTTGGTACATTAGCCCGGCTTCTGATCTTCTTAGCAATGCTATTATAAAGAAGCCGAAGCAAAAAGGTAAGAACTACCGAGGCTATCTTTCCATCTGCTGTGCCAATATCTCCCTCAGCTGTTTCTCTGCACTTCTGTTAGATCTAGTTAGATGAGTCCATCAATATGGACTGTTAGCAGTGTTAACTTAGTTAACAGTGTTTTCTTAGCTTGCTTTTTAACCATTGTGAGCTTAGCATAGATCGTATTTCAGCAGCTTTTGCAGAGGAAAGAGGTGTATTACCCTTCTCAGCCTCGTGTCACACTGAACTGCCCTCAGCCAATCAGTGAGGAGCAGAAATGTGGGAGGGGAGATAACAGCAGCAGGGACAACCCCCCATCTTCCAGGAGAAGATGTTTTCACACTACTTTCTGAGACTATGTTAGCGTCATACATAACAGCTAAAGTTACAGATAATATGAAAAGGTATTATGAAACATGGTCACCCTGGATCACATGGCTGGAGAACACTGGTCTTTCCCATATATTACATTTTTACTGATATACATTGTGTTCTTTACATCACACACCTTGTATATTGAGACACAGCTGAGATTTCTGGTCATATATTATTGTTATGATTGTTGATTTAATATGCCATTTCCTAACTGGTCATCTAACTATCCAACTACTATACAGTGATAGCCCCTGCATGGGTTTTATTGGCGTTTTGGCCACTATCTCTTGCTACTACTCAATAAACCCTTTTGAAACTAAAGCAGCAGTGACAGCCATACCATCCCTGGAAAAATACACACAAATACAAGTAGTGTAGATAAATACTTGTTCTACTTACATTACATGTGTATTGTACTGTCCACATTTTCATTTCAGTGAATTGTATATAGTAAATAAAGAGAACACTGTTCCAGGCATTTCCAACTCTACTTATTCTTTTTTTTCTCCTAGCAACTGCACTGTCATATCTAGCTTGCTTTGTAAACATATGTGAGCTTAGCATAGGTCGTATTTCAGCAGCTTTTGCAGAGGGAAGAGGTGTATTTCCCTTCTCAGCCTCGTGTCACACTGGACTGCCCTCAGCCAATCAGTGAGGAGCAGGAATGTGGGAGGGGAGATAACAAGATTCCCCCTCCTCGGCAATGTACCAGAATAGAGCCAGGCTGACTGAGATAAGATTCAAAGCATTGGGTAAATGGAATATGATCTTGTGTGGCTGACAATCCCACTTTAAAAGACTACTATCATGAAGAATTGTAAAATATGTGTACACATATATGACATTTATTTCTCCTAGAATAAAATGCACCATAAATTACTTTAGTCCTATGCCACTGTCAGTTACAGTAGGCAGTAAAAACAGAACTGACAAATTTTGGGCAAGTCCATCTCCTCATGTGGGATTCTCAGTATTTACTTTACTCTTTACAAAAGCACTTCCTGAAAAGGTGCTATATAAAGATGCTGGCCAACCTCCCTATCTATAGTTTGCATACTATTTTGACTGAGAAACCATCGTTCTGTTCTGCTGTTCTTTGAGCACTGTTGAATCCCCCTGACATGATGGACTTGTCCAAAACCAATACAGTTTATAAGATTGTTACTACCTATTTTAAGTGATGGATACATAGAGGAAAATTATTTTATGGTGTATTTTACTCTGTACTCTGTTATATGTATATTATGTATTTTAAATTCTACAATTTTTCACTTTAGTCGTTTCTTAGGTTGGTTACTTCTTAGGTTACATATACATGCTAGATGGAGTCTTAGCACAGAATCCACTGTGAGTTCATGTAAAGATCTGGCATGTTGAAACACTAATTCCCAATGGCTTTTTTCCTTACTAGTGCGGATGATCAAATTTGGCATAGCCGATTCAGAACACTAGAATACTCCCAATTCCTGCTATTCAGCACTGAACAAGCGGACAGGGTCAGGAGGAGTTCACTGCCGTGCAAGTCACGTTGCATTTTACATGACTCTGATGCTTCCTCCTTCCAAACATCCATCCAAAGGATCTTACTTTTTCTTGAATTCCTCAACAGCATCCTCCATGTTTCTCCTTTCAGCCTCCAGGCGAGCTCTCTCGCTTCCCAGGTGCTCCAGCTGTTTTCTCAGGTTGCTGATGTAGGCCTCAAACAAGGGCTCAATGTGACTCTTGGCAGGTTTCTTCTCTTGCAGAAGAGCCCATTTAGTCTCAAGCATCTTATTCTGTTGTTCTAAAAATCGTACCTGTAAGGGGTGAAGCAGAATGGATTATTAATATGCCGTATCCAGAAGCAAATACTGATGAAATGATTCTCATTGCCCAGATGTTCTGTAAGCCAACGTCACATGGGAGACTTTGTAGCTGGGACTAAACTCTCTCAGCTTGCTAATCAGTTATCTCTAATGTTATCCAATGCAGTTGCTAACGGCTATAGCACAATACGGCAACTTGGAGCTGCATTGACAATTTGCTGTAGCATTCCAGTGGCTGTACTGGATACCATTAGTAGCAAGTGCTTTTCAACCTGTCACATAATGCACAGGGAAAATGCAGCAACATATGCTATTAAACAGGACATTTTGCAACTGAATGCGAAAACATATTATTCTTTAGCTTCAGTCTATGGCAGTTATCATTTTTTTTTATTTTTTTGTAAACAATGGCAACAATGTAAAACTTAGTAAAAGACACCCAGAATTCTCTTCACTCTGAATGTCTCATTGCTTATTTCATCTGTCTGCACAAAGCAGAAAGTAAAATTGATTGCACTGTATTGGTACACTGGTTAGGTCCACACATGCACAGGATGTTGGCCCTGCATTTAAAGTGGGATGAAACTCCGTATTAACTGAAATAAAATTAATTAAATAAGAAATTACTTAAGTCATTTACCTATCCTGTTGTTTTTAGTGTTCACTGTCAGATTTAGGAGAAATGTTATGTCTCCATCTTTACTGTTTCTCTGTGACGTCAAAAGTAACATACAATATCTTCAGCTCTTTTCTTTTTTTTCCCCACAACCCAGCTCAGTCTTAATTTTCTCACCCTACTGCCAAAACTTACTTTTCCTCCCACAGAAAACGTCACGTAGACAACAGACTTACAGTACATCACTGTGTAAACTCTTTAAAGTGGGGGAAGGGTACAATTACCTTCTGTTCATCGTGTCCCTTTCTTATCCAACATAGCAAGCTTTCTGTTATTTGCATGCTGGGATAAGCTTGTTACTGTAGCTGAAAAAACTTCACACAATCCTGCTGGCAATGCACAGTTCCTGTAGTTAGGCAAAGGCACCCAGATTAGGGAAAAAAGAAATAAAAAATGGGGGACATATTGGGAGCTATTTTAGACAAAATGTGTATTTTTGGATGTTACAAACCTCCTTTAAGGTAGCTGGGATTGATTAATCCCATCTCACTCACAGCTGAGAGCCATGCAAAGCAGCTTTCTACAAGAGGCAAGCAGAGTTACAAAAAATGCCTTGGGAAATACCAGAGTAGTAACAAGTATGTTTGTGTAATAACCTTAAACCACATAGAAGAGATGATTTAAAGAGAAACAGTAACCAATAATTGAACTTCATCCCAATCAGTAGCTGATACACCCTTTCCCATGAGAAATCTATTCCTTTTCTCAAACAGGTAATCAGGGATCTCTGTATGGCTGATTTTGTGGTGAAACCCCTCCCACAGTGTGATGTCAGCGCGTCACAGCTCTGAGGTCCAGACATCACACTGTGGGAGCCTTGTTGCATTGTGGGAAATAACAGCTGTTAACAGCTGTTTCCAACTGCCAAAAAAGCAAGCAGCATCTCTTTCCAGTGACGTCATCTGCCAGTAGCAAAAATGTCACCATTTGATAAATGTCTGAATGTAAATCAGGGAGAGGAAAGATTTTACAATGAGCAAACACTGACTAAATTGTTTATACATACAGTATATTCTGGCGTATAAGACTACTTTTTAACCCTTGAAAATCATCTGAAAAGTTGGGTGTCGTCTTATACGCCGGGTGTCATTGGTGCCGGGTGACATGCCCTATCCTGTTACCAACTCTCATATCTCGCTGCTGAGGACTGTAGTGAAGAGGCGCAGGCGACCATGTGTGAGGTCTGAGAGGGGGAGAACAAGGTAAGAAGGATACAAGGGCGGGCCAGAAGGGTGAAAGAGGCGTATTTTATGGGCACAGCACAGTCTATTCTTCTATACCTCTCTGATAAACAGGGAGACTGGGAGAGCTGACCAATTCAACCAGTCAATCTCCTATATACCGGGTACAACATACAGTACAGCACCAGTATCTGTTCATACATAGCACCAGTATATGATTTTTTAAATTTTTTATCTGGTGTGCATTGGAAGACGGCGAGTATATCCCAAACTCTGTATTTTAACTGGAAAAGTTGGGGGTCGTCTTATACGCCCAGTCGTCTTAGTCGTCTTATACGCCAGAATATACTGTAATTATTGTAAAAATGAAGCACTTTTTGTTTTACATTATTTTCACTGGAATTCCTCTTTAAGCTCATTCTTGTTTTTTTTTTCTTTAGGCATGGTGGAAACTTTAGGATACACTGGCTATTGAGCTATATAACTAGTATAAGATGATCATATAAATCTATCTAACACAACTCTCAAGCAAGAAAAATATTGAGTACTATTGATCTTCTCTAAGTTGGCTTACCTCTGTCTATAATGATAAATGGGTGAGTGGTTGTAGTCTACTTTACCTACATGCTACCTGAATCCACAAATATAAACAGAACAGATCATGTAAATCAATCACAGGAAAGCCTGATATGGCACAGATGACTACCTTTGCAAATACTTCAACTATCTGAGATATTTTGGTTTAGCCTAAACTTTGCCTGCATATCTTACCTTATCTATGAATGAAGCAAACTTGTTATTCAGTCCTTTAATTTGGTCCTTTTCATCAATTCTGACTTTCTGGATGTTGGGATCGATTTCCAAATTGAGAGGGGCCAGTAGACTTTGGTTGACTGTGACAGGTGTGATGCCTGCGGAGCAAATTGGTGCACCAAATCCATAGGCAGCAGCGCTAAGTCCATGTCCAATTCCAGCAAGGCTATACCCATGTCCATGCTTCAGTCCGGATGACAGTTTATGGCCGCTGGATACAACACTGTACACACTCTTGCTGCTAAATGAAGGAACAACCTTGTGGCCGATGGAGACTTTCTTGGTGGAGATGGAGCCAATGCTGTGTCTGCTCACAGCCGGTAAGCAAGCTGAGGATGAGGTGAAGTTTCTGTGTCCATGGCTGCTATGTCCAGAATGATGAGACATCTTGAGGAAGTTAATTGGGATCTGCGGTGGATCTATGGATGAGAACAGAACAAGCTCTGAGTGAGTCCCTCTGAAAGCACTGTGGAAAGTGTCCTATTTTATATACTCACCGCATGTGGGCCTGGTTACTTTAATGTGCTGTAAAGACCCTATAATTGCATCTTGTGAGCATCAACCGTGGCATTTTTACACCCCCATCATCCTGAGTTAATGAAATTTAATAGAACAGCTAAATAAAACACACCTAGAATATTTAGAGATGAAAAGCCCTTAATGCTAATGACTTTTCTCTGTAATAGAGCACACCTCATTTTCTGCACACTCACTCACACACATGAGTGTCATTTCATAAATAGGGGTCAGCTTGTAAAGTCCTTTTATGGGTCTTTAGTACTCAGTTTGTCATATAATGTCACATCAGCATTGGCTTACTGCTGTTTAACAGGGATTTGGTTTTATTTTATATCTTCGTAAAATGTCTGGAAAGAGAAATAAGATATTAACGTCAAATTAATTGGGCATTATATTGCGACATTAGCTAATTAGTATAATTTTCATGTCCCTTCTTTTTTTTTTTTTTTTCAACTTGCAGAGGCTTGTCTGTATCTTGAAAGCATGTTATGCAACTGATATTATTATATCAAATGTTTTTTTCCACTTTTTATATTATTATTATCAGTGTTGTTTGCAAATTTTTCACCAGTCAAGTAAATTTTCACAAAAACATCATTATTTTTACTGTGAAAATGCGAAAAATCATTTAATTTTAGCGTTAAAATTCACAGAAAATGAAATCACAAACTCATTATTCAAATTTATCTTAGTTGAATTTAAGATTATTTTCATGAAAATGAATGCGAAAAGAATATTGGCATTTTCAATATTATTGATTTATATAGCGCCAGCATCTTCCGTGGCGCTGTACAACAGCACACAGGGTATAACAATACAAAACCAAGACAATGGTGGATTACCGCTGATGCAGTGAACAAATCAACTACAGATGGATACACAGGAGTGGGAGGTATACACACATTACACAGGATTGTGAGACAAAAGGGGAAGAGAATTCAGGCCAAAAGGCCTTAAGGTGGCCATACACTGATAGATTTGGAGCAGATTCGACCATCCGATAGACTTCTGTCAGATGCCTGTCAGGTCGAATCTGTTTCAATATTTTTATTAAGTTTTCAAAAATAGATACATACAACAATGGTCATGGACCAATATAGTAAGAAGACATTGCTCAAGTATAGTAGAGTCTTTTAATTAAAACTAAAAGCCTCGTTAGGTTAGCCCTAGGCAACTCATCCAACAATAACATAATATGTTACAGCAAGGCACAGCTTAACCAACTTGTTCTGTCTTCTTATACTGTTTGGAGGGCAGATGCCCTAAAAATTAAGATAGAGGTAGAAAATAGAAGAAAAGGGTGAAAATAAAAGTGAGGAAAGAAGAAAGGGAGGGGGTGGGGGAAAGCTGGGGGACAGAGGAAGGGGGAAAGGGGAATGGTGTTGGGGGCCCACAGGCTCCATCCTGCAGACTAACAGTAGCTTATGGCTCAGGAGGTGAGAATGAGCGCATGCCATGGTTCCCAGATTTTGTTGAATTTATCTACCTTGTCCTCAAGGATCGCAGCCATCCTTTCCTGAGTCATAAAAGACGTCACCCTGCTCTTGACTTCCTCAAATGAGGCGAATTGAGTTCTCCAGGCCCTGGCTATACTTTGTTTAACCCATTCAGGTTCCGTCGTTTTCACGTGAGAAATGTTCACCTCCCATTCATTAGCCTATAACTTTATCACTACTTATCACAATGCACTGATCTATATCTTGTTTTTTCCGCCACCAATTAGGCTTTCTTTGGGGGGTACATTTTGCTAAGAGCCACTTTACTGTAAATGCATTTTAACAGGAAGAATAAGAAAAAAATTGAAAAATTCATTATTTCTCAGTTTTCAGCCATTATAGTTTTAAAATAATACATGCCTCCTTAATTAAAACTCACGTATTGTATATGCCCATATGTCCCGGTTATTACACCATTAAAATTATGTTCCTATTACAATGTATGGCGACAATATTTTATTTGGAAATAAAGGTGCATTTTTTCCATTTTGCATCTATCACTATTTACAAGTTTAAAATAAAAAAAAAATATAGAAATATTTCATCTTTACATTGATATTTAAAAAGTTTAGACCCTTAGGTAAATATTTACATGTTTTTTTTTTTTATTGTAATGATTTTTTTTTTTTTTTTATACTAAAAATTTTATTAGGGTACTTTTGGGAGGGTGGGAGGTAAACAATAGATTTATAAGGTAAATGTGTGTTAATTCTGTGTTTTTTTTTTCCAGGTGTAGTATTACTTTTTGGCCACAAGATGGCGGCCATGAGTTTGTTTACATGACGTCACTCTAAGCGTAGCACGCGCTTAGAGTGACGCATCAGGAAGAAGACGGCCAGAAAAAGCTCAGCTTCCGTGAGAAGCTGTCGCTTTTTCAGCGGGGGAGAGGAATCAATGATCGGGCTCCGTAGCCCGATACATTGATTCCTTGGCTACCGAATCCGCGGCCGGGAGTGCGCGTGCACGCGCACGATCGGCCGCGGGGGCGCGCGGTAGCGCGCATGGTTCCTGGACGTAGAAACTACGTTCAGGAACCAAAATAGGTTAACTGCGACTATAACAAAGTGGGCCAGCACTTGCTGGGATCTATTCAGGGAGGCAATCTCAAAATGTAACAGGGCTATCCAGGGGTCCCTAAAAATTGAGACCTTGAAAAGCTGGGTCAGCGACCTAAAAACTTTGGTCCAGAATCTCCCTAACATAGGGCAGGACCAGAAGATATGTAGAATGTCCCCAGAAGCGCCACAGCCGCGGAAGCAGAGACTGGAAGCGTTACCCGCCACATGCCTCAACCTGGCGGGAACCCAGTACCATCTGAGGGATACCTTGTATGCCGACTCTACTATTGCCAGATTTATAGACAGTCTCGAGTAGGTCTTCAAGGCCTCCCTCCAATCGTCTATAGTTTTAGTTTTCCCCAGGTCAGATTCCCATCTGGACACCAACAGATGTGAAAAAGATGCATGAGGTTCGTTGAGGATATTATAGAGAGTGGAGATGGCCCCTTTCCCCGAAAGGGTCTTTTATACAAAGATGTTCGAAGCCAGTCAGGTGAATCTGACAGGAATCTATCTGATGTGTGCCACAAAGTAGGCACAGATTTCCAATAGATTTCAGAATGAAATCTATTGGAAATCTATTGAAAATTGATCTAAAGGCATTACTGCACCATTAGATCCAATGTAACTCTATGGGCCATCAATCTGCTGCCAGCAGTAAATCAAATCTATTAAAATCAACCGCAAATCGATCAGCCATTCGATTGTGCATCGATTTGCGATCGATTTGATCATTCGAATGCTGAAATCGACCAGTGTATGGGCCACAGTCAAAAGGTTTAAGGGATAGGACAGTAGGTAAAGGGAAGCTGTGTATGAGATGGTAGGAGCAGGTGGAAAAATAGTCCCTCTTGAAGGTACTTTTATTCTGCTGTGCTCTGTTGATGTGCCTTAATACCTCCTTCCCCGACAGAGCAATTAGTTGTTAGTTTCAGCCTCAGAGTAGGAAGATGAGCAACGTTAGCCAGCACCTGATGAAGGACTTGCGTGTCCGTAACATGTAGTATCACTGTTCCGCAATACAGCAAATATTTGTAGCCAGTGGTGTGCCACCTCTTACTTACTTTTGGTTGGTCCGTGACCGTCAGGGCAATCCGGTCGAGGCTAGGCACCGGCATACTCCTAGGCAGTCACACCTGGGTGCTGTCTCTCTGGATTGTAACCTTACAAAGTTTGACTACGACAGGAGCCCTGGAATTAAAGTAGACTTGTCGGTAAGTATGCAAGGGAACCCTCAATGCCACTAGATCCCCGGGAAGCAAAATCTGTATGGGAGGGAGGCGTGGGAGGGGCCACTTTACTACCAGAAAAAGCTAAGGGAGTGCCCCTAGAATTTCAGGGAAATCTCTATGAGGCCTTTGGGGACCACTAGACTACTGTATGGGAGGTGGGGGGCTTGACCACTAGACTTCCAGGGAAATTAATGTAAGGGAAGGGACCACTAGACTACTAGAGTCCAGGGAACATAATAAGGGAGAAAAGAACCACTAGACCACAGAGGAAAGCTTTGTGAGAGGGGACCGCTACCAGGGAAATTAGTATAACAGGGGTGACTGATAACTAGACCACCAGGGTTGAGGGGAATATAAGAAGAGGTAGACGGGCCCCTAGACTACAGGGGAAAGCTACATAAGGGGTAGACCACTATACTACCATGGAAATTAATGTAAGAAAACGTGACCACTAAGCCACCAGGGTCCATGTAATATAAGAAGGGGAAGAAGAGCCGCTAGATCACCAAGGAAAACTACAGTGGGATGTAAAAGTTTAAGCAACCTTGTTAATCGTCATGATTTTCCAGTATAAATGGTTGGTTGTTACTATAAATAATGTCAGTTAAATATATCATATAAGAGACACACACGGTGATATTTGAGAAGTGAAATGAAGTTTATTGGATGTACCGAAAGTGTGCAATAATTGTTTAAATAAAATTAGGCAAGTGCATAAATTTGGACATTGTTGCCATTTTATTGATTCCATAACCTTTAGAACTAATTATTGGAACTCAAATTGGCTTGGTAAGCTCAGTGACCCCTGACCTACATACACAGGTGAATCCAATTATGAGAAAGAGTATTTAAGGGGGTCAATTGTAAGTTTCCCTCCTATTTTATTTTCTGTGAAGAGTAGCAACATGGGGTCTCAAAACAACTCACTCTCAAATGACCTGAAGACAAAGATTGTTCACCATCATGGTTTATGGGAAGGATACAGAAAGCTGTCGCAGAGATTTTAGCTGTCTATTTCCACAGTTAGGAACATATTGAGGAAATGGAAGACCTCAGTTGAAGTTAAGGCGCAAAGTGGCACATTAAGAAAAATCTTGGATAAACAGAAGCGACAAATGGTGAGAACAGTCAGAGTCAATCCACAGAC
Source organism: Hyperolius riggenbachi (assembly GCF_040937935.1). Classification (NCBI taxonomy): domain Eukaryota; kingdom Metazoa; phylum Chordata; class Amphibia; order Anura; family Hyperoliidae; genus Hyperolius; species Hyperolius riggenbachi. The sequence continues at coordinate 114,710,508 of NC_090647.1, read as the reverse complement.
CAGTACTAAAGACCTACAACATCACCTTGCTGCAGATGGAGTCACTGTGCATCGTTCAACCATGCGGCACACTTTACACAAAGAGATGCTGTATGTGAGAGTGATGCAGAGGAAGCCTTTTCTCCGCCCACAGCACAAACAGCACCGCTGGAGGTATGCTAAAGCACATTTAGACGACCCAGCTTCATTTTGGAATGAGGTTGCGTGGACTGATGAAACTAAAATTGAGTTATTTGAGCATAACAAGAGGCGTTATGCATGGAGGAAAACCAACACAGCATTCCAAGAAAAACACCTGCTACCTACAGTAAAATATGTTGGTGGTTCTATCATGCTGTGGGGCTGTGTTGAGGGACGCATGGATTCCACTCAGTATCAGCAGATTCTGGAGACCAATGTCCAGGAATCAGTGACAAAGCTGAAGCTGCACCGGGGCTGGATCTTTCAACAAGACAATGACCCTAAACACTGCTCAAAATCCACTAAGGCATTCATGCAGAGGAACAAGTACAACATTTTGGAATGGCTATCTCAGTCACCAGACCTAAATATAATTGAAAATCTGTGGTGTGAGTTAAAGAGAGCTGTCCATGCTTGGAAGCCATCAAACCTGAATGAACTAGAGATTTTTTGTAAAGAGAAATGGTCCAAAAAACCTTCAACTAGAATTCAGACGCTTGCATGGAACATACAGGAAGCGTTTAGAGGCTATAATTTCTGCAAAAGGAGGATCTACTAAATATTGATTTAATTTATTTTTTTGTGGTGCCAAAATGTATACACCAGCCTAATTTTGTTTAAACAATTATTGTGAACTTTCTGTAAATCCAATAAACTTCATTTCACTTCTCAAATATCACTGTGTGTGTCTCATATATGATACATTTAACTGAAATTTTTTATTGTAACAAGCAACGATTTATACGGGAAAATCATGACGATTAACAAGGTTGCCCAAACATTTGCATCCTACTGTATATGGGGGACCACAAGGGAAAGCAATATAAGCAAAGCATAGGGATCACTATTAACTTAGTAGAGTAGAGCTATAGAGTAGAGGAGTAGAGCTGCATCAGCCCTGAGCGACTCCTCCTATGGCACTTTTATTTGACCTGATGGAGCTGCTTGCACTGTGAAATGCGTTGTCCTATGTACACAATAAACTTGAATTTTTTTTTAGAGAATATTGCATTGTTGGAATGACCTATTGAAGGTAAGACCATCTTACCATCTTTTTTTTGTCACACGAGATCCACTCACCTACTTTATTCTACCTAAATCATTTCTAATCTCTCACTGTAGGTAACCTTCAATTATGTGGATAACCCTATATACCCTATATATACCCTAAATACCCTATATTACCCTATAATCGGTGTATGTTGTGCAGGTTTACTTTAGTTTCTATTTAAGGCCTACTGTACACAGACCTTTCACCTCAGTTTAGTCAGTTTAATATGAGTTTTACTGTAGGTCAACAGCAGTCAAAGTTGGTTGAAGAATTTTGGTGTCATCCTTAGGGGTCCCTGCACCAGTCCTGTCTAGTCCCAGCTTTTCAGACAGATCCATGCATGAACACATTGCCAGTAGAGGCTTTGGCTGGGGTGTGTGCATGTGTGTATGGTACAGCACAATGCTTCACTTGCACACGATTTTGCATTTGCAGGTGCTCAAGAGTGCCAACTGATACAGCTTATTTAAAGCATACCCAATGTGAACATAAACTGATGATATAAACAATTGTATTTAGTCTCCTACTTCTAAAATGACTTTTTATGGATAGCTCATGTTTATATTTAAACATTTACAAAATAGATTGAATGTTTTGTTGTATACTGTCGACCTTTTTCTATCTCTCCTCTGCCCTCAGAAGTCGTATTATGCCAGGAACACTTTTATGGCTGTAATTTGCTTATCAGTGATGTTTTCTTTATTCCCAGCAAGGTGCTGACAAGACAGAAGTTGTCACTTCCATGCCTGAAAAGTAACTCTTTCAGACAGAAAAATAAAACAAGAGAAACAGCCTGGCTATTAGTGTGTTTTACACCGAATATACAGATGTTTATCTCATCATGTCACATGTCGCATCGGTTACACTTTAAAGACCCCTTCGCCAGCTCTCTTTGTTGCTACACCTGTCTTCTAAAGCGCAGGGCTGTGCCTTACCTCCTAGTGAACACCAGTGTTCTTGGCTTGCCTGACTTCCTCCTTTACTTGACTTGGCTCATTTAACAATGCCTTATCTGATCTGCTCGACCTTGGCTTGTGACTTCAAACTACTTTAACTCTGCATGCTGTTTGTCTGCCTTGACCTTGGCTTGTGTGCCCCATGTTATGCTTGCGTGCCACCTACTCCAAGCTTGTCTTGTTACACTAACTACAAATGCACACACCCTTCTTGACTTCAGAATGACCTTTGACCTTGTCCTTGTACACCTGCTCTGTACTGCAGTGAGGCTTGTTCTCATATGCAGTGGTGCTCAAATACCCCTTTTAAAAATTCGAATTTGGTCGAATTCGAATAGTAAATTATTCGAGGTCAGTCGAATATTCGAGTCGAATATTTTTTACTATTCGATTCGACCTCGGACTTCGAGCTCACTATTCGAGTCGGTATTCGAGCTCACTATTCGAGCTGACTATTCGAATTGGCCCAAAATAGCTTCCAACACTTGTTTTGAGGGTGAATGATGCAAGAAACATCTTTTTTTCCAAGTAACAACAGCAAGTGATTATGTGGGGATGTTCCTTTAAAAAAAAATGTGGAAAGAGAAGTTGTGTCCTTAATTTGGTTCAGTAGTGTAGTGTTACTGTATATACTTGTTCTTCTTCTTCTTTATCTTTCTTAATCTTCTTCTAGATCTTCTTCTTCTTCTTCTTCTTCTTCTTCATCATCTTCTTCTTCTTCTTCATCTTCATCTTCTTCATCTTCTTCTTCATCTTCTTCTTCTTCTTCTTCATCTTCTTCTTCTTCTTCATCTTCTTCATCTTCTTCATCTTCATCTTCTTCATCTTCATCTTCTTCATCTTCATCTTCTTCTTCATCTTCTTCATCTTCTTCATCTTCTTCATCTTCTTCTTCTTCTTCTTCATCTTCTTCTTCTTCTTCTTCATCTTCTTCATCTTCTTCTTCTTCTTCTTCATCTTCTTCATCATCTTCTTCTTCTTCTTCATCTTCATCTTCTTCATCTTCTTCTTCATCTTCTTCATCTTCTTCTTCATCTTCTTCTTCTTCATCTTCTTCTTCTTCATCTTCTTCTTCTTCTTCTTCATCTTCTTCATCATCTTCTTCTTCTTCTTCATCTTCATCTTCTTCATCTTCTTCTTCATCTTCTTCTTCTTCATCTTCTTCTTCTTCTTCATCTTCATCTTCTTCATCTTCATCTTCTTCTTCTTCATCTTCTTCTTCATCTTCTTCTTCATCTTCTCCTTCTCCTTCTTTTTCAATATCGTCTTCTTCTTCTTCTTCACGTATTTCTCTTTTCAAATTTTTTTTTAAAGAAATGCAGCTATTTTTGAGCGTAACAAATAGCTGGTGGGCGCACGCATGTTGGAAGCGCCATTGTATGTGCTCCCTGGCAGTGGAAACACAAAGACAGCAGGAGGTAAATTCAGCAGCAGGAGGAGGAGGATGAGTGTGTGGCAGCAGGCAGTCAATGAGGCAGGCAGCTCGCCGTGACATAATAGCCCTGGTACCTAGCGGTGATACCAGGGCTGTAAATAAACACAACAGGAGGTCCCAGACAGCGGTCGTGCAGCCCACATTGTGTCCAATACACAACTGGGACAACACAGTTTTCAACCCGGGCACCTCAGAAAAATTAAACCTTTTTTTTTTTTTATTGGTTTTTTTTGGTTTTGGTTTTACAACCAATATAGCTATTGTTTTGACGTAATAGCTGGTGGCAGAGTGGCAGCAGAAGGTAATTCTGTGTACCCTGGCAGTGGGAAACACAGACAGACAGCAGCAGCAGGAGGAATGGAGGAGCAGTGTGAGCAGCTATTGTTGTGACGTAATAGCTGGTGGCAGAGTGGCAGCAGACGGTAATTCTGTGTACCCTGGCAGTGGGAAACACAGACAGACAGCAGCAGCAGGAGGAATGGAGGAGCAGTGTGAGTGTGGCAGCAGGTAGGCAGCGTGACATAATAGCCCTGGTACCTAGCGGTGATACCAGGGCTGTAAATAAACACAACAGGAGGTCCCAGACAGCGGTCGTGCAGCCCACATTGTGTCCAATACACAACTGGGACAACACAGTTTTCAACCCGGGCACCTCAGAAAAATTAAACCTTTTTTTTTTTTTATTGGTTTTTTTTGGTTTTGGTTTTACAACCAATATAGCTATTGTTTTGACGTAATAGCTGGTGGCAGAGTGGCAGCAGAAGGTAATTCTGTGTACCCTGGCAGTGGGAAACACAGACAGACAGCAGCAGCAGGAGGAATGGAGGAGCAGTGTGAGCAGCTATTGTTGTGACGTAATAGCTGGTGGCAGAGTGGCAGCAGACGGTAATTCTGTGTACCCTGGCAGTGGGAAACACAGACAGACAGCAGCAGCAGGAGGAATGGAGGAGCAGTGTGAGTGTGGCAGCAGGTAGGCAGCGTGACATAATAGCCCTGGTACCTAGCGGTGATACCAGGGCTGTAAATAAACACAACAGGAGGTCCCAGACAGCGGTCGTGCAGCCCACATTGTGTCCAATACACAACTGGGACAACACAGTTTTCAACCCGGGCACCTCAGAAAAATTAAACCTTTTTTTTTTTTTATTGGTTTTTTTTGGTTTTGGTTTTACAACCAATATAGCTATTGTTTTGACGTAATAGCTGGTGGCAGAGTGGCAGCAGAAGGTAATTCTGTGTACCCTGGCAGTGGGAAACACAGACAGACAGCAGAAGGGCAGTACACAGCAGCAGCCCACTGTAGGTGTGAAATGTGTGGCTGCAGGCGACGTAATAGTCAAAGTGAACCAGGCTGGCTTAGTGAGCAGGAGCCAGGAGGTGGTAAAGGGTGGTAAGGCACATTAACGATGGTACTAAGTTCCGGCAGCCAGTTCATGTCCCCCTCTCGCCGACAACAGGGGCCAGGAACTCGCCTTCCACCCACGCCTGGTTCATCTTGAGAAACGTCAGTCTGTCCACAGACTTGTGAGACAGACGTGAGCGTTTCTCGGTGACCACGCCACCAGCTGCACTGAAGCAGCGCTCGGACAGCACGCTGGAAGGGGGGCAGGACAGCACTTCCAGGGCGTACTGCGCCAGCTCGCTCCAGATCTCCATGCGCTTGACCCAATACTCCATGGGATCAACAGGGGCATCGCTGTCAAGCCCGCTGTAGGACCCCATGTAGTCAGCCACCATGCGGGTCAGGCGCTGGCTGTGACCGGAGGAGGATGCTGCTGCATGCATCTCCTCTCTAGTCACTGCTGCCGGAGCCTCTACAGTCCTGTAGAGCTCGTGGCTGAGAGACAGCAGGTCTGTGGGGCGCTTGCTGCTGCTGGATGCAGGCACCTGCTGCTGCCTCTGTGCTGGCTGCTGGACAGTGGGGGTGGAAGGCTGGGGGAAGGCTTCCTCCAAGCGCTCAACAAGGGCCTGCTGCAAGCTCCTTATTTGTTGCGCTGGGTCTCCTCCTGCAGGCGGCAGGAACTGGCTCAACTTCCCCTTGAGGCGTGGGTCCAACATCATGCTGATCCAGATGTCCTCCCTCTGCTTCATCTGGATCACCCTGGGGTCCCTGCGCAGGCACGTCAGCATGTGCGCTGCCATTGGGAAGAGGCGGGCCACGTCTGCTGGCACATCGACGTCAGTGCTGTCCTCCTCATCCTCCTCCTCTGCTGCCTCATCCTCTCTCCACCCCCGCACCAACTCAGCTGCACTGCGCTGATCCCCCTCATCAGCAGCCAGGTCAGGGACCTCCACCAAGTCCTCCTCCTCCTCCCCCTCAGAGGTGGACTGTGCAGCTGCTTGCCGCTCCTGCTGGTCCAAGGCTGCCGCTCCCTGTGCCAGCAAAGCATCGAGTGCCCTGTTCAGCAGAGAAACCAGGGGCACCCACTCGCAGACCATAGCATGGTCCCTGCTCACCATGTTTGTGGCCTGCAGGAAGGGAGCCAGCACTAAGCACACCTGCTGCATGTGCCTCCAGTCATCATCGGGGACGATGGACGGGATGTTGCTGGTCTTGTCCCTTCTCTGAGCTGCGGAAACAGTGGCCAGGGCAAGGTAGTGGTTGACAGCGTGCTTCTGTTCAACCAGACGCTCCAACATCGCCAGGGTGGAGTTCCAGCGAGTCGGAACGTCAATGATCAGCCGATGGCGTGGCAGATCCAGCTCCTTTTGCACGTCTTCCAGGCTCGCACAGGCTGCAGCCGAGCGCCGGAAGTGACGCACAACGTTCCTTGCCGTTTCCAGCAGCTCGTCCATCCCCTGGTAGGTGCGCAGGAACTTCTGCACCACCAGGTTCAGCACGTGGGCAAGACAGGGGATGTGGGTCAGGTTTCCCCTGTCTATGGCAGCAACCAGATTGGCCCCATTGTCGGACACCACCTCTCCGACTCTGAGGCCTCTGGGGGTCAGCCAAATCCGCTCCTGCTCCTGGAGTTTGGCCAACACGTGGGCTGCCGTCAGCTTGGTCTTGCCAAGGCTGACCAAGTGCAGCAGCGCTTGGCAGTGGCGGGCCTTCACACTGCTGCTGAGGCGGGGGGTTTGGCCAGGTGTGGCGGAGGATGGCAGAGGATCGGAGGAACCCGCTGCAGTTCCCCTGACCCTGCGGGGTGGCACCACCCACTGTGTTGCTGCTGCTGCTGTGCCCGCTGCTGCTCTCCCATCCTCACCCCCTTCCACCAAGCTGACCCAGTGGACAGTGAAGGACAGGTAGCGGCCTGTCCCGAAGCGGCTGCTCCAGGAGTCCATGGTGACGTGGACCCTTTCACCAACCGCGTGCTCCAGCCCTCGCTCCACATTGGCCATCACAAAGCGGTGCAGTGCAGGAATGGCCTTGCGGGCGAAGAAGTGTCTGCTGGGGAGCTGCCAGTCTGGGGCTGCACAAGCAAGCAGCGCCCGCATGTCGCTCCCCTCCTGCACGAGCGTGTACGGCAGGAGTTGGGAGCACATGGCCCGTGCCAGCAAGCCGTTCAGCTGCCGCACGCGACGGCTGCTGGGAGGCAGAGCCCTAACCACCCCCTGGAAGGACTCGCTCAAAAGGCTCTGGCGTGCCTTTTTGCTGGCACGGGAATCAGCAGACGGAGCAGAGGAGGCCACTGAGGACTGGCTGCCAGAACAGGCCTCAGTGTCGGCGGCAGGAGTTGCAGAGGGGGGAGGAGCAGGGCGTTTCCGCACTCCTGCTGGTGCTGCTGGAGGAGCAGGAGGGCGGGTGGCTGCTGTTGCTGCTGCTGCTGCTGAAGGCTGTGCAGTGATGGGATTGGTGCCACTGCCAGCACCAGATGCCTTCAGCCTCTGGAACTCCTCATGCTGGTGGAAGTGTTTCGCAGAAAGGTGGTTGATCAGCGAGCTGGTGCTGAACTTCAAGGGGTCTGCACCTCTGCTCAACTTCCGCTGACAGTGGTTGCAAGTGGCGTACTTGCTGTACACTGTGGGCATGGTGAAAAACCGCCAGATTGGTGACAAAAACATCCCCCTACGGCATGGAAGCGCTGCTGCCTGTTTCCCTGTGGTGGTTGGGGGGGGGGGGGGGGTCTTGGGTGCGGCTGGTGGTGGTACTGGCTGATGCTGCTGCTGCTGCTGCTGAGCCTGAGACACCAGCAGGCTGTGGGACGCTGCCAATGCTTGCAATGATGCGCCTCCTTGCAAGGCCCACAACCGCATCCTCCTCCTCCTCCTCAGAGCTGCTGAGGACGACATCCTCTGGATGTGTTGGCACCCAGTCTCTGTCTGTCACCGGGTCATCATCATCATGCCCCTCCTGAAACATGTCCTGCTCTGATGATGACCCCCCAAACTCCTCTGCTGATGCATGGATGGGACGCTTGACTGTCGCCACAGTCTTGCTGTCCAATCCCTCCTCCCCCAAAGTGCCCATCAGCATCTCCTCCTCCAAATCGCCAACAACAGCATTCAATTGACTCATCATGCCTGGGGTCAAAAGAGTGCTGAGTGACAGGTCGGCGACTGACGGTGAACTGGCCTCCTCCCCAGGCCCTGCTGGGCGGCTGCTGCGAACAGGGGTGGTGGTGGTGAGGGTGGAGGCCTCGGATGCAGAGCTGATGGCGGGCTGCTCATCCTCCGTCATGAGTTGCACCACAGTGTCTGCATCCTTTTCCTCAATGGGACGTTTCCGACCCGGCTGGAGGAAAATGGGAGCAGGTGCTACACGCTGCTGCTGCTGTGTCTCTGCAGCGTGAGTTGCAGATGCTCCTCCTGGGCGGCGCCCAAGGCGTCCACGGCCAGTGGCTATGGGAGGAATGTTAGCCACTGACGCTGCTGCTGCTGCTGCGGAACTGTGCATGGTGGCGCGCCCGCGGCCGCGGCTTGCCACAATGCTGCTCCCTCTCTTCCTGATTCCCTTGCTGCCCTTCCCCTTGCCCAAACCGCGCTGGCTGCCACTTCCAGACATCTTCAATGTTTTGGGCGTATAGACAAAAGTTTTGTAAAAGGGCGGGTGAAAAGTGGGGTACTTTAATGGAGTGGGTTGGTTGGTGAGGTGACTGAGTGAGTGTCCCCTAGTACAGTAAGTAAGTATTAACAGTCAGGAAGTACAACTAGCAGTTACAATAATCAGTAGTAGTAATCACAAGTAAATTTAGTGTGTGTACACTCAGACAGTGAGTGCACGCACGCAGGAGCTAGTAGCCTATGGACACAGTGACTGAGTGTCCTAGACTCCTAGTACGGTAAGAGTAAGTAAGTAGTAACAGTAAGTAGAACTAACTAATAACAATAATCAATCAGCGATCAGAAGGAAATGGAGTGTGGGTGGTGTGTGTGTACACTCAGACAGTGAGTGCACGCACGCAGGAGCTAGTAGCCTATGGACACAGTGACTGAGTGTCCTAGACTCCTAGTACAGTAAGAGTAAGTAAGTAGTAACAGTAAGTAGAACTAACTAATAACAATAATCAATCAGCGATCAGAAGGAAATGGAGTGTGGGTGGTGTGTGTACACTCAGACAGTGAGTGCACGCACGCAGGAGCTAGTAGCCTATGGACACAGTGACTGGGTGTCCTAGACTCCTAGTACAGTAAGAGTAAGTAAGTAGTAACAGTAAGTAGTAGAACTAACTAATAACAATAATCAATCAGCGATCAGAAGGAAATGGAGTGTGGGTGGTGTGTGTACACTCAGACAGTGAGTGCACGCACGCAGGAGCTAGTAGCCTATGGACACAGTGACTGAGTGTCCTAGACTCCTAGTACAGTAAGTAGTAACAGTAAGTAGTAGAACTAACTAATAACAATAATCAATCAGCGATCAGAAGGAAATGGAGTGTGGGTGGTGTGTGTACACTCAGACAGTGAGTGCACGCACGCAGGAGCTAGTAGCCTATGGACACAGTGACTGAGTGTCCTAGACTCCTAGTACAGTAAGTAGTAACAGTAAGTAGTAGAACTAACTAATAACAATAATCAATCAGCGATCAGAAGGAAATGGAGTGTGGGTGGTGTGTGTACACTCAGACAGTGAGTGCACGCACGCAGGAGCTAGTAGCCTATGGACACAGTGACTGAGTGTCCTAGACTCCTAGTACAGTAAGAGTAAGTAAGTAGTAACAGTAAGTAGAACTAACTAATAACAATAATCAATCAGCGATCAGAAGGAAATGGAGTGTGGGTGGTGTGTGTACACTCAGACAGTGAGTGCACGCACGCAGGAGCTAGTAGCCTATGGACACAGTGACTGGGTGTCCTAGACTCCTAGTACAGTAAGAGTAAGTAAGTAGTAACAGTAAGTAGTAGAACTAACTAATAACAATAATCAATCAGCGATCAGAAGGAAATGGAGTGTGGGTGGTGTGTGTACACTCAGACAGTGAGTGCACGCACGCAGGAGCTAGTAGCCTATGGACACAGTGACTGAGTGTCCTAGACTCCTAGTACAGTAAGTAGTAACAGTAAGTAGTAGAACTAACTAATAACAATAATCAATCAGCGATCAGAAGGAAATGGAGTGTGGGTGGTGTGTGTACACTCAGACAGTGAGTGCACGCACGCAGGAGCTAGTAGCCTATGGACACAGTGACTGAGTGTCCTAGACTCCTAGTACAGTAAGAGTAAGTAAGTAGTAACAGTAAGTAGAACTAACTAATAACAATAATCAATCAGCGATCAGAAGGAAATGGAGTGTGGGTGGTGTGTGTACACTCAGACAGTGAGTGCACGCACGCAGGAGCTAGTAGCCTATGGACACAGTGACTGGGTGTCCTAGACTCCTAGTACAGTAAGAGTAAGTAAGTAGTAACAGTAAGTAGTAGAACTAACTAATAACAATAATCAATCAGCGATCAGAAGGAAATGGAGTGTGGGTGGTGTGTGTACACTCAGACAGTGAGTGCACGCACGCAGGAGCTAGTAGCCTATGGACACAGTGACTGAGTGTCCTAGACTCCTAGTACAGTAAGTAGTAACAGTAAGTAGTAGAACTAACTAATAACAATAATCAATCAGCGATCAGAAGGAAATGGAGTGTGGGTGGTGTGTGTACACTCAGACAGTGAGTGCACGCACGCAGGAGCTAGTAGCCTATGGACACAGTGACTGAGTGTCCTAGACTCCTAGTACAGTAAGTAGTAACAGTAAGTAGTAGAACTAACTAATAACAATAATCAATCAGCGATCAGAAGGAAATGGAGTGTGGGTGGTGTGTGTACACTCAGACAGTGAGTGCACGCACGCAGGAGCTAGTAGCCTATGGACACAGTGACTGAGTGTCCTAGACTCCTAGTACAGTAAGAGTAAGTAAGTAGTAACAGTAAGTAGAACTAACTAATAACAATAATCAATCAGCGATCAGAAGGAAATGGAGTGTGGGTGTGTGTACACTCAGACAGTGAGTGCACGCACGCAGGAGCTAGTAGCCTATGAACACAGTGACTGAGTGTCCTAGACTCCTAGTACAGTAAGAGTAAGTAGTAACAGTAAGTAGAACTAACTAATTACAATAATCAATCAGCGATCAGAAGGAAATAGAGTGTGTGTTGTGTGTGTACACTCAGACAGTGAGTGCGCACACGCAGGAGCTAGTAGCCTATATGAACAGTGACAGTGAGTGTCCCTACGGGTACAGTAAGAGTAAGTAGTAAGTAAGTACAACTAACAATAATCAATCAGTAATCAGAAGGAAATAGAGTGTGTGTACACACAGACAGTGAGTGAGTGCACACACGCAGGAGCTAGCTAGTAGCCTATAAACAGTGACAGTCAGTGAGTGTCCTACTCCTAGTACAGTATAACTACAATACTATTAGTAAAGGACAGCAGAAATACTGGTATAGATGATGAGAGAAATAAACAGAGGACAGCTGCCCACAGAGGCAAGGCCCCCCTGAGGCCTAAACCTGTAAGCTTGCAGCAGCTGCCTGTCTCTAATGTAACACACAAGCTACTAACTAAAATACAATGTCTATCTAAATAACAACAATACAGGTGTATATGGCAGGTGTAGGTGAGCAAAAACGCTAGGTAAATGAACACAATAGAGCACTTGCTAAGCCAAAGCACAAAGGAGCAGATCTCTCTCTGTACAAGTCTCAGGCAAGCATGGAAAACCCGAACATGGCGGCCGCTATTTATAGGGTAGGGGCTGGCCAGGGTCCCCCTCTGTGATTGGCTGCCGTCAGAGGGCCTGGGAGCCCTCTGATTGGCTCTAAGCACATCAATCTGGGCTATGACGCTATTCGAGCTCGGTACCGAGCTCGAATAGCGCCGGTTTGCTCGAATAGCTCGAATAGTGAATGGGCTATTCGAGTGTTCTCGAATAGCCCATTCGAATAGCTACAGCTATTCGGAGCTCGAATACCGAGCTCGAATAGCTGAAAAAGAGCTCGAATATTCGAGCTACTCGAATATTCGAGCTCTGCTGAGCACCACTACTCATATGTCACTGGTGGGGCAATCCCAAGGACTGCCACCTGGTGGCTACTAAACAGCAAAGAAATGTGGGACATCCTTTGTGGGGTTCTCTAGGAAAAAAAACTATAGTCTGTAGTCTAAACTTAGATTCTACACCTTCGGAGAGCATGCACCTACTGACAGTGAAAGAGTCAGCAGCACCTGCCCTTCAAAAATCTTTGGAATTTTGAGTGTTTTAATACTTCAAAATATTTTCCATTGAGAATAACAGTTCTTATTGTGTTTTTTTTTCAGTGTTTTGCAATATTATCCAGGTTGATATACTGTACATCAACAATTTTTTTATCATCTCTTCTAGAATTTACTTTAGGTCTTGCCATAGTATGCTGGTAGAAACTTTATGGTAAATCCATCACTTTAATTGCTAGGTAAAATATAATTTTTGAGGTAACTGACTACGAATCGTTCTGAATCTTATCAGTTAAAACAGAATATTGTGCTTACTATTTTACTAAAAACACTGATCCACATTATTTTTACATGGGAATAAGACTGTTGATTTAATTTGTTCTATAAATTAATCAATTAATAATGTAAAACAGGTGTTACATGCTTTCTTGGTTCACCTGGGACTAATTTAACATTTTCCGATCAGACACCATTCAGTGTGAAAAAGATTCACCAACTTTGGAAATCAAGAAAGTTTTGTGCCACTTCTAATAGCAATAATTTAAAAGACAAAGATACTTTGAATGAACTGAAGTTTATTTAACAGAAGTGCAGTTGGAAACATTTTGAAGAAAATAGAAAGCAATGAATGTATTCAGTAGGTGAGTATCAATGTATTGGCCAGGATGCTTTCACGGCGGGAAGTATTATGTATCTATGGAATTTCTTTATACTAATAATTGATTTGCCGGATGACAACACATCTATTAAATATCATTTAATACATATGCATCATTCTGCAATATTGAATTTAGAATTTTTCAAATAACAAATAACTTTTGGGCTTGTACAAAGAAATTAGGATTTTTCAAGGCTTTTGATGATGGTTCTGCCTTAAAGGGATACTGTAGGGGGTCGGGGGAAAATGAGTTGAAGTTACCCGGGGCTTCTAATGGTCCCCCGCAGGTATCCTGTGCAAGTGCAGCCACTCCCCAATGCTCCGGTCCCGCCTCTGGTTCACTTCTGGAATTTCAGACTTTAAAGCCTGAAAACCACTGCACCTGCGTTGCCATGCCTGCGCCGTGCGCTTCTGGTGACATCAGGGGAAACGAAGACACGGCAACGCAGGCGCAGTGGTTTTCAGACTTTAAAGTCTGAAATTCCAGAAGTGAACTGGAGGTGGGGCCGGAGCATCGGTGAGTGACTGCACTTGCACAGGATACCTGCGGGGGACCATTAGAAGCCCCGGGTAACTTCAACTCATTTTCCCCCGACCCCCCTACAGTATCCCTTTAATATCTATTCTTAATTTGTGACTGTTAAAGATAGACTAGATCAAGCAGGAGGTTGCAGCTAGATATGCCAGAGAAGTTAATACATCAGTTGTGCTTTCAATAATTTCTTTTGCTTTATAGGCTTACATCTTCTTCTGGCCTGTAGAAACACTTTTTGTTGTAGTAGTAGTAGTGCTAATCATACTTGAGGTGCTCCCACTTGAGTATCCTGGACCAGAGCCGTAACCACGAGTAGAAGAACTGCTGCTTGAGCTGAAGCCTCCTCCAGGAGTGAGCTGGTTGCTACTGCTACTCATACCGCCACTTGCTGCTCCTCCATAGCTACTTCCAGAACTCACTGCTCCATAGCTATTTCCAGAACTCATTCCTCCAGTGGTACTTCCGGAACTCATTCCTCCATAGCTACTTCCAGAACTCATTCCTCTGTTGGCGCTGCTGCTAGAAGAGCTCACTGCTCCATGACTGCTTCCAGAACTCATTCCTCCAGTGGTACTTCCAGAACTCATTACCCTGTTGCTGCTTCCAGAACTCACACCTCCATAACTGCTTCCAGAGCTCATACTTCCAGTGGTAGCACCAGAACTCATGCCGCTATCACCATGGTAACCACCTGCGCCTCCTGTGGATCCTCCGAAACAGGATGTGACAACAGCTGTGTGAACAAGAATTTACAGTATGAGTATCGCTCAGTGTATACTTCAGTCTACATAATAAAGTAACTAAATATTAAAGCAGATTACTTACAAATCTTAACTGATCCTGCACATTCTCCAGAGAGCCTAAATATAAACATGTACACTTTAGTATTAAAGTTACAAAGCCAGTGGAGATTATTATCACAAAACAAATGTATGTGTTTCCATAAATGCCTGTAATATTTTTCATAAAGCAATTATGTTCTTATCTGAAACCCATTTTCTTCAATGATATCCTGGAGACCTTCTAAACTATCAGAAATCCTTTTTACCCTCACAACGGTGTAGCGGGACATGCTTTCCCTGCTACTGCCCGAATCGATGCACTTGGATCCCAGGCTCCCTTTGGTTACGCTGGTGGTTGCAGCGATCCGTCTTTTTACTGGTATCTGGAGCTCTACTGATTAGACTCCAGCTATGGTGCCACAAAAAGCCAACATTAATATTTAGTGTCATGAAAACTTTATTCCACGGCATAAAATCTGTGTACTGCCATTCATATTTTACCCACCACTCCAGTTATTTGATATGTCAGAGTCCCCTTTACTAAAGTCGGCTTCCAGATTCTACCATATGTTACCACTTGGATGTAACCCCCCATGCATTGGGGAACCTACCCCCACCTTCCCCTGGGTATCAGAGATGGGTTACATCCCCTTGTCCTTGACACTGAACAAAGTCACATTTTTCTTTACATATGTTCCAAAGGTCTCAAAAAGTATTATGAGATATAGAAAAGTCTTAGAGAAAGTACGGAGAAGATGCTCTTTATTCTGCCCAGTATTTCTTTGGCCTATGAAGTTTAAACTTTATGTCAGAGAATGTTCCCCATGACCGTCAGTTTGTATGATCTCAGCACATTTCAGAAAACATCAGTGTGGGTCTGTACTCTTTCTTCTAACCACCACCTAACCAATCCAAGTTTTTTCCTCTTTGTATTCTTTAAGCTCAGATTACTTTATCACAGACACAGCAGATAAAAGTGGTTTAGACAAGAATTTACACACAAAGAGGAAGCTAGCAGTGAAATACAAGGACCATTCTTGTTTCAAAAAGTACAAAAGGGAAAAAATTGTGTCAGACAGGAGAAAAGAGGATACTCATACAGGAATTTTAGGATAAACTTTTCAATACTTGTCAAAAAATAATTAGTATAGGGCCACATTTATATTGCTTGACCTCATAGCTGAACTTTCTTCTGCTGCTCCCCCTCCCATTTGGAACTTCCATGTACAGTAGCTGCTCTCTATCTCCATCTTTTGGACAGCAGCACCCCTCTTCTATGCACAGATCCCTATTTGCAGCCTTACTTTTCCGCTTGCAACCTGTTCCTTCAAATGCAGAAGTCCCCCTCCCCCCCTTTCCAAATTCCTTACTTGGTCACTATAGGCAGTAGTTCCCCTAGACCTTGGCCTATGTGAGCTTTTCTAAAAATAAGTCCATATGTTAAGGACTAGGAGTAGAACAACCTTGTAGAGTTCAAAGTGAAAGAGGCTGCTATGACCTTCAGTGGCCAAGCAATATATGGGGAGGATCCAAACACTCTTGTAGCAGTAGCCTGTTTTCACAGATCCAAGTGGCTTTAGTTGTCCAAACAATCATTCCAAGGATACACAGGTCCTCTTCCTGCATAAACACCCAAGGTGCTTCAAAAATGTGTGGACTTTCCCCTTATATTACATAGTTATTTTGGTTGAAAAAAGACATACGTCCATCGAGTTCAACCAGTATTGCTTTTAAGGAACGTGTCTCCCATACAGTATAGATGTTTATCATAATCAATATTTTAGACCCGTTGAATTTTAACATTAGAGTCATGCACCCACCGGATCTCTTCCCCTTCCAACAGTTTCTTGTAGGCAGCAATTTCAAGGTCCAGAGCCATTTTGGTGTTCATCAGTTCTTGATATTCCTTCAGTTGACGAGCCATGTCCTGCTTAGACTTCTGTAGTGCGTCCTCCAGTTCATTCAGTTTGTTCTTGGCGTCCTTAAGAGCCATCTCGCCACGGTCCTGTGCCTCTGCAATGGCAGCTTCCAGCTTGGCTCGCTAGATAAAATACATACAAATGAGTCTACATAGTATAGCCCATCCTATGTCTAGTGGGGAGATGTAAAAAAGTTGCTTTATTTAAATTATTTGCTTAAATCTATTGTGTATACCACAAAATATTCAATCCAGGTTACTAATAGTTTATCAGATGGATACATTTGAGAATCATACCATACCTGAGCTTTCATGCTTTCAATATCTGCTTTGAGTCTTTGGATATGTCTGTTGAGATCAGCAATTTCATCTCTTGTGTTGCGCAGATCATCTCCATGTTTCCCTGCTTTAGCCTGAAGCTCTTCATACTGTATCAAAGATAACAAAGATTACAAGTTAGTGACGCCTGAATAAAAGACCAATGAAATGAACGGTTTGCCCACAGAGAAAGGAAGACTATAGCTTTCAAAATGTACTTGAGTCAGTAGTACTCAGCAAGCAACAATAAAACTTAACAGTATTTCGTGGATTTTTTGCAACATGGACTTACTTTAGACTGGTACCAGGATTCGGCTTCAAGTCTGCTCTTGTTAGCTATATCTTGGTACTGAGTTTTGATGTCATTAATGATGCTCTCCATGTCCAGGTCGCGGTTGTTGTCCATGGACACAATGACAGAGGTGTCTGAGATCTGAGACTGCAGCTGGTTAATTTCCTGTTAAAGAGAAATATAGGCATGAATTTAGTCATTTTTTTCTGTGAAGGAAAATATACCTTTTCATTGTTTCTACTGTAATATATTAAGAGACACACATAAATAATAAGTCTTCATCTTCACTCAAAGCACTTAAATTCCAAGTGATGTTTAATAGATCATTCATGCCATGAACTTAAGTTGGCCCTCTGCTGACTGCTTTAATGCTTGACATGTTCATCTGATGTCATAGTTCATTATTTGTTCCATCCTGAACAAATACTGTTTCCATTCTGCTTCTAATTTAAATTTTGAACTCGGAATTTACAATCTCTTCAAGCAAGCCTGAGTTCTAGTTGTCTGAGGGGTGAGTAAACAAAGGGTCTTATCTATAGGGTCTTATTTATCTATTTCTCAGAGTCTATCTCAAAACTTTTGGAGCCAGAGCTTTCTGTCATGCTGCCACTTTACTTTGGGTCTCCCTGCCACACCCAATCAGGACATCTCTATCCCTGGAAATATTTAAAGAGAACCCATGACGAAGGATTGAACTTCATCCCAATCAGTAGCTGATACCCCCTTTCCCATGAGAAATCTTTTCCTTTTCTCAAATGGATCATCAGAGGGCTCTGTATGGCTGATATTGTGTTGAAATCCCTCCCACAGTGTGATGTCAGGACCATGGTGCTGACATCACACTGTGGGAGCCTTGTTGCATTGTGAGAAATAACAGCTGTTTCCAACTGCCAAAAAAGCAAGCAGCAGCTACTTCCACTGACATCACCTGCCAGCAGTAAAAATGTCACGATATGATACATTTCAGAATGTAAATCAGGGAGAGGAAAGAATTTACAATGGGCAAACACTGACTAAATCATTTGTACATAATTATTGTAAAAATTAAGCACTTTTTTTCATTACGTTATTTTCACTAGAGTTCCTCTTGAAGTCCAAACAGAAAAGCCACCTGTTTAGTCTGACATTTATAAAAACCTGACTAATGCCTCTGTAACACTGTTCACTCTGTAATTATGTATTGATATGAGATATGTCTGCTCTGAGTCCTATAGGAGAAAATCGCTTTACAAATGTTATTGTATTTAACATAGATTAGCAAACATCATTTCAAGACCCCCTTTGGATGTTCTGTTGTAATTAAGGCTTCCAAATAAAATGTATTTAAATTTGCAAAACAATTTATGTACCTTGTTGTGATGTTAAATGTAGCTGTGTCTTCTAACATCTTCTTAGCATACAGGAAGAAGGCTTATTAGCCGAAAGCTTTTTCTTTTAAGTTGGCCAATAAGGATCCATCTGAAAATGGCGCCTGAGAATAATGGCGCACGGTGTTGCCGCTAATCCGTTTGCCGCTTATCGCTATTTAACGTTAAAGCCTTATTGTTATTTAACGTTAAAGCCTTATTGTTATTTACCGTTAACACACAGAACCCTCTCTGTACCTATCCCTAACCCCTAAACTCCCCTGGTGGTGCCTAACCCTAACCACCCCCCTGGTGGTGCCTAACCCTAACACCCCCCTGGTGGTGCCTAATCCTTACCACCCCCCTGGTGGTGCCTAACCCTAACACCCCCCTGGTGGTGCCTAACCCTAACACCCCCCTGGTGGTGCCTAAACCTAAGACTCCCCTGGTGGTGCCTAACCCTAAGATCCCCCTGGTGGCGCCTAACCCTAAGACCCCCCCGATTGGTGCCTAACCCTAACCACCCCCCTGGTGGTGCCTAACCCTAACCACCCCCCTGGTGGTGCCTAACCCTAAGACCCCCCTGATGGTGCCTAACTCTATGACCCCCCCAGTGGTGCCTAACCCTAACCTTCACAGTGTTTACATTAAATCTATTCACCTTTTTGCAGTTAAATAACGTCTGCTGTTTGGCAAATGAACGGCACTATTGATAAATAACGTCAGTGTGTGTCACTATTGATAAATAACGTTAGTGTGTGCCGTTTTTCTTTTTTTTCCCTGTGCGCCATTATTATGCAGTACTAACGATAAATAGCGATAAGCGTATCTTTTTAATGCAGCGCCATTTTTATGCATAGGCGCTGTGCACCATTATTCACTGATCCGGGCCAATAAATGTATCATCCTGATTCAAAAGTTCCTGCTTTAATGGATAATATGGTGCAATTCTATACTGCATAGTTAATTATGTTTTCTAAAACCTTATGTTATATTGAAATGTGGCTTTATAACTCAGAAAACATTTAGAAATCAATCTCAGAAGCCAAGATGTTAAGTTTGTAATGGTCTGAGCCAAAATTCAAAGTTACCATTTCATACACCATCCTCTTGAAGTTGATGTCATCATTGAGGGCATCGACCTTTGCCTGTAGTTCAGTTTTGTTCATAAAAGCTGTATCAACATCCTATAACAAAATAAAAGTTTTGGTAAAAAGAGGTGTCGAGCTACAAAGCCATAAACTGATTGAGGAAGGTTTTATCTTCACATAAGGTGCTTTACGTACCTTTTTAAGTATCACAAACTCATTCTCTGCAGCTGTACGCTTGTTGAGTTCATCTTCATACCTAAATGGAATGTAAATTAATATAAATCAATGATACTGATGCGTCCACATCTTACATCATCATTCTGCTGTTTTAAGACTATCATCATACTTCTTTTTGAATTCCTCAACTAAGTCCTCCATGTTCTTCTTCTCTGCTTCTAAACGTGCCTTTTCAGCTTCCAAGGAATCCAACTGCCTTCTGAGATTGCTAATATAGGAATCAAACAGGGGTTCCATATTGCTCTTCACGGCCTTTTGCTCTTGCAGGAAGGCCCATTTTGTTTCCAACACCTTATTCTGCTGTTCTAAGAACCTCACCTGTAGAATTCAAGCGATAAATCTTGTCATTTTCTTACTTAGGGTTGAAATAATGCCTACAGAATATTTTAAATTAGGTCTATATAAAGGCAACAACTAATAAAAGGCAAAAAGATTTGTTTTTTAAGCCTATATAATATTCACTCTCTTTTACACATATTTGATAATTCACAGTGTAGTATACTTGCTAGAAACTAGTGATGGTCATGTGTAGGAAAACTCACAGAGAAGCATGTGATCAATTTGGTCAGGTGATAGATATGTAAGTACATGATCATGTGCTGAAGCAGGATATGATCACATGAAATCAGAGTTTTGTAAATCTATCAGCGGATGAAAAAAATCACATGTTCTCCATGAGTTCTCCTAGACATGACCATCACTACTAGAAACATATAAGAGCACATAAAACTTTATAAGAATATTGATCCATGAATACATACCTTGTCAATGAAGGAGGCAAATTTGTTGTTCAGGGTTTTGATTTGCTCTTTCTCTTCTGTCCTGACTTTTTGAATAGATGGATCAATTTCTAAGTTAAGGGGCACCAGAAGACTTTGGTTGACAGTGACGTTTGTGATGCCAGCAGGTCCACAATTGCCAAAACCAGGACCCCCATAGCCACCTCGAGCAAAGCTTGATCCTCCTGAGCCGTATCCGGACCCATAGCCACCACCAAAACCAGCTCCACCAGATCCAAAGCCGCTCATTCCAGTGTTACTAGCGACTGAAATCTTCCGACTTCCTCCAGCATTGTATGCACTTCTGCTGTAGTGTGATTGCACTCGGGAGCCTCCACTGACATTTCTTGGAGAGCACATGCTGCTTCCTCCTCTTACGTTTCTTGGCAAGGAAGAAGAGCTGAAATTTTTGTAGCTAGAGCTGCTACTGCTGCAGTGATTGCCTAGGTAAGACATGGCTGGGTAGAATACTGAAGTGGCTGAATACAATGAAGGCTCAAAATGTATTCTACAATACAGGCACAGTCTCCTTTTATAATTTGTCAAATGGGCTTGGCAGTCCACTTGAAATAAAAATTACCCTGTCATTGTATTTTTATGATTTTAATATGCTGGCATAGCATTTCATGGCTCCATCATTTTCAGAACCTAAACAGCTACACACCTTCCAAAGTGTAAATTATGTTTGGATAAAAAATATGGTTTCTTATTTTTGTACCTATAAAACAACATTCAGCAATTTTAGCTGAATGGAGAAAATAATTATATACATTATAGTGACTTACTTTTTGACATTGTGATGACTAGTTGACTAGCGATGACTAGTTAAATGTGTTGGCCTGGCCTAGTATGTAAAAATAAAAACTCACATAAAGTTAATTTTAGAAACTTGCCTGAACTTTACAAGTTAGTTATTTTTACTGTTCTTGTATACTCTACGAGTTTTTATTTCTCTTAAAAAAATAATACTAGTGTACTTTCCTTTCATTAAAAAAATATTCAGTCGTAAAAATGTATCAGTGTTTGGAATATACATAAATCTGAATGTAAATCAGGTGTTATTAAATCAATTCAGCTTGCAGTATATCTGGTTTAGCCTTAATGCAGAAGCAAAGTGCAGGTAGAAAATGGGAAACTTGATTCTTGATTTGAAAAAATCAAATAAAAAAATAAAACAAAGATAAATTGTTTTCTAAACTGGTAAAATGAAATTTTGTGGTAGTACACTGAGGGCACGGGGGACTGAGGCCCCACAGTGGGAGAACAGAGGGGAACCTGAAGGCACAGGGGAACAAAGGTGCCACAGAGGGGGATACTGGAAGCACATGGGGTATAGAGGAGGTACCAGGGACAGGGATGGCACAGTGTTTTGACTTATAGATAGATTCAGGTTAAAAATGAACCTACAGTCGCTATCTCATTCGTTAACCAGTGACTACCTGTAGTATGTTGCAGACAAGACACAAGCACTCCACTGAATCCATGACTGGTAAACGTATATCCAAGCTACTTACAAGGTTACCACTTCACAGTGGAACAGAATACAAACGAAAATGCTCAGCACTTACCAATCAATCAGTCAATCCACTACAGGAAGACCTGTTGTCACCTGGTGGTCAAGGTGCAACAAACAGGTGGACGCCACCACAATAACCAAACCGAGGTTTAGTAATCTTGTAAAATGAACAGATGGCTGTTTAAAATGGTAAATGGTACTTACATTGTGGGCCCCTATAACAAGGACCCAGGAGTAAAATCTCGCCTTGAGCTTAACCAAGTTATGCAATATACACAGTTCAGTGCAGAAAGATGTGCCCAGTCTCTCTTCCCTGGTAAGATTGTTACAGGGGTCCCCCATGTAAGTATTGTTCACTATCTTAAAAGTTCAACAAAATTGTGTTCATTTTACAAGATTACTGATCTCCTGTTTGGTTGTTGTGGTGACGGCCTGTTTGTTGCATCTTAAACACCGGGTGACTGCAGGTCTTCCAGTAGTGGATTGACCGATTGATTGGTAAGCGCTGAGCATTTCTGTTTGCAGATTAGGACTATATTTTGAGTTAGACAGGTTGGCTGCTCATTTTAGCAAACATTTCAGAAACTTCAGAAAATTCAATTAGCATGGCCAATATCAAATACTGGAGCAGAGATCTATTCTAGTAGGAAGTTGTAAGTAAATCAGTAAATTCAAGTTTTTGTTTTTTTATCTTTCCATAATGAGGAAAAATTGGAACATTTATCAAGTTTTTATTGCTGCCAGACATTTCCTGTTTTTGGGAACCACCAGGGCTTACATTGAAGCCATGAATGTCCCAAATGTGACATAAGTTGCAGGACACATCAAAGATCTACAACGTTATACAATATCATAAACATACAAAGTTAAAGGGACGCTTAAGACTGGAAAAAAAATCTGGGGCTTCTACCAGCCCCCTGCAGCTGTCCTGTGCCCATACAGTCTTGCTCAGATCCTCCTGTCCCCCGCTGGCAGCTACTTTCACTTTCGGCAACAGGCCCGACAGGCCTGGTCAGGCGTCTGCTTTTTCACGTTCCTGTCTGCAATAGCGCCCTCTATGCTGCTATTACGGTAAGGAACGTGAAGAAGCAGATGTGTCTATCGGGCCTGTCGCCGAAAGTAAACGTAGGTGCCAGCGGGGGACAGGAGGATCCGAGCGAGACTGTGTGAGCACAGGACAACTGCAGGGGGCTGGTAGAAGAAGCCCCAGGTGAGTTAAACTCATTTTTTCCCTCAGACTTAAGTGTCCCTTTAAAGCCTCAACCCACTTTGTTCAAAACTAACATTTTTGACTTTAGAAAAAGCATTTTCACAGTTTCCCAATCATGTGAAGTAAAGCAAACGAGTGAAAACATTATACAGGTTGCTTTCTCATGATAACTACAGTGTAAGGTTTTTTGCACTCTAGGGGGTCGATTCACTATTGCGTGAACACTGCTTTCACAGCGATCGCGCCCAAACATTCTTTTATCACGTGAAGTGAGGCTTTTCACGTGAAAATGTTTGCCGCTGCCAGTTCGCATGATAACTGCTGTGAAAGCAGTTATCGCACAATAGTAAATCAACCCCTACATGTGATTCTGATTTTTTTATACAATCCGATTTTTGATTCTGATTAAGAAAGTACTGCATGCTGCTACGTTTTTTAATTGGAATAAAAATTTAGATCGTATAAAAAATCATCTTGGCATATCCAAAGTAAAGACACACAAGACAAATAACATTTATATCACACTTTTCTCCTGGTGGACTCAAACCCAAGTTTGGTATATAAAACACAAATTGTACCAAGCTCAGGGAAAGTGAAAGTCAATGTTACCCGACCTATAAAAACAAAAGTCAGATACTCACCTAAGGAGAGGGAAGGCTCTGAGTCCTAATGAGACTTCCCTCTCCTCTCCCGGTGCCCGGTCCCGCTCAGGATCCCCCGTAGCAGTATTCGACCAGTTCGGTCAAATACTGCCACTTCCGCCGCCGCAGGGAGGTTTTGGAAGTCTTCGGGAGCACTCGGGCTCCCGAAGATGGGCCGCACCGTACTGCGCATACGCGAGCGCCCTCTATGACGCACTCGCGCGTGCGCAGTACGGAGCCGTCTGTCTTCGGGAGGACTCGGCTTCTTAAACGGATTTGATCGGAGGATCCTGAGGGTACCGGAAGAGGAGAGGGTAGGCTCATTAGGACTCAGAGCCTTCCCTCTCCTTAGGTGAGTATCTGACTTTTGTTTTTATATGTCAGGTAACACTGGCTTTAAGAACCAGCAAAAACCACTGGAGGTTATACCAACATATGTTTCAGGGTGTAAAATCCCTTTGTCAAAGCTGTGCCAAGGCTGATGCTCAGCTTGTACAGTCTTGTAGCCTATTTAACCACTTGAAGACCAGAGGTTTATACCCCCCTAGTGACCAGGCCATTTTTTACAATTCAGAACTTCACAACTTTAACGGTTCATTGCTCGGTCATACAACTTAGCACACAAATGAATTTTACCTTTACTAGTCACAAATAGAGCTTTCTTTTGGTGGTATTTGTTTGCTGCTGCTACTTTTATTTAATTGTAATTAATAAAAAAAGCACTAAATTTTATTTAAAAAAAGCAACATACAGATATGTTAATTGGCTTCCCCCTTAATTGGTCCTAGACTTAGATACATATTCTATACATGGCATATGGTTGTGGCAGCAGGGACGGATCTAGGGGGGGGGGGGGGGGCAAGCGGGTATCTTGCCCCAGACGCAGTTTGTTGAATTCTTAAAAAGGCGGCAAAATGAATGGCAGTTTAGGCGCCAAAACCTGACCTTTAGGTGCCCAAACCTGACCTTGCCCCAGGTGCAACTTGGTCTTGATCGGTCCCTGTGTGACAGGGATTAGATTGTGAGCCAATCCGAGGGACAGTTAGTGACAAAACAATATACTCTGTGCAGTGCTGCCGAAGATGTCAGTGCTATATAAAAATGAAATATTTACCTAAATAAACAGCCTGCCAGCTCTGTTCGCTGGCAGGCTGATCGCTAGAGTCCCCTGTTTTACAGTGACGGGAGCTCGTGCGAGCTCCCGTCAAATCTCACTCCTCGTGAGATGACATCATATGGCGGCACGTAGGAACAACAGAGCCACTCTGCTGCCGCCATATGGTGTTAGGCTTTCGGCAAGAGGTTTAATATCATAAATGGTGGCATTGTATACCAGTTTTCTGCAAGATTTTGTAATTTAAAAGCAATGTGTAGATCATGGTGACCTACATCACATGTGGAAATGCCCCAAACTGGCTAGATCCTGGACAGATATCATTAATCATTATACTTTTGGAAAATATATTTTAGGTACAAATTCCTACTTCACATCCCAAAGACTTATTGGATACACAAACCCTAACTGGTTTATTGATACACAGATCTCTCTTCAAGGCAAGAATCTTAACCTTTAAACACTGGAAAAATTACACACCTCCTGTGCCCCATTTCTCAGTCCAGCATATGGATAAACATTTCTAATTAGAGAAATGTGTACATGTCTGCAGATAACTTCTTTGAGATGTTGGAAAAAATATGGGAAAATGGCTTATGACCTGAGGTTGTTGATCCATTCCTGATTCGAGATAATTTAATAACAGGCACAGCATAGCGAGAAATTGTTGATTTATGTATTGGACCCTGGTCTCAGTTCTCTGCATTGATCCATATGTGTTAAGTCCACTTGCAGTTGACATAACTCAGTTACCTTCTGCTTTAGATATGTAAAACAAGAATGTAGACAATTGAGAGCCCCAATCATGTATTATTGATAATACAATGTAAATATGGTATGTAGTGAATAATACTCACAAGTATGGGTTGCAGAGACCAGACAACCACTCAAAAAACAAGAGGGGAGATTAGGCCCATCCCCAATCAGGCTAAGAAGTTGCTCTCCGAAGAACAAGAAAGAAGGGTGGTCAAACCCACCCACCGGGTGGATAATTATCACTTAGACAATTCAATACAGAGGCGCCAACAGAGTCAAAGTATCAAGTTAAAAAGGTATAAAATAAGCAGCAAGGGTGAACTTACCTACCCGACAAAAACGCAAATATTGTATAAGCACAAGAAAAAAGGTATTTATTCTTAATTCAAAAACAGTTTGCAACTCGTTTCCCGGGTCTCAAGCCCACTTCCTCAGAAAAAAATACAAAAGGAGCAACTTTCAAGCTGTGCACACTAGTGAAGCGCCCAGAGGTACAGAAGATGCATGCGGAAATTGGTCATCTACCTCCAGGTAAAATTTCTACCTTCAGGTGAGCGGGACGACGATGGGGACCCAATTCACACTGGGGTTTGCAAATCTCTTCATTGAACATTGGAAAGTATCCCATGTTTACAGGCGTGGTAGCTCCGGCATGGACCTGGTCCTCTGGAAACACTTTATTGACCACGTCCTGTTCATCTGGGATTAAATAAAAGAAGTTTTTTATGCACCCAAGAGCCAATTTTTCTTTGTGGCTTGTTCATTGTATCTCGTTAGCATGGTGCATACAAACACTACTGGTTGAATATACAGTGCTGCCCACAATTATTCATACCCTGGCAAATTTTGACTTAAAATTACTTTTATTCAACTAAAGTACTCAAGTAATTTTTGAGGGGAAATTACATAGGTGTGTCCCAAAAGATAATAAGGCGATGTACAAGAGAAGTACACAAAAAGGCTGGCACCACAAAAAATAAAAGTAAAAATTAGCTCTTTATTAGAATGTTATTAAAATGATGGCTGAAAATATAGAGCTAATTTTTACTTTTATTTTTTTGTGGCTTATAGAACTTATTGGTACTGAGATCTTTGGCTTGGGTACACAGAAGTTCATCTTTTTGACTGGGTGCTCCTCCATCTTCTACTTGACAATGTACAAGAGGAATTATTGCGGAAAAAACACTTTTCTCAGCAGTTAATTTACATTTGAGCAAATAGTATCCAGTCCAAAATTATTCATACCCTTCTCAATAATCAATAGAAAAGCCTTTATTTGCTATTACAGCAATCAAATGCTTCCTATAATTGCAGAACAGCTTTTTGCATGTCCCCACAGGTATTTTTGCCCATTCATCTTTAGCAGTGAGCTCCAAATCTTTCAGGTTCTTGCCATCACCCTGATCTTTAGCTCCCTTCACAGATTCTCAATTGGATTCAAGTCAGGACTCTGGCTGGGCCACTCCAAAACATTAATGTTGTTGTCTGCTAACCATTTCTCTGCCACTTTTGCTGTGTGTTTTGGGTCATAGTCATGCTGAAATGTTCATTGGTGGCCAAGGCCAAGTTTCTCTGCAGACTACCTGATGTTGTCATTGGGATTGAGAATCCTCATGTATTACTCTTTTTTATGGTGCCGTTTACTGTGATTAGGTTCCCTGGTCCATTGGCTGAAAAAACAACCCCAAATCATTAGGTTCCTACCACCATGTTTGACAGTGGGGATGGTGTTCTTTGGGCTGAAGGCTTCTCCTTTTTTATGCCAAATGAAGGAAACATCGCTGTGACCAAACAATTCAATATTTGTTTCACAGAAGACCTCTTTCTTCTTTTTTGTCCAAATGAGCATTTGCAAAGGCTAAGCAAGCTTTTGTGCTTTATTTAGAGAAGTGGTGTCCTCCTTGTTCTGCATCAGTGGAATCCAGCAGTGTGCAGTGTCCGCTGGATTGTCTGCCTTGAGACATTACCACAAGCAGAGCCCAGATTCACCAGGATGGCTTTGGTGGTGATCATTGGATTCTTTATCACCTCTCTCAATATCCTCCTGGCCAGCACAGGTCTCACTTTTGGCTTCCGACCATGTCCTCTGAGATTTTCCACAGTGCAGAACATCTTGTATTTTTTAATAATACTTTGCACTGTAGCCACTGGAACTGGAAAACATTTAGAAATGGCCTTCTAGCCCTTTCCTGACTTGTGAGCAGCCACAATGCGCAGGTCCTCACTGAGCTCCTTTGACTTAGCCATGACTGCCCATAAACCAACTGCAGAGAGCTGCTGTTTTTCACCTGTTCAATTGATTAAAACAGCTGTTCCCAATTAATCAGGGTAATTAGGATGCTTTAGAACAGTTTGGACTATTTGGAATGATATAGAACTTTGGATTTTCCCAGAGACTGTGACAGTTTGTGAAGGGTATGTATAATTTTGGACTGGACACTTTTTTGCTCAAATTTAAATAAAAGCTGAGAAATGTTTTTTTCCCCACACTAATGCCTTTTGTACATCGTCTTATTATCTTTTAGGAGACACCTATGCCATTTCCCATCAAAAAATTCAGGAACGAGCAACGAGACGACAAAGCCCCCGGCGTTACCGTCGCAATGTATAAATGTGCCTGGTGTGTGCATTTATATGTTGCCTGTCCTGTAGCAGCCTCCGCGCGGTGTCTGCAACCTCCGTGCGGCTCTCCGTACACACTACTGGCGCATAGTGTCTGATCATGGCGCATAGCGTCTGACGTCAGATGCTATGCGCCAATGGCATGTATGGATAGCCACCCAGAGGATTATGGACACTGTGTGGAGGCTGCTACAGGACAGGTAACGTATAAATGCACACACTGGGGGGCACATTATACATTGGGGGCAGCAGTGGTGCTGACTCAATAGATTCCCTTAAAATTTCATGCTGAAATCGGATGGGAATCGGACTGTAGTGTAGAGGCAGAATCAACAAAAAACAAATTTATCTCTAATCAGATTCGATTACAGATAAATTTGTCTCTTTGTCGAATCTGCCCATAATCTCAAATCTATGGATACCTTTAGTGAAAAGTAACTGTTTTATCTATTCTCTATTCTCTTCTATGTATTTTAATTATATTATGCTTAATTATGGCAATAGGGGAGATCTTCCAATCTGGATTTATCGTTTTACAACTAGATGATTTTATCTTTCCATGTATTATTGAAGAGCTGGAAGGAATTTACATGATTGTGTGATTTAAATAGGACCTGTCTCGTTTAACAAATTGAGTGAAGGAAGATGGGTGAAGTGTTATGACACATTGGATCTGATTAGCATATATAGCCCAAGTATGGCAGGGAGAGACCCACTGATCCTGAGGAAGATGGCTGCGTCCGTCAAAACATGTTGATCTAATCTGTATTGTATGTCTGGAGCCACCTTCAGTTCCTGTGCCTACATCGCCACATATAACACTGTGATTGTACCTTGGCTGTGGATCGCAAGGAAACATCAGCAATGGGTGGAGGATTGAGTATTCAGGAAGTAACAGAGGAAAATGGCTGAGTGCGTGGGAACGCACGGAACGAACATCAACGACACAAGCAGTAAGTGACATCACGGGTCACAGTACCTGGCCATAGGAAGCAGCAGCGTTTTTACCATATATAGAGATTACTTTTTTGCTGAAAGACTTTTTAAGGGTGAATCTTTTTGATCATGTAATTTTTAAGTGGAAGGAACTACCTACTTATATTAGTATTTTTTAAGGGACACCATGAAGCTCCTTTTTTAAAATATTTTTTATTTTGCATTTGATGTCGTCAATGAAATACAAACAAACTTCAAATCTATACAAATAAATGATTGCAGTATACAAGATAAGAATGTAAAATCCTTAGTCTAATTCACAGGCCCGGATTTACATCACAGGAGCCTATCGGCACAGATGTCCTGGCACCCTAGACTTCGCCCTCCATGAACTAATAAACACCCACCAAACTGCACCGCAAGTGTGCTGGCTGGCCCTGCTGTCACTTCACCCTTACATACCTTGCCCATCATAGGTAGCTAGAGGTGGCCCAGACTGAAGGGAGATCAGGTCAGTGGAATGCCAAGACCCAGGTTAGTAACCTCAATTACACTCTGCTCAGGACCCTGCATAGGTAAAGCAGGAGGGCTCATCTCTAGAAAGAGACCCCTTGTACCTCCCTTCCCAGGTGCGACCTCGCATCCCTCCCTGAATCATCAATATCATATTTAATTTTTAAATATCATCAACTCCTCTCAGCTTCTGACTCTTGAAACATCGCCCAGTAGGCCCAAGTCTTTTGAAAAGCCTCAGATCTGTGGAGGGCTGCATGAGCCATATCTTCCATAATGTTGACATGATAAAGGGGAAACAGGCGCCCAGAGAAGATAAAATGCATTAAAAACAAACAAAATGAAAAGGTGAGGTGGCTTATCTCAATGAAGAAAAATGTACGTATTAATAGAATTTTATTGCACTGGAAACGCATTTTTTGGGTGCATACCCACTTCCTCAGGCCAAATAGCAGTGCCTAATAGTGCTTGTAGCCGCAAATAATAATGTGCCTTATTTGTGGCTACAAGCACTATTAGGCACTGCTATTTGGCCTGAGGAAGTAGGTATGCACCCACAAACGCGATGCCAGTGCAATAAAATTCTATTAATACATGAATTTGTCTTCACTGAGGTAAGCCACCTCACTTTTTTTCATTTTATTTGTTTTTAACGCATTTTATCTTCTCGGGGAGCCTTTTTCCCCTTTATCCTGTGCCTTCACCCTCCTTTCGGAGGGGGATCATGCCTCTTTCACCAGTTATGGTCATTTGAGGTTTGCTTTTTATCAAGAGTGTGACCATAACCAGCTCCGTCTTGTCACCTGAGAGGAGTCAGGGTTATACATCTCCACCTGCTTCTAGGGGTCGGTTTACTTCTGCTACCCACCTTTGTGAGTATAATCCATCTGCATATTTTATTTACTTCTGGTACTGTGACATACTGCACCATTTGGGGTCCTGTTGTCTCTGTGTTTTCTTTTTGCAGGGTGCAAATTTTATTATCACTACTTTTTTGTCCATAATGTTGACATGGTCAAGTTCATTGACTAGTTCCCGAGCTACTGGTGGCAAGACATCCTTCCAATGGCAAACTATAATACATTTGGCTGCATTCAGAATGTGTCTGATAATTTTCATAGACCAGCCATTCCAATGAAGTACTGTTTTTTTCAGACTATAAGGTGCTCCTGACCATAAGACACACCTAGATTTAGAGGACAAAAACTAGGGGAAAATAAATATATACTAAACCTGGTGCATCCATGGTGAAGGAGCATCTTGTGGATTATGCCCCCTTTGTACCTCATGCCCCCTTGTACATTTTGTGTCTCCCTGTGTCCTCCTCTTCCCCCTTTGTGTCCTCCTGTGTCCCCCATGTGTCTGCCTCTGTCCTCCTTGTGTCCTCCTCTATGCCCCTTTGTGTCCCCCTTGTGTCCTCCATTTGGCCCCCTGTGTCCTCCTCTGTATGGCCACAGTAGAGGGAGTTCCCGACATTGTGGCGGGTTGGAGGTTCTTATCTCGAAAAATGCATTGAAGATTAACAGGTTTCCAGTACCAATCAGTCAAAATGTTATAGTTAATCTCATGAACTCTCATGGCCAGGGATGTTTTGTGAGCGTATATGTACATCCTTCTTCTCTGACCAGGGGTAAAAGATCTAAATAGTTTAGACTCCAATTTGTCCATAAAGGGTAAAGGAGGCATCTCCTGTTTTATCACCAAAAGATCTAGACAGTGTCTTCTGCATGGGCTCCTTTCCCGTACATAGAGACTCAAATTCCGCATGCTGTTGCCAAGGAAGCTCCTTCTTTGTGTGAAGTGTATGTGAGAATGATATATTCATTGTTTGAATTTTATGGTCATAATTAATAAAATGGTAGGAAGGAATACTGGTTGATAACAGTTAGATAATCGTATACAATACCAAGCAGCGATATCTAAAACAAATAAAATTCTAGCATGCATAAAAAGGGAAATAATATCCTGAAATGCTAGTATACTACACCCTCTGAATAAATCACTTGGGAGGCCACATCTGGAGTATAGAATACAGTTTTGGGCACCAAACTATAGAAAGGACATTGGTCTTCTGGAACAGGTACAAAGACGGGCAACTAAATTAATCAGAAGGATTGAAGGTCTCATTTACC
Source organism: Hyperolius riggenbachi (assembly GCF_040937935.1). Classification (NCBI taxonomy): domain Eukaryota; kingdom Metazoa; phylum Chordata; class Amphibia; order Anura; family Hyperoliidae; genus Hyperolius; species Hyperolius riggenbachi. The sequence goes on along the minus strand of NC_090647.1, from coordinate 114,678,904 downwards.
AAGAAAGGTTGGACAAACTGGGCTTATTTAGCTTGGAAAAAAGGCGACTGAGAGGTGACCTGATTAACATGTATAAATACATCGGAGGGCAATACAAAAGCTTGGCAGATTAGCTTTTTGTCCCTAGGGTTTTACAACGCACAAGGGGACATGATTTGCGTGTGGAGGAAAAAAGTTTTTGCATCTATTTAGAATTAGAAAGGAGTCCTTCACAGTGAGAGTGGTTAAAATCTGGAACATCTTACCTCAGGAAGTAGTTATGGCAAACTCTATATCTGCATTTAACCACTTGAGGACCGTAGGCTTTACCCCCCCTTAAGGACCAGACCCTTTTTTTCCATTCAGACCACTGCAGCTTTCACAGTTTATTGCTCGCTCATACAACCTACCACCTAAATGAATTTTGGCTCCTTTTCTTGTCACTAATAAAGCTTTCTTTTGGTGCTATTTGATTGCTGCTGCGATTTTTACTTTTTATTATATTCATCAAAAAAGACAATTGTTTGATTTTTTTTTACACACAATTGTCCATTTACAGAGATATTTCTCCCATTCAGCATGGGTATGTGTAAAAATACACCCCAAACACATTATACTACTTCTCCTGAGTACGGCAATACCACATGTGTGGCACTTTTTTGCAGCCTAACTGCGCTAAGGGGCCCAAAGTCCAATGAGTACCTTTAGGATTTCACAGGTCATTTTTGTTTCAAGACTACTCCTCACGGTTTAGGGCCCCTAAAATGCCAGGGCAGTATAGGAACCCCACTAATGAGCCCATTTTAGAAAGAAGACACGCCAAGGTATTCTGTTAGGAGTATGGTGAGTTCATAGAAGATTTTATTTTTTGTCACAAGTTAGCGGAAATTGATTTTAATTTTTTTTTTCACAAAGTGTCATTTTCCGCTAACTTGTGACAAAAAATAAAATCTTCTATGAACTCACCATACTCCTAACGGAATACCTTTGGGTGTCTTCTTTCTAGAATGGGGTCATTTGTGGGGTTCCTATACTGCCCTGGCATTTTAGGGGCCCTAAACCGTGTGGAGTAGATTTGAAACCAAATGTTGCAAAATGACCTGTGAAATCCTAAAGGTACTCATTGGACTTTGGGCCCCTTAGCGCACTTAGAGTGTAAAAAAGTGCCACACATGTGGTACCGCCGTACTCAGGAGAAGTAGTATAATGTGTTTTGTGGTGTATTTTTACACATACCCATGCTGGGTGGGACTCGGGAGAAATATCTCTGTAAATGACAATTGTTTGATTTTTTTTTTTACACACAATTGTCCATTTACAGAGATATTTCTCCCACTCAGCATGGGTATGTGTAAAAATACACCCCAAAACACATTATATTACTTCTCCTGAGTACGGCGATACCACATGTGTGGCACTTTTTTGCAGCCTAACTGCGCTAAGGGGCCCAAAGTCCAATGAGTACCTTTAGGATTTCACAGGTCATTTTTGTTTCAAGACTACTCCTCACGGTTTAGGGCCCCTAAAATGCCAGGGCAGTATAGGAACCCCACTAATGACCCCATTTTAGAAAGAAGACACGCCAAGGTATTCCGTTAGGAGTATGGTGAGTTCATAGAAGATTTTATTTTTTGGCACAAGTTAGCGGAAATTGATTTTAATTTTTTTTTTCACAAAGTGTCATTTTCCGCTAACTTGTGACAAAAAATAAAATCTTCTATGAACTCACCATACTCCTAACGGAATACCTTTGGGTGTCTTCTTTCTAGAATGGGGTCATTTGTGGGGTTCCTATACTGCCCTGGCATTTTAGGGGCCCTAAACCGTGTGGAGTAGATTTGCAACCAAATGTCGCAAAATGACCTGTGAAATCCTAAAGGTACTCATTGGACTTTGGTAATCACAACAGAGAAAGAACATGTGTGCATCAACCAAGTGAACCTGACAAATCTGGCTTTGCAAATTTGGCCTATTGGCTAATCACGAGACATTGCTCATGCAAATAAGCATTTGCTTTCGCATGCCTAAATATGCAGGGTCAAAAACCAAAAACCGCAAAACAATCGCCCTGCGGGAATTAGTTCATGCTATATAGCACTATCCAGGGGCGCCACGAGGAGGCTTCCCATTGCCCCCATACAACCGGGGGGCCGCGGGGGTCCCAGGCACTCTCACCGCCTGGAACCCACACAGCGGCACCCCGGAGGTGGAGGCTGGGGGGTGCAGGCGATCTCCCCAGCGTGGCCAACGCCGGGAAGAGCCGCCCACACACACCTCCCAAGATTAAAAACAGGCACTTACCTTGACGTCCATTGCGTTCTGCTATATGCGCATAACCTGGGCGCGACACATAAGGGGCGGACAGGTGCAAATAGCCTGCTCCAGGGCCCTCACCTCCCAAAACAAGCCACTCACCACCCGCCCTCAGAAGAAAGAAATGCAATGCTAATCACAACAGAGAAAGAACATGTGTGCATCAACCAAGTGAACCTGACAAATCTGGCTTTGCAAATTTGGCCTATTGGCTAATCACGAGACATTGCTCATGCAAATAAGCATTTGCTTTCGCATGCCTAAATATGCAGGGTCAAAAACCAAAAACCGCAAAACAATCGCCCTGCGGGAATTAGTTCATGCTATATAGCACTATCCAGGGGCGCCACGAGGAGGCTTCCCATTGCCCCTCTCTAAGGGCTGTCTGCAGCCTGCTTCCCCATTGGGGTGTGGAGCTGTAGAGTCACCCCTGAGCTTTACCTGGCTTGGGGTGACCTCTGTTCCACTCCCCCCCCCTTTCGTAGTGCTCCCAAGTTGCGCACATTTGGCCTGGCATAATAATGCACTTGGACGCAGTACGAATTAAGGTAGGTCCTATCCTTTGGGAGGCGGGTGGGGGCGGCTCTCTCTGGCGATGGCAGCGCTTGGGGGGGCCGCCCGCGCTTCTCAGCCTCCCCCCCGGGGGGGCGGCTGCAGGGTCTCTGAGCAGTGAGGGTGCTTGGAGTGCCCTGTTGGCCCCCCTTTTCCTGGGATCCTGGGGGGGCCTCCACGTGGCGATCCTGGATAAGTGCTAAATGCTGCGCAAACTAATCCCCCGCAGGGCAAAAATTTTGCGGTGAATTAGTTGGCAAAACCCTGCAAATCCTGGCATGCGAAAGCGAATGCAGATTTGCTGGAGCTATGCCTCAGTTAATAAGCTAATTAGGCCTCATCTGCTAAGCCAGGTATTTAAGGGTTCACTTGGTTGATGCACACACCCTTTTTTGCAAAATGTTGTTTGTTTCTTTCTTCTGGAGGCAGGTGGTGGATGACCCTCTCTAAGGGCTGTCTGCAGCCTGCTTTCCCATTAGGGTGTGGAGCTGTAGAGTCACCCCTGAGCTTTACCTGGCTTGGGGTGACCTCTGTTCCACTCCCCCCCCTTTCGTAGTGCTCCCAAGTTGCGCACATTTGGCCTGGCATAATAATGCACTTGGACGCAGTACGAATTAAGGTAGGTCCTATCCTTTGGGAGGCGGGTGGGGGCTGCTCTCTCTGACGGTGGCAGCGCTTGGGGGGGCCGCCCGCGCTTCTCAGCCTCCCCCCCGGGGCGGCGGCTGCAGGGTCTCTGAGCAGTGAGGGTGCTTGGAGTGCCCTGTTGGCCCCCCTTTTCCTGGGATCCTGGGGGGGCCTCCACGTGGCGATCCTGGATAAGTGCTAAATGCTGCGCAAACTAATCCCCCGCAGGGCAAAAATTTTGCGGTGAATTAGTTGGCAAAACCCTGCAAATCCTGGCATGCGAAAGCGAATGCAGATTTGCTGGAGCTATGCCTCAGTTAATAAGCTAATTAGGCCTCATCTGCTAAGCCAGGTATTTAAGGGTTCACTTGGCTGATGCACACACCCTTTTTTGCAAAATGTTGTTTGTTTCTTTCTTCTGGAGGCAGGTGGTGGATGACCCTCTCTAAGGGCTGTCTGCAGCCTGCTTCCCCATTGGGGTGTGGAGCTGTAGAGTCACCCCTGAGCTTTACCTGGCTTGGGGTGACCTCTGTTCCACTCCCCCCCCTTTCGTAGTGCTCCCAAGTTGCGCACATTTGGCCTGGCATAATAATGCACTTGGACGCAGTACGAATTAAGGTAGGTCCTATCCTTTGGGAGGCGGGTGGGGGCGGCTCTCTCTGGCGGTGGCAGCGCTTGGGGGGGCCGCCCGCGCTTCTCAGCCTCCCCCCCGGGGGGGCGGCTGCAGGGTCTCTGAGCAGTGAGGGTGCTTGGAGTGCCCTGTTGGCCCCCCTTTTCCTGGGATCCTGGGGGGGCCTCCACGTGGCGATCCTGGATAAGTGCTAAATGCTGCGCAAACTAATCCCCCGCAGGGCAAAAATTTTGCGGTGAATTAGTTGGCAAAACCCTGCAAATCCTGGCATGCGAAAGCGAATGCAGATTTGCTGGAGCTATGCCTCAGTTAATAAGCTAATTAGGCCTCATCTGCTAAGCCAGGTATTTAAGGGTTCACTTGGTTGATGCACACACCCTTTTTTGCAAAATGTTGTTTGTTTCTTTCTTCTGGAGGCAGGTGGTGGATGACCCTCTCTAAGGGCTGTCTGCAGCCTGCTTCCCCATTGGGGTGTGGAGCTGTAGAGTCACCCCTGAGCTTTACCTGGCTTGGGGTGACCTCTGTTCCACTCCCCCCCCTTTCGTAGTGCTCCCAAGTTGCGCACATTTGGCCTGGCATAATAATGCACTTGGACGCAGTACGAATTAAGGTAGGTCCTATCCTTTGGGAGGCGGGTGGGGGCGGCTCTCTCTGGCGGTGGCAGCGCTTGGGGGGGCCGCCCGCGCTTCTCAGCCTCCCCCCCGGGGGGGCGGCTGCAGGGTCTCTGAGCAGTGAGGGTGCTTGGAGTGCCCTGTTGGCCCCCCTTTTCCTGGGATCCTGGGGGGACCTCCACGTGGCGATCCTGGATAAGTGCTAAATGCTGCGCAAACTAATCCCCCGCAGGGCAAAAATTTTGCGGTGAATTAGTTGGCAAAACCCTGCAAATCCTGGCATGCGAAAGCGAATGCAGATTTGCTGGAGCTATGCCTCAGTTAATAAGCTTATTAGGCCTCATCTGCTAAGCCAGGTATTTAAGGGTTCACTTGGTTGATGCACACACCCTTTTTTGCAAAATGTTGTTTGTTTCTTTCTTCTGGAGGCAGGTGGTGGATGACCCTCTCTAAGGGCTGTCTTCAGCCTGCTTCCCCATTGGGGTGTGGAGCTGTAGAGTCACCCCTGAGCTTTACCTGGCTTGGGGTGACCTCTGTTCCACTCCCCCCCTTTCGTAGTGCTCCCAAGTTGCGCACATTTGGCCTGGCATAATAATGCACTTGGACGCAGTACGAATTAAGGTAGGTCCTATCCTTTGGGAGGCGGGTGGGGGCGGCTCTCTCTGGCGGTGGCAGCGCTTGGGGGGGCCGCCCGCGCTTCTCAGCCTCCCCCCCGGGGGGGCGGCTGCAGGGTCTCTGAGCAGTGAGGGTGCTTGGAGTGCCCTGTTGGCCCCCCTTTTCCTGGGATCCTGGGGGGGGCCTCCACGTGGCGATCCTGGATAAGTGCTAAATGCTGCGCAAACTAATCCCCCGCAGGGCAAAAATTTTGCGGTGAATTAGTTGGCAAAACCCTGCAAATCCTGGCATGCGAAAGCGAATGCAGATTTGCTGGAGCTATGCCTCAGTTAATAAGCTAATTAGGCCTCATCTGCTAAGCCAGGTATTTAAGGGTTCACTTGGTTGATGCACACACCCTTTTTTGCAAAATGTTGTTTGTTTCTTTCTTCTGGAGGCAGGTGGTGGATGACCCTCTCTAAGGGCTGTCTGCAGCCTGCTTCCCCATTGGGGTGTGGAGCTGTAGAGTCACCCCTGAGCTTTACCTGGCTTGGGGTGACCTCTGTTCCACTCCCCCCCCTTTCGTAGTGCTCCCAAGTTGCGCACATTTGGCCTGGCATAATAATGCACTTGGACGCAGTACGAATTAAGGTAGGTCCTATCCTTTGGGAGGCGGGTGGGGGCGGCTCTCTCTATCGGTGGCAGCGCTTGGGGGGGCCGCCCGCGCTTCTCAGCCTCCCCCCCGGGGGGGCGGCTGCAGGGTCTCTGAGCAGTGAGGGTGCTTGGAGTGCCCTGTTGGCCCCCCTTTTCCTGGGATCCTGGGGGGGCCTCCACGTGGCGATCCTGGATAAGTGCTAAATGCTGCGCAAACTAATCCCCCGCAGGGCAAAAATTTTGCGGTGAATTAGTTGGCAAAACCCTGCAAATCCTGGCATGCGAAAGCGAATGCAGATTTGCTGGAGCTATGCCTCAGTTAATAAGCTAATTAGGCCTCATCTGCTAAGCCAGGTATTTAAGGGTTCACTTGGTTGATGCACACACCCTTTTTTGCAAAATGTTGTTTGTTTCTTTCTTCTGGAGGCAGGTGGTGGATGACCCTCTCTAAGGGCTGTCTGCAGCCTGCTTCCCCATTGGGGTGTGGAGCTGTAGAGTCACCCCTGAGCTTTACCTGGCTTGGGGTGACCTCTGTTCCACTCCCCCCCCTTTCGTAGTGCTCCCAAGTTGCGCACATTTGGCCTGGCATAATAATGCACTTGGACGCAGTACGAATTAAGGTAGGTCCTATCCTTTGGGAGGCGGGTGGGGGCGGCTCTCTCTATCGGTGGCAGCGCTTGGGGGGGCCGCCCGCGCTTCTCAGCCTCCCCCCCGGGGGGGCGGCTGCAGGGTCTCTGAGCAGTGAGGGTGCTTGGAGTGCCCTGTTGGCCCCCCTTTTCCTGGGATCCTGGGGGGGCCTCCACGTGGCGATCCTGGATAAGTGCTAAATGCTGCGCAAACTAATCCCCCGCAGGGCAAAAATTTTGCGGTGAATTAGTTGGCAAAACCCTGCAAATCCTGGCATGCGAAAGCGAATGCAGATTTGCTGGAGCTATGCCTCAGTTAATAAGCTAATTAGGCCTCATCTGCTAAGCCAGGTATTTAAGGGTTCACTTGGTTGATGCACACACCCTTTTTTGCAAAATCTCATTGGACTTTGGGCCCCTTAGCGCACTTAGAGTGTAAAAAAGTGCCACACATGTGGTACCGCCGTACTCAGGAGAAGTAGTATAATGTGTTTTGTGGTGTATTTTTACACATACCCATGCTGGGTGGGAGAAATATCTCTGTAAATGACAATTGTTTGATTTTTTTTTACACACAATTGTCTATTTACAGAGAGAGTTCTCCCACCCAGCATGGGTATGTGTAAAAATACACCTCAAAACACATTATACTACTTCTCTTGAGTACGGCGATACCACATGTGTGACACTTTTTTGCAGCCTAGGTGTGCTAAGGGGCCCAACGTCTTATTCGCAGGTCATTTTGAGGCATTTGTTTTCTAGACTACTCCTCACGGTTGAAGGCCCCTAAAATGCCAGGGCAGTATAGGAACCCCACAAGTGACCCCATTTTAGCAAGAAGACACCCCAAGGTATTCCGTTAGGTGTATGGCGAGTTCATAGAAGATTTAATTTTTTGTCACAAGTTTGTGAAAAATGACACTTTGTGAAAAAAAACAATAAAAATCAATTTCCGCTAACTTTTGACAAAAAAATTAAATCTTCTATGAACTCGTCATACACCTAACAGAATACCTTGGGGTGTCTTTTTTCTAAAATGGGGTCACTTGTGGGGTTCCTATACCGCCCTGGCATTTTACGGGCCCAAAACCGTGAGAAGTCTGGAAACCAAATATCTCAAAATGACTGTTCAGAGGTATAAGCATCTGCAAATTTTGATGACAGATGGTCTATGAGGGGGCGCATTTTGTGGAACCGGTCATAAGCAGGGTGGCCTTTTAGATGAAAGGTTGTATTGGGCCTGATCTGATGGATAGGAGTGCTAGGGGGGTGACAGGAGGTGATTGATGGGTGTCTCAGGGGGTGGTTAGAGGGGAAAATAGATGCAATCAATGCACTGGGGAGGTGATCGGAAGGGGGTCTGAGGGGGATCTGAGAGTTTGGCCAAGTGATCAGGAGCCCACACGGTGCAAATTAGGGCCTGATCTGATGGGTAGGTGTGCTAGGGGGTGACAGGAGCTGATTGATGGGTGTCTCAAGGTGTGATTAGAGGGGGGAATAGATGCAAGCAATGCACTGGCGAGGTGATCAGGGCTGGGGCCTGAGTGCGTTATGAGGGTGTGGGCGGGTGATTGAGTGCCCTAGGGGCAGATAGGGGTCTAATCTGATGGGTAGCAGTGACAGGGGGTGATTGATGGGTAATTAGTGGGTGTTTAGGGTAGAGAACAGATGTAAACAATGCACTTGGGAGGTGATCTGACGTCGGATCTGCGGGTGATCTATTGGTGTGGGTGGGTGATCAGATTGCCGGCAAGGGGCAGGTTAGGGGCTGATTGATGGGTGGCAGTGACAGGGGGTAATTGATGGGTGGCAGTGACAGGGGGTGGTTGATGGGTGATTGACAGGTGATTGACAGGTGATCAGTGGGTTATTACAGGGAAGGACAGATGTAAATAATGCACTGGCGAATTGATAAGGGGGGGGTCTGAGGGCAATCTGAGCATGTAGGCGGGTGATTGGGTGCCCGCAAGGGGCAGATTAGGGTCTGATCTGATGGGTAACAGTGACAGGTGGTGATAGGGGGTGATTGATGGGTAATTAGTGGGTGTTTAGGGTAGAGAACAGATGTAAACAATGCACTTGGGAGGTGATCGGACGTCGGATCTGCGGGCGATCTATTGGTGTGGGTGGGTGATCAGATTGCCCGCAAGGGGCAGGTTAGGGGCTGATTGATGGGTGGCAGTGACAGGGGGTGATTGATGGGTGGCAGTGACAGTGGGTGATTGACAGGTGATTGACAGGTGATCAGTGGGTTATTACAGGGAAGGACAGATGTAAATAATGCACTGGCGAATTGATAAGGGGGGGTCTGAGGGCAATCTGAGCGTGTAGGCGGGTGATTGGGTGCCCGCAAGGGGCAGATTAGGGTCTGATCTGATGGGTAACAGTGACAGATGGTGATAGGGGGTGATTGATGGGTGATTGATGGGTAATTAGTGGGTGTTTAGGGTAGAGAACAGATGTAAACACTGCACTTGGGAGGTGATCTGACGTCGGATCTGCGGGCGATTTATTGGTGTGAGTGGGTGATCAGATTGCCCACAAGGGGCAGGTTAGGGGCTGATTGATGGGTGGCAGTGACAGGGGGTGATTGATGGGTGATTGACAGGTGATTGACAGGTGATCAGTGGGTTATTACAGGGGGGATAGAGGCATACAGTACACAGGGGGGGGGGGTGTCTGGGGAGAATCTGAGGGGTGGGGGGTGATCAGGAGGGAGCAGGGGGCAGTTTAGGGAATAAAAAAAATAGTGTCGACAGATAGTGACAGGGAGAGACCACAGAAATGGGCAAGCACCATCAACCACTTAATAATGCAATGAAGTACCGTGTACTGAGTGTGCAGTAAGGAACTCAAAAATGTAAACAAGAACTAAATAAGAAAAGTAGTTCCCTCAAAGACCGCACCACTCAATGAATAAATATTAAATCCATCATCTTTATTCAGAAAAATAAAATCACTTAAAAACAATAGGAGCCATGCAACAATAATGAAAATGCATGTATTGTATTATGCTAATAACGATATACGGTTTATGCCCGGTAGAAGCCGCCAACTTCAGAGAGCGGCGAATCGCGACGGCACGCTCATGGATGCCATGCTCCATTTGTTCCACTGATTCCTTCCTGGTAAGCACTAGCTCACTTTTCAGTGGGCACGCTGTCCTTACTGCACTTAGCACTGGTTCATGCTCCTTTGCACACACTTTTTCAGCATAGTTATGCTGACTCCATTATCTTTTGCACCTTGCACTTTATATCCATTGTCGTTTACTCTATGAGGGGTTCAAAAAATTTTTTGCACAGTCATGTTTTTCCTATCACGTGTTTGTTCAGGCTGCCTTGCTGATGCATTGATTGTATTGATTAGTGTCCAGTAGTCCTAATTATTATTGTGCTTCACCGTTTATTCTCGTGTTCCAGGGACAGTGGTGTATATCGTTATTAGCATAATACAATACATGCATTTTCATTATTGTTGCATGGCTCCTATTGTTTTTAAGTGATTTTATTTTTCTGAATAAAGATGATGGATTTAATATTTATTCATTGAGTGGTGCGGTCTTTGAGGGAACTACTTTTCTTATTTAGTTCTTAGATAGTGACAGGGAGTGATTGATGGGTGATTAGGGGGGTGGTTGGGTGCAAACAGGGGTCTGGGGGGTGGGCAGGGGGGGTCTGAGGGGTGCTGTGGGTGATCAGGGGGCAGGGGGGGGGGGTAAATCCGTGTGCTTGGGTGCAGACTAGGGTGGCTGCAGCCTGCCCTGGTGGTCCCTCGGACACTGGGACCACCAGGGCAGGAGGCAGCCTGTATAATAGGCTTTGTACACATTACAAAACCTATTATACGTATAGATCAGCGGATTTCCTTATTCCTCCGCCCGCCGGCGCTGCTAAGTGGCCGGCGAGCTGGAGGCTAAATCCCCGGCCATCGATCCCCGGCGGAGGATCGCGACACGGATGACGCGATCGCTCCGCCCATGCCCGTACAAGGAACGCCGCCAATTGTACATGCGGCGGTCCTTGCGGGATCCACTTTCCGGCCGCCCCTGTGCAGTGGCCGGTCGGGAAGTGGTTAAAGAGGGCTTGGATGCTTTCCTTGCATTGAAGGGCATCCACTGCTATCATTTTTAGGTAATTCCTGGAAGAGTTGATCCAGGGATTTAACTGACTGCCATCTGGAGATGGGAAAGCATTTTTCCCTTTTAAAGAAAAAGCGACACCCATGCTAACCTAGAAATTAAAAACACATATATAAGTAGATAAATACTACTTCTACTTACATAACAGATGTATTGTGCTATCCACGTAATGATTTCGGTGAATTTTATAAAGGAAAAGCAGAAAATCCTATTCTAGCTAGGCAGTGGCCATCTTGCCAAGCTAATACTGACATCATATCCTCCCTGGCTCTTGTTTTCCCGCCTCCCTTTTCTTGCTCATTGTGTATTTATTAGCTGCCCTCCTCCCAGAGTCTTCAGACACTCCCACTGAGGTGTATACTATCCTCCAATCACTCTGAGTCACCTCAGCCTTGCTTGTAAGCACAAGTGAGCAGAGGTGTTTCAGATAAGAAAGCTAGGTAGGGAAATAAATGGAAGAGGAGGAATATATTATAGATAAAAAAATTCCCAGCATTCAACTCTTTGGCACTGTTTGGCACTAGGGCCAGTGCTCCTAAAGTATGTGATAACTCCAAACCAAAAACAGCAGAAAAAGTTTTGCAAGTTTTAAATGCAGGATTAGCATCTTTATCACTTAACCACCCTGGCGTTCTGATTAAATCGCCAGGGTGGCTGCGGGAGGGTTTTTTTTAAATAAAAAAAAAACTATTTCATGCAGCCAACTGAAAGTTGGCTGCATGAAAGCCCACTAGAGGGCGCTCCGGAGGCGATCTTCCGATCGCCTCCGGCGCCCATAATAAACAAGGAAGGCCGCAATGAGCGGCCTTCCTTGTTTTGCTTATATCGTCGCCATAGCGACGAGCGGAGTGACGTCATCGACGTCAGCCGACGTCCTGACGTCAGCCGCCTCCGATCCAGCCCTTAGCGCTGGCCGGAACTTTTTGTTTTCCGGCTGCGCAGGGCTCAGGCGGCTAGGGGGGCCCTCTTTCGCCGCTGCTCGCGGCGAATCGCCGCAGAGCGGCGGCGATCAGGCAGCACACGCGGCTGGCAAAGTGCCGGCTGCGTGTGCTGCACTTTATTTGATAAAAATCGGCCCAGCAGGGCCTGAGCGGCGACCTCCGGCGGTGATGGACGAGCTGAGCTCGTCCAGACCGCTCAGGTGGTTAATACAATCAGACCATTTGCTGTTGAAATTTGATTTTTATGGTGACAATACCGCTTTAAGGCTAATTGGCCCAGGCCTTGTAAGGTTTTTTTATTTCCCCTGGATCAACTGGGATATGTGCAGGTTCAGGATGGTGTTTTAATTTTTTATTATTATTTTATTTTTATTTTTTTTCTGGTTGGACTTGATGGGCGAATGTCTTTTTTCAACCAAACTAACTATGTACTTGGTTTCCCCATGATGATGTATATTACATTTTCTTAAATATTAGAAACTGGAAATCAGGAAGTATTCTATTCTCTATTCAGACCTTCCAAACAAAGACGTTAACCACCTGCAATTAGTACATAAGATCACTGCAAGGTTGTTAGCAAGCTAACTCCTGCCATTGCCACATAACAATGGTCCTTCACTCACTCCACTGGCTACCCATAAAATGGAGAATTCTATTTAAGATTGGCTTATTGACATTCAAATCTTTGCACAATCTGGGCCCTGGATGCCTGAAAAACTTATTGCAACTGCATCATACCTCCCAAAATCTTAAATCAAAAGGATCTAATAACTTGGTCACCTCCACGGTCCACCTCAAAATCTTTGGAGACAGAGCCTTCTGTCATGCTGCCCCTACACTTCGGAACTCCTTGCAGTTGCCACACACAACCAGGACATCTCCATTCCTGGAAGCATTTAAGGCACAGGTGTCGAGGGCCAGATCCATGCCAGTGTTTAGGATGGACTGAGAAATGGAGAAACGTGTTCTACCTGATGGACCTTTCCCTTCCTGATTCAGTCCCATCAATTGATTTGAGCTGTGTCAAAAATGTGCAAGGACCTCGGCCCTCGAAGGACCGGTTTGACATCCCTGATTGTAAGTCCAAACTGAAAAGCCACCTGCCCACCCTGCAACTACAGTATGTATTGATCTGAGACATATTAATGCACTTTGAGTCCTATGGGAGAAAAGCACTTTAGAAATGTTATTGTATTGTATATGATTCTATATAACTTCAAAGGAAACAGAAGCCAAAACTAGTTTTAATGAATAGAAGTTTATTTAGCAGAAGTACAGTGGGAAACATTTTCAAGAAAATAAAGTATGATGGGTAGTTTCAGGAGCCAATCACCAACATGTATTAGGCAAGATGATTCTACCAGGAATACCAGTGCATTTGTGAAAATGTTTTATGCTTATCATTGCGCTTTGCTTTTTTCTTTGGCATTTTATTAATTCCTGATTTACCTGTTGGCACATCTACTGAATAAAACTATATATTTGTGTATTATTCTGTAAAAGAGAATTTGCCATTTTCGTAATAACAAATAACTTTCGGGGTGGTAATACAAATTGGGCATTTCTAAGGTTTTTGATGATGACTCTACCTTAATATCTATTCTTAAGGTAGCCATAAATCAGGTGACTTGGCGGCCGATCGACCATCCGATTTGATTATTATAATTGAATCGGATAAAAATCGGTGCTGCTAAGTGCATGCCCGACTGACAACGTGACCAATTTCAGTCCTGAAATTGGTCGCATAGTCAATTGCACATGCTGCAAGATGTTGGGGATGACTTGCTTGATCAGGTGCATGATGGCAGTAACGGTGTGCAATTTCGGAACAATCGACAAACGTGACGAAACTCCCGGTGCTGTCCCCCCTAATGTTAAATCCCCCCCGTTGCCTGTGCATGTTTAATATTACCTGTCCGCCACCTCCGTTTGTTCCCGCTGGCACACTCTGCTCTACATACACGCACGCCCCACTTGGTACCCTAGTAAGTGTGCACGTATGACGTCAGACGTCATACACGCTCCCAAGTTACTAGGCAACCACATGGCCCACGTGTATGCAGAAAAGAGTATGCTCGGAGCCTGCAGGGACAAGTGGAAGGTGCGGACAAGTAATGTATAACATGTACTGGGCACCGGGGGACACACTTAACATTAGGGAGAAAACGCCGGGGCAGCAAGACGGTCGGATGCGGCGTCACAAGGCTCATTCCGGATCTATTTGAGCATGAAATTGATCGAGAATCGGCCTGCGGTGTATGAGCAGCTGACAAATCTCTTTCCGATCAGCTTCAGATAGATCAGAGAGAGAGATTTGTCTCTTGGTCGAATCTGCCCATTATTGTTAGATGTATGGCTACCTTTATTCCTATTGTGTGACAGTTGACAAAAGACAAAGATGAAGCAGAAAGATGCAGTGAATGGGCCTTAGTTAAAAACTAGGTGTAACTTTCAGTGATTTTTTTCCTTTTACTTGAGATTACATCTTCTTTGGGCCTGAGGAACCACCTTTTGTAGTAGAAGTAGTAGTAGTGGTTATGATACTTGAGCTGCTTCCACTTGAGAATCCTGGACCAGAGCCATAAGCTCGACTGGCATTACTGCTGCTCATATTGCCACTTGCTCCTCCATAGGTACTTCCAGAACTCATTCCTCCAGTGGCACTTCCGGAGCTCATTCCTCCATAGCTACTTCCCGAACTCATTCCACCAGTGACACTTCCTGAACTCTTTCCTCCATAGCTACTTCCAGAACTCATTCCACCAGTGGTACTTCCGGAACTCATTCCCCTGTTGCTGCTACCAGAACTCATCCCTCCAGTGGTACTTCCAGAACTCATTCCCCTGCTGCTACCAGATGTCACTGCTCCATGACTGCTTCCAGAACTCATCCCTCCAGTGGTACTTCCAGAACTCATTCCCCTGCTGCTACCAGATGTCATTGCTCCATGACTGCTTCCAGAACTCATCCCTCCAGCGCCTGAGCTCGCCCCGCTATCACCATGGTAACCACCTGCGTTGCCTGAAGAAGCTCCGAAAGCGGATGTGACAACAGCTGTGTGAACAAGAATTTCCATAATTAATGTACAAGTGTCATTAAATGTATACTTCTGTCTGAATAACACGTATTGTTGAAGTTACATAAATGTGAAGGTGGGTTACTTACAGATCTTAACTGATCCTGCACATTCTCCAGAGAGCCTAGGTATAAATATATACAGTTTAGTATGATTGTCAGAAAGCTAGTCCACTCTATCATAACACAATATTTCTGATAAAGCAATTATTTTCTTCATTGAAACCCATTCTCTCTGTAGATGGCATCATGGAGCTCTTCATAGAGAGGACCTACACTTAAAGTGGACCTGAACTCTTGCACAGGACAGAAGGAAAACAGATAAATGCACCCTGTATGTATTTAGAAGGTTTAGCCTATCTAATTCCCCCTCATTTGTCTCTACTCACAAGTTGTAATTTGATCTCTCCCCTGTGTCACTTGACTGCTACAGCAAATAGGGCAGATATGTTCATTTGAAAGCACAGGATGTTAACAATATGTCTGCTTCCATGAAAGCAGGAAGTAGAAACAGTGCAGGTTTATTTCAGGATTTTTATCAGCTGTAACAACGAAACGTTTTCCTTTTAAAGGTTGTTATACTGTTGTGTATCTTTTAGAGCAGAGAGGAAGTTCCGAGTTCAGGTCCGCTTTAAAGTAAACCTGAGGTGAGAGTGATATTGAGGCTGCCATATTTGTTTCCTTTTAAACAATACCAGTTACCTGGCAGCCCTGCTAATCTATTTGGCTGCAGTAGTGTCTGAATTTCACCAGAAACAAGGACGCAGCTAATCTTGTCAGATCTAACAATAATGCCAGAAACACCTGATCTGCTGCATGCTTGTTTAGGGGCAGTGGCTAAAAATATTAAAGACAGAGGATGTGTAACTGAAAAGCGGACACAACTGAGTAAAGTGAATATTCGAATGAAACGTTTCTTTTTTTCCCTGATGTGGGGCTAGTGAAGACTCTTTCCTCTATTTTCTGTCCATATAAGGAAATTTCTACAGTGACATCGCAAACAGCACTGAAAACTTAAAGAGACTCTGTAACAACAAAAACCTCACCTGAGGGGTACTCACCTCGGGTGGGGGAAGCCTCCGGATCCTAATGAGGCTTCCCACGCCGTCCTCTGTCCCACGGGGGTCTCGCTGCAGCCCTCCGAACAGCCGGCGACTGTGCCGACTGTAGCTTCAATATTTACCTTTGCTGGCTCCAGCGGGGGCGCTGTGGCGACTTTCGGCACGGAAATAGACGGAAATACCCGATCTCCGTCGGGTCCGCTCTACTGCGCAGGCGCCGGAAACTTGCGCCTGCGCAGTAGAGCAGATCCGACGGCGATTGGGTATTTCCGCCTACTTCGGCGCCGACAGCCATCAGAGCGCCTGCGCAGGAGCCAGGAAGGTAAATATTGCGTCACGGCTGTACGGAGGGCTACAGCGAGACCCCCGAGGGACGCAGGACGGCGTGGGAAGCCTCATTAGGATCCTGAGGCTTCCCCCACCCGAGGTGAGTACCCCCCAGGGGCCGTTTTGTCGTTACAGTTCCTCTTTAAAAAAAAGTTCTAACTCTTTCTATCATTAGATGGAATAAAAATATATTCTCATCTAAAACAATAAAGTATGTCTGGAGCTTCACGTTAATTATCAGTTCAAATTGTTCTCTTTGCCCTCAGCCTCCTGCTGAGGTTCTGTATGCAGCAGCCCTCTTTCTATTCCATGTGCTGCCCCATCTTCCATTTGTGACTTCCATAGGCCATAGTCACACGCTTACATATGCAGGAAATTAATTAAATGAATCAACCTCTTCCATGCACAGCTACCCATTTGAAACCTTATTTTTCTGCTTCCAGCCTGTTCCTCGAAATGCAGCAGCACCCTCTTACTTATCCAACCCACCTTCACTAAGGCAGTAGTTCCTCTAGGCCCTGACCTAAGTGGTCTTTGCAGAAATCTGAACCTCACTAGGACAGTAGTTCCTCTAGGCCCTGACCTAAGTGGTCTTTGCAGAGATCTGAACCTCACTAGGACAGTAGTTCCTCTAGGCCTTGACCTAAGTGGTCTTTGCAGAGATCTGAACCTCACTAGGACAGTAGTTCCTTTAAGCCCTGACCTAAGTGGTCTTTGCAAAGATCTGAACCTCACTAGGACAGTAATTCCTCTAGGCCCTGACCTAAGTGGTCTTTGCAGAGATCTGAACCTCACTAGGACAGTAGTTCCTCTAAGCCCTGACCTAAGTGGTCTTTGCAGAGATCTGAACCTCACTAGGACAGTAGTTCCTCTAAGCCCTGACCTAAGTGGTCTTTGCAGAGATCTGAACCTCCCTAGGACAGTAGTTCCTCTAGGCCCTGACCTAAGTGGTCTTTGCAGAGATCTGAACCTCACTAGGACAGTAGTTCCTCTAAGCCCTGACCTAAGTGGTCTTTGCAGAGATCTGAACCTCACTAGGACAGTAATTCCTCTAGGCCCTGACCTAAGTGGTCTTTGCAGAGATCTGAACCTCACTAGGACAGTAGTTCCTCTAGACCCTGGCCCAAGTGGTCTTTACAGAGATCTGACGCTCTAAAACTGTTGACATTTATCACAGTCAATACTTTAGAATCAGAGAACGTTAATGTAAAACTCAGTCACCCACCGGATCTCTTCCCCTTCCAGAAGTTTCTTGTAGGCAGCAATTTCAAGGTCCAGAGCCATTTTGGTGTTCATCAGATCTTGATATTCCTTCAGTTGACGAGCCATGTCCTGCTTACACTTCTGTAATGCGTCTTCCAGTTCATTCAGTTTGTTCTTAGCATCCTTAAGTGCCATCTCACCATGGTCCTGTGCCTCTGCAATGGCAGCTTCCAGCTTGGCTCGCTAGATAAAATACATATAAAATGAGTCTACATAGTATATGCCAGGCTACATGTAGTGGGAAGAAGAAAAAAACAGCTTAATTTCTTGTGGAAGAGCTTTTGCCACCTATGCAAGTGGTTTTGTGAGCTAAAATAAGATGAGGGAAAATGCTCAATATGTGTACACTTATCTTTAATTTTATAAAATGTTGGAGCAGTGGCTGGATAGTGTACTGGCTAAAGTGAACCGAGCATCATTTTTAACTCCCAGTGCAGCTCTATAGCAAATTAAAAATGCATTCTAAAATGTGATTTATTATTAAAAAACAAAACAAACTTTCATTTTATCTCATCTTTTTACATTTAAGGGTTAAAATAGGCACCTCTTCCGTCCCTGAAAGGACTTGGGGACGGGGGACCAACAGTTGATGTAAGGCAGATAAGAAATCACCTTATTAGACTTTATTGACCACAAAAATACCTTGAGACTTCCCCACTGTACTTCAAACAGAAAACATTAGTCACACTTGAAGAATTTCACACCTATCCTGGATAATGGCAGTGGAAAAGTAGCAGGGGTTGAACTTCTCAAACATGGCAGCCCTTTCAGCTATTTGAAGCCAGGAGCTGCTTAGATCCCTTTAAGGGCTCCACCTCTGACATAGGAGACTAGGGTTTGAATCTCAGCTCTTCTTGTTCAGTAAGCCAGTACCTATTCAGCAAGGAGACCTTGCGAAAGACTCCCTAACACTGCTATTGGTCCTAGTCCACCAGGAGAAAAGCACAATATAAGTATTCTGTGTCTTGTCTTGAAGTACTAAGGATACTAAATGGATGAAATCCATCATAATTATGTGTATATCTTAGATTGCAAATATTTTATCATATGTGTAAATCTGAGCATCATACCATACCTGAGCTTTGATACTGTCAATATCTGCTTTAAGTCTTTGGATATGTCTGTTGAGATCAGCAATTTCATCTCTTGTGTTGCGCAGATCATCTCCATGTTTCCCTGCTTTAGCCTGCAGCTCTTCATACTGTATAGAACATAGTGAAAAAAGTAAGATGACAAGTTAGATGTTTCCCTGCTTTAGCCTGCAGCTCTTCATACTGTATAGAACATAGTGAAAAAAGTAAGATGACAAGTTAGAAAAGTCTGAATAAATAACCAATGGGATGGCTCTTCATCTGCTTTCCAAGATTGGGAGGAAGACTACAGTTGTGAAAGTCAGTTTTGACCGTTACCACTGAAAGTGTGCTCTCATCATTTTGTACTTAAACAACAAAAATATACAGTGGATGTTTTTTTTTTTTTTAAATGAATCTTGTGACTAGAGTGAGTTTGTCCATATTCCACTTACTTTAGACTGGTACCAGGATTCAGCTTCGAGTCTGCTCTTGTTAGCTATATCTTGGTACTGATTTTTGATGTCATTGATGATGTTCTCCATGTCCAGGTCGCGGTTGTTGTCCATGGACACAATGACAGAGGTGTCTGAGATCTGAGAATGCAGCTGATTGATTTCCTGTTAAAAGAAATATAGGTAAACATTTAGTAAAGTCATTTGGGTAAACTTGAAAAAAAGCACACACACACACACAAACATTACCCGCAGCACATCCACACAATTATGGCTCTTTTCTACATAAATGGACATGTGCTGTTCAACGTGTCAATCAAACCTTTACATTGGTTCTCTAATGACTCTTCTGTAATTAATGACGTAACTACAATTCATGGGAGCCCCAGCAAAACTTTGATGAGGCCACCCCAATGTTCACATCCCTTCCCTTGCCTCCCCTTTTTGCCCTTCATGGCCTTGGGGCCCATCTCACAAGGGTCATAAAACAATTGTGGCCATCATGATCTTCACACCCATAACAAGTGTAGCCACAAAAACATCTGAACTGAAGTAAAGTCTCGTGTACCAGAGGAAGAGAAGGTGAGTAGTTGGGGCCCCCACAGCTCTGGGCCCCCAGGATTGCAGTGGCTGCTCCCCTTTAGTTATGCCCCTGTCTTTAATGTTTCATGTTTTCATCATCATATATCATTGTTTGTTCTATTTACTCGAACCTCATGTCATATTGAAATGTAGCTCTAGGGTTGAGAAAACCCTGGGGAAATGTATCTCAAGGGCCTAGATGTTAGGTTTTAATGGTATAAAGCAACATTTGAACCTACCATTTCATACACCATCTTCTTGAAGTTGATGTCATCATTCAGGGCATCAACCTTTGCCTGTAGTTCGGTTTTGTTCATAAAAGCTGCGTCGACATCCTGGGGAAATGTACATTTTGGTTAAAACTGATCTGGAACACAGCGGTAAATGGAAGAAGGTTCCATGTTTAAATAAGATACTTCACTAACCCTCTTAAGCACCACAAATTCATTCTCTGCAGCTGTACGCTTATTGAGTTCGTCTTCATACCTAAAAAAGAATTTGAATGAATATAAATGAATGTAATTTATGTTTCCATGACTTATTTCTTCATTATGTTTTTTTAAGATCATACTTCTTTTTGAATTCTTCTACTAAGTCCTCCATGTTCTTCCTCTCTGCATTTAAACGTGCTTTTTCAGCTTCCAGAGAATCGAACTGCCTCCTCAGATTGCTAATGTAGGATTCAAATAGTGGCTCCATATTGCTCTTCACGGCCTTTTGCTCTTGCAGGAAGGCCCATTTTGTTTCCAACACCTTATTCTGCTGTTCTAAGAACCTCACCTGTAATTAAAAGAAAGGCAATACTTAATACAAGCCCCAAAAAAGTTTCTTTTGCAGGTTAAATGACTGTCACATATTTTTGCACAATTCTGGTTTACACAATATAGATTTCACTATATTTTAATTTCTGTGATGTCCTACAGTTACTGGAAACATATAATAGCATAATTCAATTCAAGGATACAATTCAAGATCCTAACTGTCACCTACAAAGCATTGTACAGTGTAGCTACTTCTTACATAAATACACTTACCTACAGATACCACCCTACTTAGAACCTCCACTCTACTAGAGACTTTCCCCTATCTTTCTCCCTAGATACTGTTTCCCATTCTCACCTAAAAGACTCTTCTCAAATGTATCCTCTCCCATTAACTCCCTTCTGCAATCTGTTTGTCACTCTCCCACACCTACTATCTTTAGATACAACTTGAAAACTTGTCAGTCAAGCATACAATCTTAATTAGGACACTCTAACTGGCTACACTGACCTCCACTCTATCATCTTGTACACAGCTTCCTCCTTACAAAATTTGTCTATCCCTTAACCCCTTCACCCCAAGCCCCATTTAAAGTAAGATGTAATAGGCAGGGCTCTCTCTCCCCTTGTGTGTTTTAATGCTGTGTAATGTGGTTACATATGTTCTCCTCCCATGTACAATTGATAGGCTAACTTGCTTAGTTGTGTATTCATAGTATTCCATTGTTTTGTAACTGTGTATACATATATTTTCATGGTACAGCACCATAGAAGATGCTGGTGCTATAGAAATCCAAAAATTAATGACAACATCAGTTGGCGTATGAACATTTTGATGCTAGAGTACTATTTACTATACCTTGTCAATGAAGGAGGCAAATTTGTTGTTCAGGGTTTTGATTTGCTCTTTCTCTTCTGTCCTGACTTTCTGAATGGATGGGTCAATCTCCAAGTTAAGTGGCACCAGGAGACTCTGGTTGACAGTGACGTTTGTAATGCCTGCAGGTCCACAATTATTGAATCCTGAGCCACCAAAGCCAGGGCCGCCATAGCCACTTCGAGCAGAGGCAAATCCACCATAGCTGTTTCCAGACCCAAAACCAGGCCCACCAGATCCATATCCACTCATTCCAGTGTTACAACTAGCAACTGAAATCTTCCGACTTCCGCCACCAGCATTGTGGGCACTTCTGCTGTAGTGTGATTGCATTCGGGAGCCTCCACTGGTACTTCTTGGAGAGCATACGCTGCTTCCTCCTCTTGCATTTCTTGGCAAAGAAGAAGAGCTGAAGTTTTTGTAGCCAGAGCTGCCGCTGCTGCAGTGATTTCCTAGGTAAGACATGGCTGGGCAGAATACTGAAGTAGCTGAACACAGCAGAGACTCCAGAAAATGTATTCTACGACATAAACACGGTCTCCTTTTATATTTTGTCAAATGGGCTTGGTTATCCTTCTGAAATAAAAAAATACTCTGTCATTGTTCTTTTATTGCTATTATATGTTGGCATACCATTCTACAGCTCCATCATTTTCTGAACAACTACCTTCTAAAGTTTAAACTATGTAAGGATAAAAATATTGTTTGTTTACCTACCTATAAAAACATGAAAAATTTTAGCTGAACTTATATAATTATGTATGTTAGAGTGACTTCATTTTGGAAATTATAATGCATGTGGTGGCACGTGCTGAAGTTAAAAAAAAAACTCACATAAAGTTAATTTTAGAAGTTTGACTTTTGACTTTAGATGTTTAGACTACTGAAAGGGAAGATCTTTTTTTTCTCTCTTGGGAGGTTTATATTTTTCTATTTGTCCAAAAACTGATAGTATTTGTGCCAATGGGTGATTGGATTAGCACTGCAGACTGGGTGATTGGATTAGAACTGCAGACCACAAAGTAATTTATTTGGTGTCCCATAGATAGCATCTTATCAGCATAAAGCTATTCCCCATCTAGGCTCCTCTGTGGCTCTCAGCAGGGGACAGACATTAAAGGGGCCCATACACCTCACGATTTTCCCACCGATATACAGCAGATTCGATCACTGTGATCGAATCTGCTGTGAAATCGTTGCGCAATCGTTGACAGAACGATCGCTCTCTGTCGGAAATCAATTGTTCCCGTCGATTCCCATCGATCCGTCCGTGCGGAAGATTTTTCTCAATCGCCGGCGGGTCGGGAGTGCGTCGATAGCGGCGTTCGAATGCCCGACGACCGACGCAATACAGCGGAGATACATTACCTGTTCTGGCCGGCGCGACTCCCCCGGTCTCCGCTGTCTTCTTCTCCGCTCTGGGCTCCAGGGCTGCAGCTTCACTGAACTTTCTGTCCCGGCAGGAAGTTTAAACAGTAGAGCGCCCTCTACTGTTTAAACTTCCCCTGGACAGGAAGTTCAGTGAAACAAGCCAGCCGGACCGGAGACCAGCACGGAGAAGAAGACAGCGGAGACCGGGGGAGTCGCGCCGGCCAGATCAGGTAATGGATAGCTGGCGGGCAGGCAGGCGGCAGCGGCGGCAGCTTCACAGATTGTGATCGGCTTCATGCTGAAATCGATTCACAATCTGTTTGCAGTAAAGGCAGCCATACGATCCCTCTCTGATCAGATTCGATCAGAGAGGGATCTATCTGTTGGTCGAATCTGATGGCAAATTGACCAGTGTATGGCTAATGGCTACATTAAGACACCACAGAGGAAAGCTGGTATCATGCTTGTATCTCATGTGAGGCAGTTGGATTGTATCTGGGGAAGGGAGAGCAGCTCCAGCATCTGTGGAGAGCCAGTAGAATCCCCCATGCAGCCAGGAACCGCAGCGGGGGATTTGCTGAACTCAGTGTCCTGAGGCCCTGGACTGTGGACTGGTGTATTTTCGCCTTGGATGTCGACTGGATATTGGGACTGCTGGGATCTGTTGAGCACCTCTTGGGCTTCTGCAATTTGGGGAGCTACAGGGACTTTGGGACTTGTGTTGCTTTGCCTGTGAAGCTGAGAATTGTGACTCTTTGTCTTTGGTAGAGGGAATCTGTGGCACTCCCTTGTGTATTAACTAGTAATATGTTGAACTTTCTGTGTGAACGGTGTGTCCAATAAATGCCCCACCAGTCAGATTTTTTTTAATCTGCTGCTATACACTGTGTCTCTGGGCCCGATGGTCTTAGAATCTTCACAGTATTGTTTTTGGGTCAATTAATATTTCACAAGAAAAAAAAATGTCTGCATGGACTATACAAAAATGTGAAAGTACAGGGTGGGCCATTTATATGGATACACCTTAATATGGCCATTTATATGGATACACCATTTTATGTGAATGGTGAAGTTAACAAACAAAACCACCGCTGTTGGTCTGACACTAATCCATATTGGATAGATCCCTCCAAGACTGTTGGAACAAAAAAAAATTGATGGTATGGTGTGGTATATGCGGTGTATCCATAGATAAGGTATATCAATATAAATGGCCCACCCTGTAGATCGGATCTCATGAGGTTGCAGAGGGCGGTGCTTAGTCATACAGGGCAAGAGATAAATCCCATGTGCCATATGACTTTGAATTTTCTGCAAAGCAAGGTTTTTGCATTGACGCCATAGAAAGCAGGAACCATCCACAAAAAGTCATAACCTGTACCCTTTTTGGGTTATATTCACTTAAAGCGGTATTGTCACCATAAAAATCAAATTTCAATAGCAACTGGTCTGAGTGTATTAAGTGATAAAGATGCTAATCCTGCAATCAAAACTTGCAAAACATTTTCTGCTGTTATGGTTTGGAGTTATCACATACTTTAGGAGCACTGGCCCTAGTGCCAAACAGTGCCAAAGAGTTGAATGCTGGGAGTTCTTTTTATCTGTAATATATTCCTCCTCTTCCATTTATTTCCCTGCCTGGCTCCTTATCAGAAACTCCCTCTGATCACTTGTGTTTACAAGCAAGGCTGAGGTGACTCAGCGATTGGAGGATAAGACAGTGCAGTTGTCAGTATACACCTCAGCGGGAGTGTCTAAAGACTCTGGGAGGAGGGCAGCTAATGAATACACAATGAGCAAGAGAAGGGAAGGGGAAAACAAGAGTCAGGGAGGATATGATGTCAGCATTAGCTTGGCAAGATGGCCACTGCCTAGAAAAGGATTTTCTGCTTTTCCTTTATAAAATTAAAAGATATTGCACTACCGAATAAATTGTACTAGGTAAACAGACACTGAAGCACTTTGCCTATAGAGGCCTAACCACATATGTACATAATGTATACACGGAGATATATGTCGGTCTCCTTGTTCCCCTTTATGATTATAAACACTGTATATAGTCACAATTTATAAGAGGGCTTACTTTAAAATAAAGTGTGTCAAATGCAACAGTCATGGGTTTGTTAAAGAAAACCTGAACTGAACATTAAAAGTCAAAATAAACATACACAAGTCATACTTACCTCCTGTGTAGTCTACTCCTCAATCTCTTTCCCTCTCCTGCATTCTATTTGTCCACTGTGATCAATGGAATTCTCCGTCCTGCATTTTGAAAATAGCCATTACCTCATAACAGCTTCCTGGTCAGCACACTGTTAAACTGTAACATCGCCCACTTGAGCCATAGGGAAACATGGACACATCAGTTCTCCTCTCAGCTGTAACTGACAGCAACTAATATATAACTGACAACAACTGATATATTTCAGTTCTGACAAAATGTTGTCAGAACTGGAAGGGATCACTGTAAGAAGAAAATGGTGAGCTTCTGAGAGGAACTGATGGCAAGGTAACTATGTAATGTTCATTTGAAGTTACCTCATGTGTTTATTTTAAATAATTTTACTCAGTACAGGTTCTCTTTAAAGTTAACAGCAAAGTGTATCATCAGTTGACTGCAAAACTTTATCAAGGGTCTTTGCTGATCCCCCCATTAATTTCCATGGGGGGGCAGCTATCTTGCAAGCGTTTGCGTCAAAACAGACCAGATGAACTATTGCTTAACCCAATTTGATTGGTAACTGTTGAATGTAGGGGACACACCTGCCTATTGGAAGGGCTTAAACCATGAAAAAACCCTGCCTCTGATATTGGTACATCAGAACAAACAAGACCCCATAGGGGTCAACAATAACTCTTCATAGAAGGTAGCTGGGTGGTATACCATATCTGCATTGTGTACAGTGAGACAAAAGTGGTGAACAGATAGAGTGCCAACTCTACGATCGTTTCACTCCTTAAGCGGAGCGTCGTCAGGAGTATGTGTAGTGCACAAAGTATTTGCAATGAATATACAATAATCATCCCCCCACCAACACACATAGATTCCCGCAGCATACAGCCCAAGTCAGAGCTGCACGGGTGGCCATTAGACCAGATTAAATAGGATCAAGTGTCTCCGCCCGCATCCTCCAGGGCCACACCCACCTTTTCTGGAATCCAGCTTTCCACCCTGCCTCCATCACAATTGGTGCCCTGCATAGAGTATTAGTCTAAAATTCGTGTAGTGATGCCAGGCAAATGATTTCCTGGTGTGTGACATCACATCCTGTGTGTCTGTGAGTGAACGCCCCCTGGTTGTCTGTCATCTCCTGTTGAATATACTAAAGTTGCATCCCCAACATCCATATAGTCCTGCTGCTGGATAGTTGCTAGGCGTATCACATGGGGCTGCTGCCCTCACAGGACTCCTTATGTGGGTAGCACAACATATCTGTTCTGTAAGTAGAAGTTGTATTAATCTACTTATATATGTGTTTTTTATTTTTAGGTTAGCATGGGTGTCGCTTGTTCTTTAACAGCGGTGAACATATCACCACTTGTGTTATGTATAAAATACTTCTGTTGCTTCTATAATTTGTGTTATGCTATTTACCGCTGTTTAATGCTCAGCAGAGCTCGAATATTCGAATAGCTCGAATATTCGAGCTCTTTTTCAGCTATTCAAGCTCGAATACCGAGCTCGAATAGCTGCAGCTATTCGAATGGGCTATTCGAGTTAATTCGAATAGCCCATTCACTATTCGCGCTATTCGAGCAAACAGCGCTATTCGAGCTCGAATACCGAGCTCGAATAGCGTCATAGCCCAGATTGATGTCCTTAGAGCCAATTAGAGGGCTCCCAGGCCCTCTGACGGCAGCCAATCACAGAGGAGGACCCTGGCCAGCCCCTACCCTATAAATAGCGGCCGCCATTTTAGGTTTTTCCGTCCTTGCCTGACTTTGTACAGAGAGAGATCTGCTCCTTTGTGCTTTGGCTTAGCAAGAGCTTTATTGTGGTCAATCACCTAGCGTTTTTGCTCACATACACCTCCTATATACACCTATATTGTTGTTAGTTAGATAGACATTGTATTTTAGTTAGTAGCTTGTGTGTTACATAGAGACAGCCAGCTGCTGCAGGCAAGCTTACACAGCTTTAGGCCTCAGGGCCTTGCCTGTGTGGGCACAGCTGTCCTCCTGTCCTCTGTTAGTTTATTTCTCATCTATACCAGTGTTTCTGCTGTCCTTTACTACTGAGTGATTGTATTTTGTAGTATACTGTAACTGTACTAGGACACTCACTGTCACTGTTTGTTCGTTCATAGCTCCTGCGTGTGTGCGTGCACTGTCTGTACAGTACACACACTCTATTTCCTTCTGATTACTACTGATTATTGTAATTTCTAGTTGTACTTACTGTTACTACTTACTGTACTAGGGACACTCAGTCACTGTTCATAGGCTAGCTCCTGCGTGTGTGCGTGCGTGCACTGTCTGTACAGTACACACACTCTATTTCCTTCTGATTACTACTGATTATTGTAATTTCTATTTGTACTTACTGTTACTACTTACTGTACTAGGGACACTCAGTCACTGTTCATAGGCTAGCTCCTGCGTGTGTGTGTGCGTGCACTGTCTGTAGTGTACTACACACACTCTATTTCCTTCTACTGAATCTGATTACTACTGATTATTGTATTTTCTAGTTAGTGTACTAGGGGACACACTCACTGTTCACTGTTCACACTTACTGATTACTGAATTATTGTATTTTGTATTAGTACTGCACTAGTAATCACTTAGCGATCTAATCACTTAGTGATTAGTGTCACCTCACCCACCAACCCACTCCATTAAAGTACCCCACTTTTTCACCCGCCCTTTTAAAAAACCTTTTTGTTTACGCCCAAAACATCAAAGATGTCTGGAAGTGGCAGCCAGCGCGGTTTGGGCAAGGGGAAGGGCAGCAAGGGAATCAGGAGGAGAGGGGGCAGCATTGTGGCAAGCCGCAGCCGCGCCACCATGCACAGTTCCGCAGCAGCAGCAGCAGCTGCGTCAGTGGCTAACATTCCGCCTCTAGCCACTGGCCGTGGACGCCTTGGGCGCCGCCCAGCAGGAGCATCTGCAACTCACGCTGCAGAGACACAGCAGCAGCAGCAGCGTGTAGTACCTGCTCCTATTTTCCTCCAGCCGGGTCGGAAATGTCCCATTGAGGAAAAGGATGCAGCCACTGTGGTGCAACTGATGACGGAGGATGAGCAGCCCGCCATCAGCTCTGCATCCGAGGCATCCACCCTCACCACCACCACCACCACCCCTGTTCGCAGCAGCCGCCCAGCAGGGCCTGGGGAGGAGGCCAGTTCACCGTCAGTCGCCGACCTGTCATTCAGCAGTCTTTTGACCCCAGGCATGATGAGTCAATTGTCTGCTGTTGTTGGCGATTTGGAGGAGAAGATGCTGATGGGCACTTTGGGGGATGAGGGATTGGACAGCAAGACTGTGGCGACAGTCAAGCAGCCCATCCATGCATCAGGAGAGGAGTTTGGGGGGTCATCATCCCAGCAGGACATGTTTCAGGAGGGGGAGGATGATGATGACACGGTGACAGACAAAGACTGGGTGCCACCAGCTCCTGGGGATGTCGTCGTCAGCAGCTCTGAGGAGGAGGAGGAGGATGCGCTTGTGGGCCTTGCAAGGAGGCGCATCATTGCAAGCATTGGCAGCAGTAGGCAGGTCCCACAGCCTGCTGGTGTCTCAGGCTCAGCAGCAGCAGCAGCAGCAGCATCTGCCAGTACCACCACCAGCCGCACCCAAGCCCCCCCCCCAACCACCACAGGGAGACAGGCAGCAGCGGCTCCAGGCCGTAGGGGGTTGTTCTTGTCACCAATCTGGCGATTTTTCACAATGCCCACAGTGTACAGCAAGTACACCACTTGCAACCACTGTCAGCGGAAGTTAAGCCGAGGTGCCGACCCCTTAAAGTTCAGCACCAGCTCGCTCATCAACCACCTTGCTGCTAAACATTTCCCCCAGCATGAGGAGTTCCAGAGGCTGAAGGCATCTGGTGCTGGCAGTGGCACCACACCCATCACTGCACAGCCTTCAGCAGCAGCAGCAGCAACAGCAGCCACCCGCCCTCCTGCTCCTCCAGCAGCACCAGCAGGAGTGCGGAAACGCACTGCTCCTCCCCCCTCTGCAACTCCTGCCGCCGACACTGAGGCCTGTTCTGGCAGCCAGTCCTCAGTGGCCTCTTCTCCTGTGTCCGCTGATTCCCGTGCTAGCAAAAGGCCACGCCAGAGCCTTTTGAGCGAGTCCTTCCAGGGGGTGGTTAGGGCTCTGCCTCCCAGCAGCCATCGCGTGCATCAGCTGAACGGCTTGCTGGCACGGGCCATGTGCTCCCAACTCCTGCCGTACACGCTCGTGCAGGAGGGGAGCGACATGCCTGCGCTGCTTGCTTGTGCAGCCCCAGACTGGCAGCTCCCCAGCAGACACTTCTTTGCCCGCAAGGCCATTCCTGCACTGCACCGCTTTGTGATGGGCAATGTGGAGCGAGGGTTGGAGCACGCGGTTGGTGAAAGGGTCCACGTCACCATGGACTCCTGGAGCAGCCACTTCGGGACAGGCCGCTACCTGTCCTTCACTGTCCACTGGGTCAGCTTGGTGGAAGGGGGTGAGGATGGGAGAGCAGCAGCAGGCACAGCAGCAGCAGCAACACAGTGGGTGGTGCCACCCCACAGGGTCAGGGGAACTGCAGCAGGTTCCTCCGATCCTCTGCCATCCTCCGGCACACCTGGCCAAACCCCCCGCCTCAGCAGCAGCGTGAAGGCCCGCCACTGCCAAGCGCTGCTGCACTTGGTCAGCCTTGGGAAGACCAAACTGATGGCAACCCATGTGTTGGCCAAACTCCATGAGCAGGAGAGGATTTGGCTGACCCCCAGAGGCCTCAGAGTCGGAGAGGTGGTGGCCGACAATGGGGCAAATCTAGTTGCCGCAATTGACAGGGGAAACCTGACCCACATCCCCTGTCTTGCCCACGTGCTGAACCTGGTGGTGCAGAAGTTCTTGCGCACCTACCAGGGGATGGGCGAACTGCTGAAAACGGCAAGGAACGTTGTGCGTCACTTCCGACGCT
Organism: Hyperolius riggenbachi; assembly: GCF_040937935.1. Classification (NCBI taxonomy): domain Eukaryota; kingdom Metazoa; phylum Chordata; class Amphibia; order Anura; family Hyperoliidae; genus Hyperolius; species Hyperolius riggenbachi. The sequence goes on along the minus strand of NC_090647.1, from coordinate 114,649,279 downwards.
CGGCTGCAGCCTGTGCGAGCCTGGAAGACGTGCAAAAGGAGCTGGAGCTGCCACGCCATCGGCTGATCCTTGACGTTCCAACTCACTGGAACTCCACCCTGGCGATGTTGGAGCGTCTGGTTGAACAGAAGCACGCTGTCAACCAGTACCTTGCCCTGGCCACTGTTTCCGCCGCTCAGAAAAGGGACAAGACCAGCAACATCCCGTCCATCGTCCCCGATGATGACTGGAGGCACATGCAGCAGGTGTGCTTAGTGCTGGCTCCCTTTCTGCAGGCCACTAACATGGTGAGCAGGGACCATGCAATGGTCTGCGAGTGGGTGCCCCTGGTTTGTCTGCTGAACAGGGCCCTCGATGCTTTGCTGGAACAGGGAGCGGCAGCCTTGGACCAGCAGGAGCGGCAACCAGCTGCGCAGTCCACCTCTGAGGGGGAGGAGGAGGAGGACTTGGTGGAGGTCCCTGACCTGGCTGCTGATGAGGGGGATCAGCACAGCGCAGCTGAGTTGGTGCGGGGGTGGAGAGAGGATGAGGGTGTGGAGGCAGAGGAGGAGGATGAGGACAGCACTGCCGTCGATGTGCCAGCACACGTGGCCCGCCTCTTTCCAATGGCAGCGCACATGCTGACGTGCCTGCGCAAGGACCCCAGGGTGATCCAGATGAAGCAGAGGGAGGACATCTGGATCAGCATGATGTTGGACCCACGCCTCAAGGGGAAGTTGAGCCAGTTCCTGCCGCCTGCAGGAGGAGAGCCAGCGCAACAAATAAGGAGCTTGCAGCAGGCCCTTGTTGAGCGCTTGGAGAAAGCCTTCCCCCAGCCTTCCACCCCCACTGTCCAGCCAGCACAGAGGCAGCAGCAGGTGCCTGCATCCAGCAGCAAGCGCCCCACAGACCTGCTGTCTCTCAGCAACGAGCTCTACAGGACTGTAGAGGCTCCGGCAGCAGTGACTAGAGAGGAGGTGCATGCAGCAGCATCCTCCTCCAGTCACAGCCAGCACCTGACCCGCATGGTGGCTGACTACATGGGGTCCTACAGCGGGCTTGACAGCGATGCACCTGTTGATCCCATGGAATATTGGGTCAAGCGCCTGGAGATCTGAAGCAAGCTGGCGAAAGTACGCCCTGGAAGTGCCCCCCTTTTTGGGTTTAATTTTTCTGAGGTGCCCGGGTTGAAAACTGTGTTGTCCCAGTTGTGTATTGGACACGATGTGGGCTGCACGACCGCTGTCTGGGACCAGGGCCGGCCCGCCCATGAGGCGGGGTGAGGCGGGTTCCTCAGGCGGCAGGAAGTGGAGAGGCGGCACCAGATGACGTGGCTGTGATAGCGGGGGAGCCGGAGCCGCGGTGAGGGCAGCCCGACCTCTCCCTCCCTCTCCCCGGGCTGCCCTCCATGCTCCCCCCTCGGACTGCAGGCAGCAGAGTTAGCGCGCAGGGAAGCGCTGCTGTACACAGTGTGTAAACAGGAAGCAGCGTGTGTAATGTATCAGCAGGCTAGGCAGAGAGGAGAACAGCAGGGCGGGAGCGGCGATCGGATCCAGGGAGGTGAGTAACAGGCTGTGTACAGCAGCGCTTCCCTGCGCGCTAACTCTGCTGCCTAAAGTCCGAGGGGGGAGCATGGAGGGCGGCCCGGGGAGAGGGAGGGAGAGGTCGGGCTGCCCTCACCGCAGCTCCGGCTTTCCCCTCCGCCATTATGAGGGGGCACCTACCTACTTAACCTATACTGGGCAAGCTACCTATCTATCCTATACTGGGGGGCACCTACCTAATCTAACCTGTACTGGGGGCAGCTACCTATCTATCCTATACTGGGGGGCACCTACCTAATCTAACCTGTACTGGGGGCAGCTACCTATCTATCCTATACTGGGGGGCACCTACCTAATCTAACCTATACTGGGGGCCAGCTACCTATCTAACCTATACTGGGGGGCAGCTACCTATCTATCCTATACTGGGGGGCAGCTACCTATCTATCCTATACTGGGGGGCACCTACCTAATCTAACCTATACTGGGGGCCAGCTACCTATCTATCCTATACTGGGGGGCAGCTACCTATCTAACCTATACTGGGGGGCAGCTACCTATCTAACCTATACTGGGGGGCAGCTACCTATCTAACCTATACTGGGGGGCAGCTACCTATCTAACCTATACTGGGGGGCAGCTACCTATCTAACCTATGCTGGGGGGCAGCTACTTATCTATCCTATACTGGGGGGCACCTACCTAATCTAACCTGTACTGGGGGCAGCTACCTATCTATCCTATACTGGGGGGCACCTACCTAATCTAACCTATACTGGGGGCCAGCTACCTATCTAACCTATACTGGGGGGCAGCTACCTATCTATCCTATACTGGGGGGCAGCTACCTATCTATCCTATACTGGGGGGCACCTACCTAATCTAACCTATACTGGGGGCCAGCTACCTATCTATCCTATACTGGGGGGCAGCTACCTATCTAACCTATACTGGGGGGCAGCTACCTATCTAACCTATACTGGGGGGCAGCTACCTATCTAACCTATACTGGGGGGCAGCTACCTATCTAACCTATACTGGGGGGCAGCTACCTATCTAACCTATGCTGGGGGGCAGCTACTTATCTATCCTATACTGGGGGGCACCTACCTAATCTAACCTGTACTGGGGGCAGCTACCTATCTATCCTATACTGAGGGGCACCTACCTAATCTAACCTATACTGGGGGCCAGCTACCTATCTATCCTATACTGGGGGGCAGCTACCTATCTAACCTATACTGGGGGGCAGCTACCTATCTAACCTATACTGGGGGGCAGCTACCTATCTAACCTATACTGGGGGGCAGCTACCTATCTAACCTATGCTGGGGGGCAGCTACCTATCTATCCTATACTGGGGGGCAGCTACCTATCTAACCTATACTGGGGGGCAGCTACCTGTCTAACCTATGCTGGGGGCAGCTACCTATCTAATCTATACTGGGGGCACCTACCTAATCTAACCTGTACTGGGGGCACCTACCTAATCTAACATATACTGAAGGGCAGCGACCTAATCTAACCTATACTGGGGGAAAGCTACCTATCTAACCTATACTGGGGGCACTTATCTAACCTGTATTGGGGGCACCTACCTACCTAGCTAGCCTATACAGGTGGCAACTATACTGGCTACCTATACTGGGGGCACCTACCTAACTAACCTATACTGGGGGTACCTACCTATCTAACCTATGCTGGGGGCAACTATACTGGCTACCTATATTGGAGGCACCTACCTAGCTAACCTGTACTGGGGGCACCTACTTATCTAACTTATACCAGGGGGGGGGGGCGCCTGCCTATCTAACATACTGGGGGCAACTATACTGGCTACCTATACTGGAGGCAACTACCTGGCTAACCTATACTGGGGGCAACTTTACTGGCTCACCCATGCCTGGCCACCTATACTCGGGGGGGGGGGGGGGACCTATAGCTGGCTACCTATACCAGGGGGGGGGGGGTGCAATTTTTACACCCTCGCCCTGGGTGCATTTTAGCCTAGAAACTGCACTGTTGCCGCCGGCCTCCGAGTCCGACGACTCCGTGCTCTGCAGCCTCTCCTGTCTCCTCCAAGACTGCACGCTGGTGACGCTGCCTAGTGCCCAAGCCTGCTGATTTGATGGTGGCGGCTGCCGCCCGCTCTGCTGCCCTGGCTGCGGCTGATTGTCACGGTCAGTCACTGAGCAGCGAGCGCCGCCGACGTGACCGTGACGATGATGATGATGATGATGAGGCTGGCTGGCGGCCGCCGCTCACTGGCCCAGCACGAGATCCCTCAGATCCGAGATGGAGCATGCCCGCCGCAGACTGCAGCCGTCTGTCCCCTGCCAGTGCAGGATGCATGCTGGATGCGGATGCCCGCCCTTCGCCGCCGCCAGACCCGGAGGGAGACCCAATCCCTGGTGAGTCAGTCACTCACTTTGCTGCATCACTCAGGCTTTCCTTCACGACCACGGTCGGTTGTGTGGGGGATGTAATGTTATGTAAAAATATTGGGGGGGGGGGGGGGGGGCGCCTTTACGATCTTTGCCTCAGGCAGCAGAAAGTCCAGGACCGGCCCTGTCTGGGACCTCCTGTTGTGTTTATTTACAGCCCTGGTATCAATGCTAGGTACCAGGGCTATTATGTCACGCTGCCTACCTACCTGCTGCCACACTCACACTACTCCTCCATTCCTCCTGCTGCTGCTGCCTGTCTGTGTTTCCCACTGCCAGGGTACACAGATTTACCTTCTGCTGCCACTCTGCCACCAGCTATTACGTCAAACAATAACTACTCTCATTACTCCTCCATTCCTCCTGCTGCTGCTGCTGTCTGTCTGTGTTTCCCACTGCCAGGGTACACAGAATTACCTTCTGCTGCCACTCTGCCACCAGCTATTACGTCAAACAATAGCTACTCTCATTACTCCTCCATTCCTCCTGCTGCTGCTGCTGTCTGTCTGTGTTTCCCACTGCCAGGGTACACAGAATTACCTTCTGCTGCCACTCTGCCACCAGCCATTACGTCAAACAATAGCTATATCTGTGTAATTTGCTGTGAAAACAAAACAAAAGTAAACCATTAAAAAAAAAAAAAGGTTTAATTTTTCTGAGGTGCCCGGGTTGAAAACTGTGTTGTCCCAGTTGTGTATTGGACACGATGTGGGCTGCATGACCGCTGTCTGGGACCTCCTGTTGTGTTTATTTACAGCCCTGGTATCAACGCTAGGTACCAGGGCTATTATGTCACGCTGCCTGCCTCATTGACTGCCTGCTGCCACACACTCATCCTCCTCCTCCTGCTGCTGAATTTACCTCCTGCTGTCTGTGTGTTTCCACTGCCAGGGAGCACATACAATGGCGCTTCCACCATGCGCCACCAGCTATTTGTTACACTCAAAAATAGCTGCATTTCTTAAAAAAAACAAAAAAAATATATATACTTTTTATTAATACTTTGTGATATTATTTTTAGGGGTGTCCGGGTTGAAAACTGTGTTGCCCCAGTTGTGTATTGGACATGATGTGGGCTTCACGACCGCTGTCTGGAACCTCATGCTGTGTATTTACGGCCTGGTACCACCGCTAGGTACCACACAGCCTATTATGTCTCGCTGCCTGCCTCATTGACTGCTTGCTGCCACACAATCATCCTCCTCCTCCTGCTGCTGCTGCTGAATTTACCTCCTGCTGTCTGTGTGTTTCCACTGCCAGGGAGCACATACAATGGCGCTTCCAACATGCGTGCGCCACCAGCTATTTATTACGCTCAAAAATAGCTGCATTTCTTTATAAAAAAAAATATATATAAAAGAGAAATAAGTGAAGAAGAAGAAGACGATATAGAAGAAGAAGAAGATATAGAAAAAGAAGAAGACGAAATAGAAAAATAATAATAAGAAGAGGATATAGAAAAAGAAGATATAGAAAAAGAAGATATAGAAGAAGAAGATGAAGAAGAAGAAGATGAAGAAAAAGAAGATGAAGAAGATGAAGATGAAGAAGATGAAGAAGATGAAGAAGAAGAAGAAGAAGAAGAAGAAGAAGAAGAAAAAGATGATGAAGAAGAAGATGATGAAGAAGATGAAGATGAAGAAGATGAAGAAGAAGATGATGAAGAAGAAGATGAAGAAGAAGAAGATGAAGAAGAAGAAGAAGATGAAGAAGAAGAAGATGAAGAAGAAGAAGAAGAAGAAGATATAGAAGAAGAAGAAGAAGAAGATATAGAAGAAGAAGATATAGAAGAAGAAGAAGATGATGATGAAGAAGAAGAAGAAGATATAGAAGAAGAAGATATAGAAGATAAAGAAGAAGAAGAAGTATATACACTACTGAACAGAATTTTGGACACAACTTCTCTTCTCTTTCCACTTTTTTTTTTTTAAAGGAACATCCCCACATAATCACTTGCTGTTGTTACTTGGAAAAAAAGATGTTTCTTGCATCATTCACCCTCAAAACAAGTGTTGGAAGCTATTTAAGGCCAATTCGAATAGTCAGCTCGAATAATGAGCTCGAATACTGACTCGAATAGTGAGCTCGAAGTCCGAGGTCGAATCGAATAGTAAAAAATATTCGACTCGAATATTCGACCGAATTCGAATAATTTACTATTCGAATTCGACCAAACTCGAATAATAAAAAGGGGTATCCGAGCATCACTGGTGAATATCCCACTTTGTCCACAAGTGACACTGAAAATTAGGCTTTCAAAAGTTGCAATACAAAACAGTAATGCTGCAGAAGCTGAGCACCTAACTCTCCATGAAGCTGTATTAATACCAGAGCTAGGAGAAGTTCCTCCAGCACCCAAGGCTGAGACACCAAAGTGTGCCCCTCCATACCTCCCACCCCAGCCATCACACACTGATTGCTAGTAGACTAAGAGGCACCCCAGGGCCCCCAACCCCTTAATCTCTAGTTATTTGGCTTGCAGTCACTGCCATGTATGCCCTTTTCTTATTTCTTGCTGCTTCAAACACAATAGGGGAATGACAGCTGAGTGAGTTGTGTGCTCCCTTCTACACTGCGCTCTGAGGCTGGAGCCTCTCTCGCCTTTGCGTCGGCCCGGCCCTGGTTAATACCACAATCACGTGCTACTATTGATTAGGAGGGCAACTTTTGGATAACCATATATAGCCGCAGATAAGCCCCGCCCAAGCCCACACACACACACACACACACACTTTTGTCCTAAAAAATAGCCAAAAGCTATGGATGGTCGGAAATGTTGTTTTCTGATTCTGCAGAAATTCTGATTTCTGTCGACGCGTCGCTGATTACCGATTCTGCAGATTTCTGAGTCCTGATTTCAATTTTCCGAGGAGTCTTTATTTTGTAATTTTTTGCATTCTCTGTCTGGCCAAACACTCCCGAGTTGTCAACTGTGGATCTCACGGATGCATATCTGCATGTCCCGATAAAACAAAGATTCCAAAAGTTCCTGAGGTTTGCAGTGGACAAAGAACACTTTCAATTCCAGAGCCTTCCATTTGGGATCTCGACGGCTCCTCGAACATTCACAAAGATCCTGTTACCAGTGATTGCACTTCTAAGGGTAGAAGGATTGCGAGTCTACCACTACTTGGACGATGTGTTACTAGTGAGCCAAGATCGATCCACCCTACTGAAGCATCAGCACAGATTGATAGAAACATTGGAGTCGTTGGGATGGTTAATCAATTACCAGAAAAGCAAGTTGACACCATCCCAGGACATGGTCTTTCTGGGGGCTCGATTCATAACTCAACAGAACAAGGTATGTTTGCCGGAAGAGAAGATCGCTGCAGTACAGGGGAAGGTAAAGTCAGCTCTGTCACAAAAGAGATTGTCAGCCAGGCAAATTCAGAGTCTGCTGGGAACTTTCTCATCAACTATACCCCTTGTAAAATGGGCGCATTGGCATCTAAGGAAACTGCAAACCTTCTTTCTCCAACATTGGAACAAATCAAGTCTGTTGCAAAAGTTCATTCTCCCAATAGAGGTGAGGAACTCCCTGCAGTGGTGGTTGATCAGGGCCCATCTTCAGAATTGCCATCACATTCAGCCGGAAAATCCAATAGTAGTGACAACAGATGCCAGTCTAGAGGGCTGGGGAGCTCACTGTTGTGGGTCCTGCATCCAGGAGAGGTGGAGTCTTCCGCAGAGGGGTGTGCCTTCCAACATTCTGGAGCTGAGGGCAGCTTACCTGGCACTGAGAGCATTCAAGCATATAATCTTTCAGAAATCAGTGATGCTACAAATAGACAATACGACAGCAGTATCATACATCCGAAGACAGGGAGGCACCAGGAGTTGGACATTGCTCAGGGAGACAAGTCAGATGATGTCTTGGGCACAGGAGAATTTGCAAAATCTCTCAGCAGTATACTTACCAGGAGTCCAAAACGTTCTGGCAGACCGACTGAGCAGAGATTTTGTGGACCCCCACGAGTGGTCTCTGAACAGCAAAGTTTTCCAGGAGATTGTACGGAAATGGGGGATGCCCCAAATAGACCTGTGTGCCTCAACTTCGAATACGAAGTCTCAGAGGTTCTTTGCGAGGTATCCGCAGGAGTTTGCGGAGGGGACGGACTGTCTAGCGCAGCAATGGAATTTCGAGATGGGCTATGCCTTTCCCCCGTTTCCATTAATAACCAATTTACTACGCAAATTATTGAAGGAGCAGTGCATGATCATTCTTATTGTGCCCTATTGGCCAAGGAGACCTTGGTTCACTCTACTAAAGGAAATGAGTATGGAAGATCCACTGATACTACCCAAGATCCCAGACCTTCTGCACCAAGGAAGTCTGTTGTACCCGGAAGTCAGCAAGTTAAATTTGATGGCTTGGAAATTGAGAGGAGGAAGTTGATAGCCTTGGGATGTTCGGATGAAGTTGTTTCCACCCTGTTGAAAGCTAGAAAAGTATCAACTAATGCAACGTACCATCGTATCTGGGAGAAGTTTATCATATTTGCTTCAGAAAATAATCTTGACGCAACCTCACCAAGGGTACAAGACATACTGAGTTTTCTCCAAACCGGTGTGGAGAAAGGTCTGAGCGTCTCGGCCATTAAAGTTCAAGTATCGGCACTTTCCGCCCTCACGAATGAAAAATGGGCATTCAACCCATTGATTGTGCAGTTCATTCAGGCGCTTCAGAAAATGAGACCCCCTAGGAAACCTTTTTTTCCGCAATGGGATCTATGTGTTGTGCTGGAGGTTCTATCAGGTACACCCTTCCATCCGGTGGAGTCAGCTTCGCTACAGAACATAGCCCTGAAAACACTGTTTCTCACAGCAATCTCGTCAGGAAAAAGAGTCTCTGATCTACAAGCTTTAGGCTGTTCACAGAACTTGTTACAGTTTTTCCCGGATAGGGTTGTGATCAGACCTGTACTGTCCTACATTCCTAAAGTAGCCTCCACGTTCCATATAAACCAGGAACTCAACTTACCTACCTTATCAGCAGGAGAAGAGTGTCATCCTTTAGATGTAGGGAACAGTATTAAAGCTTACATGAGTAAGACTGCTTCCTTTAGAGCATCGGACCATCTCTTTATTAACATCCAAGGAGCAAAGAAAGGTCAGCCATTAGCAACCAGAACGATAGCAAGTTGGTTGGTGAGGGTGATTCAGTTCAGTTACAGATTAAAGGGATTGGAAGTCCCTAAGGAAGTCTATGCTCACTCAACCAGGGGTATGGCAGCTTCGTGGGCATCATTTGCGAAGGTCTCTGTAGAGACAATATGTAAGGCAGCTAGCTGGTCCTCACCTCATACATTTCTCACACATTACCATGTTAATCCAGCATGTTTAACTTCCTTGGAGTTTGGAAAAGCTGTACTATCCGCATGTGCTAAATAAATTTTGTGTCTTTTGCATTCCCACCCTCTCTTCCTGATTTGTTATATCCCAGGAGTATGCCGCCATTTCTGTCCAGGAAACCGGAAAATTGTATACTTACCTTCCGTAATTTTCCTTTCCTGGATCAGAAAATGGCGGCATACGAATCCCTCCCTCTTGTCCATTCGAGGACTGATTTTTTCACGAGAATGGCAGGGGGGGGCGGGTTCTTTTAATTTATTCAAAAGATCTGTCCATCAGGGTTCAAGGGGAGGAGTTGAACCCAGGAGTATGCCGCCATTTTCTGATCCAGGAAAGGAAAATTACGGAAGGTAAGTATACAATTTTCCGGTTTTCCGAGGAGTCTTTATTTTGTAATTTTTTGCATTCTCTGTCTGGCCAAACACTCCCGAGTTGACTCGAAGTAATGAACTAATCAGAGAATTTTTCTGCCATAATCAGAATACCAGAGAAATTTTAGGCCAAGCACAAGACTCAGGAATACTTGGTTGTATCAGAGTGTTGTGATGGGTCCAAAATTACCGCGGCAATCCGATTTCCGCAGAAAAATTCTGCATTGTCTGATTGATTCAATGCTTTCGAGTACTGCAATTGGGCTAAAATTACCGTATTGCGGTATATTGGATTTCTGGAGTTCCAGTCGAAAATGCCAATTTCCAATCGTAAATACTGAAATTTCTATTCCGCAGACTCTGAATGAGCATCCCTAGCTATGACCTGCCAGTTGTCCAAACCCCAAAGGTGCCACCCCCATCATCCCCCATGCAGAGCACGCATTGGAGCATGCCGTCAGGTGCAGAGTGCGCTTCAGAGCATGCTGCAGATGGATATCTCCCTGTTCTTGCTCTGGCTCGTATCCTCTAGTGTCCCATGCAGCTTCTGAACTGGCCTCTAGAGCTGCAGGCTCACTGGTATGTCACCAGTTCGGAAAGTGGAGACACTAGAAGATGCAAAGCACAGTGAGCACTGGTAGCTATACTAAAGCATACATCACAGCACACTCTACATACAGGGGCCCTGGAACATGTTGCCAGCAGGATGTCGTTGACAAATATGCTGACACCCCCACCCTCCCCCCGCCCACTCTATACCCCAAATTTAGGTGTCAAATAGGTGGCCTATCCTCAGTGATATACGGTAGTTTTAAACGTGTTTAAATCATTGAACCCAACCACAGTATAATTGTTTAGTTCAACGCCTTTTTGACAAAGAAGGCTGAAGGTATTGAAATCTGCACCTATCAGCTTCTCCTGCGTAGTTGCCAGGCGCTTTTTAGAACTCAGCATGGGCAGCAGAGAAGTGCCCCCCCCCTCCCCATGGAGTCACATCTGCGTGTGATCATGCTCAGACGCCTTTTTTTGCATTGTTGGGGTTACAAACTGACATAGCTTCATTTTAATTATTATTATTATTTATTTATATAGCACCAGCATCTTCGCCTCTATAAGGCACTTGTGACTGGTACCCGGAATTCTGAACTGTCCAATAAGCGAGCAATTCAGCCTCCCATCACCAAAAGGCGTAATTCTCTGCACTGGCAGTAAGGGGAAAATGGCACATGCATGCTCCAGACGCTTTTCATTTGGACGCAGGGAGAAGCAAAACAATGGCTCTCCCTATGCTAGGCAATCGCTAGGAATATTTTTATTGCAAACTGTAAGTGACAGCAACATAAGAAAAAAGATCATTTATTGTGCATTTTATTTGGGAACAAATGTACATTTTATACCTATCACACACGTGCATTCTTAATTATAACATTTTTTGCGATAGTAGTCCTTTAAAATTCATTCTAATTTTTTCTTTTGCCCACATAGTTCCGGTTCTGGCTATTGCCGGCATCCAAATTTTGGTGTTTTTTTTCTGCAATTTCACCTGCACCGCTACAGCCATAATTGACATTATGGTCTATGGCGGCATCCAAATCTGGCACTGCATGGCGCAGAGTTTGTGCCAAAATCTGGGAATAAAATGCTGATAAATTATTGCTGAGGTTTGGAAGGCCTACCTATCAGGACAAATGTATAGTCACTATGTGGATGACGCCTGCAACTAAAAAAATGTGTTAATGTTTTCCCGAAAAGAATAAAAGGCAAAAAACAAGACATACTATAAATTTATTTATTTAAGTATTTATATAGCTCTAACATATTACACAGCAATGTACAGAGTATATTGTCTTGTCACTAACTGTCCCTCACAGGGGCTCACAATCTAGTCCAGGTGTAGGGAACCTCTGGCTCGGGAGCCAGATGTGCCTCTTTTGATGGCTGCATCTGGCTCATAGACAAATCAGTAGAGGTTGATTCACTAAGCTACCCTGCTCAAGCAGCGCAGCTCAGTGTGGCAGTTCAAGTCAAATTTTCAAAGTAGGCATGCTACTGCTGTAGCCAGGGCCGGATTTAGGCCAAGACCACCTAGGCCATGGCCTAGGGCACCACAGGAGCAAGGGCACCAAAGCAGCTGACTAAACTGGTGCAGCATTTGCAAGCTTGCAAATGCTGCAATGCAAGGAGATCAGGCGAGCACCTGATCTCCCTGCTGTCAGCCACCGGTGCAGCTGCCATCTTGCTCTCTGTGGACGTTGGTGTTGGTGCGGGCAGCTATGGACTTGGGCAGCATTGGAGACAGAGGGGAAGAGGAAGCTTCTGCACTGGAGATGAGCAGAGAAGGGAATGACACTGATGGCTGCTGTGGTGTGGAGGTGAGCTGTACTGAAAGAGGGGGAGTGGGAAAGGGAGGGATTAAGGGAGTCATCAGACTATCTATATGGGAGGGGGACATCAGGCTACTTATACTAGAGGAAAAGAGGGGAGGGGTCATCTGGCTACCTATACTGGGGGGGTCATCAGGCTACTTATACAGTAGGGAACGGGATAGGGGTCATCTCGCTAGCTATACTGAAGGGGGCAGCTGGTGACATTGGCCTTGGGGGGTAAAGAGTACAAATCCGGCCCTGGCTGTGGCATGGACTACTGACTTACTCGCACTCCCCCAAAACTAACAGCTGATCCAATTGTCTCACTCTGAGCCCTGTCAGGTCCAATGACTTGGCAGGACAAGATCCCCACACTTTGATTGGCCCAATAGGCTGCCTGTCACTTGACAGACAGCCTATTGGGTCAAAGTGCAGGGATCTCGTCCTACAAAGTAAATCAACCCCCAAGTCAGCTAGCCATATTGTATGGCTCTCAGGCAAATACATTTTAAAATATGTGGTGTTTAAGGCTCTCTTAGCCAAAAAGGTTCCTGACCCCTGATCTAGTCCCTACCATAGTCATATGTCTAATGTAGTGCATGTATCATAGTCTAGTGCCAATTTAGGGGGAAACCAGTTAACTTATCTGTATGTTTTGGGGATGTTGGATGAAACTGGAGTGCCCAGGGGAAACCCACATAGACACAGGGAAACAAACAAACTCCTTGCAGATGTTGACCTGGCTGGGATTCGAACTGGGGACCCAGTGCTACAAGGCAAGAGCACTAACCACTACGCCACTCCACCATGCTGCACATAAGTCAAGTTCAAGCACTTTTGCATTGAGGCTAAAGAGGGTGTACCTGTACTTGATGATAGATGTTTTTTATTTTAATGCAGCTATATAAAAAATGAGTACATATGCATAATTTTCTTTGGAGATGAAGATGGGGGTCTGATTGCAGCAATTGGGATGCAATGTTTTTATGACTACAACAGGAAGAAGCAGGGGCGTAGCAATAGGGGGTGCAGAGGTAGAGACCACATCGGGGCCCTTGGGCCAGAGGGGCCTCGTAGTGCTCTCCCTGAACTTCAGTATTAGCTCTCCATTGGTCCTGTGCTAATAATAATCACTTCTATAGATACTTTGAATAGTGGTAATCATTAACAAACAGTTCCCCATCCCCTTTTTGCACCTCTGACACTGTAGTTGCCATTGGCAGGTTTTGGCGAGCCGTATCAATCGTTATGTATAGCGTGCTTGGGGGGGACCTCATGTAAAACTTGCATCGGGGCCCACAGCTCCTAAGCTATGCCACTGTGAAGAAGAATAAGAAAATATGCTCTCAGTTCTTATGTAGATTTATAAGCGCCACACCTTGGTATGGTCACCTAATTTTTTAATGTTAGGGACCTATTTATAGGAATTATAAAACTGATTGAATAAGTTTGTCTGTAATCTTACATAGTCCATTGACAGTACTTTGTAATGTTTACTTTATGGATTTCTAAGAAATTATTGAGCAAATATTCTTGTTAAGTAATGGATTCAAACAACTGACTGTATGTGGCACATGGCCAGCAGCTGAGGAAGAGTGCCACATCTTAGAGAATCTCAGTACCCTCCAGCTGCACCCTTCACCCTTCAGCTTTCTTTCAGCCTTCCCTGACTACCTGGAATCTGGATGGATGGACATTGATCTGGCAGTGGCATGTGGTCCGGTATAAGTCATGGAGAGAATCCGAAGACATAACAGCAAATGTTGTTTAGGTGATACCTTTAATGACTAACTGTACAAGATTTCTCTGAAGACCTTAAGCCGGTTAGTGAGCCTTAACACTTTGTGGGCGCAAACCAGGGTGCTAGGGGCTTGATTCACTAAGACAAATTCACTAAGACAAATAGGGTGCCTTATCAGAGATAAGGGGCCTTATCAGAGTTAGCGTGCCTTATCAGAATAGCATAACCAGCACTACGAACTTATGCCTGATAATTGACGATGAGTAGAGCTCTCGTCATTGTCAATTATCATGCATAAGTTCGTAGTGCTCACTATGCTATTCTGATAAGGCACACTGGCCCATATGCAATTCACTTTTTCACCTGAGTTTTCTCCTAGGTGATATTTTTAAACTTCTCAATAAAATGCCTTTTAAGCCACCAGAAAGCAACAAAATACTCAACGTAATTTTTATAGTACTGTTTCACCTACTTTTTGGTACTTTTTTAGTTGAGAAATGCTGAGACGTTATTTTAAATTGGATGTGAAAAATTAACTCCTGGGAGAAAAGTCAGGTGAAAAAGTGAATTGCATATGGCCCCCTAACTCTAATAAGGCCCCTTAACTCTGATAAAGCATGCTAACTCTGATAAGGCCCCTAACTCTAATACGGCTCACTAAGTGGCTTTTCACTCCCTCACTAACACTTAGCGCCGGTTAGTGAATCAAGCCTAGTATGTGTTGCACTGTCCACGTTTTGATTTTAGTGATTTTTCTATTGTAAAAAAGAGGAAATCCTTCTTAGGTTTTTCCATTTTGACTCTGTCTATCTTGAAGCCAATCCTGACATCATTTCCTCCCTTACTCTGTCTGTGTATAATTACCTGAGCCCCTCCCAGCCTTCAGACACTCCCACCCAGCTTTACAGTAGAAAGTGGATTGAGAAATATTGGCCAATCATAGAGGAACAGATGTGTGGGAGGGGACAATAGGAGGGAAAGAGGCTTCAGCCAATCATGCTGCATTAGTTAAGTCTGAGGGGAAAGTAAAGAATGAAAAAAGAAAACCCAGCATGCCCTGCAACTTCCTGAGTGTCAGATGTACCAAATAAGAGCCAGGGAAACTGGGGAATGATGTTTTATGGAGAAGAAAAATAAACTTTTGGATTGCCTGGTTAGCATCCTTATTACTTGTTTACCAGATAAAAATAAAGAATTGATTTTTGATTTTATGCCCAACAGTTAGGCTCCTTTTACACCTTAGCCGCTGCATTGGGCATGCGTTTGCGTTAGTGTGTATTGGTATGCGTTAGTACACGTTGGTGCGCCTTTTTTCCTGAAATGTAATAGAAAACCTTTTTTTTACAATCCCCACACACTGGCATCTGTAAAAAAGAGTACAGTACTTTTTTTTGTGTGAATGACAGCATGTGGGGATAGGTTTTCTATTACATTTCGGGAAAAAAACGTGCTCCACAGGGCTTGGCTCAGTCATTTTACATTCTTTAATGGTAATAGTGGCCTAATGCAATTAGTGCAATCATGTTATATGTTATACAAAAATGACACACACCATTATTTCAACTGAGAAATCTATTGGTAATAAATGAATCATAAAACAAATGGCATTTTACAATAGGGGAAATCCTGCTGTCTCAGTCTTTTTTGGTATTTCCCAGATATTTCTCCAGCTATTTCTCCTGTAAACAGGACACATCACTCTTCTCTTCTTTAATATATGAACATTTTGTATTGTTTCTTTGTATGTTTTATATTAAAGTGAGTTTATTTTTTACAGAAGTACTGACTAGAGTTGGGCCGAACGATTCGCCTGCGAACGGTTCCATGCGAACTTCCGTGGTTCGCGTTCGCGTCCCGCAGGCGAACCTTTGCGGAAGTTCGGTTCGCCCCATAATGCACCATGAGGGTCAACTTTGACCCTCTACATCACAGTCAGCAGGCCCAGTGTAGCCAATTAGGCTACACTAGCCTCTGGAGCCCCACCCCCCTTATATAAGGCAGGCAGCGGCGGCCATTACGGTCACTCGTGTGCCTGCATTAGTGAGAGTAGGGCGAGCTGCTCCAGACTGTCTCTCATAGGGAAAGATTAGTTAGGCTTAGCTTGTTCCTGGCTGCATATCTGTTCTGTGAACCCACCACTGCATACCTGTACTGTGAACCCACCACTGCATACCTGTTCAGTGAACCCAACACTGCATACCTGTTCAGTGAACCTGCCACTGCATACCTGTTCTGTGAACCCACCACTGCATACCTGTTCTGTGAACCCACCACTGCATACCTGTTCTGTGAACCCACCACTGCATACCTGTTGTGTTCAGTGAACCTGCCACTGCATACCTGTTCTGTTCAGTGGACCCGCCACTGTATACCTGTTCAGTGAACCCGCCACTGCATACCTGTTGTGTTCAGTGAACCTGCCACTGCATACCGGTTCTGTGAATCCGCCACTGCATACCTGTTCTGTTCAGTGGACCCGCCACTGTATACCTGTTCTGTTCAGTGAACACGCCACTGTATACCTGTTCAGTGAACCCGCCACTGCATACCTGTTCTGTTCAGTGGACCCGCTACTGTATACCTGTTCTGTTCAGTGAACCCGCCACTGTATACCTGTATTGTTCAGTGAACCCGCCACTGCATACCTGTTCTGTTCAGTGGACCCGCTACTGTATACCTGTTCTGTTCTGTGAACCCGCCACTGTATACCTGTTCTGTTCAGTGAACCCACCACTGTATACCTGTTGTGTTCAGTGAACCCGCCACTGTATACCTGTACTGTTCAGTGAACCCGCCACTGCATACCTGTACTGTTCAGTGAACGCTCCACTGCATACCTGTTGTGTTCAGTGAACCTGCCACTGTATACCTGTACTGTTCAGTGAACCCGCCACTGCATACCTGTACTGTTCAGTGAACCCGCCACTGCATACCTGTTGTGTTCAGTGAACCCGCCACTGCATACCTGTACTGTTCAGTGAACCCGCCACTGCATACCTGTTGTGTTCAGTGAACCCGCCACTGCATACCTGTTGTGTTCAGTGAACCCGCCACTGTATACCTGTACTGTTCAGTGAACCCGCCACTGCATACCTGTTCTGTTCAGTGGACCCGCTACTGTATACCTGTTCTGTTCTGTGAACCCGCCACTGTATACCTGTTCTGTTCAGTGAACCCGCCACTGCATACCTGTTGTGTTCAGTGAACCCGCCACTGTATACCTGTTCTGTTGAGTGAACCCACCACTGTATACCGGTTCTGTTCAGTGGAGCCGCTACTGTATACCGGTTCTGTTCAGTGAACCCGCCACTGCATACCTGTTGTGTTCAGTGAACCCGCCACTGCATACCTGTTGTGTTCAGTGAACCCGCCACTGCATACCTGTACTGTTCAGTGAACCCGCCATTGCATACCTGTTGTGTTCAGTGAACCCGCCACTGCATACCTGTTGTGTTCAGTGAACCTGCCACTGCATACCTGTTTTGTGAATCCGCCACTGCATACCTGTTCTGTTCAGTGGACCCGCCACTGTATACCTGTTCTGTTCAGTGAACACGCCACTGTATACCTGTTCAGTGAACCCGCCACTGCATACCTGTTCTGTTCAGTGGACCCGCTACTGTATACCTGTTCTGTTCAGTGAACCCGCCACTGTATACCTGTACTGTTCAGTGAACCCGCCACTGCATACCTGTTCTGTTCAGTGGACCCGCTACTGTATACCTGTACTGTTCAGTGAACCCGCCACTGTATACCTGTTGTGTTCAGTGAACCCGCCGCTGCATACCTGTTGTGTTCAGTGAACCCGCCACTGTATACCTGTACTGTTCAGTGAACCCACCACTGCATACCTGTACTGTTCAGTGAACCCGCCACTGCATACCTGTTGTGTTCAGTGAACCTGCCACTGTATACCTGTACTGTTCAGTGAACCCACCACTGCATACCTGTACTGTTCAGTGAACCCGCCACTGCATACCTGTACTGTTCAGTGAACCCGCCACTGCATACCTGTTGTGTTCAGTGAACCCGCCACTGCATACCTGTTCTGTTCAGTGAACCTGCCACTGCATACCTGTTCTGTGAACCCGCCACTGTATACCTGTACTGTTCAGTGAACCCGCCACTGCATACCTGTTCTGTTCAGTGGACCCGCTACTGTATACCTGTTCTGTTCAGTGAACCCGCCACTGTATACCTGTACTGTCCAGTGAACCCGCCACTGCATACCTGTTCTGTTCAGTGGACCCGCTACTGTATACCTGTTCTGTTCTGTGAACCCGCCACTGTATACCTGTTCTGTTCAGTGAACCCGCCACTGCATACCTGTTGTGTTCAGTGAACCCGCCACTGTATACCTGTTCTGTTCAGTGAACCCGCCACTGTATACCGGTTCTGTTCAGTGGAGCCGCTACTGTATACCGGTTCTGTTCAGTGAACCCGCCACTGCATACCTGTTGTGTTCAGTGAACCCGCCACTGTATACCTGTACTGTTCAGTGAACCCACCACTGCATACCTATACTGTTCAGTGAACCCGCCACTGCATACCTGTTGTGTTCAGTGAACCTACCACTGTATACCTGTTCTGTTCAGTGGACCCGCTACTGTATACCGGTTCTGTTCAGTGAACCCGCCAATGCATACCTGTACTGTTCAGTGAACCCGCCACTGTATACCTGTACTGTTCAGTGAACCCGCCACTGCATACCTGTTGTGTTCAGTGAACCTGCCACTGTATACCTGTTCTGTTCAGTGAACCCATCTATATACAAATGATCCGCACACCAAATAGTAATTGCTCAAAGATTAAATTGTATTAGAAAAATAAAGCACAAGAAAATCACAAGCATATGAGGCTGGTATAGCCTGTTAACATCAACAGCTTTTAACACAATGGTTATACACAATACATAGAGATTACAACAGGTTCACAAAAGCAACAGATATAATGTTTATGCTGAGTCCATAAATTGAGGCAATGATACAAACTAGATGTGTCTAAAGGACCAGCAATAGCAACACATTCCAAGTGGAACCTCGCTCATAAGTCCAAAAACCCTGCTTTAGGGTTTTTGGACTTATGAGCGAGGTTCCACTTGGAATGTGTTGCTATTGCTGGTCCTTTAGACACATCTAGTTTGTATCATTGCCTCAATTTATGGACTCAGCATAAACATTATATCTGTTGCTTTTGTGAACCTGTTGTAATCTCTATGTATTGTGTATAACCATTGTGTTAAAAGCTGTTGATGTTAACAGGCTATACCAGCCTCATATGCTTGTGATTTTCTTGTGCTTTATTTTTCTAATACAATTTAATCTTTGAGCAATTACTATTTGGTGTGCGGATCATTTGTATATAGATTTAGTAACTTATGGCTGTGGTCCAATCCACGATCCAGCACCCATGTTAGCTTTATAAAAGTTTATTGCTATTTATGCAAATTTGTGCATCAGGTGTGCATACCTTTCTTTGATTAACTGTTCAGTGAACCCGCCACTGTATACCTGTTCAGTGAACCCGCCACTGCATACCTGTTCTGTTCAGTGAACCCGCCACTGTATACCTGTTCTGTTCAGTGAACCCGCCACTGTATACCTGTTCTGTTCAGTGAACCCACCGCATCAGTGCGCATACCTGTGCAGTTAAGTGAACCCACCTACCTACGTGAGTGCACGCAGTGTGATATAACACTCCGTGCAAACCCGATATGGACAAAACAGGTAGAGGAAGAGGTAGTGCCAGAGCCAGAGGAAGGCAACCCGGCAGGTCTGCGCGAGGTCGTGTAAATGTAATTTCGTGTGGACCTGGCCCACAGTACAGTGCTCGGAAGAAGGCACGTCCCATCACCTCCCAAGATTGTCAGGACGTGGTTGAGTATTTAGCGACACAGAACACCTCATCTTGCTCAGCCACCAGCGCTACTACTAGCACCACTTCCGCTGCATTTGACACTTCGCAAGAATTATTTAGTGTTGAAATCACTGATGCACAGCCATTGTTGTTACAGCCAGATGAATTTTCACCAGCTCATATGTCTGAGTTACGCTGCAAAACTATGGATGTAACGTGAAAGGAGGATGAAGGACCTACTGATGGTGCATGTTTGGATTTGTCTGAGGCAAGCGAAGCTGGGCAGGATGATTACGATGATGACGATGATAGGGATCCTCTGTATGTTCCCAATAGAGAAGATGAAGAGGGGGACAGTTCAGAGGGGGAGTCAGAGAGTAGTAGGAGGAGAGAAGTTGCTGAAAGAAGCTGGGGCAGCTCTTCGTCAGAAACAGCTGGTGGCAGTGTCCGGCACCATGTATCGCCACCTATGTACAGCCAGCCAACTTGCCCTTCAGCATCAGCTGCTGAGGTCCCCATAGTGCCCACATCCCAGGGTGGCTCAGCGGTGTGGAAATTTTTTAATGTGTGTGCCTCAGATCGGAGCAAAGCCATCTGTTCGCTCTGCCAACAAAAATTGAGCCGTGGAAAGGCCAACACTCACGTAGGGACAAGTGCCTTACGAAGGCACCTGGAGAAAAGGCACAAACAGCAATGGGATGGCCACCTGAGCAAAAGCAGCAGCAGCACACAAAAGAAAAGTCACCCTCCTTCTCCTCTTTCTCCTTCAGGTGCATCATCTGCTTCTGCCGCTTTCTCCCTTCCACCTTCACAGGCACCCTCCTCCACTCCGCCTCTGCCCTTGAGCGGTTCCTGCTCCTCTGCCCACAGCAGCAGTCAGGTGTCCGTGAAGGAAATGTTTGAGCGGAAGAAGCCAATTTCGGCCAGTCACCCCCTTGCCCGGCGTCTGACAGCTGGCGTGGTGGAACTGTTAGCTCGCCAGCTGTTACCATACCGGCTAGTGGACTCTGAGGCCTTCCGTAAATTTGTGGCCATCGGAACACCACAGTGGAAGATGCCAGGCCGCACTTATTTTTCGAGAAAGGCCATACCCCAACTGCACCGTGAAGTTGAGAGGCAAGTGGTGTCATCTT
This sequence comes from Hyperolius riggenbachi, assembly GCF_040937935.1. Taxonomy (NCBI): domain Eukaryota; kingdom Metazoa; phylum Chordata; class Amphibia; order Anura; family Hyperoliidae; genus Hyperolius; species Hyperolius riggenbachi. The sequence continues at coordinate 114,628,490 of NC_090647.1, read as the reverse complement.
TTGCGAAGAGCGTTGGGTCAAGGGTACACCTGACCACGGATGCCTGGTCTGCCAAGCACGGGCAGGGCCGCTACATTACGTACACAGCCCATTGGGTCAACCTGGTGGTGAACGATGGCAAGCAGGGCGCAGCGGACTAAATTGTGACACCTCCACGGCTTGCAGGCAGGCCTCCTGCCACCTCCTCTCCTCCTGCTACATGCTCTTCGCTGTCCTCCTCCTCCTTGGCTGAGTGGCAGTTCTCCTCTCCAGCTACACAGCCCCAGCTCCGCAGGGCCTATGCTGCATGCCAGGTACGACGGTGTCACGCCATCTTAGACATGTCTTGTCTCAAAGCGGAGAGTCACACTGGAGCAGCTCTCCTGGCTGCTCTTAAGAAACAGGTGGATGAGTGGCTGACCCCGCACCACCTGGAGATAGGCAACGTGGTGTGCGACAACGGCAGCAATCTGCTTGCCGCTTTGCATATGGGGAAGCTGACACACATACCCTGCATGGCACATGTCATGAATCTAGTTGTTCAAAGATTTGTGGCAAAGTACCCTGGCTTAGCGGATGTCCTGAAGCAGGCCAGGAAGTTCTGTGGGCATTTGAGGCGGTCTTACACAGCCATGGCACGCTTTGCGGAAATTCAGCGGAAAAACAACATGCCGGTGAGACGCCTCATTTGCGATAGCCCGACTCGCTGGAATTCGACCCTGCTCATGTTCTCCCGCCTGCTAGAACAGAAGAAAGCCGTCACCCACTACCTCTACAACTACAGTAGAATGAAACAGTCTGGGAAGATGGGGATGTTCTGGCCCGACAACTGGACACTGATGAAAAATGCATGCAGGCTCATGCGGCCGTTTGAGGAGGTGACCAACCTGGTGAGCCGCAGTGAGGGCACCATCAGCGACTTAATTCCCTACGCTTACTTCTTGGAGCGTGCTGTGCGTAGAGTGGCGGATGAAGCTGCGAATGAGCGTGACCAGGAACCGTTACGGCAGGAACAGGCATGGGACCAATTTTTATCAGACCCAGCTGTTTCCTCAACACCTGTGGCAGCACAGAGGGGGGAGGAGGAGGAAGAAGAGAAGTCGTGTGCAGAAGATGAGTCAGACTCAGAGGATGATCAGCAAGGTGTTTCTTTGGGGGAGGAGGAGGAGGAGGGGACGGCGGCAGGAGAACACCCGCAGCAGGCGTCGCCGGGGGCTTGTGCTGCTCAACCTTCCCGTGGTATAGTTCGCGGCTGGGGGGAGGAGGTTGACTTACATGACGTCACTGAGGAAGAGCAAGAGGAGATGGAGGGTACTGGATCCGACTTTGTGCTGATGTCGTCTTTTATGCTGTCCTGCCTGTTGAGGGACCCCCGTATAAAAAAACCTCAAGGGGAATGAGCTGTACTGGGTGGCCACACTACTAGACCCTCGGTACAGGCACAAAGTGGCGGACCTGTTACCAACTCACCTGAAGGTGGAAAGGATGCAGCACATGCAGAACCAGCTGTCAACTATGCTTTACAATGCCTTTAAGGGTGATGTGACAGCACAACGCCAGCAAGGTACCACTGCCACTAATCCTCCTCCCGTGTCCACGCAGTCAAAGACAGGATGCTCCAGCGATCTCATGGTGATGTCGGACATGCGGACGTTCTTTAGTCCAACGCCTCGCCGTAGCCCTTCCGGATCCACCCTCCACCAATGCCTGGAACGGCAGGTAGCCGACTACCTGGCCTTAAGTGTGGATGTAGACACTGCTGTGAACAGCGATGAGGAACCCTTGAACTACTGGGTGCGCAGGCTTGACTTGTGGCCAGAGCTGTCCCAATTTGCCATCCAACTTCTCTCCTGCCCTGCCGCAAGCGTCCTGTCAGAAAGGACCTTCAGCGCAGCTGGAGGCATTGTCACTGAGAAGAGAAGTCGCCTAAGTCACAAAAGTGTTAAGTACCTCACCTTTATCAAAATAAATGAGGCATGGATCCCGGAGGGCTGCTGCTCGCCCCAAGACTAAGTCAGTCCCCGCACACACAGCATCTCTGCCTGCACGCCGTGTGACTGGCTGCCTGGCCTGCCCCAAGAAGACTAAGTCGCTCCCAGTCCCTCCACACAGCATGTCTGCCTGCAGGCCGCTTGACTACCTTCTCCGCCACCACCAACAGGGTCCGGGACTCCAGGCGGATTGCTGAATTTTTTAGGCCGCTGCTAGCAGCGGCCGCTGTAATAATTTTTCTGGTTCGTGTACATGACTGCCTAATTTTTCTGGCTGCACTGCGGGCAGCTGCAACAACAAAAGAAAAGGCATGTACATGCGCCCATTCCCCTTCGTGATCATTACCTTGCCGTGGTGAAGGGGCTTGCGTATCACAATGAAGCAATGACCGGCGCCTAGATGAGTGTCTCGGGGGGCACACAAAAGATAATAAGGTCGTTGCTTCATTGTGGTCAGACCAAATTTGATCAGCTGGACAGTCACTGTTCTGTCATTCAGCTACATCAGCCAGGCGACCATATGGGCTGTAAAGCCACCAAAACCTGCACTCTCGCCATGGTGCGCACCAGTCCAGCACGGCCGTCATTACACAAACAGCTGTTTGCGGTGCGTTACACGGTGAGTTTGGTGTGTCAGTGTGAAGCAGTACCTTAATTACACTCCCTGATTGATGTATACACATGCAAGATGTTTTAAAGCACTTTAGGCCTGTCATTTAGCATTCAATGTGATTTCTGCCCTTAAAACGCTGCTTTGCGTCAAATCCAGATTTTTCCCGGGGACTTTTGGCGTGTATCCCACTCCGCCATGCCCCCCTCCAGGTGTTAGACCCCTTGAAACATCTTTTCCATCACTTTTGTGGCCAGCATAATTTTTTTTTTTCAAAGTTCACATCCCCATTGAAGTCTATTGCGGTTCGCGAACTTTAACGCAAACCGAACGTTCCGCGAAAGTTCGCAAACCTGGTTCGCGAACCTAAAATCGGAGGTTCGGCCCAACTCTAGTACTGACTGTAAAGAATAAAAGAGGTGGTTGACACAGAATGGGGGCATGGAACACAATGTTGGACCACTTGGGAGGGAGCTGAGGCCAATACTAAAAAAAATTATAAAGTGCAGTTTGTTACCAATATGCAACTACTGTATACGTTTTTGTAGAGTTTTTTGTGATGCTCCCTGTCACGTGGCTATGCCTTAATTATTCCCTTCTCTTTCCTAGTGCCTAACCCTAACCTCTCCCCATCACACACCACTTTCTGCCACCTAACCCTAAGATCCTAACTCTAAATGTTAAATAACCCCCTCCTTTCTCACCCAGTTCCCCTTAAAGTGGTCTGAAACTCATAACATTCAATAAAAATGTGTTTTCCTACTTTTTATTACTCATACAGTTATCATATTTGCTTAAAGGGACTCCGAGCTCTACTTAAAAAGTAAAATAGTACTCACCGAGGGCTTTCTTTAGTCCAGCGCTGGTCGGGAGGTCCCACGACGGCGTCCTGGCTCCTCTCCTAGGCCCCGCTCCGGAATGGCTGACCGGCCGCAGCTCGGGCGACACTCTGCTGAGTTTCAGGCTGTTCCTTCCGCGTATGACGCGGCTGACGTCACACGCCGGCCGCCTCGCGTCATCACGGCGGCCGGCGTGGCAGTACGGCGCATGCGCGATTAAAGCACGCATGCGCCGTACTGCCACGCCGGCCGCCGTGATGACGCGAGGCGGCCGGCGTGTGACGTCAGCCGCGTCATAAGCGGAAGAAGGAGCCCGACACTCAGCAGAGTGTCGCCCAGGCTGCCGCCGTCCAGCCATTCCGGAGCGGGGCCTAGGAGAGGAGCCAGGACGCCGTCGTGGGGCCTCACGACCAGCGCTGGACTAAAGAAAGCCCCTGGTGAGTACTATTTTACTTTTTAAGTAGAGCTCGGAGTCCCTTTAAGTGCATAAGTAATATTGTCTGTTTACAAATTACAAGTTTCCAAAGTGTAGTTTATCGTACCTTGAAAGCTGGCATTGCATTTTATTCAAACTGCATTTTATTACATATGAACATCTTCTAATGAGCTTTTCTGAACTGTGTGTGGGTGTCTGTGTGTGTGCGTGCGTGCGTACGTGCGTACGTGCGTGCGTGTGTGTGTGTGTGTGTCTGAAGCACAGAGAGCTCCTTTTCACTTATTAGACTGTGTTTACACACATTGTAACAAGATTGGAATGTAAACAAAGATACTGTTATCTACAGTTTGGTTGCAGATTGAAGCTGAATAGCAGGACAAAATGCTTTTGTTTCATTTCATTTCACTTCAGTGATGTTCTGCTAAAAAAAAAAAATTCTGGGATAGTAGCTTTTAAGCTGTGAGGAATCTTTTAGAGCAAAGTGGAAGTGCTGGCTTTCAGACCACTTTACAATTTTCCATCAGATCAGATCTATTCAATGGATCTATTAGATAATTTCCAACTGGTCCAATCGGATTGCGATAGATTTTGCAATACATTTTGGGTACTTATCAATGCAAAATCTCAAAATTGATCTGAAACAATTTGGACATCTACACACGATGCAATTTCTTATCAGATTACCGGTTGATCTTATGGAAAATTGTATCATGCAGATGAGGCCTAACACTGAGGCCCATATGCAATTAAGGTTTTCTCCTGAGTTTTCATGTAGGAGATACATTTTCATCTTCTGTTTAAAAGAATGTTTAGCACTTTGCAGTTGAAAAAGTACCACAAAGTAAGTGAAAAAGTACTACTGAAATTATGTTGATATTTTCTTGCTTGCTGATGGTTTAACCACTTAATTCTATCTGGATGACTATTTGCTGGACGCTTATACACATCCAGTGTCTCTGGGAAAGTAGCTCACTGCAGGGGAGTGGAGGATCGGTTTGTCCCAGCGTGGGCACAGGACGTCTGCAGGGGGCCAGTAGAAGCCTCGGGTAACTTAAACTCCCCCTCCCCTCAGTTAAGGTTCGCTTTCATCCATGAATAAAGATTAATAAAAAAAATCCCCCACTCCCTCCCCCCCTTCCCAGCTACCAAAAACAAAAAAACTCAACCAACAGTTAAAAAAAAAAATAAGTACTTGCCTCAGGGACTCAGCTTTTTTAATATGTCATGAGGAATTATTACTGTTATTTTAGTGAATAAGAGCTTGTAGTTATTAAATGGATAAAAAAAAAATTCACCTTTATTTCCAATCAATATCTTGTGGTTGTTTTGGTAAGCTGAAGTGGAAAGAGATCAAAGAAGGTGGCAGGTGGGACCCTTGATACCCACTAGACTTGATACTAGGCTTGATACCCACTAGGTTGCCTGGTGGCTGCTGCTACCTTATGTGTTTGCAGTTTTTCTATACCTCTCACTGCTTCCTTTTTGACCACCTAAGCTATTGCCTAACCTTATATGTGATACTTACTCATATGCTGGAATTATCTAGTTACAATTATTTACTATATCCAGGATTCTCTGGTGATACTTACTTATATATTCATGTATCTGTGACTATCTGCTCAATTAGCATTGTTAATGCTTTGCTGCATTCTTGGGAGGTTAAAACCTTCTTCTGGTACATTTTCAGGAAGGAAACAACATTTACAACATCAATTTTGACCTGGATATGTGAGAAATGTTGGCCATACATAGAATAGTAATGACCCGATCAGACTCATGATCTATACTGATTATCCACAACATAACCACTGACAGATTAATTTCAGACACTGTTGACTTTGCCATCAGTGGTAAGCTTGAACTCTCCCAAGGTGTAGAGTCTAAATGGTTCTGGGTCCTCAACGAGCACCCTACAATGGATGATGAGCTGCTACACCTAGTGGCCAAGGGATTACTTTGCTGCTTGGTATCCACCAGGTCGCACCCCTGAGATTGTCCCACCAGTGGTGAGAAAGAACAGGTGATGCTGCAATATGAAGCCATTCCAGGTACAAGCTGGGTTCAGGGCAGGCAGAGTTCATGTATAGTTCATGTGTAGGGTCACAGTCCAAGGTCAAGGACAGGCAATGTTCACGGTCATGTCACAAGCCAAGGTCACGGGCAGGTGGATATGAAGCATAAACAAAGTAACAGGCCAAGGTCAAGTTAGGAGTAGAGTTGGGCCGAACCTCCGATTTTAGGTTCGCGAACCGGGTTCGCGAACTTTCGCGGAACGTTCGGTTCGCGTTAAAGTTCGCGAACCGCAATAGACTTCAATGGGGATGCGAACTTTGAAAAAAAAAAATAATTATGCTGGCCACAAAAGTGATGGAAAAGATGTTTCAAGGGGTCTAACACCTGGAGGGGGGCATGGCGGAGTGGGATACACGCCAAAAGTCCCCGGGAAAAATCTGGATTTGACGCAAAGCAGCGTTTTAAGTGCAGAAATCACATTGAATGCTAAATGACAGGCCTAAAGTGCTTTAAAACATCTTGCATGTGTATACATCAATCAGGTAGTGTAATTAAGGTACTGCTTCACACTGACACACCAAACTCACCGTGTAACGCACCGCAAACAGCTGTTTGTACTAGTGACGGCCGTGCTGGACTGGTGCGCACCATGGCGAGAGTGCAGGTTTTGGTGGCTTTACAGCCCATATGGTCGGCCTGGCTGATGTAGCTGAATGACAGAACAGTGACTGTCCAGCTGATCAAATTTGGTCTGACCACAATGAAGCAACGACCTTATTATCTTTTGTGTGCCCCCCGAGACACTCATCTAGGCGCCGGTCATTGCTTCATTGTGATACGCAAGCCCCTTCACCACGGCAAGGTAATGATCACGAAGGGGAATGGGCGCATGTACATGCCTTTTCTTTTGTTGTTGCAGCTGCCCTCAGTGCAGCCAGAAAAATTAGGCAGTCATGTACACGCACCATAAAAATTATTACAGCGGCCGCTGCTAGCAGCGGCCTAAAAAATTCAGCAATCCGCCTGGAGTCCCGGACCCTGTTGGTGGTGGCGGAGAAGGTAGTGAAGCGGCCTGCAGGCAGACATGCTGTGTGGAGGGACTGGGAGCGACTTAGTCTTTTTGGGGCAGGCCAGGCAGCCAGTCACACGGCGTGCAGGCAGAGATGCTGTGTGTGCGGGGACTGACTTAGTCTTGGGGCGGGCAGCAGCCCTCCGGGATCCATGCCTCATTCATTTTGATAAAGGTGAGGTACTTAACACTTTTGTGACTTAGGCGACTTCTCTTCTCTGTGACAATGCCTCCAGCTGCGCTGAAGGTCCTTTTTGAGAGGACGCTTGCGGCAGGGCAGGAGAGAAGTTGGATGGCAAATTGGGACAGCTCTGGCCACAGGTCAAGCCTGCGCACCCAGTAGTTCAAGGGTTCCTCATCGCTGTTCACAGCAGTGTCTACATCCACACTTAAGGCCAGGTAGTCGGCTACCTGCCGGTCGAGGCGTTGGTGGAGGGTGGATCCGGAAGGGCTACGGCGAGGCGTTGGACTAAAGAACGTCCGCATGTCCGACATCACCATGAGATCGCTGGAGCGTCCTGTCTTTGACTGCGTGGACACGGGAGGAGGATTAGTGGCAGTGGTACCTTGCTGGCGTTGTGCCGTCACATCACCCTTAAAGGCATTGTAAAGCATAGTTGACAGCTGGTTCTGCATGTGCTGCATCCTTACCACCTTCCGGTGAGTTGGTAACAGGTCCGCCACTTTGTGCCTGTACCGAGGGTCTAGTAGTGTGGCCACCCAGTACAGCTCATTCCCCTTGAGGTTTTTTATACGGGGGTCCCTCAACAGGCAGGACAGCATAAAAGACGACATCTGCACAAAGTCGGATCCAGTACCCTCCATCTCCTCTTGCTCTTCCTCAGTGACGTCAGGTAAGTCAACCTCCTCCCCCCAGCCGCGAACAATACCACGGGAAGGTTGAGCAGCACAAGCCCCCTGCGACGCCTGCTGCGGTTGTTCTCCTGCCGCTGTCCCCTCCTCCTCCTCCTCCTCCTCCCCCAAAGAAACACCTTGCTCATCATCCTCTGAGTCTGACTCGTCTTCTGCACACGACCTCTCTTCTTCCTCCTCCTCCCCCCTCTGTGCTGCCGCAGGTGTTGAGGAAACAGCTGGGTCTGATGAAAATTGGTCCCATGCCTGTTCCTGCCGTAACGGTTCCTGGTCACGCTCATTCGCAGCTTCATCCGCCACTCTACGCACAGCACGCTCCAAGAAGTACGCGTAGGGAATTAAGTCGCTGATGGTGCCCTCACTGCGGCTCACCAGGTTGGTCACCTCCTCAAACGGCCGCATGAGCCTGCATGCATTTTTCATCAGTGTCCAGTTGTCGGGCCAGAACATCCCCATCTTCCCAGACTGTTTCGTTCTACTCCAGTTGTAGAGGTACTGGGTGACGGCTTTCTTCTGTTCTAGCAGGCGGGAGAACATGAGCAGGGTCGAGTTCCAGCGAGTGGGGCTATCGCAAATGAGGCGTCTCACCGGCATGTTGTTTTTACGCTGAATTTCTGCAAATCGTGCCATGGCTGTGTAAGAGCGCCTCAAATGCCCACAGAACTTCCTGGCCTGCTTCAGGACATCCGCTAAGCCAGGGTACTTTGCCACAAATCTTTGAACCACTAGATTCATGACATGTGCCATGCAGGGTATGTGTGTCAGCTTCCCCATATGCAAAGCGGCAAGCAGATTGCTGCCGTTGTCGCACACCACGTTGCCTATCTCCAGGTGGTGCGGGGTCAGCCACTCATCCACCTGTTTCTTAAGAGCAGCCAGGAGAGCTGCTCCAGTGTGACTCTGCGCTTTGAGACAAGCCATGTCTAAGATGGCGTGACACCGTCGTACCTGGCATGCAGCATAGGCCCTGCAGAGCTGGGGCTGTGTAGCTGGAGAGGAGAACTGCCACTCAGCCAAGGAGGAGGAGGAGGACAGCGAAGAGCATGTAGCAGGAGGAGAGGAGAGGAGGTGGCAGGAGGCCTGCCTGCAAGCCGTGGAGGTGTCACAATTTGGTCCGCCGCTTTCTGCTTGCCATCGTTCACCACCAGGTTCACCCAATGGGCTGTGTAGGTAATGTAGCGGCCCTGCCCGTGCTTGGCAGACCAGCCATCCGTGGTCAGGTGTACCCTTGACCCAACGCTCTTCGCAAGAGATGACACCACTTGCCTCTCAACTTCACGGTGCAGTTGGGGTATGGCCTTTCTCGAAAAATAAGTGCGGCCTGGCATCTTCCACTGCGGTGTTCCGATGGCCACAAATTTACGGAAGGCCTCAGAGTCCACCAGCCGGTATGGTAACAGCTGGCGAGCTAACAGTTCCGCCACGCCAGCTGTCAGACGCCGGGCAAGGGGGTGACTGGCCAAAAGTGGCTTCTTCCGCTCAAACATTTCCTTCACGGACACCTGACTGCTGCTGTGGGCAGAGGAGCAGGAACCGCTCAAGGGCAGAGGCGGAGTGGAGGAGGGTGCCTGTGAAGGTGCAAAGGAGAAAGCGGCAGAAGCAGATGATGCACCTGAAGGAGGAAGAGGAGAAGGAGGGTGACTTTTCTTTTGTGTGCTGCTGCTGCTTTTGCTCAGGTGGCCATCCCATTGCTGTTTGTGCCTTTTCTCCAGGTGCCTTCGTAAGGCACTTGTCCCTACGTGAGTGTTGGCCTTTCCACGGCTCAATTTTTGTTGGCAGAGCGAACAGATGGCTTTGGTCCGATCTGAGGCACACACATTAAAAAATTTCCACACCGCTGAGCCACCCTGGGATGTGGGCACTATGGGGACCTCAGCAGCTGATGCTGAAGGGCAAGTTGGCTGGCTGTACATAGGTGGCGATACATGGTGCCGGACTCTGCCACCAGCTGTTTCTGACGAAGAGCTGCCCCAGCTTCTTTCAGCAACTTCTCTCCTCCTACTACTCTCTGACTCCCCCTCTGAACTGTCCCCCTCTTCATCTCCTCTATTGGGAACATACAGAGGATCCCTATTACCGTCATCATCGTAGTCATCCTGCCCAGCTTCGCTTGCCTCAGACAAATCCAAACTTGCACCATCAGTAGGTCCTTCATCCTCCTGACACGTTACATCCATAGTGTTGCCGCGTAACTCAGACATATTAGCTGGTGAAAATTCATCTGGCTGTAACAACAATGGCTGTGCATCAGTGATTTCAACACTAAATAATTCTTGCGAAGTGTCAAATGCAGCGGAAGTGGTGCTAGTAGTAGCGCTGGTGGCTGAGCAAGATGAGGTGTTCTGTGTCGCTAAATACTCAACCACGTCCTGACAATCTTGGGAGGTGATGGGACATGCCTTCTTCCGAGCACTGTACTGTGGGCCAGGTCCACACGAAATTACATTTACACGACCTCGCGCAGACCTGCCGGGTGGCCTTCCTCTGCCTCTGCCACTACCTCTTCCTCTTCCTCTACCTGTTTTGTCCATATTGGGTATGCACGGAGTGGTATATCACACTGCGTGCACTCACGTAGGTAGGTGGGTTCACTTAACTGCACAGGTATGCGCACTGATGCGGTGGGTTCACTGAACAGAACAGGTATACAGTGGCGGGTTCACAGAACAGGTATGCAGTGGCAGGATCACTGAACACAATAGGTATGCAGTGGCGTGTTCACTAAACAGGTATACAGTGGCGGGTCCACTGAACAGAACAGGTATACAGTGGCGGGTTCACAGAACAGGTATACAGTGGCGGGTCCACTGAACAGAACAGGTATACAGTGGCGGGTCCACTGAACAGAACAGGTATACAGTGGCGGGTCCACTGAACAGAACAGGTATACAGTGGCGGGTCCACTGAACAGAACAGGTATACAGTGGCGGGTTCACAGAACAGGTATACAGTGGCGGGTCCACTGAACAGAACAGGTATACAGTGGCGGGTTCACAGAACAGGTATGCAGTGGCAGGATCACTGAACACAATAGGTATGCAGTGGCGTGTTCACTAAACAGGTATACAGTGGCGGGTCCACTGAACAGAACAGGTATACAGTGGCGGGTCCACTGAACAGAACAGGTATACAGTGGCGGGTCCACTGAACAGAACAGGTATACAGTGGCGGGTCCACTGAACAGAACAGGTATACAGTGGCGGGTCCACTGAACAGAACAGGTATACAGTGGCGGGTTCACAGAACCGGTATGCAGTGGCAGGATCACTGAACACAATAGGTATGCAGTGGCGTGTTCACTAAACAGGTATACAGTGGCGGGTCCACTAAACAGAACAGGTATACAGTGGCGGGTCCACTGAACAGAACAGGTATACAGTGGCGGGTCCACTGAACAGAACAGGTATACAGTGGCGGGTCCACTGAACAGAACAGGTATACAGTGGCGGGTTCACAGAACAGGTATGCAGTGGCAGGATCACTGAACACAATAGGTATGCAGTGGCGTGTTCACTAAACAGGTATACAGTGGCGGGTCCACTGAACAGAACAGGTATACAGTGGCGGGTTCACAGAACAGGTATACAGTGGCGGGTCCACTGAACAGAACAGGTATACAGTGGAGGGTCCACTGAACAGAACAGGTGTACAGTGGCGGGTCCACTGAACAGAACAGGTATACAGTGGCGGGTCCACTGAACAGAACAGGTATACAGTGGCGGGTTCACAGAACAGGTATACAGTGGCGGGTCCACTGAACAGAACAGGTATACAGTGGCGGGTTCACAGAACAGGTATGCAGTGGCAGGATCACTGAACACAATAGGTATGCAGTGGCGTGTTCACTAAACAGGTATACAGTGGCGGGTCCACTGAACAGAACAGGTATACAGTGGCGGGTCCACTGAAACAGAACAGGTATACAGTGGCGGGTCCACTGAACAGAACAGGTATACAGTGGCGGGTTCACAGAACAGGTATACAGTGGCGGGTCCACTGAACAGAACAGGTATACAGTGGCGGGTTCACAGAACAGGTATGCAGTGGCAGGATCACTGAACACAATAGGTATGCAGTGGCGTGTTCACTAAACAGGTATACAGTGGCGGGTCCACTGAACAGAACAGGTATACAGTGGCGGGTTCACTGAACAGGTATACAGTGGCGGGTCCACTGAACAGAACAGGTATACAGTGGCGGGTTCACAGAACAGGTATGCAGTGGCAGGATCACTGAACACAATAGGTATGCAGTGGCGTGTTCACTAAACAGGTATACAGTGGCGGGTCCACTGAACAGAACAGGTATACAGTGGCGGGTCCACTGAACAGAACAGGTATACAGTGGCGGGTCCACTGAACAGAACAGGTATACAGTGGCGGGTTCACAGAACAGGTATACAGTGGCGGGTCCACTGAACAGAACAGGTATACAGTGGCGGGTTCACAGAACAGGTATGCAGTGGCAGGATCACTGAACACAATAGGTATGCAGTGGCGTGTTCACTAAACAGGTATACAGTGGCGGGTCCACTGAACAGAACAGGTATACAGTGGCGGGTTCACTGAACAGGTATACAGTGGCGGGTCCACTGAACAGAACAGGTATACAGTGGCGGGTTCACAGAACAGGTATGCAGTGGCAGGTTCACTGAACACAACAGGTATGCAGTGGCAGGTTCACTGAACACAACAGGTATGCAGTGGCGGGTTCACTGAACAGGTATACAGTGGCGGGTCCACTGAACAGAACAGGTATACAGTGGCGGGTCCACTGAACAGAACAGGTATACAGTGGCGGGTCCACTGAACAGAACAGGTATACAGTGGCGGGTTCACAGAACAGGTATACAGTGGCGGGTCCACTGAACAGAACAGGTATACAGTGGCGGGTTCACAGAACAGGTATGCAGTGGCAGGATCACTGAACAGGTATGCAGTGGCAGGATCACTGAACAGGTATGGAGTGGCAGGATCACAGTACAGGTATGCAGTGGGCTGAGGGCTCACTGAACAGAACAGGTATGCAGTGGCAGGATCACTGAACAGGTATGGAGTGGCAGGATCACAGTACAGGTATGCAGTGGGCTGAGGGCTCACTGAACAGAACAGGTATGCAGTGGCAGGATCACTGAACAGGTATGCAGTGGCAGGATCACTGAACAGGTATGCAGTGGCAGGATCACAGTACAGGTATGCAGTGGGCTGAGGGCTCACTGAACAGAACAGGTATGCAGTGGCAGGATCACTGAACAGGTATGGAGTGGCAGGATCACAGTACAGGTATGCAGTGGGCTGAGGGCTCACTGAACAGAATAGGTATGCAGTGGCAGGATCACTGAACAGGTATGCAGTGGCAGGATCACTGAACAGGTATGCAGTGGCAGGATCACAGTACAGGTATGCAGTGGGCTGAGGGCTCACTGAACAGAACAGGTATGCAGCCAGGAAGAAGTTAAGCCTAACTAATCTTTCCCTATATGAGAGACTGCAGCAGCTCGCCCTACTCTCTAATGGCCGCCGCTGCCTGCCTTATATAAGGGGGGGTGGGGCTCCAGGGGCTAGTGTAGCCTAATTGGCTACACTGGGCCTGCTGACTGTGATGTAGAGGGTCAAAGTTGACCCTCAGTGCATTATGGGGCGAACCGAACTTCTTCCGCAAAAGGTTCGCGTGCGGTACCCGCACGCGAACCACCTACGTTCGCGCGAACCACGTTCGCCGGCGAACCGTTCGGCCCAACTCTAGTTAGGAGCTCAACAGGGTCAGGCAGGCAAAGACACTAGAACACCAGGTCAGGGCTAACCCAAGCTGAGAGAGAGCAATAAACACTGAGTGCTTAAAGCAGCAGGCTTTTGTGGGCAAGAATATGGTATTTTGTACATGTATAGCATGCATGCTGGAAAGGTGTAATGTTGTATGTCAGTGTTTCTCAAACCTATCCTCATGACTGCCCAACGGTGCATGTTTTGCAGGCAACCTCATCTATGCACAGGTGGAGTAATTAGTGTCTCAGCTAGGTGGATTCCATGTAGCTGAGACACTAATTACCCCACCTGTGCACAGGTGAGGTTGCCTGCAAAACATGCACCATTGGGGAGTCATGAGGACAGGTTTGAGAAACACTGTTGTATGCCATTATGCCGTAAGGTGTTATACACTTAAGCACATAAAGTCATGAACAGCCTTATGAGCAGAACAGTTGATAGTGGTGAGCATGACAATAATATAGATTATAACATAAAATGGCACCTTTCCAGGAATGAGGTATATTGGGCAGCAAATGAACAATAAGTTCTTGAAGGTGATATATTGGAAGCAGGAAAATTAGGTAAACATATCTGACACTTTAAAATGTATCTTAATAGTAGGGTGAGGACAAGTGGTGGCGATTACCCTAAAGCTCATAACTTAATGAAATGCTTGCACTTTACATTTTAATAGTTTCACCAACTGACTTAGGATAAAAAAAAACTTTTATAGACTGGAGAATGGGGAAACTAGCTGGGCTTTGCTATTACCTCAAAAAGTTGGCAGCACTGACTTCAAAGTATAAAGCTGAGAATGAAACCAATAAAATGATCTTGAAATTTCACACAGAGGCCCATATGCAATTCACTTTTTCACCTGAGTTTTCTCCCAGATGATATTTTCACAACTTGTAAATAAAATGCCTTTTACACCATCAGCAAGCAACAAATACTCAAAATAATTTTGGCTGTACATTGTCACCTTATTTTTGCTACTTTTTGCATCGCAAAGTGCTAAAAAGTTATTTTAAAACAACGATGAAAAATTATCTCCTAGGAGAAAACTCAAGTGAAAAAGTGAATTGCATATGGGCCAGAGTGGGTAACTGAAATTTGTAAGTCAGCTCGACACTTGACCTGGTCTAATATGGTATCAATGCAGTAGAATAAGATCCAGAGCACACAGCAGTGGTCAATAATTATCTTTCAGAACTTGTCTACATACATTGTACGGTAGATGCAACACTTGCCTCACCGCCTCTTCTAATTTGGTCAGAATTTAGTCAAATAAACTCCAACAGAATTACTACACATCTATATACATGTAGTGTAATAGAGTAGGCTGTCCCACCGTGCCTCTAGTAAAACTATCTAAATGCAAGTAAAATATGCCCCACACAGCAATGCCAACAATTGGCTTCCCCTACAAATGTTCTCTCCAACTTAGTATCTGCCTGATGCTGAATATGTGTGTTGGGCTGGCCGGTTGCTTGACCTCAGACAACCAGTGCAAAATTAACACTAACTGCAGCTCCCCCCCCCCCCCCCCCTTCCCGGGGAGAGTGATGTTCTGGAGAAACAATTCACTCAACCTCTAGGTGCAGTCTGCAACACTTCCTGCAGCTCCCAGAAGCTTTCCCATATGACTTCAGAAGCGTGCATGCGACCCGACGCAGGCCACATGACACGCCAGGTGTTTTATAAGACGGCACCTGGAGGTTCGGTAAGTTGTTTCTGCTGCATAAAAGCTCTGCAAATGTTATAGGTTTTGCCCTCGTTCTCCCCCTCAGACATGGTGGCTTGTTGAGCCTTCTGGATTCCTGAGTTATGGATAATGGGGGGTTTACTGTAGTTGACTACCATACTGTGAATACTGGTGGATCTAAAACGTCTGGCATTAAAAGCCTTAGTTGAGGCACTACCCTATTTAACCAATATGAAATGGTGAATGGAGAGGAGACATGCTTCCCAACAAAGGACTCCATGGCTTGCCAGGCATCACCTGCTTATTGGCGGGAGCAGACCCAGCTGCTTTATGGAATTGCCCTCAAAATTTGTCACCGTAAAGATCGCAGACATTTAGTTTGGTTTCTATACTCAGATGTGCATAACATACAAAAAGCAATAATAATAGTCTGTACTAGAAACACCTATTCACATTATTTTGTATACAGGCTTTTCCCTTGAGTCTGATCACTTCTCAGGAGCAAAATTATCATTTTCCAACCCCAAAATCCTTCACATCCAACTGATACATACACAGCACTGCTGCTTCCTTATTTGGATGCAGTTTTCCCATACCTCTCACTGCTTCCTATGAAAACTCAAGCCAGTGCCCAACCCTATATTTGATACTTACTCATATTCTGTGTCTGTGATTAGCTAGGCATAATTACTTACCATATATACCGTATCTAGGATTATCTGGTTATATGTCCTGATCTATATAAATCAATAATATATACTTATGTACCTGTGATTATCTGTTAATATGCTGTTGCATCCCTGTGAGTTTCGCTCCTGCGTCTAGGGCATTCTCAGAAAGTACACAACACTAAGAGCAATGAGATATGAACAGCTGTATGGGCAGTGCGTACATATGTGGTCATTTTTTGCGTTATTACACCCTGCAAAATGCATACTGGGAAAGCACCCTTGAAGTGTTCCAGAGACCTTAGAACCGAAAGCATTCATACTTATCCGGGGCTTCCTGCAGCCCCATAAGCACATGTGAGTCCCTCGCTGTCCTCCTGCGGTCTGCCATTCAGCCTCAATCAGCCCCGGTAACTGGCTTAGTCATGTCAGTCAGGGTCTTCTGCACATTCGCAGGAGGTCCACACAGACCGCGACTGATGCGACTGAGCCAGTTACCGGGGCTGATAGTGGCTGAACCGCAGACCGCAAGAGGACGGCGACGGACTGACATGTGCTTATGGGGCTGGAGGAAGCCCCAGGTAAGTATCAATTCTTTTGGTTCTAAGATCTCTGGTTTCCTTTAAGTTTTGCCTATTGTATTGCACTAGTCATTTAGCCCTTTACATAACAGGCACTAAAGAACAGTGTCACGCACACGTTCCCGCATCTGACCTGCGGAGAACAGCGGTACACACGGGAACCTAGATGCAGAAACCCGGCATCTCTTTTAAGTAGAATAATAATATAGGTACTAGTGATAATCGTCATCTGCGTCATTACGATTATGTGAAATTTTGCGTACATTTTTGCAATTAGAACCATACGAAATTATCATTTGGAAATTCAATTGTCTATTTGTAATTTTGCATAATTTTGGGCCAAATTTGCAAAAAAAGATGAGAGCAGAGAAAAGCTGGCTAATGTAAATAACACACACACACACAGGGGAGTGTGCATAGAGGGGGCATGCATAGCAGATCACACTGAAGAGTTGGCAGCCTTCCAGACACAGGATGACAAGTCCGACAGGGGAAAGATAAGCTGATTTATTACAGAGATGGTGATAGTAGAAAGTGCTGAAGTAAGCCAGAGCACATTATAATCGGTCTAGGAACCTGTAGAATGGTAGAAAACACAATGACATTTTTGTTACAGAGCCCCTTTAACAGCTACAAGGTATTTTTGAATTTTCTTTTTACTTATTTCCACTATTGTCCCTAACTTAGGCAGCAATTTTGGTGAGGATATCATGTTTGAGGGCTTTGCTAATATCAGCCAAAGTCGGCACAAAATTACACAAAAATTATGTGCAACAGCAAAATGAAGGTTTCTGATTACGGTTACAAGCTAAATTACAAATTTTCCAGAAATTTAGCATTACAAATCTGTATTATAATTGCAAATTACAATGTAAAATTACGATTATGCTAAATTTCTGCTCATCGCTATTAGGTACATTCTTTTTGAATTAGTCTGACTCTTCAAATCCGTGACCAGCAACTCTATAGACATAGGCCCAGTAAACACCTTCAATAATGGTCATCCAAAATAATAATTCTTGATCATTTTGGGTGGCCTTTCTCTGTACAAACAGTGAGTGGAGGGGAAAAACAAGTTGGAGTGTACTAACAATTGGGCATGGTTTTGCAGCATGTCCAGTCACTAACAAACAGTAAGATTTTAGAGACTGTTATAAATATTTTAGTAAGGTGCCTGAAATGACCAGTGGTGACACAATCTTAAGAGGAACTCCAGTGAAAATAATGTAATAAAAAAGTGCTTCATTTTTACAATAATTATGTATAAATGATTTACATTCTAACATTTATTACATGGTGACATTTTTACTGTTGGCAGGTGATGTAGCTGCTGCATGCTTTTTTGGCAGTTGGAAACAGCTGTAAACAGCTATTTCCCACAATGCAACGAGGTTCACAGACAGGAAACTGCCAGGAGTACCACGGTCCTCAGAGTTTCTTGTGGGAGGGGTTTCCCCACAATTTCAGTCACCCTGATGGTCTGTTTGTAAAAAGGAATAGATTTCTCATGTAAAAGGGGGTATCAGCTACTGATTGGGATAAAGTTCAATTCTTGGTCAGAGTTTATCTTTAAAGCTTGTATGAATCTTGACAAAGATGGTAGTGATAGTCATGTCTGGGAGAACTCATGGAGAAACATGTGATTTGTTTGATCAGCTGATAGATTTGCGAAGCTCTGATTTGCTGTGATCACATCTTTCTTTAGCACACGATCCTGACTAGCAAATCAGAGACGTACATATTTCTCACCTGATCAAACTGATCACATACTTCTCCATGAGTTCTCCTGGACATGACCAAGACAGATGGAACACAAGAATAGAAAGATACTGACTGAAAAGAACTGCCTTTCCTTGCTGACCTCACCAACCAGGAAATAAAGAGTTTCCTCTCTCTGTTTAGATATATGAAGTAGACACATGCTCAATTTACTTCAGTTCACCTCATAAAACAGAAATACACCTCTGTGACAGAGGTACAAATCATTCCGTTGAAGTGTTTGCAATTATCCAACAACACATGATCTAAATTCTAATGTTTAATGCATTGATCTGCAATTTCAATATAAAAGTTATGAGTACATCTGGATGAGCACGACCCTATAAAAAAAGAACATTATAGGTTTCTTTCGTAGCTCACATACAATTATGGTTGGTTCTCTCTTGTAAAAAAAAATAATTTAATTGTTATAACTTGCTGTAACAATCACTAGCAGTATGTAATTAAACTGTGAATTGTGAAATATCTGTGTGTATGCTAATCTGAGCACTAGTATCAGTTATGTCATAAACAAGTGACGTATGTATGGCTACTATATAGTAAAAATACTTTTTTAAGGGGGAACTATAGTCCAAATACACCCTTTGCTCGAATAGGTTAGCTATACCATAAGAACGTCTATAAACAATTTCATAGAGAGTGACTGAAAAAGTTAGTAGATTGGTTACAGTTCCTCTTTAACTCCTTACTAGTTACCTTACAAGTGACTGTTTTACCTCCCTTGCTATGTTCATTTTGAATTTAAAGCTGTTCTGAGTTGTGATTATTTCATTATCTATAACATCCTTTGTGATGTTAACCCTAAAATGTACCTGAAGTGCCTACTTGAAAATGTGTGTGCAACCAAACATTTTTAGTTTTTTTTTGTTTCATACAGTGTGGAATAAAATTCAAAGTAAAGAACCATCAAGCAATGTTTTCTGAATGATAAGCTTTTATTGAATGGTTCCAGGAAGTTCAGGTTGGTTAAAGCACCAAAGAGAGCAGAAAAAAGCACCCAAGATTTTGAAAATGAAAACATGAAACTTATGCAACATATGCAATCTTCTAGTGACCTCATTTCTGTAATCAGGAGATGTGACATAGTTGAATTTATTTATTAACAAAGTTTAAAGGAAAGTTAACTGCTGTAGCCCTCACAGCAGAATATATCTGATTGGCTGCTGTGGTTTAACACTGTGATGTGTTGGCTCTCCTTGGTTGGAGATTACTGCTGAAGATAAGTGCCCAAGAAAACCGAGTACATTTTCTGGTCATGTCAGACACTAGGGAAGGTTCTGATTTGTTATTAAAGTTGTGCAATTACCTGTACACAATTACAATGACCATTTCTTTAACCATTTCCTTACCAGCAGTCTCTGGCCCCTTAAGGACTAGAGATTGCTGTTTCACAAAATGGGGATTACTGACGTCATGCCGCACGGACCAACCTCTCTTGAGTTTTCTCCATGGATATATATTTTGAAACTTTGCCAATAAAATAATTTTAAAGTTCCTGCTAGGCAAGAAAATGATTAAAACAAGTTTGATATTACCTACTTTTTTAGTGCTTTTTTTAATTGCAGAGTGCTAAAAAGTTTTTTTTAATAAGATGAAAAATTATCTCTTGGGAGAAAACTCAAAAGAAAAAGTTACTTGGAACAGGGCCAATATATCTATTGGGCATTATACATTTTGTACATAGCTGCAGAAGTAACATGTTTATGGACAAAAAGGCTGCTTTCCTCCTAGACAGAAATTTTGGAAGCTCTTAGAATTTTCGGGAAGTACTGGAGGTTGTTGAAGTTTTAGATACGATCTTCACACTTGAGTTATTGCCACCTGCAGAAACAGAGGTGCCTGGCTTCAGATTATTTACGGAGAAGCTTCCACTGCTAAATCCTTGTCCGCCACTAACACTGAGACCACTTCCACTACCAAGTCCGCTTCCACCGCCAACGTTTAGACCGCCTCCAACGCTGAAACCACCTCCATAGCCATGGCTTGCTCCACTGCTGGCACTGTAGGATGAGCTCACTACAGCTGGTAGAAAAAATGTTATATTAGTCACTCATAGACACACACACAGATATATATATATATATATATATATATATATATATATATATATATATATATATATATATGGTATATATATTTTTATATTTATATATTACATAAGTATTACATAAGTAACCAATTTTAGATAACACTTACAGATGTTTACTGGAACAACACCTTCTCCAGCCAATCTGTAAAAAAAAAACACAGTAATTAATACATTATAATACATTTCCATAGAACTGACTACTTTTCCACAGTGCTTTATTAAGGACACTGAACAACTAGGCTCAGTTCACACTGGGGAATTGTGTACTCTGTAAAAACAAAATTGCAATGCAACAGAGGAGAAAATTGGCATCATACTGTACGCATGCATTGCGACACATACAGTGAAGCATACAGTCAATGAAAAGTATGCTTCGTCATAACTGAAAACACACACGTTGTCTGGTACCGCATGCCTTTGGATTCCACCACACTACATTGCTAACCAGCCAATGTGAATGTATCATTACAAAATATTTGGTGTTGCATCAGCACTGCGATTATATCATCAGACACAATCCGACGCAACACCCCAGTGTGTGGGTAGCCTTTATGTCACTATTATCCCTCAGATGAGCTGCAGGTCTTGCCATACCATAGAGTCTAATAGAGTTGGTAGCCAGGGCTGGTTTCTGTTTGTCAAAGCAAACGTCATAGGAAATTTTGCTATATGGGAATTGTGCTGACTGCTGGGGCTCAGCAGATAACCAAATGAGCAGCCACCAAAAACATAGTAGACAATGACTGGTTAGTTGTTTTCTCAAATGACATGTCTGATAGACAAATATCTGGGCATTGGCTGCTTAAGTACTTCTACGTAAATGTTAGCAATTATGTTGTGCTTTTATCAGGAACGGATCTAGACCAAGTTGCGCCTGGGGCAAGGTCAGGTTTTGGCGCCTAAACTGCCATTCCCCATCCAAATTTTGCTGCCTTTTAAAGAATTCAACAAACTGCGCCTGGGGCAAGATACCCACTTGCCCCCCCCCCCCCCCCCAGATCCGTCCCTGGGTTTTATCCTTTTGGACTCAAAGCACACATGAGCTGCAGCCGCTAAAGGCATGCTCAATAGTCTACCCTGCTGTATTATGGACTAGAGAGTCATGCCCAAGCACTGCTTGCTGTGTAGGTACTGGCTTCAGCTAGGATTTTAACTCTAGACACCTATGGCCAGGACAGTGCCCTTAACCAGTACACTAATCTATAGCATAGACACTAATCTATAGCATAGTAAATAGTGAATATACATTAGGGAGTGCAGACATTTGTCTATATTAAGGAAGGAAGTTGCAGGTTTGATTTTTAAATTCTCAACTGTGAGAAGCAAGCACAGAATATCTGACTTATCTACAACTTAAGTAAGTCTTGGTATTGCTATAGATGATACATGTATAAAGTCTTGAAACTATTTTAGTAGAGAACTTTTGGAGAACCAAGTGAATGAGTTTGTCAGGTGAATTGATTAATCATTTTCTAATTGGTCCATCCCAGTCATGTGATCATGTCAATACTTTTCTTCCTTGTGGGCTAAAATATGAAGCAGGAGTAACTACCCAATCATGACCACACCACACAAAGACCAAAAGATCAATCACTTAAGAAAATCAATCACATGCTGTTACAAGCAGTATATCCCCCTCAAAGAGCATGTCTGTAGAATACTTTGCTCATCCTTCCCTGTTACTATAAACTTGCAGCAGCTGCAAAGGAAGAGGGGACAGTACTCAAATGATCTGGGTGATAGAGAGCATGCTGGCGGATTCAACCGTGCACCAATGTGACTTAATTTAAAGCGGACCTGAACTCAGAACATCCTTTCTACTCTAAAAGATACGCAACAGCTTTATAACCTTTAAATTAAAAAAATTTCTTTGTTACAGCTGATACAAATCCTAAAATAAAGCTGCATGTTCTACTTCCTGATTCATGGAAACAGACATATTGTTAACATCTTGTGTTTTCAAATTAGTGTATCTGCCATCTCTGCCATGACAGTCATGTGACACAGGGGAGATATCAAATTACAACTTGTATCAGAATTTTCTTCCTACCATATTGGATGAAAATACTACACTATAGTGGGCTCTCGATTTTTCAATTGTTTTTACAAATTGCAACTTGTGATTGGACACAGATGAGGGGGAATTAAACAGGCTAAACACTCTAAATACATATCGTGTGCATTTTTCTATGTTTTTCTTCTGTCCTGTGCAAGAGTTCAGGTCCACTTTAACATACTTCCAAAGATAAATTGGTACTGTTACTAGAAACTTGCATTGCATTCAATGTTATATGGTCATTCATGGTAAATTAACCTATTTTGGTTCCTGGACGTAGTTTCTACGTCCAGGAACCATGCGCACTACCGCGCGCCCCCGCGGCCGATCGTGCGCATGCACGCGCACTCCCGGCCGCGGATTTGGTAGCCAAGGAATCAATGTATCGGGCTACGGAGCCCGATCATTGATTCCTCTCCCCCGCTGAAAAAGCGACAGCTTCTCTCGGAAGCTGCGCCTTTTCTGGCCGTTCCCTCTGCGATGAGTCACTCTAAGCGCGTGCTACGCTTAGAGTAACGTCATGTAAACAAACTCATGGCCGCCATCTTGTGGCCAAAAAGTAATACTACACCTGAAAAAAAAAAAAAAAAACAGAATTAACACACATTTACATTATATATCTATTGTTTACCTCCCACCCTCCCAAAAGTACCCTAATAAAATTTTTAGTATAAAAAAAAAAAAAACATTACAATAAAAAAAAAAATGTAAATATTTACCTAAGGGTCTAAACTTTTTAAATATCAATGTAAAGATGAAATATTTCTATATTTTTTTTATTTTAAACTTGTAAATAGTGATAGATGCAAAATGGAAAAAATGCACCTTTATTTACAAATAAAATATTGTCGCCATACATTGTGATAGGGACATAATTTTAACGGTGTAATAACCGGGACATATGGGCATATACAATACGTGAGTCTTAATTATGGAGGCATGTATTATTTTAAAACTATAATGGCTGAAAACTGAGAAATAATGAATTTTTCCATTTTTTTCTTATTCTTCCTGTTAAAATGCATTTACAGTAAAGTGGCTCTTAGCAAAATGTACCCCCCAAAGAAAGCCTAATTGGTGGCGGAAAAAACAAGATATAGATCAGTGCATTGTGATAAGTAGTGATAAAGTTATAGGCTAATGAATGGGAAGTGAACATTCCTCACGTGAAAACGACGGAACCTGAATGGGTTAATAAATCACTTATTTTACCTGCTCTCTTCTCCTTCCAGCAGTTTCCTGTAGGTGGCGATCTCAATGTCCAGAGCCAGTTTGACATTCATCAACTCCTGATATTCTTTCAGTTGGCGAGCCATCTCCTGCTTGGCTTTCTGCATAGCATCTTCCAGACCTGCAAGCTTTTGCTTGGCATCCTTTACTGCAAGCTCACCACGCTGTTCAGCATCAACGATTGCCGTCTGCAGCTTGGCACACTAGAGCATTAAATAATTAATTTTAGAAAATGAACCTGCTCATTGTATGGCTATGGAGATAAACAAGAGGCAAATCAAAACGTGAATGAAATATGAACTGCAAAAACCAATATTATACACCAACTCTAATTGTGGACAGCATAATAGGTCAATTCTGGAAAGATTTGGTCCGTATTTGTGTAAGAGTTACATCGGTATTAATACTGGGCTTTGAAATTTCAGAAGATGGAAGATTGCTCATTGTTTTACCATCCCAACAATAAGGTGTATTCATTCCTCATTAACCTAGGGCCAAAACTAAATAGGTCATAACCACTATGATCAAATTCCCAGGCTGTCCTCCGATCCCCCGACCTCGCCGAGACTTTCCTTAACATCAGGACCGCTCCTCTTCTGCAGGCGTGGTCGTAATTGCACAAGCGCAGTACGGCTTAGATGGTGCCTGAAGAGGAGTGCGGCTCTGATGCTCCTACCGACAAGCTGTTGTTGGTAATCTTCTAGAGGTCTGATAATCTTTTAGATAATGAATCAGTGATGATATTTAAATGACTGCATTCACTCCATTCATACCTGTTTCTTGACATTGTCAATTTCAGAGCGCAGTCTGGTGATCAGGCGATTTAGCTCAGCAATTTCAGTTTTGGTGCTTTTCAGATCATCACCATGTCTTCCAGCAGAGACCTGGAGCTCTTCATACTAAAACAAGAGAAGATTACAGTGTATCTTCAGGTATGGAAATAAGATCATATACATTTCAATGTGGCCAGTGATCTGTTATTATTGTTGTCATTATGTACTGTATTTTGAAACTTCTGCATCCATATAGAATCCCATCCAATCCTAAAACTTACAGCTGCGAATGGGCTTTAAACACAGCATGGGCACGAGGTAAAATAAATACAGCACAGGAATCCTAAAAAAACAATTGTAGGCACAAAACTTACCTTGGATTGATACCAGGATTCTGCTTCTTGGCGGCTTCTGCTGGCGATCTCTTCATACTGAGCCTTGACCTCAGCGATGATACCGTGAAGGTCTAGATCTCTATTATTATCCATTGACAAGACGACTGAGGTATCAGAGATCTGGGCTTGCATCTGGGCAAGTTCCTAAAAGGACAGCAAAATATGAATGCATACTTATTACACCATGAGGAAACTGTCTTTACTATAAATCCCTCTCTAGGACACCTTTAACACATTAATCTCCCTGTTGTTCTTCCACTGCTTAATGCCATGGAGATTGGACTGGCAGACTCCTCTTCTTAGACTCTAGAGCACAGCCGGGCAAACTATGCCCCATGGGCCGTACCTGCCCCATTAGTGCTTTGAATTCAGTCCACCCATGGAGGACCGGATTCCTCTCCTCCCTCCCTGTAGTGTTGCAAGTGGTGCGTAATGACAGGTTTAACTCACCCAATCACAGGGAGCCAGCAGTCAGATGCCACTGTGGCCATAGAGATCCACTGTGGAAAATACAATTGGGTGATTAATGCTTTCATTAGGCACCGCTTGCAACTCTGCAGGGGGGGGGGGGATGGAGGAGAGGAAAGGAATGTGGCCCACGACTGAAAAAGAGTCCCCTGCTCCTCCTCAACAACACTTCGGCTGCCCAAACCACCTACCCCATGCATCTGTATTGGACCAGATGAGGGTAGCTCTGCTTCTCTCTCCATTCTGTATATTGATTGAGAGGGTGGTAAGTGGTAATTTGGCCACACCAACTTCTCCCAGAAGGCAGCACTCTTCCACTAGACTCATTGGCCCCTGTTCAATTGACCTTTTTGCCTGAATTTTCCCCCAGGTGATATTTTCCTACCTTATCAATACAATACCTTTCAGGCCATCAGCAAGCAAGAAAATACTCAAAATAATTTTGACAGTACTTTTTCACCTGCTTTTTAGTAGTGTTGGTTTCAGAACATTCAGTTTCAGAACATTGTTATGAATTCACCCAAACACCACATTTCAGCACTATCTTCACTTGAACACTATAGTTCAGTACCATTGAGCACTGAACCTGCCGATAGGGTCAAGGGAGTCCACTATCTTGTGCTACACGGACGGTTTCTCGTGACTCTCTACTTCCTCCATCCAATGCCGAAACGAGGAAGTATGGGAGTCACATGAAATGTGCCGTGAACTGCAAGTAAGTGAACTCCTCCTGACCCTGTCCACAGGTTCAGTGCTGAAAGGTGCTGAACTGTGGCGTACAAGTGAATTCAGAACACTTTTCCGCATTCGAACACCAACACTACATTTTAGTACTTTTTCAGTTGCAAAGTGCAGAAATGTTATTTTATAGAAAACATGAAAAAGTGTCTCCTATGGTAGAACTCAAGAGAAAACCTTTATTGAATAAGGGGCATTGAGAGATTCTGCATGAATAGTGGCAGTTACATACATGCAACTGATAATATAAATCATATACTAAACAAATAGTGGGAGGAGGAAAGAGGCTACAAATAAATATGACAAAAAGACACGGAGAAACGAGGTGCTAACGAGGATTTATTGCTGATTTCACTTGCATTCAATTTTTTGTCATAAAAGTTTTTGTTGTGTAAAAACAATGACATTCAAGATTATAGTTATTGTGCATGAGAGGAAGGTGATGAAGGGGATGTGGGATGGGCAGTGGGTGCCGTCTGTTGCACGGCCTGACCACCGTTTTGCTGTAGTAGCTTCTTCGAGGCTTAGATGTGTATAATCTTCCATGTCATTGTTTTTACACAAGATGAACTTTTATGACAAAGAATTAAATGCAAGTGCAATCAGCAATAAATCCACATTAGCAGTGCCGAGCTTTTCACCGTGTCTTTTTGTCATTGCAATATACTGCCTCGACTCAGAGCACGGTGACAGACTGCACATCACAATCTGAGTCATCCTCTCCACGTGTGCTTATTTCTGTGTGCCTACCCACTTCTCTTGGTGTTGTAATGTTTAAATAAACTTTGCCTGGGTATTTTGTGTCTTACCGCTTCATAGAGAGCCCTCAGGAAGCTGATCTCATCTGTCAGTGCGGACACCTTGGATTCCAACTCCACTTTATTCATGTAAGCAGAATCCACATCCTAAACAAGTAAAGAGGAAGGCAACATTTTATGTCTAACGGACTGCTTTTTTATGTAATATAAACGTAAGCATTGGGTAAATAAGACATTTCCTCTGTACCTTTTTGAGAACCACAAAGTCATTTTCAGCAGTTGTACGTTTGTGAATTTCATTCTCGTACCTGTTAGAGATATACAGTATTTGATTTATTATATTTTTTCATAAAATTAACAAATAATTACCAATGAACGTGCCATTTATTCCTGTATATCAGGGATGTCCAACTGGTGGCCCTGCAGGCCTGATGTGGCCCTGTGCCGCGCTCACTTGCCCAGACAAGTTTTTGTGTCAGACCCCTTCCTCTAGCAGGCCCACCTTTTGCCTGTGCTTGGCTCTGCCCCTGAAGCCAGGACATTGATGCTCTGCTCCCTCCAGCCAAAAACATCTGGTGCTAGACCCCCCCCCTCCTGCTCATGAAGTTGGACAGCACCACTGTAAATGAAAGCTAAGCTTGAGGTGAGCATGTTAAGCACAGAGAGTTAGGTTCCTATCCTGCTCACTCAGTATGAGCTCTCTTCTGTATGAGCACTTGCCCACTGAACTAAATATTTCTATTCAGGAAGGAGAGGGATGCCCAGACCCCAACTCACCAAACAAATGCTCAGCTGCAATGACACAGGAGGCTGGGTGAGGGAATTACACTACACAAAAGAGGTCTGAAGGAGAGAAGAGAGCATTGGAAGCATATCTGTAACCATAGTTGCCGCTTCTCACTCCAGAGGTAGCTATGCTTTCCAGGATTCTTCCAATGCGCGCTATGGAGGGGCTAGGGTAGCACACTGGGTGCGGGGTCTGCAGGTCACTGCCTTTGGCCCATATTTTAGGCCAAAAGTGGGAGGTGGGCTTGACCATGGTAATATACAGTATTTTGAAATTACAATTATATTTAGATATAATTCATTATATCCAAATATATATATATATATATATATATATATATATATATATATATAAAATTCAAGTTGGACAGTATGCACTATTTTTAGTATAAACAGTGGATTAAATGATGGGTTAATAATCTTGTAAGCTGCCCAAGTAATTTAAAGAGGAATTTTAGTGAAAAGGGAAAAAATAAATCAATACATTACAAAGTAAGAAGTTTAAAGAAGAGAGATCAAGAAATGATTAATACTCGCCATGTAATTTGTTCATATTGTTGGATCCCCAATCAGCCTGCACGTAATAATCTTTACTACTGGCAGACATGAAAAAAAATAGACAGCACCAACTGCTATTTTCTATAACCATACCCCCTAACAATGTGGTAGGCTAAAAGTTTTTTTTTAATATAGATTTACAAATGCACAGAGGGAGAAACTGATTGCTTGGCAGTTGGAAACAGCTGTTATTTCCAACAATGCAACAAGGCTCACACCTGGGAACATCTATGCACCTGGCTATTTTGGGGACACGGTAAGTCCTGGCTACCTATACTAGGGACACCTATACACCTGGCTACATATACTGGGGACAGCTATACACATGACGTCATGACCACGCCCATTTTTCGCTTTGCACGCTGCACTACTCTATCTACCAAAAATGTTCTCAGACATGATGCCCCCATTCACATTTCTGACTGCCCCCTCATTTGCCTGTCTCGAACCGGCTCTGGTGTGAAATAACAGTTTTTTCCAACTGCCAAGCAATCAACATCTCCCTGTGTGGACAGCGGTGGGGAAAGGCCGAGCGGGGCGCGTCTGTGCGTGCGTTTTGGAGGGGGGAGGTTAGCGGCTATGGCCTAGCGCGTGTTTTTTTAATGGACGGGCCTTTTTACTAGTTACACTATAATCTTTAATATGAACATAGGAAGTAAAGAATGCCCTGTATAATATACATTCTTGATAGGGTAAGTCCTACAACATCAGACAGAGACAGACCAACAGGAGAAGCCCAAAGGCACAAAAAAAACTAGCGT
This sequence comes from Hyperolius riggenbachi, assembly GCF_040937935.1. NCBI lineage: Eukaryota > Metazoa > Chordata > Amphibia > Anura > Hyperoliidae > Hyperolius > Hyperolius riggenbachi. The sequence goes on along the minus strand of NC_090647.1, from coordinate 114,599,588 downwards.
CTTAAATGCATGCCACACCCTAAGTCACGCTTCTGTCACATACCTGGCAAATCAGGCATTTTTGCTTCAAATAATGTGTTCAACTTATATAATATATTGTAGCTTGGGGTCTGTTTACACATTATCTGCATGCACACTCACAAATGTGGATGATACCAACTCTTTACCGTAAATTATAAAATGTGCCCCAGCAGCAATTATTTCTTATAATGATGCACACGCAGCAATTAATTCTAATTTCCTGCTTAGTATGCTATTGCCTGTTTAGAAGCCAATTAAATTTAATAACAGCCTCCAGGATACAGTAACAACACCTTTTTCAGGATACAAACGTCAGGTACCTAAATCCAGGATTCACCAAACTCATTATATAGCCTTTCCTTGCTGACAAAAATACAAAGACTGTGAAAGCAGTGGTGTATCCGCAGTATATGGCATTTGCCTTGGGTCTCAAGTCCATTACACAACTTGGAGTGCCGAGTTGAGTTGAGTTGCAGTGCTGCTCTGTCCCCAGTGTTCTCCACAGTCTACCCTTATCCCTCACTGCAGAGATGGCAGCAGCCAACTGGGTCATTGTGTCTGCATTGCTCCTCACCCTGTGGTGTCATGTGATGCAGGGGAAGTGAGGAGCTTAGCAGATGCAGGAAACCCTGGAGGTGGACCTTTAGTGTGGAAACAGAAAGTGGGTATGGAAATATAACTAGCTCCTTTGCTTTCTCTGCATGGGGAAGGGAGACTCTAATATGAATACCAAAGCAGGGATCCACTATAACGAAAAGGCCTCTCATGAGAAGCTATCTGTCCCAATAACAGAAGGCTGTCTGCTACTGTGACCAGTCGAGACACAGAACATTTATATTGCGCTTTACTCCTGGCACACTCAAAGTGCCAGAGCTGCAGCCCATAGGGCGTGCTCTATAGGCAGTAGCAGTGTTAGGGAGTCTTGCCCAAGGTCTCCTCTCTGAATACGTGCTGGCTTATTGAACAGGAAGAGCAGAGATCTGAACCCTGAGCCCTTAACCAGCTATCTGTTACAGGGACCTATCAAGGGTTTTTTCTATTACTGGGGTCTGTTTAGTGGTCTCGTCTCTTACTAGGATATGTCTTGGGGGAGGGGCAGGGGTCTGCCATTTTATACTACTGCAGCCTGTCATTGATGACTTCTGCTGCCAAGGTCTGTAATTTGTGTTACTGAGATTTGTTGTGGGAGCTACCTTTTACTTGTGTCTATATAATGGGGTATTTCTATTACTGGGGCTGTCATTGGAGGCTTTCTGGTACTAGGGAATATCACAGTTGGCTGTTGGTTTGGGGGGGGGGGGGCTGTTATGGAGCTGCCTTTTACTGTGGTCTGTCATGGGGGTGATTTCATGGGGGGATTTCTGTCACTGTGGTCTGTCAGGGCAGCTGTCTGTTACTATGGTCTATCATAGACGGCTGTTTGTTAACCTCTTGATGACCAGCTAACGCCGATCGGCATAAACTGGTCGTCTACGGGTTACCATGGAAACGGCCGCTCGATCGAGCGGCCTTTCCATGTCAGTTCACGGAGGGTGTCTCGTGAACAGCCGGAGAGCCGCAGATCGCGGCTCGCCGGCAAAATGTAAACACGCGGGGAAGAAATCCCCGCTGTTTACATCATACGGCGCTGCTCTGATTGGCCAGGGATCGCCGGCATCTGATAGGCGGAAGCCTATCCTTCGGAGTTCCGTCCTGCGCATTACGGAGAGAGGGAGGGAGGGAGGTAAGGAGGCAGAGGGCGGAAATGGCTGCGGAGGGGGGCTTTGAGGAGCCCCCTCCGCAAAACGCAGATGGCCGGCAGCGATCAGACCCCCCCGGCAGGACATCCCAATAGTGGGGAGAAAAGGGGGGAAGTCTGATCGCCCTGGCATAATACTGATCTGTGCTGCGGGCTGGAGAGCCCACGCAGCACAGATCAGGCAAATCACCCCTGGTCGGCAAGTGGTTAATAGTGTCTGTCATGGGGGTTTATGTTTTCTTGTGCCTGTAATGAGGTCTGACTTGCTACTGGGGTCTGATTTGTCACTGCAGACATGCTACCTAGCTGAATTATTTGGTAAACAAGCTAACCTGAGTTTGATATTTTTATGACATTCCTGCCTGGCTTTAATTTGGGGAAAAATCCCCTTCTTATTTTGGAGAACATGTCTGTCTAATAATTACTTGGGTACGTGCTAATGCCTAATTGTTTTTTGGAGAGGCAAAGTGCCTAATTATGTTGTTTGGGGGAAATGCATATGTTGACCTCTGTCTATGTCATAACTGGCCCGCTACAACACCTGATTTCTATTGGTCATGCACCACTTCAGCTTGGAGATGCCCACTTAAAGTTGCATTGTAGAGCAGTGCTCTGCCCCAACTATTTTTATAGGGAAGGTCAGAGCAAATCAAAAATCCACTTACTTGGGGTTTCTTTCAGCCGCTGGTATCCGTCCTGTGCCCTCACCGCAGCTCTGGTGGCTCCCGGTCCTCTCTGGTGGAGAAGCAAACCTAGCAAAGTCAGCTTCCATGTTGGCTTCCTGTGCGCTCCAGAGTGCGGTTTACTGGTTCGCTGACGTCATCTGGACTGTACAGAGCAGACACAATAGTCCTGCACCTGCGCTGTACAGTCCAGATGACATCAGCGCGACTCTGAGAGCCACTAGTGCAGGTGCAGTAGGAATCCTGCGCCGGAGAGGACCCGGGACCACCAGCGGTGAGCGGAGCCGCAGTGAGGGCACCGAAAGGCTGGCAGGAAGCTGGAGGAAGCCCCAGGTAAGTGGATTTTTGATTTTTGATTTTTTTCGGATATGTACCTTAAATCAGGGCCTTAGGAACACTATTTGTTAATTGCTGTTGTAAGTTGCTGAAGAAAATGTGTCAGCACTTTATAAATGCATATTAATAACAATAACTGCCAGTCAATAAGCTTCCAGCTTAATTGGTCATTATTGAGTTGCTTGCATTTGCTACAATAGCTTTTACTTCCAGGGCCAGTAGAGATTTGCACGGACACGTAATTTCAAGATACAGAGATTTTACCCAGACAAAGCTACCGCTCTTTCTGCATCATACATAACTTTGTTTTAGTTTACTCACCTGGCCTTAAATTCTTCCACTGCATCTTGCATTTGCTTCAGTTCTCCATCAAGACGGGACTTATCACTTGTAAGACTGTCCAGCTGCCTTCGTAGTGAATTAATGTAGGCTTCAAAGAGGGGCTCAATGTTACTCTTCACAATTTTTACTCCTTGCTCTTGTAGAAGTTTCCATTTTGTTTCAAGAACTTTGTTCTGCTGTTCTAAGAACCTGACCTGAAATGTAAGTGAAACAAATCCACTTTGACTATACTGTACTTATACAAATTTTAATAACATCGTGGATCAAAGATAATTTTCTGGTAGTTGGGAACCATATTAACCTTGGTTATACAGTAGATTTTATATCATTCTACTGTATATTATGGTCATTATGATACAATACCAGATTTTATTGACAAGTGCCTCTACGTCTTAAAAAATATACTGCTGCAGCACCTTATGAAAGGTCCAAGAACATGAGGAGAAGTAAATAACACTGAAAAACTTTCTTATAGAAGTATACTCACTTTGTCGATGAATGATGCAAACTTGTTATTAAGGGTCTTGATTTGTTCACGTTCTTCAGTGCGTACTTTCTGAATTTGTGGGTCAATTTCCAAATTGAGAGGCACTAATAGACTTTGATTGATAGTAACTTGTTGGATTCCCCCAGGTGGACATACGGGAAATCCAGGACCGCCACTAAATTCTTGGTTAACACCAAACCCAGAACCTGCTCCAATGCCTGATCCGATACCAGCTCCAAAGCCCAAGCCACTTCCAAAATGTGACTGAGGTGCAGTGGCAATGGATATTTTTCTGCTTCCTCCCAAATGGTAGAGACTTCTGCTGCCTAAGCCACCAGAGCAAGCCACTCCGCTACCATAACCTCCACTGCTGGAATGCGTGACCGAGGCTGAACTGAAGTTTCGGTTTGCTCCAGATGGAACAGCGGAAACAGAACTGAATCCTGATCTTGTTCCTCCGGTTGAGAAGTTAGCTCTGTGTGCCTTCTTCATAGTTTTTAGTTCCTAAGGATGAGCTCTGAAGAATGTGTTGATGGCTCGGTGACAGCTCTGTGAATTGGTCCCCTTTTATCTGTCTAAGAAAGTGGGTTTGGTCACAGAGTTGACTCTACATCATTGTTTCTCAATAATGGGTTTGGTATGTCTCCCAGCAATCTAAACACTGAGCTCATCTGATTAACTCACGCCTTGTACGTATTAAGTGCAGACAAATCTGCTTGTTAGTAAAATGATTGACCATTTCAAAATTCTATTTTCAGAAGACAAGAAGAAACAGGAGAGCTCTGAAGAATTCCTAGAAGCATCCGAAAGATCCCACTACAAAAAGTAAATAAATAAATGTGCAGGTCATCAGTTTTCATTTTTGTAAAGAAAATGCAATGTAGTATAAAACAACACAATTGTCTAAGTGTCAGTAAAGCCAAAAATGAAGTAAAGTGATGAATAAAAAAAGAAAATAAATTAACCTAAAATTTTAAAGTGACTCTAAACAGACATAAAAATGCAATACTGAACTTACCTGGGGCCTCCTCCTGCCCCCATAGCCCGTGAGGTCCCTCGGCATCCTTTTTTCCCCTCAATTCTCCCGCTGGCCGCTCTGTTAACTGCGCGACTTGGCTAAGAGTCCCATGCAACTGTGCATGCATGGCCCGCACCCGCGCACCCAACTCAATCCCGCACCTGTCGCCTATGCATGCGTGTTTCATTCCTTTAATTACCACACATACGCAGAACTCTCATTGCATATTTATTGTGTTCAGGGGGACTTTAATTACAGTTCTCAACTCTGCATTGTGGTTAGCTTAAATGGTCAGTCCCGTTAAAACGGATTTGTGTAGTAATTGACCTGTTGAATCATTTCTTGTGCTGCCCTAAAGTATTCTGCATCTAATAATAATAATTCTAACATTTGTATAGTGCTTTTTGCAGACTCAAAGCTCTCAAGAGCTGCAGCCAGTAAGGGCACACTCAAAGGGCCAACCTGCAGTGTTAGGAAGTCTTGTCCAAGGACTCCGTACTGAGTAGATACTGACCCTAGCCAGGATTCAAACCCTGGTCTCTGTGTCAAAGGCAGATCCCTTAACAGCGCCATCTAGCTTCTTACATCTTGCTGCTACCACTTTGAAATTTAAATTTGGATAAATGGAACAAACTTAAGCCTGGTACACACTTTCAATTATGATTGGCCAATCAACTGACCAATTGTATCACCTTCATGTAGCATGAGAGTTTACCTACACAATTTGCTCATGGTATTCAAAATCTGTTGACTACATGGAGGTGGTAAAATTGGTCAGTGATTGGCCAATCATAATTAAAAGTGTGTGCCAGACAGGCTTTAGGCTCCTTTCACAGTGTATCAGTTGTGTTGCAGAATAATTCTGCATGTCAACTCACTACCTATACAATTCTATGGGCCTGTGCACGTCTCTGCATTGTTTTGACTCTTAAATTTTAAATGAAGATTTACATATTAAAGAGAAACAAAACATTTAAAGCGGTAGTGTGGAATTACAACATGGAATGAGAAGAACACATTGCATTTAGACAGATGGTTACAATTTACACCGTGTGAGCTGTAACATAAAAAGCAGATATATGACCTGTAGTGTGTCAACCGAGCTCCTCTCATGTGTGTTGCTGGAAGAGAGGAAGGCGTAACCATATCATGTTGTGATCCCTGGAATGGTCCATAGGTTTAACTTATGGGCGTTTGCCCTGTAGCTTTAAATGGTAACAAATAACATCTCAACATAAAACATATAACAGATAACATGGGCTGCTTACACGACTCTCGGGGTTATCTAAAGTTTATTGATCCATAATGCCTCTAAGCCTGTATTCCATGTTTAGATTGAGGTTGGCTAGGTTTAGGATATGGTCAATTGGAGGGGCTGCGCGTTCCTTCCAGTTGGATACTATCAGATGTCGCGTGGCACAGAGTAGGTGCATTACTTGTAGTCTGTGGGTCAGAGGGATTTGATCCAAGTCAATATTAAGTAGGGCTGACTGGGAGAGGGGTTGTATATTATAACCTATGATGTTGGATATTTCTCGGAAAATTGATGACCATACCGGTCTGATTTTAGGGCAGTGCCATAGAATGTGGTATAGCGTGCCAGCTTCTCCACATTGTCTCCAGCAATGGTCAGAGGCCTCTTTATAGTATTTTGATAGTTTTGTGGGGGTGTAGTACCAGTCTAAGAGGATTTTTTGTAGTGTTTCCCAGTGGGTGGTACATTTTGAATATTTTGATATATACCTGATTGCTTTTTCCCATTTGACGCTTGTCAGGTTGGTCCTCATTTCTGAGGACCAATATTCTGTATATTTAAGGAGGTTGTCCTGGAGTTGTGAGGTGAGCTGATTGTAACATGTAGAAATATCTTTTTTGGCAATAAGCCCCCTGTCGAACAGGGTGTATAATGCCTTGGGCCAGAGTGGGAATTTATGTTCGTAGCTGGTTATAAAATGCCTTAGTTGAAGATAGGTGTGGAACTCAGTGTTGGGGAGGTTGAATTTTTCTTTGATTTGCTGGAAGCTGAGTACCCCTCACGTCTCTGCATTGTAACGGATCACGTTATGCTAACTTCCTGCATGCAGGCTTTAATTTAACGTCTACATTCATCTAATTCAGCGACTGAAGAATTACTGTGGCCTAAGGGGTACTGTTCTTAGCTGGTTTCAGACCTTCCTATCTGGCAGGACACAGCAAGTATGTCTGGGCACACACTACTCTAATCCAGTACCACTTGCCTATGGAGTTCCACAGGGTTCTGCACTATCACCATTACTCTTTGCAGTCTACATGCTTCCACTGGGCAAAATAATCCAGAACTATGGCCTAGGATACCATTGTTATGCTGATGACACACAACTGTTTCTGTCCTTCAAGCCTGGCACCCAAGACCCATCAGCATCCATAAATGCGTGTCTAGTGGATTTACAAAATTGGATGAACACCAGCTGGCTCTGACAAAACAGAGGTGTTGGTGGTAGGTGGTCCACACATGACGGATAAAGTTCAAAACGCTCACCACTTCAAACTAGCAATTGGGGGAAATACCATACAGTATAAAGACTCTGTGCGAAACCTTGGGGTGATCCTGGATGGAAATCTAAAACTCAGACAGCAGATATCAGCTGTCGTCAAGTCTTCCTTCTTCCATCTAAGATATATAGCGAAAATCAAACACCTTATCCCAGCTGAAGACCTACCTGCCCTGGTTCATGCATTTGTATCCTCCCGCCTAGACTACTGCAACGCCCTGTTCATCGGATCTACAGATAAGGTTCCCCCTTACAATTAGTACAAAATGCTGCAGCCAGACTCCTAGCCAATGCCCCCCGCAGCTCACACATCACCCCAGTACTGCAAACTCTTCACTGGTTGCTAGTAAAATGGAGAATCAATTTTAAGATCTGCCTGCTGACATTCAAGGCTCTAAACCACATGGGACCCAAATACATAGCCGATCTATTGGAACTTTATGCCCCTCCACGCACCCTCCGCTCTGCCAACAAGATGAAGCTGGTTATTCCCAGGATATACTTAACATTTGATGCCCGGGCCTTTTCCTATGCAGCCCCTACTCTATGGAACTCACTTCCACAATCAGTACGAGAGGCTCCTTCTCTGGACAGCTTTAAAAAAAGGCTAAAAACTCACCTCTTTTCCCTAGCCTTTGACACTGCATAATGCAGGGTCACAGCGCTTTGAATCCCCAGGGAGAAAAGCGCTATAAAAAATATTGTTGTTATTGTTACACATTGTAATGAGTGTGTTATGCAACTCGCACAGTGTGAATCCAGCCAAACAAAGGTACCTATTTATTGTGTAATAGCTTTAATTAATTAGATGTTAGACTTGATAAACACTTTAAATCTAATGTAAAGCCTAATAAATGATTAATGTTCAATCATTCTGGGCCTGATGCACGAAGCAGCTGTAAGATTGGGATGCCGAGAAAGTGGCGCACAATCCAGTGGTTGCGATTGGGCACTCCATCTAATGTCGTTAGGGTGATTGGCACTGCGGCGTAGGCAATGCCCCTCAATCATCAGTAATTCAATGTATCAGCACACCAATAGTTCAATTAAGCATGATTCTTTATTGAGCCATGTGTTTCCACTGAAAATTAGCCAAGTGGCGAAAGTAGAAAGTGATGCAGGCGCGGTATATTTACCTACCGAGAACCTGCGCAGGCACAGTAGCAGGTTTCTGATTGGGCTCAGCAGAAATAGCCAAACCTGATCGGGTCCCCTCTACTGAGCAGGCACGAGTCACCAGCGCAGTAGAGTGGACGCAATTCGACATGGCTATTTCAGCTGAGCCCGATCGGAAAACTGGTACCGCACCTGCACTGTATCGCAGCAGTAAATAATAACCTCTCCAGTGTTCGGGAGCCGCCAGTGCTGGATCCCAGAGGGTGAGGAGGACGGTGGAAGCCTCATTTGGATCCAGAGGTTTCCCCCTCCCGAAGTACATACCTTCCATGGACAGGTTTTTTTTAACCAATTTTCTTGGTAACTGACCCTCCTAAACGTAAAAATTGATCATGCCTATTGAGTTCTCCCAACTGATTGCATCTGCTTTTACTTTGGGTAAGCCAGCACTGGATGCCTTTTTGCTTTGCTTTTCTGTTCTCTACAAACATATACAACACATGTCTGCTCTCTAACCTAGGAAACATTTTCTGCTGTTCGGAAGGTGCCTGTGTGACTGATTATCATTTCTTGTATGTGAACAGTGGTGGGCCGAAATTTCGCATTGAAGTTCACAATTATGCATTGTAATTGTAATCCAAAGTTTCAGGGAAAATCATAATTAATTTCGTATGTAATAGTAATATTTCATAATTCCGCGTAATTTTTTGCATAATTTTTGTGAAATTTAGCATTATTTTCTGTCGACTTTAGTGGTTAATAGCAAAACCCCCATACATGCTATTGCTACCAAAATTGCTACATATGTAGGAGATATAAGGAGAATAGTGGGTACAAGTCAAAAAATAATTTTTCAAAAAGACCTTGTAGTTTTTGAAAAAATGTATTTTAAAAATGCAAAGAAAAATGTTTTTTTTAAATTGTAATTTTTCAGAGTTTAAAAATCATTTTTTCTTTGCATTTTTAAAATTGATTTTCTCAAAAACTACAAGGTCTTTTTGGAAAATTATTATTTTTTTTTTTTTTTGTGATGTTGGTGTCAATAGAATGTACTTTGCTATTCACTGCCAAAATTGATATCAAAGTATGCAAAAATTACAGAAAATTTTACATGAAATCAAGTAAATGTACAAATCATAATTCTGTATAGGCGAAATTGCAAAAATTTACGCAAAAAATTGCTGAATCGCAATGAGCTGAATACGATCAACTCTAGATGTGAGTAGGTAATAATAATGGTGACAAATATAAAATATTTTACATTTATTGGAGGAACCCCTCCCTTCCTTTCAAATTGCCGGGATTTTTCCGGCAAACTGGTGGAGTAGATGGTGTCCGGCAATGGAGGAATTGCTAATGGCTGCCCCCAGTATAACCCTAGCTATGAAAAGAGAAGGGTGAAAAGCATGCACTGAAATGATCATAGGTTTGAAGGAGTGTTTATTTATCGTTGTATGTGTCAGAGTGGTGCAACTAAATATTTTTAATTAAAAAAAGTTTGGTTTGGGTCCGCTTTAAAGACCTGATCTGTAAAAAGTACCCCAACACCATCAGGTCTCAACTTCCGTCACCTTTTACTGTCAGCTGTGACAGATACTCACTCTGTATATCACTTAGAGATTTTATTCAGAATCAATAGGCAGGGTACACACAAGAGAATAGCACTGACGCGTTTTACATCCCCAACAGATGCCTATTCATAGAGTAGAGTACCCACATGAGAAGCCATCGCATGTTTTACAGCTCTAACAGGTGCTTACTCATAGGGGATACTCTCTACCCTTAGTTGGTACCCTCTGGGTACCCTGCCTATTCATTTTGAATAAAATCTCTGAGTGAGCAACCAATAGTTGTGCGGATCCTTGTTTGATATTTGGGTGGGGCGGATGTCCCGTGATGGTGTCCAGGCCCTTTAATGGGGAGCAGGTTTAGCTAAAGCAACTCCTTTTGCATTAAGTACAGACACTCACTTTCCCTGCTCCTGAGCCACACCAGTGGGAACCCTCATATTTTCATACTTCCTGTTCGTGGTTAGTGTGTTCCTTCCTTGTAGCATGACAAGCACATCTTGAGTGTCTGATTGGTGGTTTAAAGCAGTGATGCTCAGCAAGATTTCGGATATCCGAACTACTCAGATAATCTGAACTTTTTCCACTATCCGAACTTTGAATAGCAATTCGGATAGACTGTCCGAGCAATCTTGGATTTCCCATCTGAAATCCGAAATCTGGGCGGATAGTTAGTTCAGATATCCGAGCAGAAGCCAAAATCACCTTCAATGGCAAAAATCCCTTTCGCAGGCATCCAGGCCTAGAGAGAGAGAGAGAGAGAGAGAGAGAGAGAGAGAGAGAGAGAGAGAGACAGAGAGAGAGAGACAGAGAGAGAGAGACAGAGAGAGAGAGAGAGAGACAGAGAGAGACAGAGACAGAGAGACAGAGAGACAGAGACAGAGAAAGAGAGAGAGAGAGAGAGAAAGAGACAGAGAGACAGAGAGACAGAGACAGAGAAAGAGAGAGAGAGAGAGAGAGAGAGAGAGAGAGAGGGAGAGAGAGAGAGAGAGAGAGAGAGAAAGAGAGAGAGAGAGAGAGAGGGAGAGAGAGAGAGATCCAGTTAGTGAAAAGTGGTATCCGAGCAGCACTGGTTTAAAGTATAATCACAACAGGGTAGAAGCATCTATTCAACATTCCCAGCCCCAAGATTTTTATTTTTATATTTTCATATGGAGGATTTGTGGGTCTGTGCAAGTATGGTACAGGAATGGAGAAGGTGCCAACTGTGTACTGGTAGGGTCAGGGCACATAAAAGTTGTAGTTTCTCTTAAAGAGGAACATTAACCAAGAATTGACCTTCATTCCAATCAATAGCTCATACCCCCATTCCCATGAGAGATCTTTACCTTTTCTGGATAAGATCATCAGGGGGCTCTGTATGACTGGTATTGTGGTGAAACCTCTCCCACAGTATGGTGTCATGACCATGGTTCTGACAGTTTGCTGCCTGTGAACTTTGTTGCATTGTGGGAAATAATGGCTTTTACCAACTGCCAAGCAAGCAATATCTCCCTCTGTTAATAGAACTCTCAGGAAATGAACATTTCGCACAGAACACCTGGCAGAACTAAAGGTGTCACCACCTGGGATACATTTCAGAATGTAAATCAGGGAGAGAAAAGATTTTACAATAAGCAAACACGGACTAAGTAATCTATAAATAAATATTGAAAATATAAGCAATTGTATTCATTGCGCAGTTTTCTCTACAGTTCTTCTTTAAAGTCTGCATTTCATTTATTACAACTACACATTATCATTGATAATATTTTGACACAATTGGACAAGGCTTTGATATTATCCTGTATTTATGCGTACCTGTATATTTCTCTTCATCTTGTTGATAAATTATCAACAAGATGGAGAGAAGAATCCAGGTATTCATGAATACAGGAGAGCCGTGTCCAATTGTGTCAAAATATTTGGTGCTTTGTTGCGAAGTACCAAGATTTTTGAGGGTGTGGAGCGAGAAATAAAGAACAATAAGGGGTGTATACATCAGAAACATATACGGGTGTGGATTGCGAAAATCTGAAGCCACCACTCAAGAGGCACCACATTCAGCTGGGAGACGACATTCTCTATTGCTGACACCATATAATGAACAATTAGTTACTCATCCACAACAACAACTTGTGTCTAAGGGTTTGTGTGTATATGGGAATTGTTACTTCATTTTTAAACCCTTTAATCTCTTTTTTTTAAAAGCAGCACTAGGAGATCCTTCCTATATTGACTGTATGTTCAACCAAATGCAGGTTTAATTGCTTTGCATTGTCACTTGTGTTTGTAAGTGCGGTGTGTAACATTGGAGCATGCTCAGTCTATGCTTCATGTCTCTCCCCATTATTACACTGTAGTCACTGAGATGGACATGCCCAGTGTTAATCTTGCTTTGTGCAAAACCCAGTGGAGACTGATTGGAAATAACAGCATTTTTTTTAATATAAAGAATACAAAAGAATACAATGATCATGAAAAAGTAAACAAAGATTCAAATTCGAGACAAATTATTATTTTTTTATTTTATTTTATGATATACAGTAATTAAACAATACATGTGCACCTGCTGGGGTTGATTCACTAAAAGGTACTGGTAGGGCAAAAATTCCAGGAGCTTACGTAGTTAAAACTTTCATACATTTAATCACTATCTTCATTAAGAACTAAGCATAATAAGAAACATATACTTATCAAGTCCAGAACAATACTGGTGCAGCAAATGATAATGCAGTATTAAGGGTGCGGAGGCAGGTCGATGATCATTTCACCTTTCAATTAGGGCTTTTTCAAGACGATCATCTGGTCTTGGAAAAGTCCTAATCGAGGGGCGAAACGATCATCGACCTGCCTCCGCACCTCCTAATACTGCATTATCATCTGCTGCACCTTATAGTGATAGTGATTAAAGTTATGGATGTTTTGACGACATAAGCAAGTTGCTCCTGGATTCTGTGTTTCTTGTTAGATATTTTAATATGGATCTTTGTTTAACCGGATGTTACACTGCTTAAAAGAGTGTTTGGTCTATATCAGGCAGCATATTGGTGTGCACCCACTTTTTGTCTTCTTTGTGGAATATTGGCATACGTTTATGTTTGCCACCAGTGAGCTGGGCGCAGGGTGAGCCAAATAACTGCTCCCCTTGCTGCCGCTCAAATCATGGCGGCGTAAAATACTATTCTCCCTCCAAGTGATTGCAACTCGGAGGGAGATGTAATTTGAACCTCGAATTACCCTAAAGCGCCCCGCGCAGTACAGCATCGCTGAACCTCGTGCATTGAAACCACTTGCTTTGATAATATTGCATCAAATGGGTACTCCCCTGAATAGAGGCTTCCCTACTCCTCTTTCACCGGGCCGTTCCAATGCTGCATACTCCGAAAAGTTCATAGACAATCCCTTTTGCAGTTGATCAACAAGCCCTTTATTTGCAGACCTTGGTTAAAATTTAAATTCCGTTAAAATAGTTGTGTGCAGATAGCAACCAACAATTTTACTGGTTTAAGCAAGCAACATAAAGAGCATTGCAACCATAGCCCAACTCGAGTTATGCACAATGTGCATGTTGCATTTTTAACATACGTTAAGCATGTGAGTTGTAACAAACACAATTACTATCAGCACACGAGTTAAGAGCATTAGGGCATGCAATAATATAGAACTAAATATATGCAAACAGCATAAAAAATAGTTGCACCACCAAGTAAATCAATATGTAACTATCTTTCTTTATTAATTCTCTAAAAACAATTAAAATAAACAAAACTGTCTCCTGAAAATTGGTCATACATGACCCAGCCACCCATGGAGCATCATCCGCCTCTATCCCCTTATCTGGATGCCGCCTCTATCCCCCTCATCTTGATACCTGCAGCCTTTGGCTTGCAGTCACTACCATGCATCCCCTTGTCTTATTTCTTTCTGCTTCAAACACAATAGGGGAATGATAGCTGAGTGAGTTTTGCGCCCCCTCCTATACTGCGCCTTGAGGCTGGATCCTCTCTCGCCACTGCCACAGCCTGGTCTTGCCTGCAGCGATGCCTGCAGTGATGGACGTATTGTTACTGACACAGGTATGTTTTAACCATTACCTTTCATGTCATTTGGCTTATTGCTGTGAACACCATGGTTTGACCATTTTTTTATTTATTATTTGTTTAATTGATATTGAGCATATTTATTCGCATGATGGTGCTATCAGTTTTGTCTACATCTTTCCTTACACATTCACTGATTATTTATCCTTTTTTCTTGTCCATTTCAGACCCAGGTCTTTCTCATCCTGTCCTGGATAATCACAACCCAGTTTTGGGATTTGTGCAGTCACTACGGGTTATTTTTTGTAAGGCGGTGTAATGGTGGTACTCTGTTAACTGTCCCACTGAGGTGATGGTAACTATTAGAGTGCAGGGTCTAAGGGTCCACGAGTTCTCACCAGAGCGCCCTATAAGAGAGTATGGGCTTTGCTGCCTAGTGCCCACCATGTGGCACTCCAGAGTCCCATAATAGTGATAAGAACAGGTGACACCCCAATGTGGAGGTTCAGTTGGATATCTGCAGATGTTAGCGTAGCAGTACAATCCAATGATAGGGCAAGTTGCTTGGATCATAAACAGTTAACAGGACCCGGTCAGTGCAGGCAGAGTTCAATCAGAGTCAGTTACAATCTGGGATCGGACAGGCTGCAAAGATTCAGATACAATAGACAAGCCAAGGTTGGTACAGGCAGAGTTCAATCAGTGTCAGATACAATCCAAGAATGGGCAAGCTTCAAACAGTTAAGTCCAGGAACAAGCCGGAGTCAATCCCAAGGGAATCAGATCAGGGATGGTCAAACGAGCCAGTCAATAACAGTAGTCAATCAGAGAGAACGCATACTGCTATAGTCTCTGGTAACCACACTAACTGACAGAGGTATCAGCACAGTGTGATGGGACAGTCTGCCTTTTATAGCTAGGCAAGGCTAATCTCGCATGTAAATTTGCATGCATGCACATTGGCCAAACTACACGCAAGCGCACAAAGAATTCTGGTCCCACATCGCCTATCCAAGCACACGCCCCCAGCCAAAGATGTCAGTAAACCTCTGATGATGCGCGCGTACATGATCGCACAGATGCTCAGTCAGAGAAACAGGCCAGCAGGACTTGCGGAACACTAAGGATGCCAGATGCCTCTGACACTCACAAGGCTAAACGAATGCAAGGTGGCCATGGCAGGTGGCTTGTATGGTCATCCCCTTGCTTTTTTAGGGGACTGTTGTGGGTATTTTAAATGATTTTTAACTTTCTTGTATTGTAATATGCGTTTTCAAGACATAATAAAGATAGATTGTTATATACTAATTTACGTGGTGGTGCAAGTGTTGAAAATCACAACCTTTGTTAGTCTAGATTGTCCGACATCATCTCTCAAAATAATGCGTTGTGTGTGAAACCAGTCAGTGCTCCCCTCCATAAAGTGTTGAGTATCCTAAAACAATTCGATGAAAGACTGGTGCACAAGTCCCTAAAGTTGAGGTTTAGTTCACCCCAGAAAAACTGGAGGAAGGCTGGTTGAACAATTTCAATTCAGCATATATTCAAATACAACCGCCACTCAAGGAACTATATACCAAAAATACTTTATTGAGTAGAAAAAAGCACAGCAACCATCCCATAAAACCCCAAAATCCCTAAAAACAAAGACATGGGCATTGAACAAACGGAGTACTCCCGGTGCTCACACTCACTCCACATTCACACGCAATCTGGATCGGCTGATCCCTGAGATGTGTGTGTATGTGATGCGCCTAAAGGTGGCCACTCATGATCCAATCTTTTTCATCCAATTTTACCAAATCTATGTAGTAGAAGGGTAAACTGAGTGAATATATTGAATAGATAATTTAGGGATTTCCCTTATATTACATAGAAATGGTAAGATTGGATGAAAAAGATTGGATCATTAGTGGCCACCATAAGCAGCTGTTTTACTTGTGCAACTCCTATCGCTGCCTGGAACCAAGCCTAAAAACATGCAAATATGTGCTTTTATACAGCTCCACAGTTCCAATAGAGCACAGCCAACTGCCGCCTTGCAATGTCCAACATTAGCGATTCCATGGAACGGATAACACTGGTACTAAGTCCAACTCCCTCAGCAGGGCTGTGTAATATAGAAGAGTTACCTCCTTCCAGCAGTACCAATTATTCCTCCACAGACCAGGAACCCCGCGGCGTCCTGCGGTTAACAGGTATGTGGAGTGAGTGTGAGTGTGAGCGCCGGGAGTACTCCGTTTGTTCAATGCCCATGTCTTTGTTTTTAGGGATTTTGGGGTTTTATGGGATGGTTGCTGTGCTTTTTTCCTACTCAATAAAGTATTTTTGTTATATAGTTCCTTGAGTGGCGGTTGTATTTGAATATATGCTGTGTTGAGTATCCTATAAGTCATGGTGTAGGAAATATTAGAGAGTGCATAGTGCTGTTCCCCACCTGTTTTCTGAAGATCTCTGACAGCTTGCAATATGTTTTTTAGAGTTATCCATTAAAAGTTATCATTTTTACAACAGTTTTCTACTCAATTATTTCTGTCAACTAACACACCCCAAAACTATCTTCTGAACGTCGTTTTTCTTAGTCTGCAACATGAACAGATCAGGGTAATCCATAAAAATTAACCTGCCAAGATCTAATTACTAATCTTTTCCAGTTATAAGATATGGGTGGGGTCTGGGGAGGTGTCGGCTTTGGTGATTAAGCCATTTCTAAGCCACAGCTGTGCATACCTGAGACTTCTGGGAAATTCTGCTCCTTTTCACCCATGTGTTCATTCAAAACACTTCTACTCTATACAACCATATATGGCTAGTGCTGTGCAGTAAGTTCTGAGAGAAGTTCATTCTGCACTAAATCTGCTCAGTAAACTGGTAAATAGTTTCTAGGATTGTCACCTAAAACCTTACGTCATCTCCCCACCTGTATTTGATTTTTACTTTAATTGAATTGAAAACTTACTTTGTATCTTTTAGCTTATTTGCAGACCTGTTTAAGGTACTGACACCCACCTTATAAGTTTGTCCCTATGGAGGGGAGCGTGTGCTCCCACATATCAACAAAAGGACTGTCTCACTTAGTCTCAATCAACACTTCAAAATTTATTAATTATCTGCATACAAAACCCCCCATTAACCCCCATAAAAACGAGCCTAAGAGTATATACCAGCCTAGCATACACAGCCGTCCGTGTCACTCGCGCTGACCAACCAATCACCACCACTCAATCATAGAGCTACACTCCCGGGAGTACCAGGTTGTAACAGATCTCCATGATGTGTGAACTATGACCTTGGATCCAGTTCCATATCCAGTATTGCATATAATCTATTGTAAAGAGTCCCAGTTCAATTCAAGGTACAATCTTCACATATAAATGTAACAACTGCTGCGCTGTCCTGCCGTGTATGTTCATATGTAGACTCAGGGGGAGTGAGAGTTAGCATGCAATAGTGTTAGTCCATGCAGCGGGGGTCTCAGTTTGCAATTGCGACCACTTAACTTGAAGCCAGCATTAAGGCATTAGTGACAGTTCAGTAACACTTGGAGGGCTAAAGCCCAATCCTCGCAGCGTTTTTCACTTCCCTCATATGCATAAATATGATGCACTGCCCAGCGGGCTCTCACCACCTCCGCAGGCTTGCAGATCGTTCCTAGCGTCTCTTCGGGGAACCCTTCCGGCTACTGCTCGCCTCCTCCTCCTCTCACCCCTTACACCGCCAGCATCAGTCCACGTAACTCTGGATCCATGCGCCAACAAGCGCGCAGCGTGTGACGTCACTCCGGCTCGTTCCCGTAACTAGTATCGCCCGCCCCTCGGGCTTCCTCAGATGGTCACATGGGCAGCGCAGTCATGTTACTTTTAAAAGCCATCCTCTCATGCCTCATCTGCGTATCTCCGCCTCTGCACATTGACCATTGGTTATTCAGTTCACCACTACGTGCTAAAACAGCAGATAGTCATAGCGCTGTGTACTTTCCTAATCCCACATATCAAAGGTGTATACTTGCAAAAAGGGCAATAAATTTAGGCACAGGGTGAAGCTGAAAAATGGCTCACCATGCTATAGCAAATTTCCCCGCAGCGTTAATTACTATTCCCTTCCAGACCACTATGGACTTAGGGGTAAGATGCAATTCGGCTGCCAGCTATTGTTGGTGGCTGAAGTACACTGTATTTTTCACAATTTAGACTCCGTCTTTTGCCAGCGCCCAAATTACCTTCTGAGTGCCGCTATAGCCATAATTCCTATTGCCATATGCAGCACGGTGGCGTTGTGGTTAGCACTCTTGCCTTGCAACGTTGGGTCCCTGGTTCAAAATCACAGTTTGAATCACAGCCAGGGCACTATCTGCAAGGAGTTTGTATGTTCTCCCCGTGTCTGTGTAGGTTTCTGTCAGGAAATGTGGAAGCGCAGCCGCTCGCTCTCAGAGCGGGGCGGCTGCTTCCACATCCAGCGTGGCAGAGCACGGGGAGTCAGCCGCCTCCACTCAGTCTGAGGCGGCTGTCCCCGTGCAGGGCTTGGCGGAGCGCGGGAAAACCACCGCGTTGGATGCGGCGGTTAGCGCGCATGGTCCTCTGGCTGCAACACCGCAGAGCGGTGTTGGGGTGGCTGGGACACGTAGTCCCTCTAGGGTAAGAATGACGCGCGCGCGCGCACTGAGGCAGAGCATATATGCCAGCCAGAAATGAGTCAGCTGACCAGGTTGGTCAGCTGACTCTGGCTCCCTTCCTGATTGGTCCAGCACTTAGGGAGGTGCTGGAGAGGCCTCCGTGTATATATACTGCCAGCTGTCCAGTTGTTGGGTGTCTGGCGTTGCGATCACATATGTGGGAGCACCCAGATCCGTAGTCAGATCCGCAAGTGTGCCGGGACCAGCTGGAGCTGTAATCCTACACTTAGCTAGATTCTGTTGATAGCTAAAGTACTAGTTTGATTGTGATTATCTGTTATGACTTTTTGCCTGCCTGACTATCCTCCTGAACTCTGACCTTGTACCTCGATATTTCTGATACTCTGTTGCCGAACCCCGGCTCGTCCTTAGACTCTGTTCCTGCCTCCTGATCTTGTACCTCGATATTTCTGATACCCTGTTGCCGAACTCTGCCTGTACCTAGACTCCGCCTCTGCTTTATGATCTTGTATTTTGTCTGTCCCTGTGTGTACGACCTGGCTTGTCCGACCTCGAGAACCGACCTTACACTTGGAGGCGGTTCCCCGTCCTGTCAGTGACATCTCCTCCTGAGTGTCACTTTCAGACAATCCTTCCTACTGTCAGTCTGACTCCTCCCGTCTTGGAGAGCTCAGGTCTGCAGAAGGAATCTGTACAGTACTCCTTGCTGCACTGAGGCCTAGTCCTCTAAGTGTTACTGTTACACCAAACACTACACTCTACTCAGGTGAACAGAGGTTAGTTAGTATATCGGATTATCGGTGATACTGCAGATCACTTATAATCTGGTATACATCTGTATTCCCAGTGATACTGCAGATCACCGGTAATCAGATCCTCTCTGTGCTTCACCGATCGTTACAGAACGCCAGACCAAAAAACAGATGGACGCACGCGCTGACCCTCTGAATGTGCTTGCCACTTCGGTGGATAACATCCATCAAGCACTGGGCCAGCACAAAGCATTAATTGATGCCCTAACAGGCTCTGTGCGAACCCTTCAGACTTCAGTTGATTCAGTGCGATCCCCTCCTAGTGATGACATACGTATGCCCGTACCTGATAAATTTTCCGGCCACAAGTCTGACTTCCGGAATTTTAAGAGTAGAGTGTTGTCATATTTCAAGTTGAGACCCCGATCCTCGGGGACTGAGACCCAACGGGTCATTTTTATTAAAACCTTGTTAACTGGTGATTCCCAGTCCTGGGCATACAACCTGCCTCCCACAGATACAGCTCTGACCTCAGTAGAGGAATTTTTTAAGGCCATGGCAGTGATATACGACGACCCTGACCTTGCGGCAACCTCTGAGCGGAAGCTCAAACTTTTGCGGCAAGGCAGAGGCTCGGTCGAGGATTACGCGGCAGAATTTCGTAGGTGGTCAGTCACCGCCAGATTTGACACCTATGCCCTGATGGATTACTTCCTGTCTGGGTTGTCGGAGGAGGTCTCCGACCTAATGTTAACTTTACCCGAGCCCCAGACAGTCGATGAGGCCATCTCATCGGCCATTCGAGTCGACCGTCGGCTACGCCATCAGAGGCAGACTCGGGGCATCACCGTGTTAGGGTGACATCTTATGCGGCACCATCCGCTGCATCCTCAGTAACGACCTCTCCGCCTGTCTCTTCCTTTCCGGCCGTACCTCCACCCGAGCCAATGCAGATTGGTCGATCAAAACTGACCCAGGTGGAGCGAAGGCGGAGAATAGCTGAACAATTGTACCTGTACTGTGCAGAAGCGGGGCATAGAGTGCGAAACTGCCCTAACAAGCCGGGAAACGAGTCTGCCTAGGAGTAGTGGGGGGTGACACCCTAGGCACACCTTTCTCACCCCAAAAGGAGAAAAAATGTCTTCTCCCCTGTACGATTACATGGGAGAATAAATCTGTAGCCACTGAGGCTTTTATTGATTCTGGCTCAGCGGCTAATTTTATGAACCTTGAATTTGCGCAGGAGTTGGGTATTCCCCTCACTCCAGTAAGTCCCCCCATTCAGGTCACGGCAGTAGACAATTCCCCTCTGCAACGGGATCGTCCCCTGTCACAGACTCCGCAGGTGAAAGTCACGTTAGGAGTACTGCATGGGGAACAACTACAGTTTTTTGTATTGTGTATGTCAACCTCCACTATCATCCTAGGCATGCCGTGGTTACAAGTCCATTCTCCACACATAGACTGGGCTACGGGTCAGGTAACCAGATGGTCCGATCATTGTCACCAACAGTGTTTAGGGAAGGTGACATTGGGTCGGACCAAGATTTGTGTGGAGGGGGTTCCCGAAGAGTATTCTGAGTTCTCCGATGTATTTTGTCCTAAGTCTGCTGATCAATTACCTCCTCATTGCCCGTTCGATTGCACCATTGATCTCCGTGCTGGTTGTATGCCTCCTAGGGGTCACCTGTATAACCTGTCCGGTCCAGAGAAGATGGCTATGCAGGAATACATTCGTGATAACTTGGCCAAGGGGTTCATCCGACCCTCCCGGTCACCTGCTGGGGCCGGTTTCTTTTTCGTTAAGAAGAAAGACGGGGGTCTCCGACCTTGTATTGATTATCGGGGCCTCAATAAAATCACGGTAAAAAATCGCTATCCTCTACCCTTGATAGTCGATTTATTTACGCAGGTCACAGCCGCAAAAATCTTCTCTAAGTTGGATCTGAGGGGGGCATACAATCTAATCCGCATTAGAGAGGGCGATGAGTGGAAGACGGCCTTCAACACACCCGACGGGAATTACGAGTACCTAGTGATGCCCTTCGGGTTGTGCAATGCGCCAGCCGTCTTCCAAGAATTAATCAATGAGGTATTCCGGGAGGTATTGGGTAGATTCGTGCTGGTATACCTTGATGATATATTAATCTATTCCAATAACCTCTCCGAACACAGGGTCCACGTGAAGTTTGTTTTGAACAAATTAAGACAACATAGGCTCTATGCTAAGGTGGAAAAGTGTATTTTCGAGGTGACCACTGTCACGTTCCTAGGGTACGTAATTTCCACCTCGGGCCTTTCAATGGATCCTGCCAAGGTCACAGCTGTGTTGGAGTGGCCACAGCCGGTGGGGTTAAAAGCCCTACAAAGATTTTTAGGTTTTGCAAACTATTACAGGAGGTTCATTAAGGGGTACTCCACGTTAGTTGCCCCCCTTACCAGTATGACGAAAAAAGGGGCGGATACCAACCACTGGTCCCCTGAAGCCATGGCAGCATTTTCTCTTCTTAAGAAATTATTTTGCTCAGCACCAATTTTGAGGCATGTGGACACGTCCTTTCCCTTTATCGTGGAGGTTGATGCCTCAGAAGTTGGGGTGGGGGCGGTGTTGTCTCAACGATCAGGCTTGCAGGGCAGATTACACCCGTGCGCTTACTTTTCCCGTAGGTTCTCACCTGCAGAAAGAAATTACGATATAGGCAACCGGGAACTTCTGGGCATTAAATTGGCGTTTGAGGAATGGCGCCACTGGTTAGAGAGGGCATTTTGCCACCAAATGGGCATGAAATTGTCTTTTTCGTCAGGCTACCACCCACAGACTAATGGGCAGACGGAACGTATCAACCGGTCTTTGGAGCAATTCCTAAGATGTTACGTTGCGGAGGCACAGAGTGACTGGGTAAAATTTTTGCCCTTCGCGGAATTCGCACAAAATAATTTGAAGAATTCCTCATCTAGGTTCTCTCCATTCCAGATTGTGACAGGGAGGTCACCCAAATTCTCCACTTTTCCAGTTGTCTCGTCTCCATTTCCAGCACTGGAGGATTGGCAGAGGTCACTCAGGGACAATTGGGGAATTGTTAAGGGGAATTTGCAGAAGGCGTTCCAGAGTCAGAAGGGTCAAGCAGACAAGAGACGATCCGTGGAATGGAAGTTTCAGCCAGGGGATTTAGTCTGGGTGTCCACACGTCACTTGACCCTGAAGCAGCCTTCTGCCAAACTGGGTCCCAGGTTTGTGGGTCCATTCCCAGTGACCAAAAGAATCAATAATGTGACTTACGCCATTGATCTTCCTGCCAGCATGCGGGGCGTAAGGTCGTTTCATGTGTCCCTACTCAAACCTGCGGTCCAGGTGGGTCCCACTCCTCCTCCTCCTGTGTTGGTAGATGACCAACCTGAATACGAGGTGGAAAAGATCTTAGACTCACGCATTGTTCAGAACTCGATACAATATATAGTGCATTGGAAAGGGTACGGCATTGAGGAGAGACAATGGGTACCAGGGACTCGCATGCATGCTGATGAGTTAAAAAGGGAGTTTCACACTTTGCACCCAGAAAAACCTGGAAGGAGTTGTCCGGAGTCCACTCCTAGGGGGGGTACTGTCAGGAAACGTGGAAGCGCAGCTGCTCGCTCTCAGAGCGGGGCGGCTGCTTCCACATCCAGCGTGGCAGAGCACGGGGAGTCAGCCGCCTCCACTCAGTCTGAGGCGGCTGTCCCCGTGCAGGGCTTGGTGGAGCGCGGGAAAACCGCCGCGTTGGACGCGGCGGTTAGCGCGCATGGTCCTCTGGCTGCAACACCGCAGAGCGGTGTTGGGGTGGCTGGGACACGTAGTCCCTCTAGGGTAAGAATGACGCGCGCGCGCGCACTGAGGCAGAGCATATATGCCAGCCAGAAATGAGTCAGCTGACCAGGTTGGTCAGCTGACTCTGGCTCCCTTTCTGATTGGTCCAGCACTTAGGGAGGTGCTGGAGAGGCCTCCGTGTATATATACTGCCAGCTGTTCAGTTGTTGGGTGTCTGGCGTTGCGATCACGTATGTGGGAGCACCCAGATCCGTAGTCAGATCCGCAAGTGTGGCGGGACCAGCTGGAGCTGTAATCCTACGCTAGATTCTGTTGATAGCTAAAGTACTAGTTTGATTGTGATTAACTGTTATGACTTTTTGCCTGCCTGACTATCCTCCTGAACTCTGACCTTGTACCTCGATATTTCTGATACTCTGTTGCCGAACCCTGGCTCGTCCTTAGACTCTGTTCCTGCCTCCTGATCTTGTACCTCGATATTTCTGATACCCTGTTGCCGAAGTCTGCCTGTACCTAGACTCCGCCTCTGCTTTATGATCTTGTACTTTGTCTGTCCGTGTGTGTACAACCTGGCTTGTCCGACCTCGAGAACCGACCTTACACTTGGAGGCGGTTCCCCGTCCTGTCAGTGACATCTCCTCCTGAGTGTCACTTTCAGACAATCCTTCCTACTGTCAGTCTGACTCCTCCCGTCTTGGAGAGCTCAGGTCTGCGGAAGGAATCTGTACAGTACTCCTTGCTGCACTGAGGCCTAGTCCTCTAAGTGTTACTGTTACACCAAACACTACACTCTACTCAGGTGAACAGAGGTTAGTTAGTATATCGGATTATCGGTGATACTGCAGATCACTTATAATCTGGTATACATCTGTATTCCCAGTGATACTGCAGATCACCGGTAATCAGATCCTCTCTGTGCTTCACCGATCGTTACAGTTTCCTCTGGGCACTCCGATTTCCTCCAACATCCCAAATGCATACAGATAAGTTAATTGGTCTCCCCTAAAATTGGCCCTAGAAATACACTTCCGCGCATGCGTGCAACAATGTTGCATTGGTAAGTTTTTAACGATCCACGCATCGCCATAGGCTAATGTGACTTCTGGACTTACGCAGATCACTGCAACTCGATGTAGAAGCCGTGCGGTAACGTGGTTCTGGACCTGCGTCGGGGATGCAGCGAAAACCTCACTTCTGTTGCGCCGTAACTTGGCAGTATGACTGTCTCCATAGACTTTCGTTGCCCGGCAGTGGGGTGCGGTAAAAATGCTGCACTGTATTGCCCTGGTGTGAAAGAAGCCCTGACACTTTGAGCCTAGAATATTGAACATTTTCACAATAATCTAATGGGCTAAGATTTAGATTTTGTTGTATTCATCATAAGCTGTAAGCCATATTCATCAACATTATAACAAATAAAGGCTTGAAATATCTCGCTTTGTATGTAATGAGTTTATTTCATATATTAGTTTCACCTTTAAGTTGAATTACTAAAAGAAATGATTTTTTTTCTATTGTTTGGCATTTCACCTGTATCTGTCATGTCATATTACACCAAATATATAATATGATGCACCCTTTGTACAGCATCGTATTTGATTGGGATGAAGTGTAGAGATTGCTGGAAGAGGAAAGTGGATACTGTAACTATACAGCCTACAAGAAGCTTTACAAAAAGCATTACAGTAAGCAAACATCAAATATGAATATTTTATGTAACCCGTGCTGTATGTAATGAAATCAAACTTTTATGTTTTATATATGAAATATGATATACTTTATGTGTAATTTAAAACCCACCCATTGCTCCAGAGGCGTAGATATTCGTCAATGCAAGTTAATGAGAAATGAATGGGGCAGGGAAAATTGCTCTGGTCCTGAAGTGGTTTATTTCATATATGATCGTCGTGATAGATAGGCAGAAATAATATTACATGAACATTTAATTTATCACCCAGTATAACTTCCATGTTCAGGTTATTTGAGAGCTGTATCGGGATCAAGAGGACTTTTATTTTTTGTATTGTATCTCTGTAAAGAGGATTAGTTATTAAGCACAAAATTTCCACTTTCACAAAATAAACAAAAGACTGTTGTTTACAGTGTTTTTTTTGCATATTAAAAATATATAAGGATGATGTAGGTTGCAATTTTGTTATTTGGACACAAGAGGCACCAGCATTCAGATTATCATTAGGATGTCGTTTTAGGTAAAGAAAGGAGAAAAATGTTGCAAAAGCAATCCTTGTGAAAGGTGTTCAGAACTAAATTGTATAAAAGGCTCTGGGATGCAAGGCTGAGCTTAGATAACCACTACTACCACCACCCTGACCTTAGTATTCTAGCATTCCCATTTCAGTACCACTGCGAAAAGGAACTGAAACCTGTGCATATACAGTATATGAACGCTACCAACTGGAATGATGGCAACTTTTGGATAATCATCCAACTCAGGGCCTGGATAAGGGTTTCCAGCTCTAGAGGCATAGATTCCAAATGCCATCCCCACCCCCTGAATTGTGCCTGCCCCAGTGTATGGTAGGATGACACCTCCCTCAGCATAGATACCCAGATGTGCCACCAGTATTAGGCAGGCAGAGAAGAACAGTTAAAAAGGGCACAAGATGCATCCTGTTTAAAAGGGCGCCCACTATATTAGCATTGTGACCTCTATTTGTAGCCTCAACTCACATAGCGGGCAGACCAAGTGCCCACTATTATAATGGTATATAATTTTAAACAGGACATTGGGGGTTAAAGTTTGGCACCCTTTGGAGGGTTACCGTTAGGTGTGTGTGTGTGTGTGTGTGTGGGGGGGGGGGGGGTTAAGGCTAGGTGCAGGGGGGGAGTTAATGTTAGGTGTGGTTAAAATTAGTTGCCACCAGTGGAGTTGTTAAAGTTAGGCACCCACCAGGGGAACTGAGGCTTAGGGTGGGGAGGTGTTAGGTTATGTGTGTGTGTGTGTGTGTGTGTGTGTGTGGGGGGGGGGGGGGGGGGGGGTTAGGTGCCCACCGGGGGGGGGGGGAGGGGGGGCTAAGGTCGGTGTGAGGACAGAGAATGGTTAGGTCATAGTAAAATATAGTAAATATTACCAATATAGTACTATATGAATAGAGTAGTAGAGTATATGCAAATTTAACAATATTCTACTACCACTATTCCTACACCTTTTTAAACAAATGTACACAGACAGCCTCCCTCCTAAGGATAGATAGCCAGATGTGCTCCCAGTATTTGGCAGGCAGCCCCCTCCACAGGATAGATAGCCAGATGTGCCCCCAGTATTTGGCAGGCAGCCCCCTCCCCAGGATAGATAGCTAGATGTGCCCCAGTATTAGGCAGGCAGCCCCCTCCTCAGGATAGATAGCCAGGTGTGCCCTCAGTATTTGGCAGGTTGCCCCTCCCCAGGATAGATAGCCAGATGTGCCCCCAGTATTTGACAGGCAGCCCCCTCCTCAGGATAGATAGCCAGATGTGCCCTCAGTATTTGGCAGGCTGCCCCTCCCCAGGATAGATAGCCTGATGTGCCCCCAGTATTTGGCAGGCAGCCCCCTCCCCAGGATAGATAGCCAGATGTGCCACCAGTATTTGGCAGGATAGATAGCCATATGTGCCCCCAGTGTTTGGCAGGAAGTCCCCTCCCCAGGATAGATAGCTAGATGTGTCCCAGTGTTAGGTAGGCAGCCCTCTCCCCAAGATAGATAGCCAGATGTGCCCCCAGTATTTGGCAGGCAGCCCTCTCCCCAGGATAGATAGCCAGATGTGCCCCCAGGATTTGGCAGACAGCCCCCTCCCCAGGACAGATAGCCAGATGTGCCCACAGTATTTGGTAGGCAGCCCCCTCCCCAGGATAGATAGCCAGACGTGCCCTCAGAATTTGGCCGAAAAGTACTCTCCCCAGGGTAGATAGCTAGATGTGCCCCAGTGTTAGGCAGGCAGCCCCCTCCCCAGGATAGATAGCCAGATGTGCCCCCAGTATTTGGCAGACTGCCCCCTCCCCAGGATAGATAGCCAGATGTGCCCCCCGTATTTGGCAGACAGCCCCCTCCCCAGGATAGATAGCCAGATGTGCCCGCAGTATATGGCAGGCAGCACCCTCCCCAGTATAGATAGCCAGATGTGCCCCCAGTATTTGGCAGGCAGTCCCCTCCACAGGATAGATAGCCAGATGTGCCCCCAGTATTTGGCAGACAGCTCCCTCCCCAGGATAGATAGCCAGATGCGCCCCCAGTATTTGGCAGGCAGTCCCCTCCACAGTATAGATAGCTAGATGTGCCCCCAGTATTTGGCACGCAGTCCCCTCCCTAGGATAGATAATTAGATGTGCCCCCAGTATTTGGCAGGCTGCCCCTTCCCCAGGATAGATAGACAGATGTGCCCCCAGTATTTGGCAGGCAGTCCCCTCTACAGGATAGATAGCTAGATGTGCCCCCAATATTTGGCAGGCAGTCCCCTCTACAGGATAGATATCTAGATGTGCCCCCAGTATTTAGCAGGCAGTCCCCTGCACAGGATAGATAGCCAGATGTGCCCCCAGTATTTGGCAGGCAGTCCCCTCCACAGGATAGATTGCCAGATGTGCCCCCAGTATTTGGCAGGAAGCGCCCTCCCCAACATAGATAGCCAGATGTGCCCCCAGTATTTGGCAGGCTGCCCCCTTCACAGGATAGATAGCCAGATGTGCCCCCCATATTTGGCAAGCAGCCCCCTCCCCAGGGTAGATAGCCAGATGTGTTCCTAGTATTTGGCAGGCAGCCCCCTCCCCAGGATAGATAGCCAGATGTGCCCGCAGTATTTGGCAGGCAGCCCCCTCCCCAGGATAGATAGCCAGATGAGCCCCCAGTATTGGCAGGCAGCCTCTTCCACAGGATAGATAGCTAGATGTGCCCCCAGTATTTGGCAGGCAGCCCCCTCCCCAGGATAGATAGCCAAATTTGCCCCAGTATTTGGCAGGCAGCCCCCTCCCCAGGATAGATAGCCAGATGTGCCTCCAGTATTTAGCAGGCTGCCCTCTCCCGTGGATACATAGCCAGATGTCCCCCCAGTATTTGGTAGGAAGTCCCATCCACAGGTTAGATAGCTAGATGTGCCCCAGTATTTGGCAGGCAGCCCCTTCCTGGGGATAGATAGCCAGATGTGCCCCCAGTATTTGGCAGGCATCCCCCTCCCCAGGATAGATAGCTAGATGTGCCTCCAGTATTTGGCAGGCAGCCCCCTCCCCAGGATAGATAGCCTGATGTGCCCCCAGTATTTGGTAGGCAGCCCCCACCCCAGGATAGATAGCCAGATGTGCCCCCAGTATTTGGCAGGCAGTCCCCTCCACAAAATAGATCGCCAGATGTGCCCCCAGTATTTGGCAGGCAGCCCCCTCTCCAGGATAGAAAGCCAGATGTGCCCACAATATTTGGCAGGCAGTCCCCTCCCCAGGATAGATAGCTAGATGTGCCCCCAATATTTGCCAGGCAGCCCCCTCCCCAGGATAGATAGCCAGATTTGCCCCAGTATTTGGCAGGCAGCTCCCTCTCCAGGATAGATAGCCAGACGTGCCAGCAGTATTTGGCAGGAAGCCTCCTCCCCAGGATAGATAGCTAGATGTGCCCCAGTATTTGGCAGGCAGTCCCCTCCCCAGGATAGATAGCCTGATGTGCCCCCAGTATTTGGCAGGCAGCCCCCTCTCCAGGATAGATAGCCAGATGTGCCCACAGTATTTGGCAGGCAGTCCCCTCCCCAGGATAGATAGCTAGATGTGCCCCCAATATTTGCCAGGTAGCCCCCTCCCCAGGATAGATAGCCAGATGTGCCCCCAGTATTTGGCAGACAGCCCCCTCTCCAGGATAGATAGCCAGACGTGCCAGCAGTATTTGGCAGGAAGCCCCCTCCCCAAGATAGATAGCTAGATGTGCCCCAGTATTTGGCAGGCAGCCCGCTGTCGAGGATAGATAGCCAGATGTGCCCCCAGTATTTGGCAGGCAGCCCCCACCCCAGGATAGATAGCCAGATGTGCCTCCAGTATTTGGCAGGCAGTCCCCTCCACAAGATAGATAGCCAGATGTGCCCCCAGTATTTGGCAGGCGGCCCCCTCTCCAGGATAGATAGCCAGATGTGCCCACAGTATTTGGCAGGCAGCCCCCTCCCCAGGATAGATAGGTAGATGTGCCCCCAATATTTGGCAGGCAGCCCCCTCCCCAGGATAGATAGCCAGATGTACCCCCAGTATTTGGCAGGCAGCCCCTTCCCCAGGATAGATAGTCAGATGTGCCCCAGTATTTGGCAGGCAGCCCCCTCCCGAAGATAGATAGCCAGATGTGCCCCCAGTATTTGGCAGGCAGCCCCTTTCCCCAGGATAGATAGCCAAATGTGCCCCCAGTATTTGGCAGGCAGCCCCCTCCACAGGATAGATAGCCAGATGTGCCCCCAGTATTCGACAAGAAGCTCCCTCCACAGAATAGATAGCCAGATGTGCCCCCAGTATTTGGCAGGCTGCCCCCTCCCCAGGATAGATAACCAGACGCACCTCAGTATTAGACACCCCACTCTCCAGTTTACTTAGCTAGATGTTCCCCCAATATTAGACAGCCACCTCCCCAGTTTAGTTATCTAGATGTACTCCCAGCATTAGGCAGTCTCCCCCCCAACATGCAGAGTATGTGGAGCACGGCACTACAGAACTGCTACACACCTCACGTAAGGGCACCAGGATCCCTCTCAGCATGTTGCAGGCTTGAGTATCTCCTCTCGTTTCCCTCTAGTGGAGCACATGATGAGAGATACCGCTAGAGGGAGCCATAGAGGCAGGGGGTCCATCTTGAAGGGGTTCTAAAACAACTGTGGACATCATAATCTTCACACCCATAAGTGTTGCCATATAAACACCTGATCTGAATGATGGACCCCTTTATTAGAGGCAGTGAAGTAGTAGTTGGGGCTTCCTTAGAGCTCTGTGCCCCACTGCTGTTACAGGTGCTGTTTCCCTCTAGTTACGCCCCTGCATAGAGGAGATACTGTGAGCCTGCGCTATGCTAAAAATGGATCCTGGTGCAGAGACGTGAGTAGCACACAGTGTCCTGCTTCCCATACTCTGCAATGGCCGGCTGAGGGGGGCAGTCAGGGGACGGGCTGGGACTTGTGATGAAACTGCCAACTTCAAACTATGTGATGGGCATCAGCGGCACGGGCTTATCCTATAGAATAAAATGCAAGTGTTCCTGCGTCATCAACTGAATGGTGGTGTGTCCCTGGCTTTTTTGTACTGAGCATGTGCGCAGCCAAGGCAGTTAGGACACAGGGCCGGATCTGACAGTTTGTTGTGTGTGGTTCACAGAGGTTCTCATTGCATTGTGGGAAATAACAGCTTTTTCCAGCTGCCAAGCATGCAGCTCCCTGTGTGCATATACTTCAGTCAGTGGTGGGGAACATGCAAGCAGGGTGCGTATGTGCACGCATTGCGGGGGGGTATCGGCTGTGACCTATCGCCCGTTTTCTAACAGACGGGCCGTTTTAATAGTTACAAAATAACAGAGTGAATCAGTGAATTGATGTCATTATTTTAAGGTTATGATGAGCTCAAAGCCGCTAAACAGCCTTGAAAAATACGTATACAGCACAACACTACTGCGAGGCATTGAGCAGGTTTATATGCAGGACCTGGCTTGTAAAGAAGTTATTATTTTAATGTTATAAGTCATAAACTCCACAAAGAGGATTATTTCATCTCAAAATGAATGGCCTCAAGGAAAACATCCCAGCTTGTGCAGATCCCTATGTTGTTATCCAGGATCCTGATTTTTTTTTATTATCCTGAGTAAAAAATGTATTTAACCAATTGTCAGACTCAATCTATGATTATATTTTCACACATTGAAAGCAGTGGAACTGATTTTTTTTTCCACCATAGCATTGTAATATGTATCCTGATCATATAAAAAAAAGCTATGTAGTCCATACCACAAAAAAATAAATAAAAAAAAGTTTTGGAAAATATGATGTTATTGTTATTTTTTAACTGGTTATTAGATTAAGAACATCCTATACAATAAAACTTAACTGTCCCTGCGTCATCCACTTTCCCTGTCTGTCCATCCAAAGCTTTTTTTGTACTGCGGATGTGCACGGTACAGAAAGTTGGGATGGGAGGTGAGGCCAGGGAGCAGAGTGGGTGTGTGCACGCGCGGGGCGGGCAGGCGGGTGCGCGTGCAGACTGGGCACGTGCGGCGGGCAGGCAGGTGCGTGCGCAGGCGGGCAGCGGGCACGCGCAGTTAAATCACTACCTAGAGCCCATTTTTAAACGGGCTTAGGTAGCCTAGTATATTCATAATATACCACCACATAGTTAATAATAGGCCTCTTTTTACAGTAAGAGAATCATGGCTGTATTTATTAACTACTTCGGCATCCTGGACGTACTAGCTACGCCCAGGAGGCCATGTGCGCGTCCGTGCGCTCCCGCGGCCGATGCACGCGCGCTCCCGGCCCGCGGTTCGTTAGCCAGGCATTCAGTGAATCGGGCTATGGTGCCCGATCACTGATTCCTCTCCCCCGCAGAAAAAGCAACATCTTCTCTCGGAAGCTTCGCTTTTTCTGGCTGTTGCGTTCCCAATGCGTCTCTCTAAGCGTATGTTACGCTTAGAGTGACGTCATTTAAACAAACTCATGGCCGCCATCTTGTGACCAAAAAGTAAAACTACAACTAAAAGTAAAAAAAATAAAACTCAACACACATTTACATTATAAAACTACTGTTTACATCCCACCCTCCCAAAAATACCCAAATAAAATGTTTAATATAAAAAAAAACAAAAAAACATTTCAATAAAAAAAACATATAAAATATTTACCTAAGGGTCTAAACTTTTTAAATATCATTGTAAAGATGAAATATTTCTACTTTTTTTAATGTAAATAGTAAACTTGTAAATAGTGATAGAAAAATGCACCTTTATTTCCAAATAAAATATTGTCGCCATACATTGTGATAGGGACATAATTTTAACGGTGTAATAACCAGGACAGATGGGCAAATACAATACGTGAGTTTTAATTATGGAGGCATGTATTATTTTAAAACTATAATGGCTGAAAACTGAGAAATAATGATTTTTTCCCGTTTTTTTCTTATTCTTCCTTTTAAAATGCATTTAAAGTAAAGTGGCTCTTAGCAAAATGTACCACCCAAAGAAAGCCTAGGTGATTGACAGGTGATTGACAGGTGATCAGAGGGTTATTACAGGGAAGAATAGATGTAAATAATGCACTGGCGAATTGATAAGGGGGGGTCTAAGGACAATCTGAGCATGTGGGGCGGTTGATTGGGAGCCCGCAAGGGGCAGATTAGGGTCTATTCTGATGGGTAACAGTGACAAGTGGTGATAGGGGGTGATTGATGGGTAATTAGTGGGTGTTTAGAGGAGAGAACAGATGTAAACACTGCACTTGGGAGGTGATCTGATGTCGGATCTGCGGGCGATCTATTGGTGTGGGTGGGTGATCAGATTGCCCGCAAGGGGCAGGTTAGGGGCTGATTGATGGGTGGCAGTGACAGGGGGTGATTGATGGGTGGCAGTGACAGGGGGTGATTGATGGGTGGCAGTGACAGGGGGTGATTGATGGGTGATTGATAGGTGATTGACAGGTGATCAGTGGGTTATTACAGGGAAGAACAAATGTAAATAATGCACTGGCGAATTGATAAGGGGGGGTCTGAGGGCAATCTGAGCATGTGGGTGGGCGATTGGGTGCCCGCAAGGGGCAGATTAGGGTCTAATCTGATGGGTAACAGTGACAGGTGGTGATAGGGGGTGATTGATGGGTAATTAGTGGGTGTTTAGAGGAGAGAACAGATGTAAACACTGCACTTGGGAGGTGATCTGATGTCGGATCTGCGGGCGATCTATTGGTGTGGGTGGGTGATCAGATTGCCCGCAAGGGGCAGGTTAGGGGCTGATTGATGGGTGGCAGTGACAGGGGGTGATTGATGGGTGGCAGTGACAGGGGGTGATTGACAGGTGATTGACAGGTGATCAGTGGGTTATTACAGGGAAGAACAGATGTAAATAATGCACTGGCGAATTGATAAGGGGGGGTCTGAGGGCAATCTGAGCATGTGGGCGGGTGATTGGGTGCCCGCAAGGGGCAGATTAGGGTCTAATCTGATGGGTAACAGTGACAGGTGGTGATAGGGGGTGATTGATGGGTAATTAGTGGGTGTTTAGAGGAGAGAACAGATGTAAACACTGCACTTGGGAGGTGATCTGATGTCGGATCTGCGGGCGATCTATTGGTGTGGGTGGGTGATCAGATTGCCCGCAAGGGGCAGGTTAGGGACTGATTGATGGGTGGCAGTGACAGGGGGTGATTGATGGGTGATTGACAGGTGATCAGTGGGTTATTACAGGGGGGATAGAGGCATATAGTACACAGGGGGGGGGGGGTCTGGGGAGAATCTGAGGGGTGGGGGTGATCAGGAGGGAGCAGGGGGCAGTTTAGGGTTTAAAAAAAATAGTGTTGATAGAAAGTGACAGGGAGAGATTGATGGGTGATTAGGGGGGTGATTGGGTGCTAACAGTGGTCTGGGGGGTGGGCAGGGGGGGTGTCTGAGAATGCTGTGGGCGATCAGGGGGCAAGGAGGGAGGAATAATTGTGCTTGGGTGCAGACTAGGGTGGCTGCAGCCTGCCCTGGTGGTACCTCGGACACTGGGACCACCAGGGCAGGAGGCAGCCTGTATAATAGGCTTTGTATACATTACAAACTCTATTATACATACGGGCAGCGGCGCGAGGGGGGGGGGGGCGGAGCCAGTCACCGGCAGCTGATCGCGTCACGAAAACGCGATCGCCGCCTAACCACAACCGCCGCCGCCCCCGCCGATGGGCGTATTGCGGTCGTTTGGGCCCGGTCTTTGCCGCCGCCCATCGGCTGGGGGCGGTCCTGAAGTGGTTAATGTTTTGTTTTTTATATTAAACATTTTATTTGGTTATTTTTGGGAGGGTGGGATGCAAACAGTCATTTTTTTATGTCAATATGTGTTGATTTGGTTTTTTTTTTACATTTAGTTGTAGTTTTACTTTTTTGGCCACAAGATGGCAGCCATGAGTTTGTTTACATGACATCACTCTAAGCGTAACATATACGGTTACAGGGACGCATGGGGACGCAAGAGCCAGAAAAAGCGAAGCTTCCGAGAGAAGCCGTCGCTTTTTCTGCGGGGGAGAGGAATCAAACATCGGGCACCATGGCCCGATTGATTGCTTCCTGGGCTAACGACCCGCGGCTGGGAGTGTGCGTGCACGCGAGCGATTGGCCGCAGGAGCGCACATGGCCTCCTGGACGTAGCTGCTACGTCCAGGAAGCTTAAATGGTTAAGGAGGGTCCTGGCGCACCACCCCGCTCCCCCCACCCCCCGTCCCAGGTTGAACCGACAAAAAAACTGGTCACTCTACCAGAAGCATACTGCACTTATGCAGTTCAGAAATATTGCAACAGTGCATACATATAACACTTCGGCCACAGGAGTGCGATCAAGGAGACATGTAGCTGGGGCCACACATGCGCAGTAGCCCACAACTGGCCCAGTCAGCCAGCTTTTTGAAAGGCAAAGCAGGTGAATTGGAAAGAGCTGAACACAGCGAAGGTCCAGAAGGACTACATGGGGCTGGAAGAAGCCCCAGGTAAGTTAAATTGTGCAGCCTCATTTTAGTTTAGATACCATTTAACCCTTGTTAGACACTGAGAGCAGCTTATTAAGAGGAGTGGAGTAGAGCATAGTGAAAATCAGGGAAGAGCCCAAAATATATGGATGGAAGAGAAGGACTGCGACAAATGTCTGAAGAGCAACCTGGTGTGTAAAGAAGCCAGTGATGTGAACCTGGGAAAATCCAGGTAGAATTACCTTGGAGAAGATCTTTTTTTGCTTCTTTGTTTGTTTGTTTTTTGAAGTATTGAATGTACAGTGGGCTGGATTTACAAAGACCAGCGAAAAAAAAACCTGGGGCAACAGTCAAGCAGCAGTTGCTGAAAGCACTCAAGATGTGTATTTTGTGTAATATTTAAAACCTGATTAGATGGTTTGGAACACTTTTAAATACCTCCATTTCAGTTTTTTTGCCCCTACTTTGATAAATCAGCCCCATCGTGTTAACATATATAAACATACTATATATATAGGTGCAAACAGCTTCTACTAATAAACCATGATTATAAAAAGGCTGTTTATTAGATAAGTGGTATGAAGCCCGCCCTCCTACTGATGTGTACCCTAGGCTTTTTATTATGCTAAATTCTTCCCCCCACCCTGCCCTTATAGCATTCTGGGAGACCAGAGATCACCTGCCAGGACCATAGATGTCACCATCAGTAATACATTTCAGAATGTAAATCAGGGCGAGGAAAGTTTTTACAATGAGTAAACACTGACTAAATCATTTATAATTGAACATTGTAAAAAAAAAATCAGCAATTTTAATAATCATCAAGGACGTTGGTAGCCCCAAAGATACATGGCAAGTGCCCTGGATCTATTCTGGGGTACCCTGGATGTCCCCCAGGCAGAGTCAGACAGCGGGCAGCTGTACTCATCTCTGGCTGCTTAGTCTCTAGATTCTGCAGACATCTCTTCTGGGCTTCACCCCTTAGTGTCTGAGAAGGAATCAGAAGCTAGAGCTCCTAGCGTCTGATTCTCAGATGCTAGGGGGAGAATTGTCAGCTAGAGAGGATCTCTCCAGACCTGAAGAGTGGATGAAGGAGATGAGTCGTTCCTCCTACTGTGCTACTCTGCTGGGAAGGTGGGTTCTGGGGGAGGAACAATGAGGACACACACAACGATGCATGCACCCTATGAAGGCATTGTTACTAATCTTCCAGGGGGCCGCGCTCAGTGACGGGGGTCCACAGAGTAGCAAGGGAAGCCTCATTAGGATCCTGAGGCTTTCCTCGCTTAAGGTAGGTATCTGATTTTGTGTACCGAGCTTCGGCTCAGGTACACTTTAACCACTTCCCGACCGCCGGATATACAATTGGCGGCCGGGAAGTGCACCCCGCAAGGACCGCCGTATAGACAAATGGCGGCGGTCCTAGTAGGGGCATGGGCGGAGCGATCGCGTCATCCGTGACGCGATCCTCCGCCTCCGCCTGGCGCCGCTTACCCGCCGCAACATCCCGCCAGCCATACGGAAGCGCCGGCGGGATGTTAACCCGACGATCGCCGCATACAAAGTGTATAATACACTTTGTAATGTTTACAAAGTGTATTATACAGGCTGCCTCCTGCCCTGGTGGTCCCAGTGTCCGAGGGACCACCAGGGCAGGCTGCAGCCACCCTAGTCTGCACCAAGCACACTGATTTCCCCCCCCCTGCCCCAGATCGCCCACAGCACCCATCAGACCCCCCCCCTGCCCACCCCCCAGATCCCTGTTTGCACCCAATCACCCCCTAATCACCCATCAATCACTCCCTGTCACTATCTGTCAACGCTATTTTTTTATACCCCCCCTGCCCCCTGCTCCCTCCTGATCACCCCCCCCCCCCACCCCTCAGATTCTCCCCAGACCCCCCCCATGTACTGTATGCATCTATCCCCCCTGATCACCTGTCAATTACCTGTCAATCACCTGTCAATCACCCATCAATCACCCCCTGTCACTGCCACCCATCAATCAGCCCCTAACCTGCCCCTTGCGGGCAATCTGATCACCCACCCACACCATTAGATCGCCCGCAAACCCGCCGTCAGATTACCTCCCAAATGTATTGTTTACATCTGTTATCTTCTCTAAACACCCACTAATTACCCATCAATCACCCATCAATCACCCCCTATCACCACCTGTCACTGTTACCTATCAGATCAGACCCTAATCTGCCCCTTGCGGGCACCCAATCACCCGCCCACACCCTCAGATTGCCCCTCAGACCCCCCCCCCTTATCAATTCGCCAGTGCATTAATCACATCTATCCTTCCCTGTAATAACCCACTGATCACCTGTCAATCACCTGCCAATCACCTATCACCCATCAATCACCCCCTGTCACCCCCTGTCACTGCCACCCAACAATCAGCCCCTAACCTGCCCCTTGCGGGCAATCTGATCACCCCCCCACACCAATAGATCGCCCGCAGATCCGACATCAGATCACCTCCCAAATCCATTGTTTACATCTATTCTCTCCTCTAAACACCCACTAATTACCCATCAATCACCCATCAATCACCCCCTATCACCACCTGTCACTTTTACCTATCAGATCAGACCCTAATCTGCCCCTTGCAGGCACCCAATCACCCGTCCACACGCTCAGATTGCCCTCTGACCCCCCCTTATCAATTCACCAGTGCATTAATTACATCTGTTCTTCCCTGTAATAACCCACTGATCACCTGTCAATCACCTGCCAATCACCTATCACCCATCAATCACCCCCTGTCACCCCCTGTCACTGCCACCCATCAATCAGCCCCTAACCTGCCCCTTGCGGGCAATCTGATCACCCACCCACACCATTAGATCGCCCGCAAACCCGCCGTCAGATTACCTCCCAAATGTATTGTTTACATCTGTTATCTTCTCTAAACACCCACTAATTACCCATCAATCACCCATCAATCACCCCCTATCACCACCTGTCACTGTTACCTATCAGATCAGACCCTAATCTGCCCCTTGCGGGCACCCAATCACCCGCCCACACCCTCAGATTGCCCTCAGACCCCCCCCTTATCAATTCGCCAGTGCATTAATCACATCTGTCCTTCCCTGTAATAACCCACTGATCACCTGTCAATCACCTGCCAATCACCTATCACCCATCAATCACCCCCTGTCACTGCCACCCAACAATCAGCCCCTAACCTGCCCCTTGCGGGCAATCTGATCATCCACCCACACCAATAGATCGCCCGCAGATCCGACATCAGATCACCACCCAAGCGCAGCGTTTACATCTATTCTCTCCTCTAAACACCCACTAATTACCCATCAATCACCCATCAATCACCCCCTATCACCACCTGTCACTGTTACCCATCAGATCAGACCCTAATCTGCCCCTTTGCGGGCACCCAATCACCCGCCTACACGCTCAGATTGCCCTCAGACCCCCCCTTATCAATTTGCCAGGGCATTATTTACATCTGTCCTTCCCTGTAATAACCCACTGATCACCTGTCAATCACCTGTCAATCACCCATCAATCACCCCCTGTCACTGCCACCCATCAATCACCCCCTGTCACTGCCACCCATCAATCAGCCCCTAACCTGCCCCTTGCGGGCAATCTGATCACCCACCC
The DNA here is from genome assembly GCF_040937935.1 of Hyperolius riggenbachi. Taxonomy (NCBI): domain Eukaryota; kingdom Metazoa; phylum Chordata; class Amphibia; order Anura; family Hyperoliidae; genus Hyperolius; species Hyperolius riggenbachi. The sequence continues at coordinate 114,561,254 of NC_090647.1, read as the reverse complement.
ACACCAATAGATCGCCCGCAGATCCGACATCAGATCACCACCCAAGCGCAGTGTTTCCATCTATTCTCTCCTCTAAACACCCACTAATTACCCATCAATCACCCATCAATCACCCCCTATCACCACCTGTCACTGTTACCCATCAGATCAGACCCTAATCTGCCCCTTGCGGGCACCCAATCACCCGCCTACACGCTCAGATTGCCCTCAGACCCCCCCTTATCAATTTGCCAGTGCAATATTTACATCTGTTCTCCCCTGTAATAACCCACTGATTACCTGTCAATCACCTATCAATCACCCATCAATCACCCCCTGTCACTGCCACCCATCAATCACCCCCTGTCACTGCCACCCATCAATCACCCGCTGTCACTGCCACCCATCAATCAGCCCCTAACCTGCCCCTTGCGGGCAGTCTGATCACCCACCCACACCAATAGATCGCCCGCAGATCCGACGTCCGATCACCTCCTAAGTGCATTGTTTACATCTGTTCTCTACCCTAAACACCCACTAATTACCCATCAATCACCCCCTGTCACTGCTACCTATCAGATTAGACCCCTATCTGCCCCTAGGGCACTCAATCACCCGCCCACACCCTCAGAATGCCCTCAGACCCCAGCCCTGATCACCTCGCCAGTGCATTGCTTGCATCTATTCCCCCCTCTAATCACACCTTGAGACACCCATTAATCACCTCCTGTCACCCCCTAGCACACCTACTCATCAGATCAGGCCCTAATTTGCCCCGTGTGGGCTCCTGATCACTCGGCCAAACCCTCAGATCCCCCTCAGACCCCCTTCCGATCACCTCCCCAGTGCATTGATTGCATCTATTTTCCCCTCTAACCACCCCCTGAGACACCCATCAATCACCTCCTGTCACCCCCCTAGCACTCCTATCCATCAGATCAGGCCCAATACAACCTGTCATCTAAAAGGCCACCCTGCTTATGACCGGTTCCACAAAATTCGCCCCCTCATAGACCACCTGTCATCAAAATTTGCAGATGCTTATACCCCTGAACAGTCATTTTGAGACATTTGGTTTCCAGACTACTCACGGTTTTGGGCCCGTAAAATGCCAGGGCGGTATAGGAACCCCACAAGTGACCCCATTTTAGAAAAAAAGACACCCCAAGGTATTCTGTTAGGTGTATGACGAGTTCATAGAAGATTTTATTTTTTGTCAAAAGTTAGCGGAAATTGATTTTTATTGGTTTTTTTTCACAAAGTGTCATTTTTCACTAACTAGTGACAAAAAATAAAATCTTCTATGAACTCGCCATACACCTAACGGAATACCTTGGGGTGTCTTTTTTCTAAAATGGGGTCACTTGTGGGGTTCCTATACTGCCCTGGCATTTTAGGGGCCCTAAACCGCAAAGAGTAGTCTAGAAAACAAATGCCTCAAAAAGACCTGTGAATAGGACGTTGGGCCCCTTAGCGCACCTAGGCTGCAAAAAAGTGTCACACATGTGGTACCGCCGTACTCAGGAAAAGTAGTATAATGTGTTTTAGGGGGTATTTTTACACATACCCATGCTGGGTGGGAGAAATTTCTATGTAAATGGACAATAGTGTGTAAAAAAAATCAAACAATTGTCATTTACAGAGATATTTCTCCCACTTAGCATGGGTATGTGTAAAAATACACCCCAAAACACATTATACTACTTCTCCTAAATATGTCAGGACCACAAGTGTGGCACTTTTTTACACCCTAAGTACGCTAAGGGGCCCAAAGTCCAATGAGTACCTTTAGGATTTCACAGGTCATTTTGCGACATTTGGTTTCAAGACTACTCCTCACGGTTTAGGGCCCCTAAAATGCCAGGGCAGTATAGGAACCCCACAAATGACCCCATTCTAGAAAGAAGACACCCAAAGGTATTCTGTTAGGAGTATGGTGAGTTCATAGAAGATTTTATTTTTTGTGACAAGTTAGCGGAAAATGACACTTTGTGAAAAAAAACTATTAAAATCAATTTCCGCTAACTTGTGACAAAAAAAATAAAAACTTCTATAAATTCACCATACTCCTAACGGAATACCTTGGGGTGTCTTCTTTCTAAAATGGGGTCATTTGTGGGGTTCCTATACTGCCCTGGCATTTTAGGGGCCCTAAACCGTGAGGAGTAGTCTTGAAACAAAAATGATCTGTGAAATCCTAAAGGTACTCATTGGACTTTGGGGACCCTTAGCGCAGTTAGGGTGCAAAAAAGTGCCACACATGTGGTATTGCCGTACTCGGGAGAAGTAGTACAATGTGTTTTGAGGTGTATTTTTACACATACCCATGCTAGGTGGGAGAAATACCTCTGTAAATGACAATCTTTTGATTTTTTTACACACAATTGTCCATTTACAGAGTTATTTCTCCCACCCAGCATGGGTATGTGTAAAAATACACCCCAAAACACATTGTACCACTTCTCCCGAGTACGGCGATACCACATGTGTGGCACTTTTTTGCACCCTAACTGCGCTAAGGGGCCCAAAGTCCAATGAGTACCTTTAGGATTTCACAGGTCATTTTGAGAAATTTTGTTTCAAGACTACTCCTCACGGTTTAGGGCCCCTAAAATGCCAGGACAGTATAGGAACCCCACAAATGACTCCATTTTAGAAAGAAGACACCCCAAGGTATTCTGTTAGTAGTACGGTGAGTTCATAGAAGATTTTATTTTTTGTCACAAGTTAGCGGAAATTGATTTTTATTGGTTTTTTTCACAAAGTGTCATTTTCCGCTAACTTGTGACAAAAAATAAAATCTTCTATGAACTCACCGTACTACTAAGGGAATACCTTGGGGTGTCTTCTTTCTAAAATGGGGTCATTTGTGGGGTTCCTATACTGTCCTGGCATTTTAGGGGCCCTAAACCGTGAGGAGTAGTTTTGAAACGAAATTTCTCAAAATGACCTGTGATTCTAAAGGTACTCATTGGACTTTGGGCCCCTTAGCGCAGTTAGGGTGCAAAAAAGTGCCACACATGTGGTATCGCCGTACTCAGGAGAAGTAGTATAATGTGTTTTGGGGTGTATTTGTACACATACCCATGCTGAGTGGGAGAAAGATCTCTGTAAATGGACAATTGTGTGTAAAAAAAATTAAAAAATTGTCATTTACAGAGATATTTCTCCCACCCAGCATGGGTATGTGTAAAAATACACCCCAAAACACATTATACTACTTCTCCTGAGTACGGCAATACCACATGTGTGGCACTTTTTTGCAGCCTAACTGCGCTAAGGGGCCCAAAGTCCAATGAGCACCTTTAGGCTTTACAGGGGTGCTTACAAATTAGCACCCCCCAAAATGCAAGGACAGTAAACACACCCCACAAATGACCCCATTTTTTAAAGTAGACACTTCAAGGTATTCAGAGAGGGGCATGGTGAGTCCATGGCAGATTTCATTTTTTTTTGTCGCAAGTTAGAAGAAATGGAAACTTTTTTTTTTTTTTGTCACAAAGTGTCATTTTCCGCTTACTTGTGACAAAAATTAATATCTTCTATAAACTCACTATGCCTCTCAGTGAATACTTTGGGATGTCTTCTTTCCAAAATGGGGTCATTTGGGGGGTATTTATACTATCCTGGAATTCTAGCCCCTCATGAAACATGTCAGGTGGTCAGAAAAGTCATAGATGCTTGAAAATGGGAAAATTCACTTTTTGCACCATAGTTTGTAAACGCTATAACTTTTACCCAAACCAATAAATATACACTGAATGGGGTTTTTTTTAATCAAAAACATGTTTGTCCACATTTTTCGCGCTGCATGTATACAGAAATTTTACTTTATTTGAAAAATGTCAGCACAGAAAGTTAAAAAAATCATTTTTTTGCCAAAATTCATGTCTTTTTTGATGAATATAATAAAAAGTAAAAATCGCAGGAGCAATCAAATAGCACCAAAAGAAAGCTTTATTAGTGACAAGAAAAGGAGCCAAAATTCATTTAGGTGGTAGGTTGTATGAGCGCTGTATGAAAGCTGCAGTGGTCTGAATGGAAAAAAAGTGGCCGGTCCTTAAGGGGTAGAAAGCCCTAGGTCCTCAAGTGGTTAAATAAAGTGTTCGCCTCCCCATTGAAGTCTATTGCGGTTTGCGGAAGTTAGCACAAACTGAACTTTTTCGGAAGTTTGCGAACCCAGTTCGCGAACTGAAAATCGGAGGTTCGGGCCATCTCTATGCAAAATAACAACATTTTCAGCCTTATTTCTTATTTCTATTCTATAAGTTCCTATACCTGTTCTAATGTGCTCTGCCTTAGTGCAGCCTTTCTTAGTTGCACAGTGGCTGTATTATCTCTGTTATATAATCTAATCTTCTTTCCTTTGTCAGCTTTGTTGGGCTCAGGCACTCAGGCAGGAATGTGCTGCTCTGCTTGTGATAGGTAGAAGTTATACACACCCTCTCCATGCCCCCTGCAGGCTCTGTATGAGTCACAGACTGAGCTTCTCTCAGCCTATCACATGCTGGTTAGCAGCCATGTTTTTTGTTTGTAAACACTGCCTAAACTGGCAATTACAAGCCGGGATTGCAGCAGGGAGTGGCAGAAACAGCACAGAGGGGCCCAGGAGAACATAATGAATGGAATGGTATGCTTTTTATTGTAAGAATTTTAGAGTACTTATTATCTTTACATTTTCACTATAGGGGTCATTTATATGTAAAAATGGTGACTTATATTGTGATTGTTGACCATTTCTACTGTGCACACTGCTGGCACAATTACTTTAAATAAAAAGGCTGATTTTTTTAACAAGGTGCAGAGGAGACTTTGGCAAGAGCTACCCAGAACAATCAGTCAGTATCTTGTTATTATTTCACAGTTGAAACTTGACTGGTTGCTCTGGGTTTTTTGCTTTTCATTTTAAACAGTTTTGATAAATCATCCTTACAGTCTTCTAATTATTTTTACAGGCCTCTCTGGGAGCTGTTATAGCTTTTGTCTGTGCTGCTGTTTCAGCTCATTCCACAAGCTCATTATCGAGTTTCACATTGGTATTGTGTAAATGTATCAACATATAAAATCAGTAACATTATATAATTGTATAATTTTTAATGAATAAAATAAATCATGAATCCCATTTTTTAAATGATCGCAGTTTATTGCAAAGTAAACAAGACATGTTTGAAGTATTTGACAAAGCGACAGTTGAATTGAACATTTTGTTTGCCAGAAGCGAAACACATGACAGACACAGGCAGGAGTACAGAATATTGCTTTGGTATCCTAATGTCACAATTACTTTTTTACAGTAACTTTATGGGGGTCAGTGCTTTGGTATCTTTTGTATACTGTACATGAACATGATTGGTTAAGAATAACCTCATGTAGAGAATGCAGGGAGCCTGGGCAAAAACAAACTAAGAGAATACCTGGGAATAATTGAAGCCCCCTGACTAACCTCAATACTGTAATATCTTCAAATTAAATGTGGATGTCACTCACTGTTGATGGTTAAAGTGGTATTAAGGTATAAAGGAATAGCTTTTCACGTGGCAGTGAGCAAGGGATTTTAATGCTTCCTGGAACTTGTGGAACTTGTTTTTGAGATAATTTTCACACTTGAGCTGGTGCCACTTCCGGATCCAAATCTTCCACTGTTAGAACTGAAGCTTCCTCCACCGATACCCCCACCTAAGCTGCTTCCACCGCCCATTCCGTATCCACTGCTTCCTCCTCCATGGCCGAACCCACTGCTTCCTCCACCCATTCCATATCCACCGCCGAATCCACTTCCACTACCGTATCCACTTCCACTACCGTATCCACCTCCACTACTGAATCCACTTCCAGAACCGTAACCAGAAGCACTACTGCCTCCGTAGGATGAGCTGACAACAGCTAAAAGAAAAATGTTCCATTAGTAAACTTGTACTGTTACATATGCAACATACAGAGACATCTTCACAACTGAATATGAAAAATAGACTTACAGATGTTCACTTGTCCTACACCTTCTCCTGACAATCTGTGGATAAAAGCAAAATGAATACAAGCTTTAATAACTCCTAATGAATATATCATTATATTTGTCTCTCAATGAAAATATATGACTATGGGATCTTGTACTGCTGTCTTCAAGGCCAGATTTGTACGTTTGCCACCCCTGGGCCGAGTATGTTGGGGCTCCCCTTCCATGTGCAACTGTCCCCCTTGGGCTGTAGCCACCCAAGTCCACCCAAGGAGAGAGAGAAAGAGAGAGAGAGAGAGAAAGAAAGAAAGAAAGAAAGAAAGAAAGAAAGAAAGAAAGAAAGAAAGAAAGAAAGAAAGAAAGAAAGAAAGAAAGAAAGAAAGAAAGAAAGATAGATAGATAGGAAGGAAGAATCCCACCTTTGCAATACATTTTTATCTAAACGGCTACACTTTGGAACCAAGCCTTTTGTCCTATAGTCATACTGCCCACCACCACAGAGATCACATAGAGTGACTGGGGGAAAACAAAAGCCCTGGAAATACTTTTACCCTTCCCATTTACCCAGATTTGAAATATAGCAATCTGAAGTTCAGATCCTAGAGTCTATTTTTAGTTCCTCAAAATTCTAGATGATTGATGCCAATTGTAAATGACTAAACAAGATAGTGAATTACATGATGCAGTCTTGTGCCAGTATGAGCTGAAAGACCATCATTATTATGGTCTATATATCTGATTTGCATTAGGTAATTTTACAGCTCATTATGCATTATCCATCTCCTGTTTTCCAAAAAGTCCATTACTTACGGTACCCTCTGAAGCTAACTCACTACTGTCACTGCCCTGTTTTGCAGTCCATGATGAGCTGGGTTTTATTTAGGTGTGATGGTGAAAAACTCTGTTCACTTCAAACATTTATGCATCTCAGATAAGACACTTGGGTCCCTGGCCAGGATACTATCAGCATGAGGTATGTATGCTCTCACCATGTTTCCCTTTGGGTACATCAGTTCAGTCCCATATCCCAAAAACGTATGTGGGTAGTGGCAGTGGAATTAGCTTTCCCTAAAATGGCTCTAGATGGTGATAAGGACATTGGAGTGGAAACCCCTTTAACCAATATTGGAAGATATGAACTGCTTAATGTTCTCTGAAAAAGGGCTTCATAATAAGTCAGCAATATGTGAATGTTAAGTAATAAAGATAACAATGGTACTTATTTCCGTTTCTACCATAGCCAAGGAGTTTGTTTTCCCTATTGAAAGGCCAGTTTAAGTTCTTTTTTATCCAACATTGTTAATTTTGGACTTTCTTACCGGCTCTCCTCTCCTTCCAGGAGTTTTCTGTAGGTGGCAATTTCAATATCAAGGGCAAGTTTGACGTTCATCAGTTCCTGGTACTCTCTCAGTTGGCGAGCCATGTCCTGCTTGGCCTTCTGCAGAGCATCCTCCAGCTCGATCAGTTTTTGTTTGGCATCCTTTACTGCAAGCTCACCACGTTCCTCAGCCTCAGCAATTTGACTCTGCAGCTTGGCGCACTATTTTAATAAATGACACATAATTAATATTTTGCCTCACCACATTTGCAGTAAATAGATCTTTTAACACCCTAGGTATACTACAAAACACATCTGCCAGGAACACAGTGCTCAACTAAGTCATTTTACAAAAGTTTTGTAAATTCCTTAATACCCGTTTCCTGGCAGATATTTGATGCAGAGACAATGTGACACTGTAATAATCAGGCTTAAGAGGAAAGCATTCTTTCCTGCGTTTATTGTTAATCCCTGAAGCCATAACAGTTACCTGTTTCTTCACGTTGTCAATTTCAGAGCGCAGTCTGTTTATCATACGGTTCAGCTCAGAGATTTCAGTTTTTGTGTTCCTTAGATCATCACCATGTCTTCCAGCAGAGACTTGGAGCTCCTCATACTACATGAAAAAAAAACAGGAGTATGTAAACCTATACAGTGGAGAAAATTAGGCACAAGGATTGACCTAGTGGTCAGAGGCATATCTACAAATCATGGGCACACCATAAACCTTGCTGGCGCCACCCCATCATTCACACTACTTTCCCTGTGATGACCCCCATGGTCAGGAGACCCACCTGCAATGAATCATCCAACAAGTGGGGACACCCCCCTCCACCTGCCCCCATAACAGTGCAGGGCTATGACTCCCCCACCCATAACAAATGTGGCCTCCATGACATCTGCTCTGGAGGGGCTGGCCCCTGTATCAGAAGATATGATGATATAAAGCTGAGGCCCCCACAACCCGGGGCCCCCTACCATTGAAGATGCTTCTCCTGCCACAGTTACACTTCTGTTAGTGGCATATTAGACAACTACACCACAGTGGGGTCTAACTCCAACAATGCAATGCACCAAATGGAAATAAAGCAGGGAAAGTACCAAAGAAGACCTCTTATAAAGAGGTTTGCTTCAGCAGCTATGAAAAATTATAATTCTAGAATCATGTACAGGCATTGTGATTCTAGACTATGAAATGAACTATGTATAGGCATCTAGTTACTTAGATAGTGGCTTAGTTACAGTTGATGTTGATTTCATCTGTATCAAATATGTTTGTTTTTCTTCTAGATGGAGTTTGTAGGCTTTTGCTATGATCAGGTTTGCAGTGTATACATCATACAGGTAAAAATATATCTGTGCTGTGTGGACTTAACCGAATTACAGTGTTCATGATCCCCTACAGAAAAGAACCGCAGAACCAGTCTTTCCACAACTATTTTGAAACACACAATGCTTGTAATATAATATGATCCCTGATGCCATATGTCTTAAAATCACAACATGAAACCTCATATCTGGCATCTTAACAAGTTACTCACTTTAGTTTGATACCAAGACTCGGCTTCTTGTCGGCTTCTGCTGGCGATTTCTTCATATTGAGCTTTGACTTCTGCAATGATGCCATCCAGGTCCAATGCTCTGTTGTTGTCCATGGATAAGACTACCTGGGTGTCTGAGATTTGTGCTTGCATTTGGTTAATTTCCTAAATAGAAGATATTCTGGTTATAGATAATGCATAACACTGACAGAAGAGCAGATTAACAGTTATCTTGCAAGTTAAATATTGCATGGCACAGCCAATGGTTTTAAGTTTTTTTTCTTGGTCTAGACAGTGGATGCCTTCAGGTCTGTAATAACTGGCTTAAGATGTGATTGTGTTTTCTGTCTAACAACCATTTTGGTTTTTTTTTTCCCCGTACCTACATTGAAGGGAGACATAGATTAGATGTTGGGTGGAAAACACAGATAGTTCTTTACTTATGTTCTTCGTAAGTGAGATGCTTAGTGGTATTGGTTCCTTATTGGGTTCCCAAATGTAGATTTTTTTTGCATAAGCATTGTATGTGCTTTGCTATAATAATTGTCAGGCTTTAGAATTATCTGCCAAGGAGGTTCTGGCGGCCATCAATGTAACAGAAATGGCATCTCCAGTTATAAATAGTAGGATTCACCAGTGGGATGACTAACCCATAACTGACTAAATCTGGTTGCCATTATGGAGTAAGTAAGGATGCCCCAAGGACATTGTCCGAATAAATTGCTGACATGGTAGGGTGATGCTTTGTGATTTTCTGAATCACCAGTAGTAGCACAAGGACAGATTTTTTAATTGGATTAATTTGGTTGACTTTTTGTGTAAACTAAAATACCACTTTAACTGTATTGTGGTCTTCAAATAAGAAATATTTTAGACACTATTTTTTCCTTCAATTTAGCCTTTCAATGACTCAAATTCCATGAACTAAACTCAGATTTGTGAAGCAAGAGAGGATTTTTTTGGGTTGCTTTTCACATGTCAAAGTAATTATGATGTACTTAGAGGCAGGGATTGTGGCAACTATGTTCAACTGACAAACTCCCTTTCTTTTTTCACACAGTTTCTTATTAGGTCTAATAAAGTAAGGCAGAGATATGTGTTAGCTGATTTAAATATAGGAGAGCATTGTCTACCTCCACCCACCTCTCTCCATGCTAACCATCATGAAATTAGACAATGGCAGAATGTTTTGATTTGGGTATTGCTGCCAGATATTTTCTTTCTCTTTGCCTATCTCAGGCATGAGGAAGTAAAAGGTGTATTTTTAATCACCATGTTTTTTTATATGTCATGCAAACTAAATTTTGCATTTCCTTAATTGCCATTTTTTCCTATGTACACAAGATCAGAACCCTTTGTTTATTAATAATGCATAACTTAAACAATCAAACTGAGTACATTATGCAGCTCATAGTGGGCTATACTTACTGCTTCATACAGGGCCCTCAGGAAGTTGATCTCATCAGTCAGAGCATCCACCTTGGCTTCCAGCTCTGTTTTGTTCATGTAAGCAGCATCCACATCCTAAAGTAACACACATGTCATGATGAATAAGAGACACAATATACAATAACATTTGTTTTCTCTAAAGACTCAAAGTGCATATATATGTCTCAATCAATACATATTGTCTCAATCGTATCGATCAATACATAGTCACAAGTGTCAGTCAATAGTCAAGTGTTTACTATATAAATACCAGACTAAAAAGGTGGCCTTTCAGTTTGAACTGAAAATGCTTCCAGGTATGGAGAAGTCCTGATTGGGTGTGGCAGGGAGTTCCAAAGTGTAGGGGCAGCATGACATAAGGATCTATCTCCAAAGGTCTTGAGATGGACTCTGGGGGTGGCCAAGTTATTAGAGCCTTTTGATTTGAGGTTGGGAGAGGTGTGATGCAGTTTCAACAAATCCTTCAGGTATCCAGGGCCCAAATTGTGCAAAGATTTGAATGTCAATAAGCCAATGGACATGGAAGTCTTATGAAACATCCTGTGACATATTGAGCAACAATATGCATTCTAAATGATCACTTTAGCTTTCATTAGCTTGACTGCTGCTAACTACTAGAGCATCTATCACACAAAAAAAGTTTTTTTTTCTAAAAACAAATTTTCATGGAAAAAAGGGAACATTTACAAAAACATTTTTACAATAATGTCAATACTGCTAAAATGTCCATATTTATTATTGTACTGATTATTATGTATGTGCATGCTTGCTCTACATATACTGTATAGAGCATACACTGTAATTTCTCTGTTTTCTCAAATCACCTTTTTAAGCACCACAAATTCATTCTCTGCTGCTGTTCTCTTGTTGATTTCTTCTTCATATCTGTATTAAAAAAAAAAAAAAAAAAAAAAAAAAAAAAAATGACTGGTTGACTCTCATTTCAGTGATTAGCAGATTTATGATCACATTGGTCTTAGGTAATAACCTGACTGATATTATTAGTATGTATCATTCAGTCAGCTGACGTGTGCACTTCCTGTCCTCTCACAGTTTACACATCAGAGATGGCATTAAGTTCAAGGTGTGCGTAAAGCACCTTGACTATCATGAGTACAATAAACATTGTGCAAGACTGCTCAGTTTCCTTGCTTAAGAATATTCAGGTTTTGTGCCTGTGACTGGCATCCTCAATCCAATTCATTCCTCTACTTGTTTAATTCATTGTAGCATTGAACTAATAGCATATCATTGCTAGAACAAGCTAGAAATACACATTTTTACAAGACAGTTCAATTTTTTGCAGTCTATTTCATATATGGAACGTTTTTTGGGGGGATGTTAGCTAACAGTAAAAATACAATGGTCATTATTCAATTCCGTTTTTCTTATAGGTTTTCTCCCAGGAGATAGTCTCACACCTGATTAATAAAATGCCTTTTAAACCCCCTGCAAGCATGTACAGTACTTTTTCACCTACTTATTGGTACCTTTTCAATGGCAGAGTGCTGAAAAGTTATTTTAAACAGAAGATGAAAATGTATCTCCTAGGAGAAAACTTGGGAGAAAAACTCAATTGTATAAGGGGCTTATGTCTATTATACTGTATAGAGTAATTGCTTTGGCATTAAAAGTCATTTTCACTTACTTGGTCTTGAAATCCTCAACACAGTCCTGCATCTGTCTAAGTTCTGCATCCAAACGAGACTTATCATTGAGATAGGAGTCTAGCTGCCTCCGAAGTCCATTAATGTAGGTTTCAAAGAGAGGTTCAACGTTACTCTTAACTGTTCTGACACCTTGCTCTTGCAAGAGGTTCCATTTGGTCTCTAGTACTTTGTTCTGTTGCTCTAAGAATCGCACCTACAGGGCAGCAGAAATCAAATAGATAGAATGTATAAGATATACAAACGGGGATGGGTAGATTGTGTAGTCTATAACATTAAACAGAATTCCATATATGATTAAATATATATTACCTTGTCAATAAAAGAAGCAAATTTGTTGTTGAGGGTTTTGATCTGCTCTCTCTCTTCAGTACGGACCCTCTGGATGTTTGGATCAATTTCTAGATTCAGTGGAGCTAGAAGGCTCTGGTTAATTGTGACTTCTTGGATCCCTCCTGGTGGACACACTGGAAATCCAGCTCCACCACCAAATCCTGAACCAGCACCATATCCTTGGCCAGCGCCAAATCCTTGGCCAGCACCATATCCGGATCCTGCTCCTCCACCAACTCCAAAGCCTACTCCTCCACCGATTCCATAACCTGATCCTGCACCACCAGCTCCATAACCTGCTCCACCACCATATCCATAACGGGACTGGGACCCTACTGAAATTCTTCTGCTATTTCCTACATTTTGCAGACTTCTGCTGCCAAAGCCCCCAAAACTGACGCGGCCAGTACCTAGACCTCCGCTGGAACGAACAGTTGAGCTGTAGCTGCTGGTTCGGTTTCCCCCAGCTGGAACAGCAGAGGCAGCGCTGAAGGTTTTCTTGAATGTGGTTTGGCGTGAGACAGACATGGTCCTGTTAGAAGAGTGATGCTGCTGAGGATGAGCAGAGTAGAAGGCAGAGTGAAATGCTCTGTGATGAAACTCCCCCTTTTATCTGTCTCAGTATGTGGGTTTGGTCCAGGGACATGTATGTATCATCTTACCTCAGTGATGGGTTTGGCATGCCCTGCAGCAATCTAAACACTGAACTCATCTGATTATTGCACACCTCTATTATACATGCTGTAAAAATGTGCAATAGCTTGTATTATGTGGGAAAGCCTTCATCTTAAGACTAGCGACTGTTACATGCTTTCTTTTGTATAAGAAATGTTTTAAACCTTTGCCTTCTAGCTGTTAACCCATGAAAACTAATAAACAGGTAAGAAAATAAGATGGTGGTGTAGATGGATAGATAGATAGATAGATAGATACAGATAGAGAGAGAGAGAGAGAGAGAGGGGGGGGGGGATGTGATAGATAGATAGACAATAATCTGATAGATAACTGGATGGATGGATGGATGGATGGATGGATAGACAGATAGATAGATAGATAGATAGATAATACTCTGATAGATAGATAGTTGGCTGGCTGGATAGATAGATAGATAGATAAATAGATAGATAGATAGATAGATAATATTGTGATTGATAGCTAGAGAGATAGATAGATAGATAGATAGATAGATAGATAGATAGATAGATAGATTCTATAGATAATAGATAGGCAGACAATACTTTCATTGATAGCTGTATAGAGTGATAGATAGATAGATAGATAGATAGATAGATAGATAGATAGATAGATAGATAGATAGATAGATAGATAGGTTGATAATTTTGCGATTGATAGCTAGATAGAGACAAATAGAGAGAGAGATAGACAATACTCTGATAGATAGCCAGAAGAATAGATAGATTTATAGACAGATAGATAGATAGATAGATAGATAGATAGTCTTTATAACTTTAGTGTTTGATTGTTACATAGGGTGGAACTAAATTTCCATCAGTCGCTTCAGTAGTTATAAAGTGAGTATAGGGCTATCTTCTATACATATTTTAAGAAAATTATATACATATTACTATCTTAAAAAAAGTGAAATTGCTAACGGACATATTAAAGTGTGCAGGAGAGTGTGTATGTAATTTCTCCCCTCATACCCCCACCCAGGGAGAGGCTGATATATTCAGCATTTGTCAGTCGCAGGTCCATTGTATGTGCATGCAGCAGACTGCAGACGCTGGGATGACTAAATCGCACAATATCACCTCCCTGTTTTGTGGTTAGAAAAATATTTTTTTACAAACAGGTAGAGTATGTCTCAGCAGCGCTTGCTGGCATCTCTTAGCAGGGCATGGAGTCTGTCACATATGATGCAATAAAGAGACAAAGGATCGTCTGTTCTTTACTGTAAGAGAAAAATCACTTGTAGACTTAAAATAAACAATGATGTAATAAAAACAGCTTCATATATTGTGCATTGCTTGGGTTGCTAAGGGCTCTATGTATAAGAGTGTGTGAAACCAACACATTATTGCTAGTTATAGCAGATCTTTCACATTGGAATCTGTCTGACTAATTTTGCTAATACAACCAGTTTTTATATGTGTTTTTTCTTTTTTTCATTTTATTGTTTACATCGGATTTAAAACATTTTTTTTTTTTACTGTTGAACAGAGTCAATTAATCCAAAACGGATCATTTAGGTTTTGGGGAAGCATTCAATCATCTTCAGCTGTACAAGTGTACCTTACTGCCCATGTTGCCTTAAATTACAAAGATAAGGCACAAAAGCAGTGATGTTTTTGTATTGGTCAGAAGTTTTGATTCAAGATGATACCATTTATTGGCTAACTTAAAAATATTTCGCTGTGCAGCCTTCTTCAGAATTCAATCCTGCCTGCTTACAAAATGTTGGAACAGACAGCTATGTACCGTATATTTCGGACTATAAGACGCACTTTTTCTCCCCCAAAAGTGGGGAGAAAAAGTCACTGCGTCTTATAGTCCGAATGTACGGATTTGTGTCCCCCAAAAGCAGATGCAGGACATAACGGGAGCTCTCACCTATCCAGCCGCGGGCTCCGAGTCCTGCATTCTGCTTTGTCCAGTGATTGGATCCAGCTGTCATCACGGCTTCTCTTGCTGAAGAGCGGCACACCCCCAGAATCCTGCGCTCGTCGGTGCACCCCGTCTGCAGCCGCTCCACCACCGCTGTCACACACTGCCGGAAACCCAGGCTGATGTTCCTTGCCTGCATGGATGCCCCCCCTGGAAATCTGCGCTCGCCGCTGCACCCCATCTACAGCCACCCGACTACTGTTTTCTCCACAGGCCGATGTTCTTGCCTGCAGGGATGATGGGCGCCATGCCCCCGGAAACCTACGCTCACCGGTGCACCTTCGGAGAATCCTTCCCTTCCTGGTGCACCCCGTCTGCAGCCGCCCGACCACCGCTATCACCACACTGCCGGACCCGGGCTGATGTTCCTGGCTTGCGTAACACCCCCGGAATCCTGCGCTCACCGGTGCACCCAGGGAATCCTTCCCTTCCTGGTGCACCCCATCTGCAGCCGCCCGACCACCCTTGTCACCACACTGCCGAACCCGGGCCGATGTTCCTGGCGTCACACCCCCGGAATCCTGAGCTCGTGAGCGCACGAAGTTTGCAGCCGCTCCACCACCTCTGACGCTGGAGACCTGGGCCGATGCTCCTGGCCTGCAGGGCTGATGAGTGGCACACCCCCAGAATCCTGCTCTCGCTGGCGCTGAAGCTGCTCCATGCCCGCCAAAGACCCGGACCGTTATTTCTGCTGGGCTGACTCTTACCCACAAACTTTTAGAGGGCTGATGAGCAGCACTCCCATCTGTGAACAGGGTGCACACCACGTGGGGACCTCCAGCTCCTGGCTCCTCTACCGATGCTGATGAGACCCTGCAACTGCAGAGGACCCACAGCAGCTGTGATCCTGTGTCCCTGGAAGCCGCCCTCCACAAGTATTGGAAATGTTGGATGACTAATGTATTAGTATTTAGGTTGTGGGGACTATGTAGTTCAGTGTAGGTTGTGGGGACAGTGTAGATTAGTTTAGGTTATGGGGTCTGTGTACATTAGTGTAGGTTGTGGGGGCAGTGTAGGTTATGGGGTCTGTGTACATTAGTGTAGGTTATGGGGTCTATGTACATTAGTGTAGGTTGTGGGGGCAGTGTAGGTTATGGGGTCTGTGTACATTAGTGTAGGTTATGGGGACTGTGTACATTAGTGTAGGTTGTGGGGACAGTGTAGGTTATGGGGTCTGTGTACATTAGTGTAGGTTTTGGGGACAGTGTAGCTTAGTGTAGGTTATAGGGTCTGTGTACATTAGTGTAGGTTGTGGGGGCAGTGTAGGTTATGGGGTCTGTGTACATTAGTGTAGGTTGTGGGGGCAGTGTAGCTTAGTGTAGGTGGTGGGGTCTGTGTAGCTTAGTGTAGGTTATGGGGTCTGTGTAGGTTGTGAGGACAGTAGTGTAGCTTAGTGTGGGTTGTGGAGACAGTGTAGCTTAGTGTAGGTAATGGGGGAAGTAGGGGTTAGTTTAGCTGGGCAGTGTAGTTTAGAGACAGTCTGCGGGAAGAGGGAGAAAGGACCATAAGATGCCCTTGCACTATAGATGCACCAGGTTTCATTTTTTTTCCCCATGCTTTTTGTCCTCTGAAACTAGGTGCGTCTTATAGTCCGGAGCGTCTTATAGTCCGAAAAATACGGTAAATGCAACATCAAAATGGGATACATAGATTTTTTGCAAGCATAAATACATGTCATTAAGGTGCCTTAAATGAAACATGACATCTAAATGGGGTCTTGAGAGGATGTTAGCTGGTTAATGACAAATGGATAAGACCCCTTGTTCACTACAAACCTTACATAATTGGTACTCAGACTTTCACAAAGGCATTGTAAATTCTGATTTCAAGGTGGAAGAGTGGACAATGCACCCATCACTGCTGGATTTAGTAAGAGATGCAAGAAAGTCAAGAAGCCAGTAGCTGAATCAACCCATCATAATCTGGACAATGAAAGCAGTGCCACTTCACTGTAACTACTATTACTACTGCTACTGCTGCTGCTGCTGCTGCTACCACAACATTAACATATTATTTATTTGTTTTTTCGTTGAGGTTTCGTTCACAAGAATTTATGTGTATGTGCTCTGTGTCATTTTAATTCAATGAGAACGGACTTCGTTGTTATTTTCTCCTATTTGTGAAAAAGAATTTGTCAATGCCAAAAGTCACAATATGTGAACTAACCATAATGGAGGCTCCAGATTCATTAGAACTGCTCTACTGCTAAGGGGTGAACATTGTTATTAAAGGACAACTATCAAAGAAACTGTTTTTCTGTAAACCCCACATACCTATAGAGTTTTTAGACATCAACACTAAAATGCTTTTCAGAGCTGTCCCAGCACAACCTGTGTGAAAGAAAAAAATCAGTGTTTACCACTGTTTGTAACAATTTTGGGTCAGCATCGGGGGAAGGGGTAGGCAATTAGAATTTTCGTTAACTTTGATAGTTGTGACACCTTCCTTAGTGCTTTACTGTAAATAGATAGATAGATAGATAGATAGATAGATAGATAGATAGATAGATAATGTCACTAACTGTCCCTCAGAGGAGCTCAGATTGTAATCCCTACCATAGTCACAATCTAGTGTCCTTGTCGAACTTTAAAACCATTTTTTGAATAAAGTCAATTACTTTACCAGTATGTTTTGGGATGAAACCAAGGAAACACACAGGGGTAAGTACAAACTCTATGTAGATTGTGTTGTGGCCCAGATTTGAACTGGGGACTACTACTGGTATCCACTACACTAACATGACCTTAGTGATAAACTGCACCCTTCTCCTGTAACAGGAATTCAACCAAGACTGGGCTAATCCATGGCAAACTGATGTCCACCATAAGTGTTTACTCTACCAGGTGACTTAACACCTTACATAGTGAAGTGGTAAAGTGATCCTTTGGAGTCCTCAAACATTTGCTCAGTGAGATGGAATAAAGTGACCCTGAAATGAGTGAGATATGGAGGCTACCATGTTTATCTTCTTTAAAACAATGCTGATTGGCTGCCTGGCTGTGCTGATGATCCTCTCTTAATACTTTAAGACACTAGTCTAGAAAGAGTATGCAGATCAGCTGACACATGTTTGCAGAAAGAGCAGCAGAACAGCCATACAACTAGAATTTAAATAAATAAATAAATATGGCTGCCCCCATATCCCTCTCACTATAGCAGTGCTTTAAAGGAGAACTTCAGAACACGCTAATTAAACAAATCTCCTAGATATCAGTTATTGTAATTCATCTTTGAATATGAAATCCCCTTGCCAATAATATACTTTGAATTATTGCCGGCAATGGCATTTGTATTATTGGAAATACAGTACATCATGGCATGCAGTGATTTCAAAGGGCCTTCCAGAAGCTTTATGTCACACCTCTGCTGTGGTAACAATGATGAGCGGCTTCGAGCAGGCATTGTATTCTCACCTAAAGAGATCACCATGGTCCTTAAAATTCCATGCTGTGTACTGGGCTTAAAGTAATGCAAATGATCAGTTTCTTTGCTTATCTCTTGACTCACCAAATCCAAAAAGCTTTATTGGCAGGACCAAATACATTTAGCATTGCCAAAGCAAAATAGAACATTAACGTGTGTGTGTGGGGGGGGGGGGGGATTGTGGAAATAAGGGAAGGATATGGGTATACAGTCCATAGGAGGATGCAAGGGATGGTATGGGGGGGATGGGGTATATAGTCCATAGGGGGGGGGGGTTAGGCATACAGTCCATAGGGCAGGGGAGTATGGGGTTATACAGTCCATGTGTTATCATGTTCCTCTCAGTTGGTGGCAGGCCGTTACATATCGGGCAGCTATTTGCACAGTTTGCTCTTACTCTGGATTCGATTAAGTGAGTGAGCCAGATGGCTAGAAAGAGTTTTGAGCACTCTCAACACCTAATGCCTGGTGGTAGACACCTAATGCCTGGTACACACCTAACACCTCAATACATTATGCCTGGTAGACACCTAATCAGGTTCTATCCTTCACACTATTGAGTAATCAGTAAACTGTGTCATTCTCGGCTGACACATTACTGTTAGAAAACTTTGAAGCCGGGTTCACAACTGAGCATGTCACTTGTGTTTCCAGTGCAAGTGAATATGCATGCAAGGACACCTATCTGTGTGGATTGGTGATCCACAGGAAGAATGAGCACTGACTGCCTAGGCTGAACTAGGCCTAAGGAAGGTGAGGTCCGCAACACTCTCTTACGCAACTATCAGGAACATGGATTGCCCACCGAATTACCTAGTTTTTTGCCAATTTGAGCTCTGGCTATCACTGGCACCCAATTAGTCACTGAGCACCGCTATAGCGGTAACTGGCATTGCAGCCTATGGCAGTCCCCAAATAATCGGTGCAGTGTTGTGCCATAAATTCGCTCGACTTACAGTGCCCTTCTGCTGCTCATGACTGTTGAAAATATGGTATTTTAAATAGGAAAAATGAAAAAAGACAGTGTATTGGGCAGAGTGTCCTACAGTATGTACTTTTCTTCATGTCATCAGTTATAAATGTACCACAATGATAAACTGCTTCCCACTGTACCCCAAACTGGAAGGAGAAGCTGCAAAGTTTGCAATGTAGGAAATGGGATTGAGAGGGGATTCAGTGGAGGAATTTCTTCCTATCTTCTCCCACTGTTTTTGCATTCCCTTCAGAGTAACAGTTCCAGAATTCGAACATTCGTCAGAGGAGCCCCTACCATGCCTGTCTGTTTTTTATTTTAAAAACGCAATTATTCCACCTCAATATAGCGCTGACATATTCCACAGTGCTGTACAGAGTACATAGTCTTGTCACTAAACTGTCCCTCAGGGCCCTTTTCCACCAGCGCGTTTGCGCTGGCTGAATCGCAAAGTCGCAAACCGCTAGCGATTTTACAATCGCTATGGTTTGCTTTTTAACATAGGAATCGCGGTAGGTCATTTCCACTACCGCGATTCATTTTTTACCCGAACGCGAACGCGCGGCGGAGCGATATTTGCCGCGATTTTGCTATGCAGTGCATAGCATAGCAAAATCGCGGCCGCAAAACGTCGGGGAATCGCCGGTTTTGCGATTCAGCAATCGCTAGCGTTCAGTGTGAACGCTAGCGACTGCAGGTGGAAAAGGGCCCTCAGACTGGTTCCCAATCTAATCCAATTTTGGGGCAACAATTCAGAGGGATGCCTATTAACTTTTCTGTATGTTTTTGGGATGTGAGAGGAAATCAGAGAAAACCCACGCAAACACAGAGAGAACACACAAACTCCTTACAGATAGTGTCCCGGCTGAGATTCAAACCGGGGCTCCAGTGCTGCAGGGCGAGAGGGCTATCCACGATGCCACTATGCTGCCCATGAGAGTGGATTTATATGCTGCCCATGAGAGTGGATTTAGGCCATCTCTCTAGGCAAAGTCCTGACCGTTTAGGGTGTCTGGTCAGGACGGTAAGTCTGAAGGGATAGTACAGATAAGACTGGATCTGTTGATATGTTCATTTATCTGTTTATCTCCATTGCACAAAATAGCCTGGTTTTATGTTAATTGTAAACCTAGCTTTAAAGTATACCTGAAGGGAAAAAAACATCCCAATTTGGGTACCACTGGAGAGAGAAACCTCTTGATCCTCCTCCTTGCTGTTGAGACCCATGCAAGCCCATCAACAAAGGCTTTTTAAAGGAGCTTGCCAGCACTGCACAGGTAGGTCACGCCTACACGCTAGCAAGGAGCCAAGTGGGCTCTGTGTTTTTGCCAAGCCTGAGCGTGGGCGAGCTCCATGGGACTTCAGAGTCTTAGCGCTGGTCCGGAGAGGGACAGAGAAAGTCTCTGTAGGATCTAGAGGCCTCCCTCTCTGGAGGTAAAATCTAATTTTTTGCCTTTACTACCTCCCAGGTTTACTTTAAGTTAATCACACACACAATACATTATTTTTTGTGTATTTCTTTTTAATTTAAGAATTACAATTACTTTTCTCTGATTACATTGTAGCATTTGAAAAATCATAAGCAATGTATCCCACACATGTTCAGTTTTTCACCAAATATGAAAAAAAATTGGTTGTGCCTATCATTTAGGAAATGGAAAATCATTTCTACACTATTCAATTTTCATAAAAATTGATCAGAAAAATCAGTCACTTCCAATCCACCTATATCGATAAAAATAGGAAATTCAATTTCTTGCTCAAATTGAAAAAAAACTTTCTTTTGTTTGTACAACTAATAATTTTTGCTCTCAATAGCTGTAAAATCAGATCTTTTGGTTGTAGCGTGTGGAGGCCACATTTAGTTGCATGATGACCACACATGACATTTTTAAGTGGGTTGGGCCAAGAACCGCTCATACAAGAGCAGATGTAGTCACCCAACCAGACTTTCCGTCTCATCCACATGGCACCTGTGATTGCGACAGCTGGGAGGCAAGGTGTGATATTCTCAAGGTGAATACCAATTAGTGACTACATTAGTCAGTTCACAAGGTAGGGTCATTGGCAAGACATTTTATTAGCCCTTTACAATAGGGACAGCACATTTTGTTAACATGTTTTTAGCTGTCTCATTGCTTTGTTGTTTTACAAGCGAGTTGCTTCCTTAAGATGGATAATATCTTATAATTGGGTAATATATCAATTAGTTACAGTTGGGCTCAGCCAAGAATATTCTGCCAGAGGCAAAATACAATCATATTTTCCCTATCATTGCCGATTTCCTCTCAGACGCAGGTGGCACTATCATATCACTGAAGTTCTGGCTGAAAAGTCTACTTTCCAAGTACAATGATATCACTGTAGGCTAGGCAGTTTTTTAGACTGTTGTATACTTATTTTTAAAGAGAGATACCAGAAAGCTACCAACCATATAGACAAAGGCACAAAACGTATTTTTTTTTAAATGGAAACCCTATATCCTCTACATCACAGGTGTCAAACACGTTTGCGGGCTGAATGTGGCCCTCCTTGCCATTTTATGTGGCCCTCCCATGCTAAAACATTTCTGACTGAAACATTTTCAGTTTTAAATGGGGTGCAGAAATAATCCACAAGAACCCCCCCCCCCCCCAGCGAAATTAGCATGGGGCCCCCTACTTGGATCCAAGTCCCCCTAGAAACTGGGAAATCAAATACAAATATCTGCACACCTTCCACCCCCTTCATACCATCTTCCCACATAGAAGAGTAGCACAATGGAGCAGTGTTGTGTTTGCCTGCTCCAGTGATACTTTGGACCTGATTCACAAAGCGGTGCTAACAGTTAGCACACTGGTGAAAAGCCCTTTATTACACCTAAACTAGTTTAGGCATGATAAGTTTAGGTGTGATAAGTTTAGGTGTGATAAGTTTAGGCATGATAAGTTTAGGTGTGATAAGTTTAGGAGTGATAAGTTTAAGAACCAACTGGGTTAGCTCCGCAGTGCACAGCTGATCAAAAGTTTTGGGCTAGCAAAGTCTGGTGCACTCCGCATGGAGTTTAATGGCGCTGCTTTGCGTGCAGGACTTTGTGTGCGATCTAAACTTATCTAAACTTATCATGCCTAAACTTATCACACCTAAACTTATCCCGCCTAAACTTATCACGCCTAAACTGGCTTTTCACCAGTGTGGTGCAATGGTTATCACGCCTAAAGTCTCTAACTGGGTTAGCACCGCTTTGTGAATCGAGCCCTTTGTCTCTTCTGTTCTTCCTGGCAGACAGATGATCCCGTGATATGCCCCAGAAGGTATGCAGCATAAAGCATGTGACTGTCAGGAAGATCAGAGGAGACCCCGAAGCAGTACTGGAGTTGGAGTACGTACGTACGTATATTAAACTGCTTGACTGCGCTACTCTGCAGCCACGGTCACCATAGATGCATCACTTCTTTTGAGATTTTTCAATAAATGTTAAATCTTAATAAACAATTTGGCCCGCGACTGAGACTATATTGTAGATTTTGGCCCCTTACGTGATTGAGTTTGACACCCCTGCTCTACATAATACCAGCTTCAGAGATGACATCCTTCATGGAGCCCTTTAAATACTCAAAGTGGTATGCCTATGAACAGCTGGGAGGCACTCTGGGTAAATTGGAAATAGGCTCCACTAAACCCACACCACTGGACTCTTTAATGGAACCTTGACCTTCGGAAGGCTTAAATAGCGTAAAGTTAATGAGAGAGAACAATGTTGGAAGGAAAAGGGTGGTAAAAGAGTGTTCTTGGTTAGCACTGTTTGGATCTGTTATGCTGTTATGAATATACATATTGGTCGCTGGTGGTGTTGATCAAGATGCAACAATCTCAGGGATTCTAAACCAAGCAATCAAAGAGGCTTGGTTTGGAGGACCCTCACCCCACTGGTGTAACAATAGGGGATGTGACCCCTGCCGCCAAGGGGGGCCCCGGGGCACCCCTAGGGCCCGCTCAGGAACTTTTGTGGGGCAGGAGAGGTCGCAGCATAAAAGGAGAGCAATTGCCGCAGATCGGTGGGCAGGGGGGCATTCCCCCCCTCCCTCACCTCGGGCTCTCCTCTCAGCACTTTCCCTCCTGCAATCAATCATTGATGGCAGAAGCAGCGGCGGCGGCGGCAGGCTGAATACATTACCTCCTTCTCGCCGGAGATCTTCCGTTCTCTTAGAGCAACTTCCTGTTTACACAGGAAGTTGCATGAAGCTCTTAGAGAACGGAAGACCTCCAGCGAGAAGGAGGTAATGTATTCAGCCTACTGCCGCCGCCGTTGCTGCTGCCAGCAATGATTGATTGCAGGAGGAAAAGCACTGAGAGGAGAGCCCGAGGTGAGGGGGGGAGGGAATGTCCCCCCTCCCCACTGATCTGTGGCCACGCTCTTCTCTAATGCTGCGACCCCTCCTGCCCCACAAAAGTCCCTGAGCGGGCCCTAGGGAGGTGGGGGGGCCCGGATTTTCTTTGCAGGGGGTCCCAGGGATTTCTAGGTACGCCCCTGCCTCACCCTATCAGTTGTCTTGAAATATAATAAAATCAAATGTATAATAAACCTGAAACTCAGAATTTAGTGCTACACAGCAAATCATCCTTTGAACTTTAATTTCAACTCCTTCAAAAACGATAAGATGTTTTTTTATTTTTATTTTATTTTTTTTACAAATTCTTTCTATTGGCCCGATATTTCCACAGAAGACCAGCACTTCAGTATACGTGTACCTGAATTTGCCAAATATTTTGGAAGTAGACATACAAACGACTAGGACTATATGTCTTATCACCACACAGCCAGAGTCCCAAGCAGATCAGCCAGCATTGGTACAAGTTTCATGTTGTTTGATATCAGGGGGTGGACAGGCAATAGATCCCTCTCTGATTAGATTTGATTGGGCCATGCAAAGTGTTGGTAGCTGGCACAGCCCTTCTGTTTCCTTACTCCATCACTGTTGGGATGTCTGTACCCCATCATCCCGTGGCACATATGTTATGTTACCACGTAAATGCTGTCAGGTCATGGGACACAGGCACCCTGGCAGTGATGGAGAGAAGACACAGGAGGAGCACGCCAGTGGACAGGTGAGTGTGCGCTCTGCTGCAACACACTCCGTGGGCTTGATTCACAAAAGAGTGCTAACTGTTAGCACGGCTGCATTGCACGAGATTGTGAATTTTTCGCACGAAACAATGACGTTTTCGCACGCAAACGCGAATTTTACCGCAAAATCAATATCATTTTGCGCAAAAATTTGCGATCGCGCGTAATGCGAAAATTCGCGCGAAAATGGCTGTGCTAACAGTTAGCACTCTTTTGTGAATCAAGCCCCATGGGTCCAGGGGTGCACATTCTACATGGGAGGGAGATCTGGGAGGAGTCCATCACTTGTCCTACCACTGCGCACCCGACCGCCCCTATTTGAGTAAGATCTCCCCAGCCTTTGTCATTGATGTTTTTGATCAGTTTCTGACAGAAATAGATCAAAAATACAATCGACCGACCACCTTGCAACAACAATCTCTGGCAGAAATCTACCAGGAAAATGGAGCAAGTACATTATATATGGGCACCTTAGAACACTTCCAACACAATCTGATAATTTTGTCTGCCAATCTTATCAATCTTATTATCGGCTAAGTGAAGTGAAAAGTGTAAGGCTAGGTTCACATTACATGCATCTGCTCCTGCGCTGCGTTCCGCTCCGTGAAGCGGAGCGGAAGGATCGTGCAGGTCGGGGAACGTCTGCTCCAATGAGCCGCAATAGACTTTAATGGGGAGGCGAACTTCGAAAATTAGAAACATTTTTGCTGGCCACAAAAGTGATGGAAAAGATGTTTCAAGGGGTCTAACATCTAAGTTTTTGCATGGAGGAGTGGGATACACGCCAAAAGTCCTAGGGAAAAATCTGGATTTGACACAAAGCAGCGTTTTAAGGGCAGAAATCACATTGCATGCTAAATTGGAGGCCTAAAGTGCTTTAAAACATCTTGCATGTGTATATACATCAATCAGGAAGTGTAATTAGTGTACTGCTTCCCACTGGCAGACCAAACTCACTATGTAACACACCGCACACATCTGTTTGTGAAGTGATGGCCGTGCTGGACTGGTGTGCACCATGATGAGAGTGCAGGTGATGGTGACTTTCCAGCCCGTATGGTCGCCGGGCTGAGGTAGCTGAATGACAGAACAGTGACTGTGCAGCTGATCGAATTTGGTCTGTCCACAATGAAGCAATAACCTTATTATCTTGGGTGTGCCCCCCCCCCCCCCTTCTTCCCCCTGGGACACTCATATAGCCGGCGGTCATTGCTTTATTGTGATACGCAAGCCCCTGCACCGTGGCAAGGTAACGGTCACGAAGGGGAATAAACACATGTACATGCCTTTTGTTTTATTGTTGCAGCTGCAGTGCAGTCAGAAAAATTAGGCAGGCATGTACGCGCACCAGAAAAATTATTATAGCGGCCACTGCTAGCAGCGGCCTTAAAAATTCAGGAATCCGCCTGGAGTCTTGGACCCTTTTGGTGGTGGCGGAGAAGGCAGTCAAGCGGCCTGCAGGCAGAGATGCTGTGTGGGGAGCGACTTAGTCATGGGGCAGGCAGTCACACGGTGTGCAGGCAGAGATGCTGTGTGTGGGGACTGACTTAGACTTTGGGCGGGTAGTAGCCCTCACGGATCCATGACTCATTCATTTTGATAAAGGTGAGGTACTGAACACTTTTGTGACCTAGGCGACAATGCTGCGCTGAAGGTCCTTTCTGACAGGACGCTTGAGGCAGGGCAAAACAGAAGTTGGATGGCAAATTGTGACAGCTCTGGCAACAGGTCAAGCCTGTGCACCCAGTAGTCCAAGGGTTCATCGCTGCTCACAGTGTCTACATCCACACTTAAGGCCAGGTAGTCGGCTACCTGCTGGTCCAGGCGTTGGTAGAGGGTGGATCCGGAAGGGCTAAGTCGAGATGTTGGACTAAAGAATGTCCGCATGTCCAACATCACCATGAGATCGCTAGAGCATCCTGTCCTTGCCTGCATGGACCCCTTTATTCCGTTGTGCTGTGACATCACCCTAAAATGCACTGCAAAGCATAGTTGCCAGCTTGTTCTGCAAGTGGCTTTTCTTTTGTGTGCTGCTTTTCCTCTGGTGCTCTTCCCATTGCAGTTTGTGCCTTTTCTCCACGTGCCTTCGTAATTGTCCCTACACGGCTGTTGGCCTTTCCATGGCTCAATTTTTGGTGGCAGAGAGAACAGATGGCATTGCTCTGATCTAAGGCAGGCACACACAAAAATTTCCAAACCGCCGAGCCCCCCTGGGGTGATGGCACTATGGTGGCATCAGCAGCTGACGTTGAAGGGTATGTTGGCTGGCTGTCCATAGGTGGCGATACATGGCGCCGGACATTGCCACCAGCTGTTTCTGAAGACGAGCTCCCCCTGCTTCTTTCAGCAACTGATCTCCTCCTACTCCTCTCTGACTCCCCCTCTGAACCGTCCCCTTGGTCATCTTGTCTCTTAGGATCCCACATGGCATCCATATCATCATAATCATCATAATCATCCTCCCCAGCTTTGCTTGCCTCAGGCACCTCATAAACTGCACCAACAGCAGGTACTTCATCATCCTCCTCCTCACATATTACGTCCATAGTGTCACCTAAATCCTGTGAAGTGTCAAATGCAGCGGATGTGGTGCTTGTAGTAGCGCTGGTGGCTGCGGAAGATGAGGTGTTCTGTGTTAAATAGTCAACCACGTCCTGACAATCTTGGGAGTTGATGGGACGTGCCTTCTTCAGAGCACTATACTTTGGGCCAGCCCAGGGCTTCACGAAATCACATCAGCATGACCTCGAACAGACCTGCCGAGTGGCCTGACTCTGGGTCTGCCTCTGGCTCTGCCTCTGCCTGTTGTTTTGTCCATATGGGGAGTGAAGTGAAAGGTATGCAATGACTTGACTAATACAATGGGCAGTCACACAGGTGCAGTGAAAGGTATGCAGTGACTGGTATTACAATACAATGTGCAACTGTCAAACAGTTGCAGTTAACAGGTATGCACGGACTGGTATATTACACAGCGTGCGGTCACACAGGTACTGTGAACAATTATGCAATGACTAGTATTACAAATGTGCAGCTGTCACACACACAGGTACCGTGAACAGGTGCAGTGACTGGTATATAACACTGCTTGTGGTCACGTAGGTAGGTAGGTGCACTGAACAGGTGGGTATGCAGTGATTGGTATTACAAATGTGCAGCTGTCACACACACACAGGTACCATGAACAGATGCAGTAAGTGGTATATAACACTGCTTGTAGTCACGTAGGTAGGTAGGTGCACTGAAAAGTAGAGATGGCCCGAACGGTTTGCTGGTGAACGGTTCCAGGCGAACTTTGGGTGGTTCGCCTCCGCCGGTGAACGCGAACTTTCCCGGAAGTTCGGTTCACCCCCATAATGCTCCATTAAGGTCAACTTTTACCCTCTACATCACAGTCAGCAGGCACATTGTCACCAATCAGACTACACTCACTCCTGGAGCCCCACCCCCATTACCATTATGATATATCCAAGAGAGAAATGAGCTTGCTTAGGGATTTGTAGGATGTCAAAAGCCAACTTACATACATTGGCCAGGAATCGAACCCAGGCCTACCACTTGGTAGGCTGCTATCCTAACCATTATACCACCAACACAACACACTACAATGCTACATGCTGAAGCCAGCCTAGCATGTACCATTGTGATATATCTAAGAGAAAAATTAGCTTGCTTAGGGATTTGTAGGATGTCAAAAGCCAACTCACATACATTGGCCAGGAATCGAACCCAGGCCTACCACTTGGTAGGCTGCTATCCTAACTATTATACCACCAACACAACACACTACAATGCTACATGCTAAAGCCAGCCTAGCATGTACCATTGTGATATATCCAAGAGAAAATGAGCTTGCTTAGGGATTTGTATGATGTCAAAAGCCAACTCACATACATTGGCCAGGAATCGAACCCAGGCCTACCACTTGGTAGGCTGCTATCCTAACCATTATACCACCAACACAACACACTACAATGCTACATGCTGAAGCCAGCCTAGCATGTACCATTGTGATATATCTAAGAGAAAAATGAGCTTGCTTAGGGATTTGTAGGATGTCAAAAGCCAACTCACATACATTGGCCAGGAATCGAACCCAGGCCTACCACTTGGTAGGCTGCTATCCTAACCATTATACCACCAACACAACACACTACAATGCTACATGCTAAAGCCAGCCTAGCATGTACCATTGTGATATATCCAAGAGAAAAATGAGCTTGCTTAGGGATTTGTATGATGTCAAAAGCCAACTCACATACATTGGCCAGGAATCGAACCCAGGCCTACCACTTGGTAGGCTGCTATCCTAACCATTATACCACCAACACAACACACTACAAAGCTACATGCTGAGGCCAGCCTAGCATGTACCATTGTGATATATCTAAGAGAAAAATGAGCTTGTTTAGGGATTTGTAGGATGTCAAAATCCAACTCACATACATTGGCCAGGAATTGAACCCAGGCCTGTGTTTTATAAGGGGGAGGGCTCCAGGAGGGAGTGTAGCCTGATTGGCTACTTTGTGTCTGCTGACTGTGATGTAAGGGTCAAAGTTGACCCTAATGATGTAGTATAGGGGGCTGGTCGAACTCGCATATAGTTTGTGGTTTACCGCGAACCACCGAAGTTTGCGCGACTAAGTTCACGGGCGAACCATTTGGGCCATCTCTATCAGAGACAGATTTAGATAAAAAAATGTACTGCAGGGAAATTGAAACAGTCATTAGCTCATTTTATTAAGGGTCATAGGCTTATTTTATAGTTTAAAATACAGAGTGTAGCTTGTAATTGCAAATATGACAGAATTATGTAATGTTATAAAAAAAAAAACCCTGATATATCTGAAAATCAAAATACTGTATGAGACTTTATTCTTTGCTACTAATGTTCTATTAACTATCAGTACTACACATACAATTCATTATATTATAAGGTTTTTTTTTGCTTCAGTGTCCCTTTAAAAGAGGGTTTATTTGTTTACCTAAGTTTACTAAAGAACCACTGCAAATATGCACTATAACAGTGATGGCTAACCTTGGCACTCCAGCTGTGGTGGAACTACAAGTCCCATGAGGCATTGCAATATTCTGACAGTTCTAAGCGTAACTCGGGGAGGCAGAGGCATGATGGGATTTGTAGTTTTGTCACAGCTGTAGTGCCAAGGTTAGCCATCACTGCACTATAATGTTTCTAGTCTAAGGTAACAATAGCAGTAGGAAACCATGAACTCTAGTGGGTTTTAGACATAATAAGCCTTCGGGCAGGACCCTCCTCCTTATGTCTCCTACCTGTTCACGCACCTCCATTACCGTACACCCATCCTTTGGATCTGAGTAAACTCTTAAGTGAACTTGACTTGGCTAATCTCCATGCTCCCATCCAGTAACTGGCTAACCATTACCTTGTACTCATACTGTGCTGCATGATCTGGTTTGCATGTATTCCTGTATTGTCTTATTGCTGTATGTCACCCCAAAATATTGTCTGTAACCTAAACTAATGTCCAGCGCTGCGTAATATGTTGGTGCTTTATAAATACAATAAATAAATAAATAATAAGCCTATTAATGTCCAAACAAAATCAACCTAATTACAGTATAAGAGCTTCTCAACTCTAGTTTCTTCGAAATGTCCTTGTATTACAGTGGTGGGCCGCAATTTTGCATCAAAATTCGCAATTATGCATAATAACTGTAATGCAAAATTTCAGGGAACATTGTAATTCATTTTGTATGTGATAGTAGTATTTTAAAATTTCGCATAATTTTCTGCGTAATTTTGTGCTGACTTTGGAGGTTTATAGCAAAGCCCCCATACATGCTATTGCTACCAAAATTGCTACCAAAATTTTTCAAAAAAAACTTGAAGTTTTTGAGAAACTCCATTTTAAAAATGCAAAGAAAAATGGTTTTTAACTTCATCCCGACCGCGTCATGCCGATGGGCGTGGCCGCGGCGGCAGCCCCAGGACCAGCTAACGCCTAGTGGTGTAGAGTCCTGGGGCAGCAGTTTGCGGGAGATGGCGCGCACACTGTGCATGCATCTCCTGCCAGGTGGGTGGCGATCGCCGCTCGCGAAACCACCGTGTATTTACATGTACAGCACTGCGATCAGCAGCAGCGCTGTACTGGGGACAGCCATGTGACACGGCTGTCCCCCTGGGGCACATGAGAGCAATCGGCTCTCATAGGCAGAAGCCTATGACAGCCGATCGCCATTATTGGCTGGCTCGGGTGGTGGGAGGACTAAAAAAACAACAAGAAAAAGAAAATAGTAAAAAAGAAAAGAAAACGAATAACATAAATATTTATTTAAAAGAAAATAAACAAAGGGGGGCGATCAGACCCCACCAACAGAGAGCTCTGTTGGTGGGGGGAAAAGGGGGGGATCACTCGTGTACTGTGTTGTGCCTTGGCCTTCAAGCTGTAGTGGCCATTTTAACAATAAAAGGCCTGGTCTTTAGGGGGGTTAAGCACTGCAGTCCTCAAGAGGTTAAACTGTCATTTTTCTAAGTTTAAAAATAATTTTTTACTTGCATTTTTAAAATCGAGTTTCTCAAAAACTATAAGATCATTTTGCAAAATTATTTTTTTGACTCGTACCCACTATTCTCCTTAACATATGTAGCAATTTTGGTGTCAACAGCATGTATGAGGGCTTTGCCATTCACTGCTAAAGATGGCAAGAAATTACGCAAAATTACGAATTTGATGAATGACTACACAAAATCAATTGAAATTGCAAATCATAATTACATATAAGCGAAATTGTAATTTGTTGATTACGATCATCACTAGTGTATTGTTCTTTGAGACATCTTACACTTTTCTATAATACCGTATGATCATATCTATTAATTTAAGAATTAAAGATCAAAAAAAGAGTATTTCCTGGGCAATAACATGTAGGGCTCGATTCACAAAGCGGTGCTAACCTAGTTAGCCCGCCTAAAGGCTTTGGGCGTGCTAACTAGGGTGCTAAGTAGTTAGCACGCACAAAGCTTTAAGAAATCGTGCGCAAAGTTATGCGGGCAAAACTTTACGCGCGTAAACCTTTATGCGCGCATAAAGGTTTACTGTGCGCATAAAGGTTTACGTGCGTAAAGTTTTTGCGCGCATAACTTTGCACGCGATTTCTTAAAGCTTTATGCGATGCGTTTCGCGCGAAAATTAGCGCGCGAAAAGCTCTTTTAGGCGTGCTAAGGGGCTTTTCACAGGCGTGCTAACAGTAAGCACCGCTTTGTGAATCAAGCCCAAAGTGCTACAAGAAGAATATTCTAATATAGCTCCCTGAATAGAACAGAAACACTAGAATTTTGGACCCTCAAAAAAAGATTATAGCATATTAATCTCAGTTTAGATTTTTGTTACCCAAATGAAAAACTACCTCTACTCCAACCAGATTGTTGTGCTACCCTTCTCTCATTTGTGGTTGATATAAAAAATGGGGAAGAAAAAAAAAAATGATATCAGTGTTTCACATTGCCACTATGTGCACCATCTCATTTGTACTATTGCCGCTATCTGTCTGCTCTGGCTGCTATCCACATTTCTTGTGCCCAAATTATGCAGCTGGAGCCAATAAATAAGGAATACCAGGAGATCACTGTGATCATGGTGTGTTTTGGTCAGGCGTGTCCCGGCACGGCTATGCTCTGCTTGCAGTGAGTTAATGGACGACTTGGGTGTATATACCCTGAACAGGGCCGGATTTACCATAAGGCACTGTAGGCACGTGCCTACAGGCGCCTGATGATGAAAAGGCAGCTCACTCCCCTAGTGCCTCCTTCCCTTCTTACCTATGCAGAGTCCCGAGCAGAGCAGAGGTTACTTAGCCAGCTCTTGGCATTCCACTTACGAGATCTTCCTTCCTTTGGGGGGCACCACTAGCTACTTAACACTAGGGGAACCTCTGGCTACCTAATGCTAAGGTACACCCGTAGCTATGATGGGCAGGGGAAGTAAGAGAGAAGCGACAGCTGTTGCGGTTTGGAAGGGGGGTTTGTAGGATTGGGGAGGGCAAAGTCTAGGGTGCCAGGGCATCAGTGCCTATAGGCTCCAGTGATGTAAATCCAGGCCTGACTCTGAAAGTGGAAAGTATATTTTACTGACTTTGTTGCACCACAGCAGCACCACATGGTGTGACTTGCTGGGGCTGTTGTGGTGCAATGTATAACAATCGCGCCACAACAGTGTAAAAGGGGCCTTAAAATTAACATTTTCCTTTTTTTTTTTTTTACAAATACTTTTTATGCATAATTAAATTCAAATAATTTTTTTATTAAATGCATATAAAACTGCCTGAGCAAAAGCTTCATTTATTTCCTAGCAGTAATTACATGTTCCTGAGTGACTCAGTCTAAGCAGTTTATGCCTCAGGTATGAAGTAGTTGGCTTTAGAAACGTGAGACCTTTAGTGGGATTAATTCCATACAGTCACAATTACAGCTTTTATGTATTTATTTATTTATTCTTTTGTCACAGGCACATAAAGTGTTTTTATTACTGTACAAATGACATTGGAATTGTATGTCAAAAAATATTATTTTCCTGGCCAACAACGCGCTCAATTAATGATTTTCCAGGCTTAATTGGATTCCTAATCAGAATGGAAAGGGCCACATTATATAAAGTGGGCCCTACATGGGTCTGTGGCATGCTCATGAAATAAAGTTTTAAGTTTTTCCTCTCTGAGGTAGGGGCTTAGGTGATTGGTTGCAGCTCTATATACAGGTGGTCAGTGGGTTTTTGCTGAGTCAGCTAGGTGAGCGAGACCTGATTGGACTTCAGAAAATGTCTTATTAGGGCTAATACTAGATGGGCCTGATTCACAAAGCGGTGATAACTCAGTTATCACGCCTAAAAGACTTTAGGCGTGATAACTTTTGCACCGCTGACTTAGCACCGCTTTGTGCTGATTATCGCGCGCAAAGTCCCGCGCGCAAAGTGTTGAGCGCGCGCAAAGTCCCATAGGGCTTAATGGCGCTGCGCGCAAAACTTTGCGCGCGGGAGCTTCGCGCGAGTTTCTTCTTATCATGCCTAAACTGAGTTTAGGCATGATAAAGGGCTTTTCACTGGCATGCAAACAGTTTGCACCGCTTTGTGAATCAGGCCCGATGTGTTTAAAACATGGTAATACTGGCATGCAAAGAGAGCACATGTGGCAAACTGGCAATATTACCTTTACTTCCCACAGTTTACCATGAGTTCCACTATTATCGCGACTCACGGTACTCGAGTAGCACAACTGTAGCTACGGTAGAGCGCATTACTAACTAGAGTTACCATTAGTAGAATTCCGTAACAACAATCCCACGTATAGGGTAGCTCGCGGTACATGTTCTTGGAAGTGACAGTAATATTGCTGTACATTGTGTAGTCTATGAACAGCATTATTACCACCCTTTTGTGCATCAGTCCACATGTTACTTCTGGTACCCTTTAAGATCTTGTAGTTTTCGTGAAAAGTTTTGGACGTTAAATGTTTTTGAACCTAGTGAATGATGGGATTGCAGAGTTTCTTTTTTTCAGGGCACTTTCACACTAGGGCAGTGCAGTATTTTTACCACACCCCATGCCGGGCAATGAAAGTCTGTGGAAACTTTAATTCTGCGACGAGATGGAAGTGACATTTTTACCGCATCCCCGACGGGGCCCGGAAATCATATTAGTCTATGGCGATGTGTAGATTTTTTAAAAATCACTGACGCGACATCGCCTCACGCATGTGCGGAAATGTGTTTTAAATATACGCTTCCGTGCACTTCCGCATACCCAAAACAAGAAGTGATAGCAAGCGCGTATCACTTCCTGTTTGGCCAGTGGCCAGACAGGGTGCACCGCGCATTAGCGAGGTGTTCCCTGACAGTGCAATGCGATGTGTCAGACGTGATGCACGCATCGCTAACGCTGGTTTCTAATGTGAAACCAGCCTCAAGCTCATTAGCATTCCCATGCTTCAGCCCCAGAATAAAACATTTTCTCTGCAAGCACTCCAAACTCCTTATCCCTATGTAAGCTGATAGTGCCCAGGGAATTTGGAGCCTGCAGTTGTGGGGCTCTGCCCTCTTAACAATACCAGCCCACATGATCGAGAGGTTGGGGCAATCTGCAATAGAGTGATGGTAATGCCTACCTTCCGTTGGCAGTGCACCGTGTTCAAAGTTATGGAGAAGTAACTCATTCACTCTCAAATTGGTCCCAGTGGAGAGGGTGGAACTGCCACCACTAATGTGGCCATGAGTCCTGGGGTGACTTATGGTGAAATCTGGAAGCCCCGTTTATTATCAATATGAACGACTAGATGACTCCCCCCTTTTTCTAGATTATATATAATAAATCTGAAAAAACATATAGGCCTCCTAGGAGATATTTTCACATCCTATATAATAAAGCCACAGGTGTCCCTGCGTAATCCTGTCCCTGTGTCCATGTGTTGCGCTACTGCACATGTGCAGGATGGACAGCCGTTGGGACAGGAGGATGGGCCAGGGAGCCAAGCGGACGGGAGCGGGCGCGTGTGTGCGGGGCGGATGGGTGAGCGCGCATGTGCACTGATTGACTGGCGGCGGTGGCGGCATGAAAAGTCCTAGAGCTTGTTTTTAAACTTGCTTAGATCAACTAGTATGTCATAAAATGCCTTTCAAACCACCAGCAAGCAAGAAAATACTGAAAATAATTTTGATAGTACTTTTTCACCAACTTTTATGTACTTTTTCAATTGTAAAATGCTTAAAATTTATTTTAAAGAGAATATGAAAATTATCTCCTAGGAGATAAATTAGGGAAAAAAGTTAATTGCATATAGGCCATGGTAAGAAAAATCATGGGACAATTTTAATGCAACTGTTGCTGATTTTTGTTTAGAGCAGTAGTGAGATTCCATTTCTTGACTGGTTAGCAAGTCTGTTGCCCAGACTTTGCTGCTGGACTAATACTGTAGATATTATCATTGGTATAGATAATCCCAGGAGTGGACCCTAGCAGTCATTCAGGACATGTATAGTATTTTGTTCTTGTCGTGTGGTTGCTGATAACAATGTAATTGAATTATATAGCTTCACTAGGGGAAAAAAACAATCTTGCCCTCGGTGTTGGAAAGTCTGTTTAGCTGCAGTAAATAGAAACAATGGAGAGTTGTGTCTACCAGCTGCTGCTTTGTATGAGCACATACTGTATACCTGCCAGTGTTCTTCCACTCTCAGTAGATTTGTTTATTTATCACTCAGGACTTTTTTTTTTATTCCTCTGCTCCTGACACCACAATATAGCATACATCATTAAGGGCTCAGACACACTATGGGCCTAATTGACTAAACTGTGATAATTCATATCATAGCATTTTCATGTTTGCGTGCGATCGCGAATTTTCGCGCGAAAAGGATCGCATTTCCATGCTAAAATTTGCGATTGCAGCCAAAAATTTGCGATTGCACGTGAAGATTCGCAATCGCAAGCAAACACAAAATGCGCACGAAAACGGCTGTGATATGAGTTATCACAGTTTAGTGAATCATGCCCTATAAGTGCTTTTCTGAGCGCTTTTTGACCATCAGAGCTTTCTGAGCACTTTTTAAAAAATGCACCCATTGACTTACATTAAAATCGTGGTAAAATCGCAATCGCGTTAAAATTGTGTGATTTTACCATGAACGCAATTTTACCACGATTTTAATGTAAGTCAATGGGAGCATTTTTTTAAACAGTTCTCAGAAAGTTCTGATGGCCAAAAAGCGCTCAGAAAAGCGCTTATAGTGTGTCTGAGCCCTGTCATAGCTTTTTTTTCTAGCATGTGATGCTCAAGGCCGGATTTATACATTTTGTGCCCCTAGGCCAAGTGTGTTGTGGCTCCCCTTTCTTGTGCTGCAGCGCCCCTCCCATGTGTATAATCCATGTACTGTAGACCCTTTATTTTCTTTCATGAACAGCTCCCTTGGGCAACAGTTTATCTTTTCCCAGGTTTTGCTCCTCCTCTTTACAATGTTGTAACTCCTCTTGAGCTGCAGCCTTAATGGCCTTTCTACAAATCTGGTGATGATGAAATCTGCTATGACCATCACTTACTGTACATTAAAGTGACACTGAAGCAAAAAAATAAATAAATTATGATATAATGAATTGGTTATGTAGTACTGATAATTACTAGAACATTAGTAGCAAAGAAAATAGTCTCATATTTTTATTTTCCGTAATATAGTTTTTTTAATAACATGACATCATTCTCTAATATTTGCGGTTTACACACTACATCAGCATTCTAAATGAGTTCACAGAACAGGCTAGTCAACTTTTGAACTGTTCTCTGCAGAAAAAAACAAAATACAGTGACAGATACTAGAGATAATATGCTTCAGAAGACAGAGCTCTCTGTGACTTTGAAAGTTGTGGAGAGATCAGTGGCTCTTTTGCATAGATAACAACTGGAGTTTCTTAACTCTTCCTGTACTGGAAACAATATCAGACTCATATCTCTGCTGCTAATTGTGATGATTTGCTCGGCTGCCTGTGCAGGCAGGCAGCTTTTTGACCATTGTTTGGGTTTGCATGCTGCAGGACTCTGGAAGGAAGAGCTTCTGTCAGTTTTGCAGCTTGTGCTTGCAGAGGAATTTGCATACGTTGTCATGCAAATTGCCTGGCCACACTCATTGGAGGCGTGTACTATAAGTACTATGTCTTTCCCACAATGCTTGGCTGGTCATAAGGATTTCGTCCTATGTAACACTCCTGGTGGGGTGTCAGCCTTACTCTCTGTTTGAAGATCAGCTTAGAGTAATTCCTGAATCTGCGCTAGGCAGGTTTTCCCAAGTGCAGTTAGGATTGTTTATCTCTTTGTTTGTTCTGTTGCCATTGTCCTGTCCCAACAGTGGTCGACAGGAAATGGTTCTGATCTCTGTTCATGGAGTATAGCTGGTGCAGCGGTTGCTACCAGCTATCTCTTCTGATCTGTCTCTTTGGATCGCGCTAGCCACTTTTCACTAGCTCTGTGGATCCTTCTGTTCTGTCTCCTGGGATCGCGCTAGCCACTTTTCGCTAGCGCTGTGGATCCTTCTGTTCTGTCTCCTGGGATCGCGCTAGCCACTTTTCGCTAGCGCTGTGGATCCTTCTGTTCTGTCTCCTGGGATCGTGCTAGCCACTTTTTGCTAGTGCTGTGGATCCTTCTATTCTGCTACTCTGTACCTGGATCGCGCTAGCCACTTTCGCTAGTGCTGTGGATCCTATCTCTCGCTTGTCCCTGTTTTCGTGTGTCTGTCTTGTCTGCTACGGACGCTTGCTGGAGGCTCGGTGAGGTAACCGTTAAGCAAGCGTTCGCGTCCTCTGTTTCATGTTTGTCTGTCGATGGTTAGTTAGGCGTGCTTGTCTCTATTGTGCTTATCACGTGGAGACTGCGCATAAACACGTGCACTGTTGCGAATGAGTGCGGTGTTCGCGGTTAGCTAGCGTTTGTTATTTTCTGTATCTCCTCATTGTATTATTTGCCTGTGCCTTTGCTACCTCGTATTCTGTTCTGATCTGCCTTGTGTCACATCTGGCAATCGCACCTCTCGCGATCGCGTTCCTGTTTCATATCTGCTGTTGTGTGTGCACTGTCGCGGGGTGTCGACTAGGTTGGCGCACACACATACAACCTGTCCCTTTGCTCGTCTCATTCACAATCCCCTTTCTTGCGATTGCGTTCTGCGCTTCGTACAATTCCTGTCTGGCATTTGTGGAGGTACAGAGGATTGGTTCCTCTGCACTCCCCAGCGCCATCTGCCGACAGGAATTTTCCCTCTACGGGTGCGTAGCACCTTTTGCTGGGTGCCTGCAAATATACGCTTGTGGAGGATTTCCGCCGTGTCAGCGCACGCGTTGTGCGCTGATCACGGAGAAAGTTCCACAATCGTTACACTAATGTTTTATTTCTTAGCTGTATTACACATATAAATTATTATATCATAAGTTTATTTTCACTTCAGATTACCTTCAGAATTTTCATATTTGTAAGCTATCTAAATACTCCAAATTAAAAAGGGCCTTTGGAACGCAAGACAAAACTGGACTTGACACACCTGATTGCTGGCTGAGCCGGTCGTTATCGGCAGCCACAACGGACTTAAAATGTAACTGGCATAAAATCAAAAATCAATTCTTTATTTTTATCTGGTAAACAATTAATAAGGATGCTAACCAGGCAATCCAAAAGTTAAAATCTCTATAACTTTTATGTTGTTGATAAATGATCATTCCCCAGTTTACCTGACTTTTATTTGGTACACACAAAATTTGGTACACAAAAAGGAAGTTGCAGGGCATGCTGGGTTGTCTTTTTTTTTGCTACTGTACTTCCCCTCAGACTTAACTAATGCAGCCTGATTGGCTGAAGCCTCTTTCTCTCCTGCTTTCTCCTCCCACAACTCTGTTCCTTTCTGATTGGGCAATAATTCTCATGCTGAGACAATGCACTTTCTATAGTGGAGGGCGGGCAAATCAGGCAGAAGAGACTAAAGGAGGAAGTGACATCAGAATTGGCTTCAAAATAGCCACACTTAAAATGGGAAATGCTAAGAAGTATTTTCTTTTTTTTTTTACTGTAGACAAATCACTAAAATCTAAACGTGGACAGTGTAATACATATGTCATGTAAGTAGAGCAAGTATTTATCTATTTACAGTGGGTTGCAAAAGTATTCGGCCCCCTTGAAGTTTTCCACATTTTGTCATATTACTGCCACAAACATGAATCAATTTTATTGGAATTCCACAGGAAAGACCAACACAAAGTGGTGTACACATGAGAAGTGCCATCATCACAGGGCTCAGGGGTGTGGAAATTTTTGTGTGTGTCTGCCTCAGATGAGAGCAATGCCATTTGTACTCTCTGCCACCGAAAAATTGAGCCATGAAAAGACCAAGGGACAACTACCATACAAAGGCACATGATTACAAAGCACAAACTGCAATAAGATGACCACCTGAGGAAAAGCAGCACACAAATGCAAAGCCACACACCGCAGTATAAGATACCAGGCTGCAATTATTTCTCAAAAAAGGCCATACCTAAACTGTACCGTGATG
Organism: Hyperolius riggenbachi; assembly: GCF_040937935.1. Taxonomy (NCBI): domain Eukaryota; kingdom Metazoa; phylum Chordata; class Amphibia; order Anura; family Hyperoliidae; genus Hyperolius; species Hyperolius riggenbachi. The sequence continues at coordinate 114,521,831 of NC_090647.1, read as the reverse complement.
TTGAAAGGCAAGTGGTGACATCTCTGGCACACAGCATTGGGTCAAGGGTCCATCTGACCATGGATGCCTGGTCTGCAAAGCACGGTCAGGCCTGCCCGAAGACTAAGTCAGTCCCCACACACAGCATCTCTGCCTGCAGGCCGTGTGAGTGCCTGCCCCAAGACTAAGTTGGTCCCCACACAGCATCTCTGCCTGCAGGCCGCTTCACTGCCTTCTCGGCCATCCCCAACATGGTCCAGGACTCCAGGTGGATTCCTGAATTTTTAAGGCCGCTTCGTGATCGTTAACTTTTTGTGGTGAAGGGGCTTGCGTATCACAATGAAGCAATGACCGCCGGCCATATGTGTGTCTCGGGGGGGGGGGGGGGGGGTCACATGCAAGATAATAAGGTCGATAGTTTCTTGTGGACAGACCAGACTCGATCAGCTGGACAGCCACTGTTGTTCTGTCATTGAGCTACCTCAGCCCGACCATATGGGCTGGAAAGCCGCCATCACCTGCACTCTTGCCATGGTGTGCACCAGTCCAGCACGGCCATCACTACACAAACAGCTGCACTACACATACCTTTCACTGCATCTGTGACAGCACATTGTATTATACCTGGCAGTCACTGCATACCTTTCACTTGAATGGATTGCAGACTTGCCCTCCATAACAGATTGTCGTTAACCACTTTCCCCACCACTACAGTATATCTACGTCAGCTGTGGCACTCTCCAAGCCACAGCAACATAGATATACTGACCTGCCTTAAGCCCTTTTGTGCAGGGACAGGTGCGCTTCAGAGCGCACCCCCCGGCACTGTTGGTTGCCTTACTAATTGGCGAAAGGGAACATGTTCCCTTGTAGCCAATTAGTGACCCCCCCGCGGATGAACGATCACCGCTGTAACAAACAGCGTGATCCTTCATCTCCCCCTCCTCCGTGCACAGATGGCTAAAAAAAATGTAAATAAAGCTGCCTCTCTCACCTTTCCTAGTTCCAGCGATGAGCCTGCATCCTGAGCATCCGATCCCAGCTCTGAACTCAGCCGCGTATTGCCATTGACCCGGGTCCCGGCTTGATGACGTCATCAAGCCGGGACCCAGGTCACCGGCAATACACGGCTGAGTTCAGAGCTGGGATCGGATGCTCAGGCATTTTTTTAGCTATCTGTGCACGGAGAGGCTGCCTGATGGGGGGGGGGGGAGGGGACATCTGGCTATCCACACTGGGGGGGGGGGAGGGGGGGTTTGGGGATGCAAACAACTGCCAGGCATCTGGGTAACTGGGGGGGATGACATCTGACAATGGGGGATCATTTGATTATCTGGGGGGGGGTAACCTAATACCGGGGGCACATCTGGCTATAATTGGTGGGGGGGACAATTCTGGGGGCACATATGGCTATAATGGGGGAAATTTTATCCTGGGGACACAACTGCCTATAATGAGGGGTGCCAATCCTGGCGGCGTTACTGTCTCTCTGTACTGGGGGGTGGTAGATACATGGGACACATCTGACTATACGGGGGTGCTCATATTGGGGTCACATCTGGCTAAACTGGGAAGGTTAGGCTGATACTCGGGGCACATCTGACTATATTAGGGGGGACATTAACTGGTGGAATGGTTTTATCACTGTGGCACTTTTTATTTTTAAACTGGAATTGTTAAAAACTGAGAAGTAATGCATTTTTTTAATTTTTGTTCCCTTTTTTCAATTAAAATGCCTAGAAAACAAAATTGTTCTTGGGACTAAATACCCCCCATTGAAAGCCTGGTTTGTCTTGAAAAAAACGATATATAGATCATTTAGGTGTAGTGAGTAGGGATAAAGTTATTGCTGATTGAATAGGGACACCGCTAAAGCGTCAAAACTGCTCTGGTCAATAAGGGGAAAACAAGGTCTGGATGCGAAGTGGTTAAAGGATTTAAAGTTTATTCGTCTCATATACAGCAGGGCCTCGAAAGTTCTCCTGTATTGTTATTTTTCGTCACTACCTCCCTGAGTCGGGACTAGCATGCCATGCCTGCTGCCTTCCTTGGATGTGTGGTGGTAACAGTTCCTGCTCCTTTGCCCACAACGTGCCTGCTGCCTTCCTTGGATGTGTGGTGGTGGTAACCATTTCTCAGGCTCCCACTCTGGACCGGAATCGAACCCTGATTCCCCGGTCATTACCTGTGGTCACCATGGTACTGAGAAAGTAATATGGAAACTTGTTTATCAGTCACACAGTTGTATGAATGGCAGACTTGCCCTCCATAACAGATTATTGTTCAAGCCAAGGCAAGTGGTGTCATCTCTGGCACACAGCGCTGGGTCAAGGGTCCATCTGACCACAGATGCCTGGTCTGCAAAGGGCAGGTACATAACTTATACAACACAATGGGCCCTTCCTTGGATGTGTGGTGGTAGCCGTTTCTCAGGCTCCCACTCCAGACCAGAATTGAACCCTGATTCCCCGGCCATTACTCGTGGTCACCATGGTACTGAGAAAGTAATATCGAAAGTTTATCAGTCACACAGTTGAATGAATGGCAGACTTGCCCTCTATAACAGATTCTTGTTAAGGGGACTGAATAGCAAGCAGAACAAGTATTTAAAAAATAGATGTAAGCTTTAACAATGGTAGAGAAAGATCTATCGAAAGTTGATAAGGTAGTCAGACATTACCTGACATCACTGAGTGAGGAAGAGCAATCTCGCCATGGTGCGCAATAGTCCAGCACGGCCGTCACTATGCAAACAGCTGTTTGTGGTGTGTTACACAGTGAGTTTGGTCTGTCAGTGTGAAGCAGTACTCTAATAACACTCCCTGATTGATGTATACACATGCAAGATGTTTTAATGCACTTTAGGCCTCCAATTTAGCATGCAATGTGATTTCTGCCCTTAAAACATTACCTTGCGTCAAATCTAGATTTTTCCCTGGGATTTTTGTCGTGTATCCCACTCCGTCATGTCCCTCTCCAGGTGTTAGACCTCTTGAAACATCTTTTCCATCACTTTTTTGGCCAGCATAAATGTTTCTAGTTTTTAAAGTTCACATCCCCATTGAAGTCTATTGCGGTTCGCGAAAGTTCGTGCAAACCGAACACTTGCGGAAGCTCGCGTTCGAGGTTTGCGAACTGAAAATCGGAGGTTCGAGACATCTCTAGTGTCATTTCCTTAAAAGTGATAATCCCTGCTTTACTGGAATCATTGTCCCCTTGCTTGCTCGCTTCGCTCACTGGGCTGAGTGCGGACTCGGTCCTTGCTTTTCTCGGACAACTTTTTATTTTCCCTCAATGTCTACTTGGATAGTAGACATTGCACACCAGTTAGCTCCCCTGCTCGATATGCTTGCTGGGCTCCAGGCTGGAAACTCGGGTTGCCAGGTTAGTGCTGCTGGCAGCCAGGTGCAGTGGACACCTCTTGTTCAACACCCCATAACTTGGGAACGGTGCATCGCATTGACAGGGGCATAGTGCAAATGAAAGCCAAGATTCTCAGCATTCAAATGGTATGTAGATTTACAAAGAGAAGTAAATATATTTTAAATGGGAGCAATCAAATCAGGTAGATGGAATAATATGTAAGTGATGCATTGAAAACTTTGTTGAAATTTGGAGTAGATATGGAGATATGGATAATGGATATGGATAATGGAGAATTTAACCTTTTGGCAGGTTCTTATATGTCTTGGGTAGTGATGGCAAGAACAGTTCACCATCTAGCTACTTCCTGGAGGACAAGCTGTGTCAGTAGTGCCTAGGCGCTCACCATGTAGCTACTTCTGGCTTGGTGAGCTGCGGCAGTAGTGTGCACTGGAGATGGCACAAATGGTTCGACCGCGAACTTATTCGCGCAAACTTCAGTGGTTCGCATTCACTAACGAACGTGAACTTTATGACGGTTCGACCTGCCTCCTATACTACATCATTGGGGTCAATTTTGACCCTGTACATCACAGTCAGCAGGCACATTGTAGCCAATCAGGCTACACTCCCTCCTGCATGCCCTCCCCCCCTTATAAAAGGCAGGCAGCATCAGGCATTGGACTCACTCGTGTGCCTGCAGTAATTAGAGAAGGTAGAGCTGCTGCAGACTCTCATAGGGAAAGCTCAGGTAGGCTCTTGTAGGCTTGTTAGCTTGCTCCTTGCTGATTCTTATTGCTAAAAAAAGCACCCCTCAACAGCTCTTTTGAGAGCTAATCTTGTTCTTGTGATCTATTTTTTTTGTGTGACCCACTTACATTATAAACAGCCCTGTCAGTCAGTCACAGCTGGCCTTTGGCCCCTTAATTCCTACTGTGCCACTGCCAGGCCCAGCACATTCAGTGACTACCTGTGTGTGTGTGACAGGCAGCTGCACATATGTAATCCCAATCACTGCACCTGTTCACTTTTCAGTGCACCTACCTACCTACCTACGTGAGCGCACGCATTGTTAATACCACCAGTCATTGCACTTGTTCACGGTACGTGTGTGTGACAGGTGCACATTTGTAATACCCATCACTGCATATATAAAATTGATTGTAATAAAGGGATGAAATTCAGGGTTCAAAATCTACAAAAACGATGCCACAGCACGGATAACTGCCATATAAAAAATAACTTTTATTATTCATACATATAAAACACACCTACAAACCCCCATAATAAAATGCATATACCTACCTGTTGTTCAGTTCACCCACCTACCTACGTGAGCGCACGCACTGTTAATACCTCCAGTCACTGTATCTGTTCATGGTACGTGTGTGTGACAGGTGCACATTTGTAATACCCATCACTGCATATACCTACCTGTTGTTCAGTTCACCCACCTACCTACGTGAGCGCACGCACTGTTAATACCTCCAGTCACTGTATCTGTTCATGGTACGTGTGTGTGACAGGTGCACATTTGTAATACCCATCACTGCATATACCTACCTGTTGTTCAGTTCACCCACCTACCTACGTGAGCGCACGCACTGTTAATACCTCCAGTCACTGTATCTGTTCATGGTACGTGTGTGTGACAGGTGCACATTTGTAATACCCATCACTGCATATACCTACCTGTTGTTCAGTGCACCCACCTACCTACGTGAGCGCACGCACTGTTAATACCTCCAGTCACTGTATCTGTTCACGGTACGTGTGTGTGACAGGTGCACATTTGTAATACCCATCCAGGGGCGGACTGACAACTCATGGGGCCCCCGGGCAACAGAAGATTATGGGGCCCCATACACCGGCAAGCCCCACCCACCCATCCACAAGCCCCACCCACACACAGCCCCACCCACATAACCTACACTCGTAACAAAATTTCTTTTCACTATGTTCAAAAGAAATGTTTACTAACTAAAAAAAATAGAAGTACTTACATTAAATAAAGTGCATCAATTGTATATTTCCAAACTGAATGTTTTAATAAATTAACAAAATATAACAGGTGTAACAAATGTCTTCTTAGCTGGACATTTTAATAAGATAACAATATGTGAACAATGCTCACCGAGCATCAATTTCAACACATTACAGTGCATCTTTAAAAAAGTGCATCTTAAAGTGCATCATAAAACACACTGTAAAAAATGTAAACATTTGAATAGTTAACAACATATTTTAGAACCAATCAAGCACAGAATAAACCAAAAGGTTTTTTTTAAACTCACTTAGTAAAAGTAAACACTGTTTAAAAGACATCAGAGGTGAAAATAAGCTGAAGAGAAAAAAATTGTATCTCTATCCTCCTGCTCCTAAAAATTACTTTTTTAGATATCCCACTGTTTATTTTATATTTAAATCTAGCTTTTAAGTGTTTACTTTTTCATTGTCTCTGTTCAATGACACCTTCATTGAAGTATATCAGAGCTCAAATCTATGAATTATTGACCCTAGTTATACTACTCTCAGAAGCCATTTACTGACAGGGAAGTGTTTTATGACTGTAATTACTAATCAGTGAGGGTTATGTTGTAGTCTAACCCAGTCCGACCCGGACAGAAACTGTCACTTACATACCTGTTCAATGACACCTTCATTGAAGTATATCAGAGCTCAAATCTATGAATTATTGACCCTAGTTATACTACTCTCAGAAGCCATTTACTGACAGGGAAGTGTTTTATGACTGTAATTACTAATCAGTGAGGGTTATGTTGTAGTCTAACCCAGTCCGACCCGGACAGAAACTGTCACTTACATACCTGATGTTTAACTTTTTCAGCTAAAGAGAAAAAAGGAACACAGCCTAGTTATTTGTGTGCTTGACACTGTACATACACATGTCTATCTCATCATGTCACCTCGGTTGTCCTTTAACAAATAAGAAGCTCTGACCTGCATATTACAAAAGCAGTAAGGAGCTAAGCTCCGGTGATGTCTTGGCAAATCTGTCAATGATTTTATCTTTGTCACTCTTTATGTTTAGTGCAACTTGCTTTTCTACTGCAATGAGCATCAGTGACTCCAAGTTTTGCTGTGAAAGAGATGATCTTAGTCTTGACTTTAATATTTTTAACTTGGAAAAGCATCTTTCACATGTACACTGTGTAGTGCTTAATGTAATTAAATATTGGTATGCCAAGAAGAGATTCTCAAAGGCCGCTGAACACAGTCGGTACTCATACAGTAGTTTGAAAGCACAAGACATGCAATTCTTGCAGGAGTCCTTCTTTACGCCAGACATAGTAGATGGCTCTGATGTAGAGCTGATCTGTTGCTCTTCCAAATCTGAAACCAACCCTACCTCTTCACTCTCCTCATCATCACCGTCATGATCCAACAAGCCTTTACGTATATTTTTGTAGCTGGAGGCAAATGAGATTAGTTCTTCGCGTAGAGCAACTGGGTCTATTATTGGTACTGCTTCTGAAATAACATTTAACTGTATTTTGTCTGAAGAGGCAAGTATTTCATCAAACCGATTGGGATCAAAGCAAGAAATTTGCTTGTAAAGTTCTCCATGAGTGGAAAACCTTGACTTTACACTCTCTGTAACAGTGTCAACGATCACATTGTAGCAAGAAATCTCAAAATGTTTCATATTATCAGTACCTTCTGCTTTTCTTGTGGATCTTATGTCTGAAAATCTCCTTTTCAAACAAATGTTTTCATTTGCCAACTTCTCATTTATTAAATCGATAAAATGAGTTGCCGACTGCAAAACTCCAGGAAAATCTCTGCGTATTTTATTCAAACGCTTTACAGCATCATCCACCATTCTCCATGCCTGGATGAAATCAAGGCCTGTTGATTGCAAATAATCCGATACAGGGGTAGTAATGTCAAAGATACGAACAAAGGTAAAAGCTACTAGGATTGTTTCAAACTTGCAGAGGTTTTCACCTAATTTCAGAGCTTCGTGGCGAACAGAGGTTCGAAAATCATGGGATTCGCTTACTTGTTTCAAGATAATTAAGAGATCGGAGCATAACTCTTTGGAATGATCGTCAAAGCTTCCAAATAACTTTCGAAGTGCTCTAGCTCTGCTTGACCACCTTGTTCTGCCAATGTGTTCCAGCCTTTTAAGCTTAGAACTGCCAGTCTTCTTTTTTATCTGGTCTTCCCAGAGTTTCATCCTTTTGTATGATTCATTGAAAAATGTTGATAGATTGCTAAGGAGCCCAAAGAGACTGACTGCTGGAACACACACAGTACTTGCATCGCCAATAACTAAGTTAAGCACATGTGCGTAACACCATGTGTGAATGTGTGCAGGATGAACCTCCTTCATTAATGCTTGCAAGCCGGAGTAAGTGCCGCTCATATTGGCTGCTCCATCAAAAGAATCACCTATGCACTTTTCAAGATTGAGTCCTAAAGCAGATAGTGATTCAGTAAGTAGGGTATGTAGGCTTTGACTACTAGAATCTTCAACTGTAACAAGACGTAGTAATCTTTCTTTAACTTTATCACCAGCAACATACCGAACAACAATGGCACACTGATCGTGAGTTGACACATCTTGTGTGGAGTCCATTTGGATTGAAAACATTCCAGAATTCTCCACTTCTTTTACTATTTCCTCCTTTATCATGTCACCAATAATCACGAATAACTTTGTTATAGTTGATTTACTTAAGAAAGTGACAAACTTCCCTCTTCCCCTTTTTGCTGGATCGCGGCTTTTTGCTTTCTCCATAACATTAGTTAAGTGCTTCTTTAAGACTGGACTGTAGTCAGAAAGAAGTTTGACAATCTCCAGAAAATTGCCTCGATTATCAAGATGGTCCTCATCGAACACACCTGCCACAGACTCTAAATGACTGCTTCTGAATGGCAATCCTTGAACACCAATGAGAAAAACAATATCAAGTATCTGGCTTACAACAGCACGACGTTGGAGTACCTGCTGATTTCTTAGAGACATTTGACTGCCTAACAATTTGTGCTTAATGGATTTGCCTCTCATATTGCCAAAATAAGCATCACTTGCAAGTTTATGACATTGAGAGTTTTCATGCTCTGATAATCTTGTTGTGATGTGTCTCCAGTCGCTACAACCCAGTATTAATGGAGTCTGCTTATACTTTTCCTGGCCATAATATAAGCAGATGGAACAATGTATGCTGTTTTTTTTCTCATGCAAAGTCACCCATTTTCTGTGAACGCTGGGCCCTTGTAAGCCTTTTCGGTAATAGACAACATTACCATTAAATTGTATATTTTTGGGGGGCTGGATAGGGTGGAAGTCCCAAAACATTTCCATGGTAATTCCTGCTTTATGCAAGTCTTGTGAAAAGAGAAAGTAATCTTCTTGTAATGGCGATTTTTCCACTACAGATGGCATTTTAGCAGAAGGAGGTTCCAGTATATCTTCTTCAGTCAGTAGATCAATTTCAACATTTGACTGTTGACTGTTTCAAGATCTACATCTTCTTCTGTCACAGATTGCATTGGTTCATCACGGATTTCAACAGGAGCATCTTCATGAGGAACATTGTCATTTTTTTTATCAAAGAATGAATACATTTTGCTAGTAGATGCCTCATTTTGTTCTCTTTGCCTACTTAACTTTCTTTTCATAGCACCACTTTTGTGTTTATACGTTCTGGACATTGCCAATATTTTCAGCCCTGATGTTAAAAAAAATAAGGACTACTAATTATCTCTGAAGTGGACACATGCAAAAAACATTTGAATGTAGCAAGTTCAGGTGTTTTCACCAGTCTCTGAAGGACAGAAACAGTGGCGTAACTATGGAGCTGTGGGCCCCGATGCAAGTTTTACAATGGGGCCCCCCAAGCACTCTATACAGAACAATTAATACGGCGCACCAAAACCTGCCAATGGCAACTACAGTGTCAGAGGTGCTAGAATGGGATGGGGAACAGTTTGTTAATGATTACCACTATACAAAGTATCTTTAGAAGTGATTTTTATGAGCACAGGACCAATAGAGAGCTAATACTGTAGTTGAGAGAGGGCCCTTCAGGGCCCCTCTGGCCCAAGGGCCCCGATGCGGTCGCTACCTCTGCACCCCCTATTGCTACGCCCCTGGACAGAAAGCTGCTAGATTTGTAGACAAGAGTAAGTGGGGAGGTGTAAGAGTAAAGCTAGCCATACACTTACATATTATCTGCAGACTTTCTGTGGTCAGATGGAAAAGAATGCATCAAGTCAAAGCTGCATCAAGTCATACAATGCACACATCAATGTCACACAATATACTGTATATATCCCATATTTTTTTTTCTGTTCCACCATCTCAGGTACCCTTTAATTCACCTCGGTTCCGGTCCCAGGTGATTGGGTCGCCTGGGACATGAGAAATTTCAGCTAGAGGACACAGCAGCAAAACATTTTTTTTGACTAGATGTTGCATGGGGAAAATATTGGAACATTCATAAGAATATGGTGCTTTCACTGTCCCTATTGAGAAGACACTCATTTTATAGAGGGAGTGAAGAAATATACTGTGACACAGACAGCAGAAAGACAAGTACTTGGGACATAGAGAGAAAGCATGGCTAGAATTTGCTAGGGCCCATGATGAAAAAGATGAAGACTACTGGGACTCTATACTCCGGAGTGATGAGACAAAAATCACGATTTTTGGAAATAATGGTTTCAAAACTGTATGGCGTTGTAAAGGGGAGGATTTCAAAGAAAAATGCATGGTGCCTAGAGTGAAACCTGATGGTGGCAGTGTCCTTATGTGGGGCTGCATGAATGCTGGCGGTGTTGGGGAGCTGCATTTCATTGATGGTATAATGAACTCAACAATGTACTGCTCTATACTAAAGTAGAAGATACTGACAACATTTGGTTGCTGTGCCCTTTTCCAACACGACAATGAACCAAAACACACATCTAAATGCTACTATTGCATTTCTGAAGAAGAACAGGGTGAAAGGTGATTGAATGGCCAAGTATGTCTCCTGATCTGATCCCAATTGAACACCTGTAGGGAATTCTGAAGCGACAAGTTGAGCATCACTCTCCATCCACCATTCAGGCTCTAAAAGAGGTTATTCTTGAAGAATGGAAAAACATAGATGTTGCAATATGTCGCCAACTTGTTCATTCCATGCCTAGAAAACTTGGTGCTGTCGTATAAAATCACGGTGGTCATACAAAATACTAGATGTAGTAGTTTTTGTTGTGGGTTTTTTTCATTTGTGCTTCAACCAATTTGAGTAAAGCTGAAGATTTTGTGATCTAAGTTATATTATTAACCTTAATTTCATGTAGTGGAGTTAAACAAGTGTTCAATAAAACTCAGCCTTGTGAAAATTTTGGAAATTGTTCTTTTGTTGTTTGAGCTACTGATTAAATTCATCATTTATGCTGAGCACTGTATGGCCCATACATAGTTAATGAAAAGTACTACACTTAGGCTTCAATGTAAGGGCCCGTTTCCACTAGACGCATTGCAATGCGGAAACCGCTCTGCATTGCAACAAAAGGAAACTGCAATCAATTCACGTCAATGGAGTAGTTTCTATTGACGCAAATTTACCTACATGATCCGGCTCAGGGGAAATTATGATAGCGTGCTGTAGCTGCGGATGGATGCAAGGTGATGCGGTGATCGCCTCGCATCCTAATCGCTAGTGGAAACAGGCCCAACAGCATGGGGGATGCTGAATATCCTGTTGTCATACATTTAATATGCAATTAAGAGCTCACCTGCGGCCTGCCGGTTTAATCGCTCATTTCACCACATAGTGTGTCTGCATTGCATTATGAATCTTCAAAGTGTGCCAGTGACAAAATACTCAGATTAATCCTGCAAAATATCATAAAATACACTGATTTATGGGCATAGCCTGCCAATAACATAAAAGACACTGATTGTCACAGAGTGTAAATAATGCACGGTGGCGTAGTGATTAGCGCTCTCGACTTGCAGCACTGGGTTCCAGTTCGAATCCCAGCCGGGGCACTATGTGCACAGAGTTTGTATGTTCTCCCCGTGTCTGCATGGGTTTCCTTTGCCAATCCGGGTTCCTCCCACACTCCAAAAAATACAGATAAGTTAATTGGCTTCCCCTAAATTGGCCCTAGACTACAGTACTCTACACTACACTACACTACACAATACACACAGGGCCGGCCTTAGGTTTCACAGCCCCCTGAGCGAAACCTGATTTTTGTCCCCCTCCCCTCATCCTCTTCGCGCATGCACATGCGCACACAGACACACACACACACAGACACACACACACACACACAGGCCCATATGCAATTCACCTTTTCTCCTGAGATATCTCCTAGGACAGTGGTTCCCAACCTTTTTGACGTCATGACACATAACGCCAAATGCTCAGATCTCTGTGATACGTCACATATGTATAATAGAAAAAATACTATTAATAGCCACGAATGGATGGAAATAGTGCATTATCCTGAATATACTTAAATATGAAGGCTAGAACCTCTCAGGTATATTAATAAAAACAATCAGTGGGACAGTTAGCCACCCCTGCCCCTCACATTTACAATGATAGCACAGCACCGACAATTTGCACCACGCGTTATAGTCACAGTGTGCACCCCCCAAAAAACGTCCTCAGGCTCAGTATAGGTAGGTAGCCAGGTATAGGTGCCCCAGTATAGGTATCTCATGTGTAGGTTCCCTCAATATAGGTTGCCAAGCATAAATGCCCCCAGTATAGAAAAGCCAGTTGAAGGTCTCCATCGCCCCCATAGGTAGCCAGGCATAGGTGCCTCCAGTATAGGTAGCCAGGTGTTGATGCCCTCAGTATAGGTACCCAGGCATAGGTGCCTCCAGTATAGGTAGCCAGGTGTTGATGCCCTCAGTATAGGTACCCAGGCATAGGTGCCCCCAGTATAGGTATCCAGGCGTTGATGCCCTCAGTATAGGTACCCAGGCATAGGTGCCTCCAGTATAGGTATCCAGGCGTTGATGCCCTCAGTATAGGTACCCAGGCATAGGTGCCTCCAGTATAGGTAGCCAGGTGTTAGTGCTCTCAGTAAAGGTAGCCAGGCATAGGAGCCTCCAGTATAGGTAGCCAGGTATAGGTGCCCACAGTACAGGAAATCAGGTGTAGGTGCCCTCAGTATAGGTAACCAGCTATAGGCGCCCCCTTGGAAGCCGGCGCCCTGAGCGCCCACTCTGGGCGCTCACGCTCTGCATGCTGCTTTCTTCAGTGTTGAAGCACATTTTACGCCGCAGCGCCCCTGACACGGTGGGGGGGGGGTGGCTAGAGGGCGGGCACAGCAACCAGTGGGTGGGCCCAGGGAGGGGGGGCCCTGGCCTGATGATGTGTAAGGGCCCAAAATTTCTGATGGCGGCCGTCAGCTATTACAGCAGTGCGCTCTGTATGAGGTGCACTCTCATATCAGAGATGAATATAAGATTCTGTGGTAAATGTGTGGAACTAATATGACAAATATGATGACCTTTGTATACACAGTTACCACCGGCACCAGCAACGTGATAATGTGCGATGAGCTCCATGTTTGGGGGGCGGGCTCGGCGGGGGGTGATATATGATTACTGTGGTTCCCAGGCTGAGTTTTGACTTGATCACAATAAGAAGTGCAGCTGCAGCCTGTCATTTTTGGATCCTCAGACTATCAGTTTTATTATCTAAGAGGGACTTCTAGTACTAAGAGGGACTTCTAGTACTAAAGGCCCATACACACGTTGGATTTTTGCGAACGACCCGTCGTTTGAACGTTCCGTCGTTCAGTCGTTTGCACGTCAAATCCGACGTGTGTACTGACTATCGTTCGGGTGATAAGACTGGTTTTCAGCGATCCGCCCAGCGGATCGTTCAGGACCAATCTTATCGCCCGAACGATAGTCTGTACACACGTCGGATTTGACGTGCGAACGACTGAACGTTCAAACGACGGGTCATTCGCAAAAATCCGACGTGTGTATGGGCCTTAAGAGGGACTTCTGGGACTTCTAGTACGCCAAAGATAAAACTTCATCCCCTTTATTAGTTATTTACCTATAGAAGTCCATCGTCTCTCCACAGACTCACAGATCTGCCTATAGAGTATGCTATGGGATGTGTGAATCGGTGTATACAAGAATCAGATAATGAATAAATATATAAATTATGTACAATAGTATACATTTACAGCCTTGTTAATATCTGCTAGCCCTTCCTTACTGGCCAGGGAAGGTCTCTGGAAATAGTTTAGGTATAGTGAGATCTGGACAGGATATGTAGTAGTCTCCCAGTATATATATATATATATATATATATATATATATATATATATATATATATATATATATATATATATATATACACCGACCAGTAACGCAGGGCTAGCTGTCAGCTGAGCTGATAGATATTAACCAGTAAATGTATGCTACTACACACAATTTATATAATTATATTGTACATTATCCTACTCTATAAGCAGATCAGCGTGGAGTGGAGGGATGATGGACTCCGGCTACTGCAGTGCATATATATAGCAGGAAGCAGCAGCAATGCAGCATAATATATATATATATATATATATATATACCTAATATTAATGATGACACAGCAGTGGCGTAGCTAAGGAGCTGTGGGCCCCGATGCAAGTTTTACAATGGGGCCCCCCAAGCACTCTATACCTAACAATTGATACGGCGCACCAAAACCTGCCAAAGGCAACTACAGTGTCTGAGGTGCAAGAAGGGGATGGGGAACAGTGTGTTAATAATTACCACTATTCAAAGTATATATAGAAGTGATTATTATGAGCACAGGACCAATAGAGAGCTAATACTGTAGTTGATGGAGGGCCCCTCTGGCCCAAGGGCCCCGATGCGGTGGCTACCTCTGCAACCCCTATTGCTACGCCCCTGTGACACAGACATGATGTCACACACTGAGGCAGTTTGAGGGTGGCTGCAGCCTGCAGCAACGCAGGTGTAATGTCTGATTGCGCTGCCCGGAAGCTCCCTTCCACACTGAGTAGCACGCATGCTCAGTGTGAAGGTAATGATGCTGCTGGAGATAAAATACGAAATATCTCCGCTCCCACACCTCTTACACTCCCCAAATTTTGAGGGTAGGGAGGGGACCCCCCGAACGACCTTTATGCCAAATTGCAGCCTCCGAGACTCGCTGATTCAGGAGATAGATTAGAGAAATCTATCTCGGGAACCAGCGGGTCTCGGGGGCTGCAATTTGGTATAGAGGTAGTTCGGGGGGTCCCCTCTCTACCCTGAAAATTTGGGGAGTGTAAGAGGTGTGGGAGCGGAGATATTTAGTATTTTACCTCCAGCAGCATCATTCTATAGGAAATTTGGCCGCACAGTCTCCTACTGCGCATGCGGGGCAGCGCAAATCCACAGGCAGCGTAATCAGACACAACACAGGCAGTGGCTGGCACACTCCTTCACAACACCAGCTACAGTGACGCTACTTCTGCCGGAAGTTTAGGAGACACATGACCCACTAGGTCACCTGATTGCTCCCACCCACTGCCACCCTCGTAACAGCGTAAGCGCCGGCTCAGTCGGACTCTGGACCAATCCCAGTCCCCGCTTGGCTGCTTGTTGTCATAGCAGCCGGCCAGCCGTGTATTAACATGGCGGCCGCGCTGCCCTCCACGCTCGCGCTCGCACCCGCACCCAAGCTGCAGGGCCCGGCGGCGGCCACAGCAAAGAGTAACACACTAAAACTTTCAAAGGGAGGGCGGCGGGCCCCCCCCCCGACCACGGGCCCTCGGTCCGTGCCCGAGCGCCCGTATGGTCAGTCCGCCCCTGTACCCATCGCTGCATACACCTACCTGTTGTCCACTGCACCCACCTACCTACGTGAGCGCAGTGTGATATTTAATACCACCAGTCACTGTACCTGTTCACGGTACGTCGTGTGTCTCCAGGCGGATTCCTGCATTTTTAAGGCCGCTGCTAGCAGCGGCCGCTATAATATTTTTTCTGGTGCGTGTACATGCCTGCCTATGTTTTCTGGCTGCACTGCAGCTGCAACAACAAAACAAAAGGCATGTACATGTGTCAATTCCCCTTCGTGATCATTACCTTGCCACGGTGAAGGGGCTTGCAGATCACAATGAAGCAATGACTGACGGCTATATGTGCGTCTTGGGGGGGGGGGGGCACACCCAATATAATAAGGTCATTGCTTCATTGTGGACAGACCAAATTCGATCAGCTGGACAGTCACTGTTGTTCTATCATTGAGCTACCAGAGCCCGGCAACCATATGGGCTGGAAAACCGCCACGGCCTGCACTCTCGCCATGGTGCGCACCAGTCCAGTATGACCGTCACGTCAGTGAGTTTGTTGTGTCAGTGTGAAGCAGTACTCTAAATTACACTCCCTGATTGATGTATACACATGCAGGATGTTTTAAAGCAATTTAAGCCTCCAATTTAACATGCAATCTGATTTCTGCCCTTAAAACGATGCTTTGCGTCTAATCCAGATTTTTCCCCGGGACTTTTGGCATCTATCCCACTCATCCATACCCCCCTCCAGGTGCTAGACCCCTTGAAACATCTTTTCCATCATTTTTGTGGCCAGCATAAATGTTTCTAGTTTTCAAAGTTAGCATCCCCATTGAAGTCTATTGCGGTTCGTGAAAGTTCGCGTTCGAGGTTCGCGAACCGAAAATCGGAGGTTCGAGCCCTCTCTAGTGTGCACTATGTAGTCATGACTATTTTGTGGAATAACTTTGTTACTTACCTTACTATCCACCACTCTGTTCCTCCTCCTCCTTCTCATTGCTGCTTGTCTCCTTGAGTGGAGGAATCACATGGTCCTCTCTGCTGTGCTGCCGAGCAATCATGCAGCACGGGGAGAGTGACTAGTGGTGTGTGAGAAGAATGACACTACTGAGCTCCAGCCTTGGCCCACATAATGCGTCGGAGACTCACTACCTGAGTCTGTACCTAAACTTTAGTGGCACTTTAGTATATTACTGGATTAGTGACTCAGAGGCCATTAAAGTGTACCTGAACTGTAGCACAAAACAAAAAGAAAACAGAGAATATGCACCCTGTATGTATTTAGAGAGTTTAGTCTGTCTGATTCCCCCTTATCTGTTACTAATCACAACATGTAATTTGATCGCTCAGCTGTGTCAGCTGGCTGTCTCCGCAGAGCTGCTAATTTGTAAACATTGGATGTTAACCCTATCTCTGCTTCCATGAAAGCAGGAAGTAGGCAGACTGCATATTAATTGCAGGATTTGTGAGACTGACACAAAGAAATGTTTTTTTTTTTCTTTTAAGGTTGTTATGCTGATTCTTATTATTTAGAGCAGAGAGGAAGTTCTGAGTTCAGGTCCGCTTTAAAGTGGAAATCCACTTCTATATATTATTAAAAAAAAATTGTTAAGGATCGGTATCCTCTACTGTTAAAGCATACTTTATGTATTCATCATAATTGTGTGCATATGTCTGTAGTATAATGAACTGTGTATGGTCTGCGTATGGAGGAAAAACATTTTGCCATCTATTTAGAAAAGGGTCCTTCACAGTGAGAGTGCTTAAAATCTAGAATATTTTACCTCAGGAAGTAGTTATGACAAACTCTATATCTGCATTTAAAGAGGGCTTGGATGCTTTCCTTGCATTGAAGGACATCCATGGCTATAATTACTAGGTAATTCCTGGAAGAGATTTATCTGATTGCCATCTGGAGTCGGGAAGAATTTTTCCCTTTTAAGGTTAATTGGCCCAGGCCTTGTAAGGTTTATTTTTTTTTTTTTTTGCCTTCCCCTGGATCAACTAGGACAGCTTTTTTCAACCGCTGTGCCGCGGCACACTAGTGTGCCGCGGGATGTTGCCTGGTGTGCCGTACAGGTCTGGCCTCTCGCTGGCTTCCTGATTAGCGGAAGCACAGCGGGCGGCATTGAAGGCCGAGATCTGTGACGACATGACGCTGCCGGCGCTTGGAACGTGGAAGTGGTGAGTAATTCTGCGCATGTCTCCACGCCGCCGAACCCGCACTTGCCACCGCTAAATGGAACGGGAGAGAGGCAGAAAGAGGGGTCCCAGGTGAGGGAGGGGGGGGGGGATATTTCCCCCCTCCCCACCGCTGCCTCCACTGCCCCTCCTTCTAGCGCTGCTTCCCCCCCTCCTGGGCATCTATACTGGGGGGAACTGTACTAGCTATACTGGGGGCAACTAAACTAGCTATACTGGGGGCAACTAAACTATACTGGGGGAAACTAAACTATACTGGGGCAACTAAACTACCTATACTGGGGGCAACTAAACTAGCTATACTGGGGGCAACTATACTAGCTATACTAGGCACTACTGGGCCACTACCTACCTATACTGGGCACTACCTACCTATACTGGGCACTATGCTAGCTATACTGGGCACTATACTAGCTATACTGGGCACCATGCTAGCTATACTGGGCACTATACTAGCTATCTGGGCACTATACTAGCTATACTGGGCACTATACTAGCTATACTGGGCACTATACTAGCTATACTGGGCACTATACTAGCTATACTGGGCACTTTACTGGCTATACTGGGGCACTGCCTACCCATACTGGGCACTATACTGGGGCACTACCTATCCATACTGGGACTATACTAGCTATACTGGGGCACTATACTAGCTATACTGGGGTAACTATACTAACCATACTGGGGCAACTAATCTCCCTATACTGGGGCAACTATGCTAGCTATGCAGCCGCACCCCCCCCCCCCCCATAGCTTGCTGCGCACGGCACTGTCCACTAGGTCGCGCAAACCCCCCAACCCCGCCGTTCCCCGGAGAAAAATATGGTCAGACAGTGTTCCCCGGGCCGGAAAAGGTTGGGAGCCACTGAACTAGGATATGTGCAGATTCAGGATGATGTTTTTGTTTTGTATTTATTTTGTTTGTATTATTATTTATAATAAAAACATAAATATGCCTTCCTAATTCAGGTTGGAGTGAGCTTTGAGCTATCCCACAATGCATCACTGCTGAATATGTAAATCACCCCTTTGATATCCCTGAAAGCTAACCACACCTCCAGAACCACTGGGATGCAATGATATGTCAGCTTGTTAATTGCACAGAGCCACAATAATCCAACATGCATACAGACTGGTTGGTCTTCATAAGTGCATTGCAATTTCTGGACTTTCTTAGAAGTATTGACTGTCTAGAAATTCCCATTTTCCTGCACAAGTTAATGGCCTGCACAGTTCAGAGTTTCTTAGTATTCAGTTTCAACTTCTAAAATAATGTAGTAATTAGCAAGAGGCTCTCTGACTTCCATCTGACTGTCATTGTTTGGAACACCGTGGAATAACTGTGTTTTGTATTCACAAACAAGGTACGGTGTATGTCATCATTTCTAGCAATGTGTAGAACTAATATGAAGGTATTTTTTTTTCTCAACAAAAGAGAGATTACACCTTATAGATGGAGGATCGCAATGACAGCTAGACTACAAACATTATTCTAAACAGAGTCATCGTAATCTCGGGCAACAGCGGAGTGCAATTGATATTAAGGTGCCCATACATCTAGCATTATATAGGCAGATTGACCAAAAAGCAGATCTCTCTCTGATTGAATCCAATTGGAGAGAGATCTGATGGCTGCCCAGTGCCCATAAACTGCAGCAGACTGATTTCCAATAGATTTCAGCATGAATTCTATCAGGAATCAGCCTTGTGACACCCCGATCCTGCCACCCCCCTTGTAAATGTCTCACCCTCCACCCTCCATGCCTGTGCATTGTACATCTAACCTGACCAGATGCCACTGGTCTCCTCTGCTGTCTCTGCTGAGCAATGCCATCATACGGAGCCACCAATGGTGGTCCGTATACCACATGGCATGAGTGTGATATCACACACACATGTACAATTCACTTTTTCTCCTGAGTTTTTCCCAGGAGATAATTTTTATCTTTTAGTTCAACTAACTTTTCAGAATTTTAAATTGGAAAAATTACCAAAAAGTAGATGGAAAAGTACTGTAAAAATTATTTGGAGTATTTTTTTGCTCGCTAGTGGTTTAAAGGAAATTTTTTTCACAAGATGTGAAAACATCACCATGGAGAAACCACAGGAGAAAAGGTTAATTGCATGTGGACCAAGGAGTCGCGACAGCTGGATGGGTTAGACTTTACAATGGGGGGAGGGGAGTTTACACATGGGGGACAGTGGTGTTCTTTTTAACAGTCAAATTTTATTGAATTTTTTAACAGAGAATAAAATACAACACTGGTGAAGAGACACCAGAACAGTACCCCCCCCCCACCCCCCTAGCCCTCCCACCCCCCACCCCACTCTGAGTGCATCACGCCGACAGGAGAGTTCTATCAGGAGAACAAAGGGTTAACCCGCTGCTGAACAATGTTCTCAAGTTATTTAAATGGTATCAGGTGTGTGAGAGGACATGTATTCAGACCATTGAAACCAAATGTTTTCAAATTTCAGAGGACATTTCCTGTTAAGGTAGGTTAGTTTATACCAGACCATAGCCTTATTGATTCTCTTGAACCAAGGGTTCTTAGAGGGGGGTTGGTCGGAAAACCATTTGAAGAAGAGTTCTCGCCAAGCATACAGACATAAAATCTTAACCAGTATAATCTGATGATTGGATAACGTGGCATCAGTATAAAGACCAAGGAGGAGGGATTTGGGGTCTACCACAATCCTTTCACCCATAACTTCCGTTACAGTTTTAGCTACCATGCACCAGTATGCTTGTATCTTATCACATGACCATAACATATGGAAGAAGTCGCCCTCAACCCTCTGGCACTTAGGGCATAGGTCGGATTTATCTGGGAAGATTGCATGCATTTGAATAGGGGTGCGATAGGTTCTATAAACCAGCTTGAGATGTAAGAATTTATCTGTGGCCGATATCGTAACCCCCTCCATACTGGACAAAACCTCCTCCCATTCGCTATCGGGGACAGTGGTGTTTGCTGGTAATCACGATATTGCTGTTAGCACCATGCACCCAATTGACCACATCACACTAAGATTTTCCAGCTTGCTCAGTGTATACATTTCACCGATTTTGGCATAAAATCGGTTGAATCATCGATCAGGCATGCTTGTTGTGGCACCAAATTTCATTGGATTTATTCAATTATTGAATTGGATGGTCAATCGGGGTAGCAAAATAGCTAAATGTATGGGGGCCACCTTTATAACATATTAACGACCATACAACTGTGGAGTGATAGAATAAGTAAAATATCCAAATATCGATTTTTTTACCTGGACTAACAATTTACTAGTGTTTAGCCAACTTGTTGCCTTTGAGTAAGAAATTAAAGTAAATATAAAACACAAGAATACAGTTTGTATATGAATGACAATCCTTTATTTGCGTTACAAATAGTAGCAACAAATGCTCACTGAAGCTTAGCAGGAATATCAAGGAATATCAAAGCTTGGCAAAGTGCACTGACTATACTGCAAGCGAGGTAATCCATAGCAACTGGCAGGAAGTCATTTTGAGCACAGTAGATTTGACTAGTTGTTATGGGGTAGTGCACTGTACAAACATTCCCTTACTGAAAAAAAGCATAGTGCACAAATAATGTACAAAGTGCAGTTATCCTACCATATCAGCTCCTAAAAGTGTCACATGACCATGGACAGATCAAATAAGCGATGATTGGCAATTAGCTGGTACAAGTTACCAGACTTTGCACTTTGTGCATTTTACTCTTTTTTTAGGTAAGTTCAATGGTCTCTGTATTTTGTATTGCCTCATGTAATAAAGCTGCCATTCACAGAACTTATTTAGTATCGCAATGCAAAGAGCAATAGTGTGCTCCAATGGCCTCTGTCTTCTATTCACTCAGCTCACATACAATTAAATTAAAGGTGCCCATTGCCGAAATAATCCCATGAACGACCGATCGTCTGATTTGATCGTGTTGACTGACCGATCGGAAACAATCGGTCTGCCGAAACTCTGGTAACCAATTCAATCATATCGATGGGATTGATCCATTTTTTGGATCAATCCCATCAATTTGATCAAATTAATTAGCAGTGCTTTGAACTTTATTGGGCTTGACTGATCATTTCCGATCGATTAGCATGATTGACTTGAACGATTCATTATCCGTGGGATTGTATCGTTAATAGGCACCTTAAGCAATTAAAAATGGTTACTCTTTGCATTGCTATTACATAAGTGCATATGAGACAAGTTTCTAAAGTTCCTGTGAGTTTCATTGCTATTTATACCACACCATCTTAGGATTGCCAAAGCAAGGGGAGCATGGGGTTTTCGTGAAATTCCTTTTTTTTTCTTGATTACCCTTTTTAGTTTTTGTTTCTGTGAGTTGAGTATCTTTTTTTTTTCTTTTACACTCTGTTTCTAGGAATTGATTTTCTTGGTGTCTGGAAATTGTTGACCAGTGGTAGAAAGTTTTAAAGCTGGTCAAAGCCTAACTACTGGAGAGGTTGTAGAAAATTGCACAGCCCTAGTTAAGGAGTTATAGTAGATGATCCCTGGAGGACTATGGTGTTTTAGAAATCAACAAAATGCTATTAAAGAGGAGGGTAGAGAGGTAGACAGTGTAGATGCTGTATTTACTTCTTCTAGTGATGAAGGTGCAAGACATCCAGCTAGGCTGGACTATCTTCCTAAAATAAAATAAAACCTTCTCAACAGAACATGAAAGAGAAGTGTTTACATTTCCTGCCCTCAATCTTTCAGCAAATGTGTTCTCCAAGTAAGTTTTCTTTCTTGTAACACAGAACTAGGACTGGCAACAGAGAATCTGGTGGCATTGTATTAACTGGTGATAGTGGCAAGCATGATAGATGGGTTGCAAAGTAGAGTATGGGACATTTAACTTCTGTAGCTTGATTGGTTGGACGAAAATCTTACACTGCTGCTCCCACCACCGGAGCCTCCAAACCCTGAAGAGCTGGCAGAGCTGAATCCATAGCCGCCACCAGCACCGCCTCCACTTCCACCGGCGCCGAAACCAAAGCCTCCTCCACCTGCTCCACCACCGAAACCAAAGCCTGCTCCGCCTGCACCACCACCTCCTCCGCCTCCCAGGCTGGTCTTTCCACTGACCACGGCTGCAAGGAGCATAAAACATATTTAAAATGACATCAAAAATTATAACTGCATATATCATAAATATGTACCTATACATTTACACCAAATTGTATACAAAAGTACAAAACGAATACTACTTACAGATGCTGACATTGCTGTCTGTGGCCAACCTATGAAAACAGAATAAAAAAGCAACGATCAGATTTAATATAGAACATAGTTATTCAAATGGCAAGATAGTTCCAGTTGTTATAAAATCTATCTACTTAAATAAAACACTGAGATTTAGGTTTGATAGAGATCACATTTGAGTCGAAGTCTGGAGGTAATGCTACATGATAAGGATGCAAAAACATGAAGTCCAGCGATTATGAATTAAGAAGGAAAAAGGGTAGCTGTAAGAAAACAGTGGGAATGATTTACAAAAGAGATCTCCAAGTATCTCTAACAGAGATATCATAAGCGATCCAGCAAACCTGAAATGGATTTTCTAAAAATTAACAGACCTTATCAACAGATTTCAGAGTACCACGGTGATGAAATATAATCAGGGGCATGATTACAAATCATGGGGCTCCATAAAAGCAATTTTGATGAGTGTCCTAGTCCTAAGGAGATTCAAGTAATGTCTCTGTCCCCCACCCATGGAGATGAACATATATAGCAACATACAACTACATACAACATACAGTTGCGATAACACAGAGCCCCTAAAGAAGCTAGAGTGCCTCCCAAATACTCTGATGAAAAAAAAAGAAACAAGTCCTGCTGGGCCAGTTCTAGACTTTCTGCTGCCATATATACCTCATATCATATATACCCTCATATAAACCCCATCACCGTGGCCAGTTTGAGAGGAAGGTTTGGCACATGACCAATCAGGCAAGTGTGCTGGAACCAGACTGGCCAATCACAGCCACCCGCTGCACCTTTTGCTAACTGGTGCAGGTGGTCTCATGGGTGGGACCATGGCAACATCATTGGGACAATTACTGCACTCAATCAGTAGCAGTCACTCATTAGATGTCACTGCTACCGATCAAGTGGTCTCTCGCCGGTTGATGGAGTTTTTCTGTAGCATGCCTTGATAACGGGCATATATATCAACACTTCACCTGCTTATGATGTCTTAGAGAGGTGCATCAGGTGCCACCGGTCGAATGAGGATGGGGATGCGTGGATGAGCAGGGTAGTGTGTGTGACAGGAAGGCAGATGGGAGGGGGTAAAAGGAGACAGGTGCCTCCTGAATCACATGTATCAGGTGGCTTCAAGGGAGGTCCAACCCTGCTCTCCTGTAGGGAGAGAGGAACTCCATACAATTCAGTCAGTATTTGGGAGAGATGATACTCAGCACAATTTCCCTGCAAGTTGTACAGATGTGAATGTCATTGATTTCCTTATCAGCCATACTACGTACCACCCACATACCCATCCTAAGTGCAGCCACTTGACTTAAGTATTTGGGGATCACACAGTAGAGGAACACACACACAATGTGCATAGCATGTTATGACGTACATGTAAAAGGACACCATAGTAATTTAGGCACCAGGGAAAGTCACTAGTAGAATATTGGTAAATTACTATTACGTGAAAGGGTAATACAATAGCAGAATATTGGTAATTTTTACTGATACTATACTATCGCTAAACCTAACCCTATTCTCACTTGAACCCTCCCCCTATTGAAGCCCAACCCTTACCAAACCCTTCCCCCCTGAAAACTCTGCCAATAACAGCATCACCTTCGTCACTAAAAACTCTCACCGTCAATTTTTTTCCAGCCTAAATACAATATTTATTGGCACCGGGCCCCCAAATTACCCCCTTTATGCCGCTTTAGCTGCAATTAACACTGTGGTCTAATCAATGCCAATTTTATCAAAACATCAATAGCACCTAAATTATCTGCTTTGAATGCTAGGGAAAATCAGACCTCCTTTCTGACCTAGGATTAATGGGTCACTATAGTTGCTATGTCTTTTTTGTACACATCAATGTAATACAGTCAGATGGCTTACCGGCTCTCCTCTCCTTCTAGCAGTTTCCTGTAGGTGGCAATCTCAACATCCAGGGCCAGTTTGACATTCATCAGTTCCTGGTACTCTCTCAGTTGGCGAGCCATCTCCTGCTTGGCCTTCTGCAGAGCAGCCTCCAGCTCAGCCAGTTTAGCATGGGCATCCTTTAGGACAAGCTCTCCGCGGTCCTCTGCCTCAGCAATGGCTGTCTGAAGCTTGGCATTCTAAAGAAACATTAAGACAAATAAATACTGAAAACAGATTGGATATCTGATACTCAGTAGGGTATCTGCTACTGCAAATAAAATTGAAATTGACATTCTTCACTAGTCATAAATTTTCACAAAATACTGTTTTTTTGTTTCTTTTCTTCAAATGTTTATTTCGTGTTTTTGTGGCTCCCTATATGGGCAAATCAAATGGTTCTAAATGGTTTGGATACCTCCTTGTAAGCAACAATTTTAATTTTAGATAAAGGTCCATTTTATCCTTATATGTTTAGAAAAAAAGAAAATACTGTAAAAATAATACCTTTTTGGGCTAGTTTTTTGAGTCCGAGTTTAAGATGGACCTGACCTCATGAAGTACAAAAAAAATCTGGTAGGCAGCCAAAGATAGGTACAAACTTCAGACAGTAATCTACCTAAATGATTGTTCTTGATCACTTTGGGCATCAGATTTGCTGTACGCATGCACTGTTTGACCCTCCCAACCGAGCACTCTGCTCTATGGACAGCTGAAGACATAGACTCATTCTCATTGGGCTCGATTCAGTAATGCTGGGCATACACGGATGCAATTATGCGCCGGATCGAGCTGCTGGCTCAATGCTGGCGCATCCCCGCTCGTCCACGCGGATCGATCCCCACTCGTCCCCGCGGGCATCCCTTATCAGCCGCTCGATTCCCTGCTATTGTCCGCCCACGGGGATCGAGCGGGAATCTATCCGGCAGGTCATCGGACCTGTCGGATATTATCAATCAAGCCATCAGCGGCTCGATTGATAAGGAGAAAACTTACCATGTATGCCCAGCATAAGACAAATAGCAAGCCTTATCAGAGAGATAACACGCCTTATCAAAGTTAACAAGCCTTATCAGAGTAGCATAGCGAACGCTATGAAACCGCAGGGCCTCAGGGCAGGACGAGTGGAGCTCTCGTCATTGCCAATTAGCAGGCATAAGTTCGCTATGCTACTCTGATAAGGCGTGTTCACTTTGATAAGGTGTGTTATCTCTGATAGGGCATGCTATTTGTCTTAGTGAATCAAGTCCATGATGCGTAGCACCAAGCTGGGAGAATTTCCTTTGAGCTTCCTGAAGGTAAATCAATCCTGAAGGATTACAAAAGATGCAGAGGAGAAGACCAGCAATATCCAGAGACCCATGTACACACTTTAGATTTCCAGCTCAAATGATGAGCAACCACTCTTTCCACCAAGGAAAATCTAAAGCGTGGGCATGGCATTATAATTATTTTTTTTTAGGTAAGTGTGCCGGTGATCTTAGAAAACATTTACCAAATAAGTTTTGGTTTAAGAAAAAAAGTATTTCTTTGTAAATTGTAAAATTACATAAAACAATATAAATTATGTTATTGGTAGGGTAAAAAGTAGAAATAGGTATAGGCAATCCTCAGCTGTAATGGTATCAGGTGGCTTCAATGGAACAAATCTTTGACAGAAAAGGCTCTCAGTATCCATCAAGCAGTGATACACAAAGTTGCTATCCTTTGGTTGAAGAACTTGAGCAGGGAAATGCTGTCAAATGTAATAAAATAATAAACTAACCAAATTACTTTAATTTTAGTTCAAGCTTACCTAAATGTTTGGTTGTTCTTATGGGCAAAACGCTGGAGATTACCGCCGGCGTTTTGCGGGAGTGATTTTCCCGCGATTAACACGGAAAAATCACTGGACACTGCGGCGGTTTTGGAGCGATTGCGATTAGCTGATCACGATCAATAATCGCGGAACGCTCATCGCCGGCAAACCGCTGCATGCAGCACGGTTGCGGTTATCGCTAACCGTAACCGCGGCAGTGAGAACACTGCCTCTTGCTACAATGTGTAGCGTTTTTTTCAAATCGTGCGATTCCCGCTCAGATGAAAACGGGCCCTTAGACATCCAAGCAAATTTCCTAGAACTTAGTTGTGGCAAAAAAGTATATCCATGCTTTGCTAGTCAGCTGCCGTACACAGCAAGAATACTCACCACACTAAATCTAGAGCCCGCCCTCCTAATGCCACATGTTTTGTTTCCCTTGACAGGCAGCAAACCCTTAGGGCGGGCTTCAACTTGTCCCGGGTCTGTCTCTGAGAGGGATGCTGACAATTGGGCTCTGTGATTCTATATCCAAATTGCATGGCTATGAAGATTCAGATGCAGTGTCTGCAAATCTGTCCCAGTGCTTCATTTTTTTCCCCTGCATGCAAATTCAGAAGAAGCCTATTGATTTTAATAGGCTGCTTTTCCCCAGGTAATTGCTATGAATCACACCTAGTGGAAATGAACTCTAAAGCTTTTCCAGTTGATACATTCTAGCCATATGCAAATCCATACATACATGAAGAACTAGTGATATCAGTGGGATATTTAAGAGAAACTGCTTGTGAATACATCATTTAACCCTAACCCCTTGGCAATTTGCTATTCAGCGTTTAGCAGATACCTAGGCAATCGTTCACATGTTGAAAGATAGATGCCCGGCATTGGGAAAAGACACAAGTTTCAATATTGCAATGAGCATAAAATTACACTACTAATTATCCTTTTAAGAAATGTGTATGTTGATGATTACTGAGTTGCAGTTAATGAGTTTGTAATTTAACTGCTATTAAAGCAAGTGGAAGTTTTATATGAAAATGGCTAAACAGCACCAAATTTTGTACCTGTTTTTTCACGTTATCAATCTCAGCGCGGAGCCTCTGCATTTTGCGGTTGAGCTCAGAAATCTCGTTCTTGCTGGTTTTAAGAATTTCGCCTTGTGAGCCAGCAGAGGCTTGCAGTTCCTTGACCTATTGTTGAATTGACAATAAGACATAAAAGCACTGTGAAATCAAGTTAGGATGCATTTGTTTCATTCAGTGTAGAGTGGTAATATTTCCAGGGCCTCTGGTATAAGTCTGACCATTGCCCACAATGCCCTTACCTTGCCTTGGTAGACAGCTTCAGCTTCTGATCTGCTCTTCTTGGCGATTTCCTCATACTGACCCTTCACCTCAGCAATAATACTGTCCAGGTCCAAAGCTCTGTTGTTGTCCATAGACAGGATGACTGAAGTGTCTGAGATCTGAGCTTGAAGCTGACCCATTTCCTAAGAAATACAGTCATTGGTTTAGTAAGGCATCATAAACCTCCACTTTGGTCTACAGTATCTATTCACAATATGGTTCAGGTTCACATTTGGCAATCTTAAAAATGTTGAGCTACTGTATTTACACTGCTTATAAGTAATAAAATATGAAGTGTTTTCATTTTATACTAAACTATAGCTTACTTATTTGTTAAAAAACTATGGCTTACTTGTTCATAGAGGGTCCTGAGGAAGTTGATCTCATCTGTTAAGGCATCAACCTTTGCTTCAAGCTCCACTTTGTTCATGTAGGCGGCATCCACATCCTAAAATAGTAATACAAATCTTCTTTTAAATGATTGACAACATAGCATGGTGACATAGTATGGGCGGTACAGTGGATTGAACCATTGCATGGTGATGTAGTTGACAGCACTATCACATAGCAGTGAGAGTTTTAGGTATAAAGTGTATCTAAACTTAGAACTTCCTCTCTGCTCTAAAAGATTAGGCACAGTATGCTAACCTTTAGGAGAAAAAAATCTTTCTTCAGTACAAAAAGTACTGAAAAAGTTAAAGCCTCATTGCCTCATTCTTTCCCTGTACAGGAATAGCCCCAGGCTCTGATTCATATGTACTGGTAAGGCTGATTACACTCTGATGTACCTACATTTATATGTGGAATAAAAACGTTTCACTGTGTGCTGGGCAAGAGCTGAGATCTACTTTAAATCTCATCCTGCACACTATCTGCATGGCATTTGCATACACTCACTGTGTCTGCATGGGGATCCTACAGACGTTCCCCCGTCGCGCTCCACTACACGTAGTAGTACTACTGCGCAGGCGCAAACTACTCCTGGCCACGGGAGCACGATGGGGGAGCATGCGTGGCTGGACTGCACTGACTGGAGGATTTTTTGGAGCCAGTTAAAGAAGATCCAGGAGTTGGAGTAGGACAGCAAGGGAGCGATATGCCCGGATAGGTGCTGGAGGAAGCCCCAGGTATGTATAATTTTTCCCTCTCCACTTCTCAGGTACACTTTAAGGAAACTTAAGCTGAAAGGAGTATGGAATCTGCCATATTCATCTCTTTTAAAAACAACAGTTATCTTGCTGTAATACAATGTTTTGGCTTAGGTAGATAGGCACACAACTGTAATAAGCATGCAGCCAGTGCAGAAAGATGGGAGTAGAACACCTGATCTGCATGTTGTTATACAGCACCTTAACAATATCTGAGGCTGAGTCATTATAGCACAACAGCCAACAACTTGTAAAAACAGACAGACCTCTGTCCGAGTGCCCAGGCAACTGCTCCCCCTTCTCCTTCCCTCACATCCCCCACAGCATTCTAGAACAGGCAGGATGTGAATACAATACACACATACCCGCACAGAAGCAGCCAGGATGTACCATAGTTGTTGCAGAGCATCCCTCTCAGCAGGAGTTGTGGAGATAACCTTGGCGCTTTGGTCTCCTCCATGTGAAGCTTCAGGGGCGGGGAGGTAAAGCCCACATAACACCAGCCGGCCTGGATCAAGACTGGAGATAGCAGCAGTAGCAACAAGCATGGACGCTGCTCTGCACCTCTGTGTGCGCTATTACTCTGGTTGCTCCTGTCCATGACCAACTTGTTTGTGTATTTGACCCTGGGCTTCAAAGACTCTTCTGCATCCCCACACTGCTCCCCTTAGCAGCTGCTCTGCTGCACTGGGATCATTATCTCTGCCAGCCACGTGTGCATCTATCCCCTGCGAGCATGTTAGTCACATGCCTGCCTGACCTGCCCCGCCACTGCTATGTGTAAACTAATGCAAGGGAGCCACGGAAGGAGCAGGTCTAGCTGTCTAATGCTGTCTGCACTGTGAAGGTGTCAGGTAGCATGGTTAAGCGCTTTGATCTTGCCTGCTTTATATACAGTAACTGTTTACTGCCCCTCAGCTAACAACTGCTCTAAACAAGGCTGATTTTTCTGGTGGCCTAGATGGCCTTGCCATAAATCTGGCCCTGCCTCTCAGAGGTTTTAAGTGTTGCTTCCTCTAAACTGAAACCATTTTTTTCACAAACTTATATCAGGAACTATCTTACCTTACATCTATCTCATTAATTAATTCTACTTATAGTTGAGGTAAAACATAACTTAAGTAAGATCATTCAAGAGAAAAGCTTTGTGAATTTATACCCTTATAAACTGTGTAGTGTTGAGTTTCTTAGTTATATCATCAATAAGCAATCTCAAATCGAACTATATCACTAATAGTTAATTTATACAACTTTACACTAGGGATGGGCAGAATTATGCACATTTTCGTACACATTTATTAAGCTTGAAAATGGACCAATCCAGTGAAGGTAGTTTGGGATTTGATTGGTCTATTTTCAAGCTGTGTACATTTTCACAAAAAATTTGCAGAATTCTGCATCAACTGCATTACATTGACGATCCCCACTTAGCATTATCAAAAATGATGAATTTGATTGTGTTTTTATGCTAGTATATACCATATTTTCTCAACATACCTTCTTAAGCACAACAAAATCGTTCTCAGCTGATGTCCTCTTGTTAATTTCATCCTCATACCTGCACATAAAAGAGAGCCAGATAGGTCACATTAATGCAAAGCCGGTTTTCTTTTTTTATGTAATACATTGATCATGAATGGGCTCAGGTCAACTCTATCAGGCGAATGTAAATCTCAATAATTATACCTTAATTGCACAGAAACATCTTTATTTCCTACTTTTGAAGTTATAGCTCTTTCCATTGAAGGGAATAGATATGCAGCTTTTGGTAACATTTGATTAATTATTGTGGACATATTTATTTATTTTACTTAATAACACTCACTTGTTTTTGAAGTCATCCACGAGGTCTTGCATGTTCCTGAGTTCTCCATCCAATCTGTACTTATCATTCACCAGGGCATCCAATTGTCTCTTCAGACTGCTAACATATGCATCAAAAATACCATCAACGTTGCTTTTGCCACGGGCTCCACCCTTGACTTGCCCTCCTTGTTCTTGCAAGAGGGTCCATTTTGTTTCAAGCACTTTGTTTTGTTGTTCAAGGAACCGGACCTAACATATATAAGATGTTACATGTTACAGAATTGCAATAGTATTGAAATAATGAGATGTTAAAACATAACATAAAACACCCATATAACACCATTTTCAGTCTCAAACTATATACATTTCATTTTCAAAGACTGTTCATGCACACATCAGAAAATAGACATGCAGATTTAATTTACCATATGGGGGGTTACGCTGGGGAGAAGAGAAGAAATTCAATATAATCCAAAACACATCCAAACAATAATAAGAAGAAGAACCAAACACTATGTGCTATATGTACGGCAAACAAAGTAATCTTAAAGTTTGAGTCCAATAATAACAATAAACCTCATCAGAAAATTGAAAATGTAGATGATACCTTGTATTAGCGATCCAAATTAAATCTGTATGCATCATGTATTCTAAAAACAATTATATATATATATATATATATATATATATATATATATATATATATATTTTTTTTTTTTTTTTTATTGTCAAATGATATAACATATTCTTACCTTGTCAATAAAGGATGCAAATTTATTATTCAGGGTTTTGATCTGTTCTCTTTCTTCCACCCGTACTTTCTGTATGGTAGGGTCAATCTCCAAATTCAATGGTGCCAGAAGACTTTGGTTAATTGTAACCTCTTGAATACCAGCTTGGGGTCCTCCAGGTCCAAAGCCACCAGCACCTCCAAATCCACCTCCAAATCCACCTCCAGCTCCACCACCATAGCCACCTCCAAATCCTCCACCAAACCCTGCTCCACCAGCACCTCCAAACCCTGCTCCTCCAGCACCTCCAAATACACCACCAGCGGAACTAATGGAGATGGACTTTCTACCGCCAACAGAAAAAAGGCTTCTGCTGCCAAAATTTTTCCCTCCAGCTCCACCGCCTCCACTGGCCCCTCCAAAGCCTCCACTGCTCCCTCCAAAGCCTCCACTGCTTCCTCCAAAGCCTCCACTGCTTCTGGACACAGAGTATGAGCTGAAGCCTTTGCTTTGGGCTCCACCACCGAACTGCTTAAAATGACTCATTGTGGCTTAGAAGAAAATGAAAATGTGAAAAAACAGAAGAAACAGAGGGTGATAGAGACAGGAAGCCTCTGAGTACAGTGCTCAATAGTGCACCATATATATATACTCTACGAGTGTAGGGCATTGGTAGAAGGATATCAATTTACAGCCTTAATATGTTTGACATGCCTGGGAGCAAGGTGACTTTAAACTTTTCTTTGAAATGAAATGTAAGGAATGACATTGCTCCCAGGCTTGAATGATGCAGAGATAGCTCTTCTACACCTGCAGGTGAAAACATTTAGCAAGCACAATCAGAGAGCCTCTTAGTGATAGTACATTATCATGTGAGTGGAATAGGCTGAAGCACTGCATAAGCTACATTCTCATAGCTTTGTACTGCATCATCCAATATTTTGTTTAATATCACATGGAGCAAGGTAGTGGAGCATTTGAAGGGTAGATATTAGTCTTTTCAATAATATAACACTGATTGTATAAAGTATGCCAAGCTTACTAGTTGGAAACATTTAACATGTTTCACTTAATCATAATAATTCCCATATTTGTATAGCGCTTTTCTCATATCGGACTCAAAGTGCTTACAAGACAGCCACTAGAGTGCACTCAGTAGGCAGTAGCAGTGTTAGAGAGAGTCTTGCCTAAGAACTCCTAACTGAATAGGTGCTGGCTTACTGAATAGGAAGCAGAGATTTGAACCCAGGTCTCCTATGTCAGAGGCAGTGCCCTTAACCCACTTAAAACGTGCACTGTACTTGTTGCAGATTGTGATGAACTCAACTTTCACATAGAAGTAATTTTGCAGTAAAATTTGGAATTACGATGCAAAATCGTAATGCGTAATCTCAGACTATTGCAAAATAAATTTTGCATGTAGCTGCAATTATAATCCGTAATTTTGCAATGACCAGTCATTTTATGAAAACATAACTTTTCCATGCCCTTGGACTTTAATGCATTTATGCGAAAATGCTTTTTTTCTGGTATGCGAAAATGTGTTTTGTTTTTTTCACTTTTTATAAAATGTTCATATCAAAAGTATATTTCAGGATTATTGGGAATGAGTCATAAAAAAAGATTCTCATTGCAAAACAAATATTAGAGAGATCCACACTTGAGCAAACCATAATGTTCAAAGTAATGTCAGGTTTATGTATAGGAGGATCTGTTTGAGTGATGAAACCACAAGGCAATTTTTAAGTCCAAAAATTTAATATCACACTTTATTGTATCAAAAAGATTTTCAAAAAGTAAAATTTTTTTGTATTTGTCAAAAAAAACTCTTTATAGCATAAATGTAGAAAATCATTCCATTTTGACAGATAGTAGACACAATATGCTTTGTTTGATAAAACAGTACATTTCAGGCAATGACACCAGTCCGTGTCGGGTTGATAACCCTTCATCAGGCCTCCTCCTGCATTTATGCGAAAATACAAAAATTATGAGAAATCAAGAGTACTCGAAATCGTGATTACAATCAGAATCGTAATTGTAAAAACGATGTGAATATACTTGAAACAAATTATTTATTACAGTCAACAAGACTTCTAGACAAGCATTTTAAATCAGTACCAGTATGTGCCAGCTTCAAGGACACAATCTATTACAGTTTGCCAGCTTTTGTTCTCATATTCTTTAAGCCAATTTGAGAACTCAGAGCAAGGAAGGTAAAATATGCTCTGAATTTGAGGGTCCTTTCACACTTACTTGGTAAACCTGTGTTGCGTTGCCCTAATCTGCTGCATGGTGCCGCTAAATCAATGAAAGGCAATGGAGCCTTTCAAACTTAGGGCTGGATTTACTAAGCCATGATAACTCATACCACACCCACTCTAGCGTTTTTCACGCGCGTTGTTGTGTTTTTGCGTTTTCGCATGAAACTGCTTGTGAAAATTCGCAATTGCGTGCGAAAACGCTAGAGTGCTCGTGATATGAGTTATCGCGGTTTAGTGAATCAAGCCCTTAATGCGGTACTATTCAGTGCGGTGAAAGCTGCCAGGGCGATGCAAGGCCAGCAGCACATTACCACAGGCACCGTGCTTACCGTATGGGTAACGTGCGTAGTGTAAACGGCAGAGCGTGGTGCAACGCGGCACCAACGGGGATCCCTGGGAATTTCATTGACGTACTTCCTGCCAGGCAGGGAGTATGTCACTAAGCATGGGGGCGGTGCTATGCATATGACCCTCCTGGCGTACTTGTCATTTTGTGTGTTGCTATGGAATGCAGCAGGGGCATTGCATCTCCACCGCAGTGCAAAAAATAGATTTAAGACTGACCTAAAGGTTTGGCCCAAGCACTTGACATTCTGAAGATAGCATTTAGATGAAAAAATACAGAAAAAGAACACAGCAAAGAGTAGTATCTTATGTAAATCACGCTCTCTAGCAAGCCGACTAACATTTTTTTAGCAAGTCTGTAGACAACAGAGAATAATTGCATTACAGTTGTAAGAACAATCCTGTTATATTTAAAGAGTACCCGAGCCGAGGCTTGGGTACAAAATGAGATACTTACCTAAAGAGAGGGAAGCCTCAGGATCCGATTGAGGCCTCCCTCCCTGCTGTGTTGTCCCCCATCACTAATCCTATCGGGGCCGCGCAGCTCTCCTTCCTCCAGCAATAGTCGACCCATCCCACCCACGCATGCTCAGTAAGGCGGAGGCCAAGGGCTCTGTGGGACTGCACATGTGTGGGCGGGCTTGCACGGCCACTGCACGGCCTCACTTCAGCTCAGGATCACTTTAAAGTAGCAGCAGTCGAATACTGAATGC
The DNA here is from genome assembly GCF_040937935.1 of Hyperolius riggenbachi. Classification (NCBI taxonomy): domain Eukaryota; kingdom Metazoa; phylum Chordata; class Amphibia; order Anura; family Hyperoliidae; genus Hyperolius; species Hyperolius riggenbachi. The sequence continues at coordinate 114,487,202 of NC_090647.1, read as the reverse complement.
TAACCACAAGAAAAGTAGCAGCAGTCGAATACTGAACTGTGTTAGCCATCAGTAAATACAAGAAGTTTTATATCAGGATGATACCATTCATTGGCTAACTTAAAAATATATAAGAGTAAGCTTTCCGCTATTGAGCCTTCGTCAGACTTCGTCAGATTCAGTCTGATGAAGGCTCAATAGCCAAAAGCTTACTCATATATTTTTAAGTTAGCCAGTAAAGGGTAAAACTTCTTGGTTATATTTAAAAAGACTATTCAGTCTAAAATAAACATTCACAGATAAAGTTATAATTACTTGCCGAGTTTTTTTTACATCAACTCACTCCCTGAGCCACGTGTCTGCCAACTTCTATTGCATAACCCCACCCCCTTGTAGAGAAATTCTGTGGCTCTTCCGTGGCACTGGCTCTATCTTGGAGGAAAAATATCCAGCAAGTAATTTTATCCTCATTTGAGAAGAGGATCTGTAGAATGTTTATTTTAGACTGAATAGTCTCTTTTATACTGTCCTCTCCTTGCTTATCAGTTTTGATATGACAAGGCATGGAAATAAACCAAAATCTAAAGTCTGTGTCATCCACTACCAGTATTTCTTGCAAATTTTTTTCTGCATCGAAAATGCCATTTTGGATTTCAAGAAATTTTCACAAAAAATAGCTTGAATTTTCGCATTTTTCACGAAAATGCAAACAATGCAATAAATAACAAAACTTATTTTCGATGGCTTTATTTTTTTGATGGCTTTGGATAAATGTAACATTTTCACAAAAATTATTGCAAAAAGAATATTGGCATTTTTGCTCATGACTACCCCACTACATATCACCCTGTACAAGTCAGATTGTACTTGTACTTGTCACCCAACACAACACCCAGTGTTTGTCACCCAGAATCCATCCCATAGTACCTATTACTCAGGTCTCGCATTAACCTCCCTAGCGGTATGGACAGAAATGTCCGTTCAAAAAAACATGCTGTGAACAGTATAAACATGCATACACATCAATACTCTCCTGCACTGTATACTAGACCCTTGCTTGACACATTTTGGCAAGTTACAGAGAAAAAAAAGTTTTAAAAATACATTTTATCACTGTTTGCACAGAAATCCTGGGGAAATTGAACGCTGGGTAGGTTAACCACCACCCAGTACCCATCATCCATTACCCATTACCATTCACTTAGGTCTCACTTCTATGTACCTGTCAACCACTATTGGTCACCCAATACCTGTCGCCCAGTACCTGCCATTCACTAATCCTCATCTACTAGTACCACCAGTTCATCACCCACTATAAATATGTCACTTGTGATCACCTACTCTCTGCCACTACTCATCATCCACTACCTGTCACTGCTTGTCACCTACTGCATGTCAATACTTACCACTAGAACCACTGTACCTAACAACCCAATTGAAAGTCCTTCCTAAAGGCTAACCCTAATTTTTCTACTATGTGTGAACCCATTTTTTGCCTAAACCTAACTTTTCTCATATGTGAACTCGTTTATTACCCAAACCTCCATCCTTAAAGTTACCCCCATCCTGATGCTTAATGCTACCTCCATCCCCCAGCCTCTCTCTGATACCTAACTCTAAACTTCCTCTCACCAGGTCGACTGCGCTAATATTTCAGGAACCCCCACATGGCCTCCAGGGAGCAGAATAAGTTTAATAAATTCAGCCCACGTTTTCAGCAATTACAAATAGCCTCCAAAAACTGTCCATTGACAGTATGCTTTAGTTTGCAAATGCTATGCTGGCACCCACCTGCTGCTGGGCTACCATCTTCAGCCTAGCCCATACACACTGTATGACAATGTCTGCTGAGCCATCTTCATACAATGCCACACTTCAGCTAAAGGTGTATGAAAGGAGTTTCTCCACTGACTGCTGCCCGTTCATGGCTACAGACACACAATGCTAACCCATTGTTCTGTCTCAGTGGATTGGGTTTATGATTGAGAAAGATAATTTTCTTAACAAATTAAATTATTTTGTTACAGAAAAGGATTAAGATGAAAAGGGGCCCTAGACAAGATAGCAGTTTTTGCCCACCGCTGATGGTCACCTGGCTTTTTTAGTAAGATTTGTTGGAAGTAGCATCCACTTGGCCCCTTGACTTTCTTCAGGCCCTAGACAACTGCCTTGCCTAGGGATAATCCGGCTATGATTTCCTACGACAGACAGTTAAGTGGAGCAGTTATTATTGGTCATTTCAGCAAGACAGAGGGCCATATATATGGGCCCCATTGGTAAACCAGGGCTATTCCAGGGGATGATACAACTTTCTCCTTCACTATATTATTCTTGAGTAGGTTCTCTGGCTGTTTTAAGAGTTACTGTGACACTTGACATTGACCTGAAGAAGCAAGTTGTTGCCCATGAAACATGTTTTTTAGTGTTCTAACAAAGTGTGGCCTTCACACTGGTCTTTTACTGTAGGAGATAAGCTGAAGCCATGTTGCCTCACTTATAGGCCTAGTTCTCACTGCAAGAGCTTTTTATGCGCTTGTGATTTGAAAAGCTCTTGCTAATGCAATCAGGATAGGTAGAAGTTAACAAAAGAGACAGAGGGACACCGGGAGCCTGATCTGGTGTATTATGGTTGGTGGTGATAAGAAGGTAGTCATACTCAAAAGGCTGGGTTGCACAAGAGGCAACCACTCAAACAAGCATGTGGGGAAGTACCATCCCCACTCGGCCGTGTGCAGGACTATCCATGGTGGCAGCTCCTCTGAAAAAATCCAGTAGCGGTGGGGTCCCCCAGGCGGGGGTAGTTCGATATATGAGAATCATAGGAGACCCCAAGGAGAATCCAGAAACAGCCAGAGGGATATAACACAATGTAAGAGCTGCCAACCAAGAGTAATACCAAAAGATTATAGTATTCGAGCCAAAAGAAAAAACCTTTACTAAGCACTTTATTTTGACCAAAATTAAGTGCTCAATAAAGGTTTTTTCTTTTGAAATATCTTTCAGTAGAAGACTGCTTATTTAAGGTACGGCCAATTTATGGTTCGTATACTATAATCTTTTGGTGTTACTCTTGGCTGGCAGTCCTTACACTGTGTAATACCCCTGTGGCTGCTTTTGGATTTTCCTGGGCGCCTCCTACCATTCTCCTATACTGCTAATGCAATGCTATGGGAGATTTTTATAAATCACGTCGCTCTAGTGAGAACACACACATAGAATTACATTAGCAAGAGCTTTTAAAATCACAAGCTGTAACGATCGGTGTAACACAGAGAGGGTCTGACTATTGGTGATCTGCAGTATCACAGAGAATACAGATATATACCCGATTATTGATGATCTGCAGTATCACCGATAATCAGATATATCTCTAACCTCTGGACACCTGAGTAATAAGAGTGTTTGGTGCAACAGTAATACTTTGAGGAGAGCACCCGTATAGAGGGTGCAAGGCAGTAAGGGTACTGCCCAAAGAACAGGTTCCTTCCACTGGTCTGAGGCTCCCCAAGGGGAGGAGTCAGGCTGAGAGTAGGAAGGACTAGAGTGTGAGTGACACCAATAGAGGGATGTCACTAACAGACTGTGAACTATCTCTTAACGAGAGAGATAGCTCTCGAGGTCGGACAGGCCAGGTCGGCAACACACGGACAGATCAGATACAGAGACAGGAGACAGACACGGAATCCTAAGGCAAGCAGGGTTTGGCAACAGAGTGCCAGATATAGCGAAGTACAAAATCAGAGATCAGGAGAAAGGTCAGGGAAGCAGAAGGTCATAACAAATAGTCAACAATGCCTAGTCTTAGGTGTGAGCTCCGTACATCAACACCCTGGAACTAGTCTGAATGTAGCTAGATGGTAAAAGCTATTTTCTAGTCTTGGGTGTGAGCTCCGTAGTCATCAACACCCTGGAACTAGCCTGAATAATAACACAGATAATACACAGTATTCCTAGTCTTGGGTGTGAGCTCCGTAGTCATCAACACCCTGGAACTAGTCTAGAGAATGACACAGATTCTGACAAACAGGTCTGAGTGCTACCACGTAGTGATCGCAACGGCAGACAACCAGAGAAGGACCAGCACCCAGTATATATAGCAAAGCGCTCTCCAGCGCCTCCCCTAAGTGCTGGACCAATGAGAAGTGTTAGAATCGTCAGCTGACCGGCTTGGTCAGCTGACTCCCTTCTGGCTGTCACAAAAGCTCTGCCTCTCAGCGCGCGCGCGCGTCCTTCTGAACCTGTGTGGACTATCAGTCCCAGCCACACCAGACATGTGTTGCAAAGCACCCGCCGCGCTGGACGCGGATTCCGCCGCACCGCTATCAAGGCATGCAGCGGTTTCTCCGCGTTCGGCCATACTACTGGATGTAGGCCTATGCGTGCAGACCGCCGCGTTGGACGCGGAATCAGCCGCCTTATTCTGAGTACACGCGGCGGCTTTTCCGCGTTTTCTCACACAAGCGTTTCGAAAAAGCTCTTGCAGTGTGAACCCGACAATTTGCTTTTGTTTTATAGAATTTTCGAATTGCAGAGTTGTTTTATGCTGCTGGCTGATGGTGTAATGGTTAAGGGCTCTGCCTCTGACACAGGAGACCAGGGTTCGAATCTCGGCTCTGCCTGTTCAGTAAGCCAGCACTAATTCAGTAGGAGACCTTTAGCAAGTCTCCCTTACACTGCTACTGCCAATAGAGCGCGCCCTAGTGGCTGCTGCTCTGCTCTGGCGCTTTGAGTCCGCAAGGAGAAAAGCGCAATATAAATGTTATTTGTCTTTATATAATTTTGTAGTTATGTTTTGCAGTTTGAAGTTCTTATAGTTATCCTTTTTTCTCTAAATAGTTGATTCAGCTGTTTTTTGTCTACTTGTTTAGCACTTGTTGAATAATTATGAGGTGAACCTAATCTGAGTTTGTCCTTTTTCAACTGTGTTACCAAAGATAACGATGCTCTTTGCCTCAAGCGCAACCATTTATAAAGGGTCAGCTTCCATGAAGAATGAACATAAATGTCTAAACTTACAGAATTCAGCAGGACCTTTCCAGTATTCAGATGCAGTAAAAGAATCCCCTTCCTGCTAAATATTTACTGTAAATAGATGTCTACATTTCACGGTTACTTATCCCTAGTATCTGTGTTTTTAAATCTAGATAATTTTGGTTAAGGCTAAAATGATTCTATTTTTAATGATGATGAGCCAAGGACTAGCTACCTGCTGCTGGAGAATTGTAGTTGGACTAACTGAGTCTTTAATACATATGACAGTCAATTTGCATAAATTAGCAGTGCATTGCAAGCATGTGCTTTTTGCACTTAATATATTAAAATTACCTGGTTGGTTGGCTCTTGCAGCTCTCCTTCCTGCTGAGGTGACAGATCAATTTAATTGGACAAAAAGCTGTTCAGATTCCTCCCCTTGCCCTGCCCTCCTTTTGGCAAATGTACCCCAATGTTAAGAATCATGTGGGTTGGTATAGATTGGGGGTGAATACCCACATTAGTAGGCTCCAAATTCTATTTGGGTTTACCAGCGTGCTTGGGGGGAAAGAGATTAACAGGCATCAGGTAAGTAGGGGGAATAGTTTAATACTAAAAAGTTCCAGTTTTGACGCACAGCACATGGTCACAGAGATGCATCACCAGCTAAATGTGTAGGTGAGCTCACATTTTCAGTGGCCAGCAGCAGTGTATGAGGAAAAATGCATGCACGTGTACAGTTGTTTCCTCTTGGGATACCCCAAAAAAACCCACAAAGTTGCCTACTTGCAATATAAGTTTATTGAAAATGTGTCATACCCTCCCATATATTGTAGATACATACAGTATGGCATAACACACCACTCCGATGAGGTGTGAGATATTTTGAGAAGCATGCAACAACACTAGTCCATTTCGGACCTCAACAGGTCCTAAGTGAAGCCAAAGGTAAACATGCATAAGTTAATCTTGTTAGGTGATATAGCTTAAAGTGACCCTGAGATGACACCAAAAAAGAAATGTATACATACTTGGGCTTTCTCCAACCCCCTTTGGCCTGATCAGTCCCTTGCTGTCCTCCTCTGCCTACTGGATACTCCGTTGTGGCTCCCGGTAATCTGGCCAGTCGGGGCATAGTGTACATGTGCAGCCGACCACACACATGCGTCCCATTGCCTGCAACCTGCGCAGTAGTATTGCGCAGGCACAGAATGCTCCCGTCTGCAGTAGCACGATAGAGGAGCGCACACATCCAGACTGAACCTGTGCCAACCGGGCGAATTACCGGGAGCCATAGCAGAGGATCCAGGAGGTGGCTGAGGACGATGATGGACCGATCAGGCCGAAGGGGGCTGGAGGAAGCCCCAGGTATTTATAAATGTTTCCTTTGCGCCATCTCAGGTACACTTTAAAGAGTACCTGTAGGGAAAAAAGTGCCCCAAATGGGTACTCACCTCAATAAAGTCAAGCCTTTGGAGAACCCAGCGGCTTCCCCTTCCTCCTTCAATGGCTCATTCCAGTACTGTTCTCTCTGCAAAACCATCAACAAGCTCTCATTGACACCTACAGCTCATAAGTGCACAGTAGCACGGCCCCTATTGGGCTTGGCTTTTTCTGCCAGGGCCCTAGTGGATCCAAGCTACTGTGCAAGCGAATTTCGGGAGAACACATCGCTGGAACGACAAGGAAAATCCAGAGGCTTCCTTCTCCCGAAGTAATTATCTGAATTTTTGCATTTAAAATCCCACAGGTTTACTTTAAAGATTATGGTGAAAAATAGTAATGCACATACTGCTGATTACAAGGAGTGGTGCAAAGGGCTGCCGCTCAGCTTGCATCCATCCTGCCATTGTGTTGGCCGGGTACAGACTGTCACTGCTGTTGTTGTAACAATAACCCTGAGCAGATGCAGGATTCCAGGGTCTAAAAGCTCACCGTGTGTAGCCATTGAGTAATGCTTCGACACTCCCCCAGGAGGATGCGCATGTAATTGGAAGCCACATTTCAGTAGCCCTGCTACCAGTGAAGGAGGAATGGGCAAGATCATCAATAGCCCTGCCTCCCATTGGATCAGAGAAGGAAAGCAGGGTTGGAGGGCTGGCAAGATTTAAGTGGCCCTTGTAACTATGCTGATCTCCTCAGGAGCCACATCACTGTAGGAAGAGAAGGTGCAAAGCACATGTTGTCAGACTCTGCTTCATCACTCTGTACAGTAACACTCTGACAAAACCTTGTGCCTCTCTTGCCCTCCACGCTCTCAGTCAGCTCATACTCTCTGCCTGCTGACTCCCCCCTTCAGCCATCACTCCCTCTTCAGTGCCCTGAATGTAGTCTCACTCTCTCCTCCTGCACCAAGAATGCGGCCTCTCTTTCCCCAGCACCAAGCATGTGGCCTACTAAGGACCACTGATGAAGAGCTTCAGAAAGACCTGGAATTAGCACAAATAGTTGCTTCAAAGAACAAAATAAATGCATGCAACCGCTATGGCCTCTGTGTATGCCTACCATGCAAGACTCCCTGCTGTAAAAAAAAGCAAATTAAAGTTTATTTAAAGTTTACTGCACAACATTTGGACAAGTCAGTGAAATTCTGGGAGAATATAGTCTGGTCAGATCAGACCAAAACTGAACTCTTTGAATATTATTGCACACATCATGTTTGGGGGATATGCCACTGCACATTATCCCCAAAACACCATAAACAGTAAAGGTTGAAGGTGGTAATATCATGGATTGTTTTTCAGCATATGGCACTGGCAGACTTCATAGAGTTGAAGAAAATATAAATGTACTGGGACATTCTTGGTAAGGACCTGCTCTGCCAGAAGGCTGAAGATGAAACAAGTTTGAACATTCCAGTAAGACAATCATCCTAAATACACAATAAAGGAAAGTTAGTTTCAGAGAAAGAAAATAAAGCTGTTACAATCACCTGGCTTAAATCCAATAGAAAACCTGTAGATAGAACTGAAGATCAGAGTTAATAGTTTCAAGGAAGAAGTATCACAGCTACAGTGGAATGCGAAAGTTTGGGCAACCTTGTTAATCATCATGATTTTCCTGTACAAATCGTTGGTTGTAACGATAAAAAATGTCAGTTAAATATATCATATAGGAGACACACACAGTGATATTTGAGGAGTGAAATGAAGTTTATTGGATTTACAGAAAGTGCACAATAATTGTTTAAATAAAATTAGGCAGGTGCATAAATTTGGGCACTGTTGTCATTTTATTGATTCCAAAACCTTAAGAACTAATTATTGGAACTCAAATTAGCTTGGTAAGCTCAGTGGCCCCTGACCTACATACACAGGTGAATCCAATTAGGAGAAAGAGTATTTAAGGGGGTCAATTGTAAGTTTCCCTCCTCTTTTACTTTTCTCTGAAGAGTAGCAACATGGGGGTCTCAAAACAACTCTTAAATGACCTGAAGACAAAGATTGTTCACCATCATGGTTTAGGGGAAGGAAACAGAAAGCTGTCTCAGAGATTTCAGCTGTCTTTTTCCACAGTTAGGAACATATTGAGGAAATGGAAGACCACAGGCTCAGTTCAAGTTAAGGCTCGAAGTGGCAGACCAAGAAAAATCTCAGATAAACAGAAGTGACAAATGGGTGAGAATAGTCAGAGTCAACCCACAGACCAGCACTAGTGTTGGGCGAACACCTGGATGTTCGGGTTCGCGAACGTTCGCCGAACATAATGGAAGTCAATGGGGACCCGAACTTTTGTGCTTTGTAAAGCTTCCTTACATGCTACATACCCCAAATTTGCAGGGTATGTGCACCTTGGGAGTGGGTACAAGAGGAAAAAAAATATTTGAAAAAGAGCTTATAGTTTTTGAGAAAATTGATTGCACAGTGGTGGGTGAGCGGTGTACTACTATTCAGAGCAGCGACACAGAGCACAATGCTATACAGTGGTGGGTGAGCGGTGTACTACTATTCCCAGCAGCGACACAGAGCACAATGCTATACAGTGGTGGGTGAGCGGTGTACTACTGTTCCCAGCAGCGACACAGAGCACAATGCTATACAGTGGTGGGTGAGCGGTGTACTACTATTCCCAGCAGTGTCGAGATTCCCATAAGGGGGGATATCATTTTTCCAATAAACTGAACTGTGTATGATCAGATACACATAGACCTAATAATTTCCTTTCCTTAGGTTACAGAAGACAAAGACTTCTTAATGTAGGGTGATTATAGGTTAACATATACATTGATCATTGAGAAAGGCAGAGCATATTTTAATATGGCGATGTAATATTGCCATGCAAGGCTGACTTGTATGTGTCTCTAAAGGAAGGTCAGATGTTGAACAACAGGCAGTCAGCTGATGTGCTATTTGCAATGGGTAATCCCATTCACCTTACTGGGAACAATGATATCAGACCATTCTTTGTTTTAGGTCAAAACACTTGACAAGATAGCAAACAAGAGGAGTCTGAGTGACAATAGTGTGTTTAAAAATGGACTAATATCTGTATACAATGGCTCAAACCTGGCTACATTGAATGTGAAACCAAAACCCATGCAAGGTTTCTATGCAATATTTGTGTTTCCAAAGTCCAGACACAAACACAAGGCTTAGGAAATACCTTTATTTTTCTTATAGCTGGGCAAACCAGTAACAATATGAAAATGTTATTGAAAATGTATACGTGTTAATATAAAGATTCCCTGAATGAATATATCCAGAATGGTATAGAAATGTTATATGGTTACCAGTGTTGTATATTAAACAATAATGTTAGAGATATAAAACCATGCTAACAAAAACAATGTTTTATATAAGGAGGTCCATGGTGGTTTTCAATATGCCACTATGATTTTGGATAAAATCAAATCTATCTTGGATATGATAGAAAAGGTCACTGTATACTAAATAATAACCAGTGATTCCAGCAAGGTCAGCTATCCATAGAGGAATTATAACATTGATTTATTCACTGTTGGGTTATAATAAAACATGATTTTTGTTTTTAGTTTGCCAAATATCCCAGTAAGTCTGTGATTAGTTAGCCAACAGCACCTACAAAGGGTGAAAGCCAGTATTACACTTGGGTTAAAGATTAGTCACAGAAAGCTCCCATTGGTCACTCCCACTGCCCAGTGATAGGCTAGAAGACTTAATCTCCTGGGCAGGACCATAGGTAGTGAGGGGAATAAGATGAGAGGGGTCATTCAATGGGGGAGGATCAGACCATCAGGAGATCTGAGCAGACCAGGACATAGAGGATTCATGCCATCTGAACACAGCCACGCCTAAGAGGAACACGCCCAGAGGCCATCTTGGTGACTATACTTGAACCCAGTTCTGATTTTCTTGTTAGTTAGACGGCTTATTACAGCGCAGAATATCTGAACATATGATGTATTGATTGAATTTCATTGGTTGATATTTTAAAAAGGGGTGAGCTTTTCCAAAGTTGCAAGTTGGAAACAACTCACCTAAGTTCTACCATATGTTCATTGATAACTGGCTGTTTAACTCAGTCTTGAATAAAAACTAGACCTTTCAAGCTACCTCCTCTAGATATTTTGATACTTTGCCGCAGCATGTGCAAGCCACACCTAGCCAAGTTTAGGACGACTCAATAGATATTTTATTCCAAAATTATATGTATTTTACCCGCCTGCTCTGTGTAGTAACACAGGCCAGCGGAGGTTAAAGTGTAGACAGAGGGAAAATTCCTGTCATTTATAGTTGATTGCATAGCGATTGTGGGGCAACGCCCAGTCGTCAGATCCACTGAGTCATCCTAAATTTGTTATATTGAATGGTATAGCTGACATCAGCCAGTTTATTTTGGATAGCGCATTTTTGATTTTGGACTGCGCAATTTTGATTTTTGATAGCCACCATTTTGTTTTTGATAGCCACCATTTTGTTTTTGATAGCAGCCATTTTGATTTTGATAACAGCCATTTTGTTGTCGTTCAATTCATCCATTTTGTCTCCAGAGACCCTGTGGTAAATTGAGTAACAGGGCCGACGGCCATATTTGATGAGTCATAACTCTGCACTGTATTTGAGTTGACTGCTAATTGGTTTAAGCCTTTTGTATTGGTGAATAAGTATAATAACATTTTGATGTTTTACTGAAATTATTATCCAGCTCATTGCTTATTATAAGAATGACCTTATGAGTTTTGTTTTATATCAAAAGTGCAATATTATATTGTTTTGATATTGTAATATTTATTCGATATTAAATTGATATTTTTATAAATTGGTCCACATTTATTTGCATGTTTAAACCAGTACTGTAAAACCTCGGAAAACAAGCTCACACAGTTAGGCGTATGTTTGTATTTTAGCTCCTCCTATTTTCCCAGGAGCGTTACATTTACATTTTTGATTTTATATTTATTTTTAAACAAGTTATACAAACATTGACAAAACGCCCGACATAAGATTGGAGGCCCCAGCGAGATCCGTTTACTTTCCATTACTGGTTTAAACAGTATAAAAACGTTTTATTGAGCTGGTTTTATTGCATTGGCTATTGAATCATGAGTGCTACAGGTAGTGATTCAGAACTGCATTTGGAACAGACGTTCCGAAAAATTGTGGAATTTATATTTATACAACTAAAATATAATGAGGAAGTAGATGAATGGATAGGCAGAATGAGGAAAAGTGTAAAACAGGAAGCTGATTGTATATTTCAATCTAAAGGTATGGTGGATCACTATCTTTCATGTATGATCACAATAACCTCGGATTCCGAACTGAAGAAGAGGTTGTTAGGCGCCCTACCCTCTGTGTTATATGGGTTATTAGAGGTAGATATTCTTGCACAATCTAGGAAAAAAGAGATTGTACAGTTGAGATCCCAATTGCAAGGAACAGAGGGAAACGTCCAATCATTGAACTCCCAGTTACGGGATGTGGAATCAGATCTTCAAATTATAAGGGCTGATAGAGACCAATTAATGATTGATATTTCAGACAGGGAGGTAGCGATCAAAAGTCTGGAAAGAGACGCCGAACGGAATCGTGAAGCGCATCGCAGACTTAAACAGGATTTTGAAGAACTACAACAGCAGTACTTCAAAATCCAACAGGCAGGTAGACTCGATAGATCATCCAGCCCTTGCCCGCCAATACTCACTCCATATGACCTAAAATGGCAAGGCATGTTGGATCGTATGGAGACGGTATGTAAGACTATGAATACCATAATCGATGACAGTACAAGGGTCCCTAAAGATCAACATTTGGATTCCTCTCCAGAGAGAGATATGCAAATGAGGGCCCCTAGGTATGATGATTCCCATAAAGGTCACGACTCCCTTGCTGATATTGATTCAGATGAATTGGAGGCTGAGGAGAGAAAGCGAGAATCCAGCCCTATCCCAAGAAGGGGGAAAGGTACGTATAGGGGGGAGTCAAATAGGGGAAATAATCAGTACCCCCAAGAAAAACAGAGCTCGGCCAGCATCATAAAATTCTTAAACACCGCTGTGCCAAAGTTCACTAAAAAGGGTTCAGCGCAAATAGCATCCCACATGGAGTTGTATGAATCCACTATGGACTCTTTAAATCTGTCTGAAGCAGACAAAATCAGATTTCTCCCATGGGTTTTTGATGACAGATACCGCCACTATTTCACCTCATTTAAGGAGCGAGGTATCATTAGATGGCAAGCAGTTTCACACGAAGTGAAGCTGGAGTTTGGGCCGTATCGCACTATCTCAGAAGCAAAACGAGATGTGTATCGACTTACTTGTCGACCCGATCAGAGCCCCCGAGAATTCCTCTCCGTGCTAAAAAACTCTTACAGTTTAGCATATCGGAATCCTAACTGGAAGTCTCTTGACTTTAAACAGGCATATTACGATGCATTGCCTACCCAAATAAAGTTAAGCATGGCCAATGAGTTAGACTTCGGAAACTCCCTAGAGAAAATGGTTACCTCAGCGACACTGCTGTTCAACATCAGTGGGAGTTCCAATGTAAGTGGGAGAAACAACAAAAAGTACCCAGAGCGCAGAGTAGAAGAAACCAAAGTGAAAGCGGACCTAAACCTTGAATCCCAGCAGAAGAAAATACCTCCTGCAAAAGTACCTATCCAGCAGGGCCAAAGACAGCAACAAAACCCTAATCAAAACAGACCACAAAATCCTAAAGGGTCAGATAGGGATAGCTCAGGTTCTGAGAACCAGGTCTACCGTCCTCGGTTCAATCGCAGGTATCAAGGATACCAGGGTTACCAAGGAAACCAGGGTAGTCAAAGGTATAGAGGTTACCAGGGATATAGAGAACCCCAGGGGTACAGACGACCCCAAAGATATAGACAATGGGATAACCGACCCAGGCAGCAGTGGGAAAGGAGACAGCACCCACCTAATTCACCTAGGGGTAGATCACCACCTAACTCACCTAGGAGTGGATCACCCGCAGGGAACAGATATGATCCCAGGAACCAGAACCCTCGCCGACCTAATAGGTTTGATCAGCTTGTTGATCAAGTGAACAAATTGAGTGACATGATGGGTAAGTTGGCTCAGGGATCTGCAGGAAGACAGCATGAGGATTTTTTAGCTGGGGTGGCAGGGCCCAGCTCTGCCAACTAAGGGAAACCGAGACAAATCACTATACGGAAATGGATATGGCAGTACTAAATACCGTTAATGAAAATGATGTGCAATGTACCGACCTATCCCAGGTCGAGGAAGGGAAGTCTAATGTTCTTGATATTTCAACACAAATATGTGATATTGTGTCATTTGAGCCAGAGCATGGAGTACCCTCTGTTCAGATTGTCCCAGTGGTAGAATCCATGGGAACCCAAATGCCTTGCAGGCGGAATCAGGAGGAACAAGTTCCTAATACCCTGACGCTGCAGAGAGATCATTCTCTGAAGCAACAAATGGAAAAACATTCCAATTTTCTTTGCAATCTTGAACAGGTAGATGGCCGGTATTTTATCGATACCCATCTACAAGATGGATGTATCGGACCGATCCCAGGTTTACTGGATACCGGTTCCCAGGTTACTATTCTGTCTTTTAACTATTACCAGCAGATCTTGGATTCATCAAAAAGGAAGCCAAGATTAAAAGCCTTTGACGGTGCGCTGATAAGCGTTGGTGGTAATAGTTTACAAGTAAAAGGCACATCCTGGCTGACATATAAGATTGGTAAAAAGGTCATTAGACATCCAACTTTGATTGTTGATCTTCCATATGATAGATTGATCATTGGAATCGATTTGCTCAAACGACTAAATTCCATAATTGACTTCATAAATGAAGCAATATGGGCTCAAGTCAATACTCCAATTGATTTTGAGCGCTCCAGCAATGCACAGTCGCAACGTAGCTGCCATATGATTGAGGAAAGGCCTAACTCTGTTGAAATCCATTTCCGGAACAGTCAGATACCAGAAGTCACGATCCTGAAAAACGGTAAACCCGAGGAAAATGCTAACACTGCTTTTCACATCATAAATATCCGAAAGGACAAGATTGAAAAGATAGTCCTTGAAGAGGATGTGTTAACTATTTCCTTTAAAGGGGGAAACCAGGAAGTGGCAGGCATAACCAAGCATACACAGGCATTGGTTGAAATCAAGAAAATCAATGATACTGTGCTGGTTCCCGTGCAGGTAAATAATATTGCTCGGGTAAAATATGCCAAGTTGGACCTCAAATCTGAGGCCAGCTACATAAGCCTAGGACTGCTGAAGCAGGTTACAGACCCTCAGATAATCAAATTCATCTCCACACAGGAATGGATCCACGATCTGGATAACGATAACCAGAGTCATAATGTGATTGCAAAATGCATCTTATCTGTGTCTCTAGGAAACAAATCTGCAAAACATGTCTTCAGTGTGTTAAAGGAACCACAGTACCAGATGTACTTAGGAAACGACATCATTCATCGATTCACCATACAGGTTGATCTGGTCAATGATGTTCTGTGGTCCAGATTATCCGGAAACCCAGAGGAATTCCAGGATAGAGAACAAGCCCTGAGATGGGGACAGCGAATACCATATGCAGTGGAAATCACTGTCGCTGAAAAAGTAAAAATCCCTGAAGGTTGTAAATCATTTCTCTTACCCATTCGAGTAAGGAAGGGGCAAAAGATGAGAAATGCAGATGCATTGATTTGTTTATCCAATCGGATGCAACAATTGGGGTTGAAGGTAAAACCAATTCCCCTAATAAATATTCATCAGGAACCATTATATATGGTCATGCAAAACATGAGCCCTCATAGTATCACGTTACAGGAGGATACAATGATTGGCTTAGCCATTGACTCAGAATATTACACTTTTGGATTCCAAAATGAAATCATTGGATTAATACCTGATGAATATTTGACAGAAGAACAAATAGTGGACCAACAATATTTCTCAACACCTGAAGGATTGTTCAGCATACACTCTGTTTATCCTTTCAGTCCTGAGGAAGGTACATGTCATGTCGAGGAAACATCATTGATTTTTAACCATGAGATCAATGAAAGTGAGTATCAAACACTCCAGCAGGGTAAGGATCAAGCATGTTACACCCCAAATGACTTAACTAATAGGCTTGAAGAAGCTTATGAGGTAGGTCAACCTGAGATTTTCCCAGAGTTTCAGGAACGGGTGGAAGAACAGCTCTCTATAGCTGATGGATGTTCTAATGAATCAGAACGACAGCAGCTAAGGCAACTATTCTGGGATTTCCAGGACATGTTTGCCAAGGACTCTTATGACTGTGGGGAAACGAACCTACATGTTACGAGAATCCTGACTGATCCAGATGCACCCCCTGTGTTTATCAAACAATATCGACTTCCGCTAGCAGCCTACGAGTCATTATCGGAAATTGTTAAGAACCTGGAAAAGAAAGGTATTATCCGCCCAGTACACAGTTCCTTCAATCATCCAGTACTCGGAGTTCTCAAACCGAATGGTCAGTTCCGTCTATGCTCAGACTTGAGACAGTTAAACAAACGTGTCTACATGTCGGGTTGGCCTGTACCATACATTGACCAATGCTTGGCGCAAATCCAAGGGTCTAAAATATTCACAGCCCTTGACTGCGCACAAGGATATTGGACAATTAAAGTGGATGAAAGGGATCAATACAAACTAGCCTTCACATTCGGTAATAGACAATTTGCGTGGACCCGTACGCCTTTCGGATACATCAACGCAGGCCACGAATTTGCTGTGTTTATGCACAAAGCAATGCCTGATGCAGCAGAACGAGGTACACTAACTTATGTCGATGATATCCTTATCAAAAGTACAGTCTTTGAGGAACATATTTCAGAGTTGAGATATGTATTGAATCAACTAAGAGAAGCAGGTGTTAAACTTTCCCTACAGAAAGCTCAATGGTGCCGATCTAAAGTAAATTTCCTAGGACATGAAATTACTGCAGAAGGAATTAATCCACAGAAAAAGAAAGTGGAAGCAATCAAAAATACAAGGTCCCCCACAAATCTCAAGGAACTGAGATCATTCCTGGGGATGATGAATTATTCTCGCAAGTTCATAGATAACTATGCTGAGATTACAAAGCCGCTATTGCAGCTGCTAAAGAAAGGAGTACAATGGGAATGGAATGAGTGCCATGAACAAGCTGTATCTGAGCTTAAAACAAAACTCATCCAGGCACCATGCCTTGCTTATCCAGAAGGTGGTAAACCCTTCTATGTTGAAACAGGTTTTACCGACAAGAGTGTAAGTGCAGTTCTTTTTCAAAAGCAAGAAAGACTGAATAAAATAATTGCTTATGCCAGCAAATCATTATCACCAGTTGAAATCAAATTTAATAATTGCGAGAAGGCATTATTAGCAACTGTGTGGGCTTTGCAATATTTTAGAAGTTTTATTCAAGGGGAAAAGATCATTGTAGAAACTGCACACCAATCACTACAATATTTGCAAAGTAACCAAATAAAAGAAGGTAACCTGTCAAACAGTAGGATAACGGCATGGACAATGTCCCTAATGGGATGGCCACTGGAAATCAAATATAAACAGGATACTAAAAATCCAGTTGCTCAAGGATTAGCTGAACTCCATGATTGTACTCATGTGGAACATAAAGATGAGCCACCAGAAAACGATTTTCTGGAAGAGCAATCTCTATCTCCATATAAATCCTATGAAGAGGAGTACTGCAAATCACTACCATGTGCATATGTTGACGGCTGTTCTTTTCACACAGAAGGAGATGAAAAGATATTGGTTGCAGGTATCGGTATCGTATGGAATAACATATTTCCAGAGATATCTGCGGGATACAAAATTGGTCCCAAAAGTAGCCAGGTCGCAGAACTCGCTGCCGTGTATAAAGCTATACAAATGGCTATCGAACATGACCTTAAGGAGTTTGTTTTGATAACAGATTCTGAATATGTTCGGAACAGTTTTGTGGAATATTTTCCCAGTTGGAAAAGAACTAGCATGACAAGGAGTAACAAAAAGCCAGTCAAACATGGTAAACTGTTCTGTAAAATCGATGAACTGGTTAATACCCACGGCCTTACCATTTATTGGAAAAAGGTAAGGGGTCATTCAAAACACCCTGGCGCTGATAAAGATGGGAACGATTTAGCAGATTCCCTCGCTAAGAAAGCAGCCATTGATGGTGAAATCTTTGATATCAATGACCTCATAGGAACTATCGAAGTAAATGTCACCACTAGGGGGCAGGCCCAAAAGGAGTCTCAACCCAGTGTGGCAATGTGGAGTCAAGATTCTCCTAGTGAGGATCTCATTACAAGCCAAAAGGGGGATCCCATTATTGGTTTGTTTTATAAACATATTGAAAGTCCACAGGATTATCCCATCACCGTGGAAGACTGCAGTGACAACGAAGAATTACGTATTCTGATGAAAGGTGTGTCACAATTTTCATTACAGGATGGATTGCTAATACGAACCTCGAAAAAGGGTATTACAAAATGGGTAGTACCCTCAGCATATCGGGGTCTAATGTTGCAACATGCCCACGATGCCCCGACAGCTGGTCATCGAGGAGAGAAAATAACGTATGAGTTATTAAGAGACTACGCCTACTGGCCACACATGTTACAGGATGTCAGGACATATTGCCAAGGATGTTTGATATGCCCTCAATTCCAGCCACAAGGTCCCACTCACAGGGCACCGCTGATGAAAAGAGGCATAGCCATGCCATGGTCAGACATCCAGATCGATTTCATTGGACCGGTCACAACGTCTTCAAAGGGAAATCGATACATGTTGACTGTAACATGTTTGTTTACTAAATGGGTTGAATGTCTACCGAGTAAAACATGCAGTTCTAGTGTGTGCGCATCACTGCTCATTAACCATGTATTTTCCCGATTTGGTCTTCCCCAGCGTATCGAATCCGATCGCGGAAGTCACTTCACCAGTGAAGTAATGACCAAAATGTGGGAAATCCTAGGGGTAAAACGGAAGCTACACATAGCTTACCGACCAGCCTCTAGTGGTGGAGTGGAGCGTTACAATCAATCTATTGTAAATATCCTGAAAAAATTTGTTAGCGAATCAGGTAAAGACTGGGATGTCAAGCTGCCACTAGTTCTCATGGCTATTAGAGCTACTCCAAGCGCAGCAACCAAACTTTCTCCATTTGAGATGCTCACAGGTAGAAAGATGGTGTTACCCCAGCATTTGCTTTACAAAACCACAGATCATAACTTGATGAATGCAACTACCGCACATCAATACGTGGAGAACTTACGCAAACACCTCCAGCATGCCTTCGCATTTGCTCAAAGAAACATCGAAAGAGCCGCAGTCAGTACGAAAACGTATTATGACCTCAAAACTACCCAAAAGGAGTATCAGGTTGACGATAAGGTGTATCTGTACAATTTCGCCAGAGACCAGGTAAAGGAAAAGAAGTTCCTCCCTTCATGGAAAGGTCCATATCCAATCACTGATAAATTGTCTCCTGTGGTTTACAAGGTTAAAATCCCTAAGGGGGATGATTTTGTTGAAAAATGGGTGCATATTAATCAGTTGCGTATATGTCACCCTAGCTCACAGCTACGGAGAATTGAACAATCTGGAAATGTGTGTTAACAGATAATTTTTCTCCTGACAGGTATACCTAATGATATATTTAATCTTCACTAGACACAAAGATTCCAATCCGGCGCAAAGATGCCCCACCTGACGATTGCCATCCTTTACGCAGTCCTAATCTTGGGGAAGAGTGCCGAGCCACGAGTGATGCCAGATCCAGCATCCGTGATGTTACCGGATACAGCGGAGTTCATCATGACCAGATAGATGTTCCTATCCTAGAGGGTCCAGATGAGCCTAAACCCGCGATGTGTCGTTGAATGACGAGCTGATGTATCCGGGGTCCATTTGATGGAGATGGAAGTTGGATATCTGTTGCACACCAGATACTCACAGGAGTGAGTTGTTCAAATCTTGAAGCAGATCCGGAAAATCCTTTTGTTTGAACCAAAGGCCAAAGCAGTTCATCGCTGTTACAGTTGCTGTTTGCTACCTTTGCAGCAAGAGGAAACCTGTTTGTTTACATCCGGAGTATTATTTGCCAGGTTTATTTTTCTTGAAGCGTGAAACATGAACTTCAATGTGATGAAGACGATGTTTTAAAGTCCATTTTTCCCTTTCATATTTGGATTACCAATACAAAACATAAAGATTTGTTCACAACGTGTTCCCACGGGAATGAAGCAGACGAAAAACGATTATTAATCCTTGTTGTTCTTTTGAAATGATCACACACTGGAACATTCCAAAAGAAAAGGGGGATGTGTCGAGATTCCCATAAGGGGGGATATCATTTTTCCAATAAACTGAACTGTGTATGATCAGATACACATAGACCTAATAATTTCCTTTCCTTAGGTTACAGAAGACAAAGACTTCTTAATGTAGGGTGATTATAGGTTAACATATACATTGATCATTGAGAAAGGCAGAGCATATTTTAATATGGCGATGTAATATTGCCATGCAAGGCTGACTTGTATGTGTCTCTAAAGGAAGGTCAGATGTTGAACAACAGGCAGTCAGCTGATGTGCTATTTGCAATGGGTAATCCCATTCACCTTACTGGGAACAATGATATCAGACCATTCTTTGTTTTAGGTCAAAACACTTGACAAGATAGCAAACAAGAGGAGTCTGAGTGACAATAGTGTGTTTAAAAATGGACTAATATCTGTATACAATGGCTCAAACCTGGCTACATTGAATGTGAAACCAAAACCCATGCAAGGTTTCTATGCAATATTTGTGTTTCCAAAGTCCAGACACAAACACAAGGCTTAGGAAATACCTTTATTTTTCTTATAGCTGGGCAAACCAGTAACAATATGAAAATGTTATTGAAAATGTATACGTGTTAATATAAAGATTCCCTGAATGAATATATCCAGAATGGTATAGAAATGTTATATGGTTACCAGTGTTGTATATTAAACAATAATGTTAGAGATATAAAACCATGCTAACAAAAACAATGTTTTATATAAGGAGGTCCATGGTGGTTTTCAATATGCCACTATGATTTTGGATAAAATCAAATCTATCTTGGATATGATAGAAAAGGTCACTGTATACTAAATAATAACCAGTGATTCCAGCAAGGTCAGCTATCCATAGAGGAATTATAACATTGATTTATTCACTGTTGGGTTATAATAAAACATGATTTTTGTTTTTAGTTTGCCAAATATCCCAGTAAGTCTGTGATTAGTTAGCCAACAGCACCTACAAAGGGTGAAAGCCAGTATTACACTTGGGTTAAAGATTAGTCACAGAAAGCTCCCATTGGTCACTCCCACTGCCCAGTGATAGGCTAGAAGACTTAATCTCCTGGGCAGGACCATAGGTAGTGAGGGGAATAAGATGAGAGGGGTCATTCAATGGGGGAGGATCAGACCATCAGGAGATCTGAGCAGACCAGGACATAGAGGATTCATGCCATCTGAACACAGCCACGCCTAAGAGGAACACGCCCAGAGGCCATCTTGGTGACTATACTTGAACCCAGTTCTGATTTTCTTGTTAGTTAGACGGCTTATTACAGCGCAGAATATCTGAACATATGATGTATTGATTGAATTTCATTGGTTGATATTTTAAAAAGGGGTGAGCTTTTCCAAAGTTGCAAGTTGGAAACAACTCACCTAAGTTCTACCATATGTTCATTGATAACTGGCTGTTTAACTCAGTCTTGAATAAAAACTAGACCTTTCAAGCTACCTCCTCTAGATATTTTGATACTTTGCCGCAGCATGTGCAAGCCACACCTAGCCAAGTTTAGGACGACTCAATAGATATTTTATTCCAAAATTATATGTATTTTACCCGCCTGCTCTGTGTAGTAACACAGGCCAGCGGAGGTTAAAGTGTAGACAGAGGGAAAATTCCTGTCATTTATAGTTGATTGCATAGCGATTGTGGGGCAACGCCCAGTCGTCAGATCCACTGAGTCATCCTAAATTTGTTATATTGAATGGTATAGCTGACATCAGCCAGTTTATTTTGGATAGCGCATTTTTGATTTTGGACTGCGCAATTTTGATTTTTGATAGCCACCATTTTGTTTTTGATAGCCACCATTTTGTTTTTGATAGCAGCCATTTTGATTTTGATAACAGCCATTTTGTTGTCGTTCAATTCATCCATTTTGTCTCCAGAGACCCTGTGGTAAATTGAGTAACAGGGCCGACGGCCATATTTGATGAGTCATAACTCTGCACTGTATTTGAGTTGACTGCTAATTGGTTTAAGCCTTTTGTATTGGTGAATAAGTATAATAACATTTTGATGTTTTACTGAAATTATTATCCAGCTCATTGCTTATTATAAGAATGACCTTATGAGTTTTGTTTTATATCAAAAGTGCAATATTATATTGTTTTGATATTGTAATATTTATTCGATATTAAATTGATATTTTTATAAATTGGTCCACATTTATTTGCATGTTTAAACCAGTACTGTAAAACCTCGGAAAACAAGCTCACACAGTTAGGCGTATGTTTGTATTTTAGCTCCTCCTATTTTCCCAGGAGCGTTACATTTACATTTTTGATTTTATATTTATTTTTAAACAAGTTATACAAACATTGACAAAACGCCCGACAGCAGCGACACAGAGCACAATGCTATACAGTGGCGGGTGAGCAGTGTACTACTGTTCCCAGCAGAGACACAGAGTGGCAGTAAACACAATGCTATACAGTGGTGGGTGAGCGGTGTACACAGAGTGGCAGTAAACACAATGCTATATAGTGTGGGTGAGCGGTGTACTACTGTTCCCAGCAGCGACACAATGACTGGGGGGACCCTGGCTAGCCTGGCTGGAGAGAGAACTACCCTGCCTGCCTACCCAAAGCTAAACCCACAGACAAATGGCGGAGAAATGACGTGGATCGGGTATTTATTTACCCGAACCACGTGACCTGTTCGGCCAATCAGAGCGCGTTCGGGTCCGAACCATGTGACCCGTTCGGCCAATCACAGCGCTAGCCGAACGTTCGGGGAACGTTCGGCCATGCGCTCTTAGTTCGGCCATCAGGTGTTCAGTCGAACTCGAACATCACCCGAACAGGTGATGTTCTGCAGAACCCGAACAGTGGCGAACACTGTTCGCCCAACACATTCCAGCACCAAAGACCACATCATCTTGCTGCAGATGGAGTCACTGTGCATCGTTCAACCATTCAGCACACTTTACACAAGGAGATGCTGTATGCAATAGTGATGCAGAGGAAGCCTTTTCTCCACCCACAGCACAAACAGAGCTTGCGGTATGCTAAAGCACATTTGGACAAGCCAGCTTCATTTTGGAATAAGGTACTGTGGACTAAAATTAAGTTATTTGGGCATAACAAGGGGTGTTATGCATGGAGGAAAAAGAACACAGCATTCCAAGAAAAACACCTGCTACCTACAGTAAAATATGGTGGTGGTTCCATCATGCTGTGGGGTTATGCAGGGACTAGGAATTTAGTCAAAGTTGAGAGACGCATGGAATCCACTCAGTATCAGCAGATTCTGGGGACCAATATCCAGGAATCAGTAACAAAGCTGAAGCTGTGCCAGGGCTGGATATTTCAACAAGACAACGACCCTAAACACTGCTCAAAATCCACTAAGGCATTCATGCAGTTGAATAAGTACAACATTCTGGAATGGCCATTTCAGTCCCCAGACCTGAATATAATTGAATATCTGTGGTGTGAGTTAAAGAGAGCTGTCCATGCTCAGAAGCCATCAAACCTGAATCAACTAGAGATGTTTTGTAAAGAGGAATGGTCCAAAATACCTTCAACCAGAATCCAGACTCTCATTGGAACCTACAGGAAGTGTTTAGAGACTTTAATTTATGCGAAAGGAGGATCTACTAAATATTGAGTTAATTTATTTTTTGTGGTGCCCAAATTTGTGCATCTGCCTAATTTTGTTTAAACATGAGCATGCCAGGCAGGGGAGGAGGGAAAGGTGATGGTCATGCTGGCCATGAAATGGGAGCAGTCAGCACACCAGCAGGCAAATGAAAGGAGGTTGGAGTCTAGTGCACAAGAACCATGCCCATGGCTTTCCAAGAAGTAAATCAAGTCCTGGCAGTAACGTTTCACTTTATCCAGGTCGAAGAGGTATATGAAAAATAAATAATGTGATTTGATATTTGACATGAATACAGTGAAACTCCACTTCTCTAATAACCACCTCCTTTCTTTAATAAAGGCTCCTTATGTTCCAGCACTCTTTTCTAAAACCATATTGGAGACATTGACTGCAGAAGCTGCTTTTCTGTGTGCATTTATGTTACTACTTGTCTAACTGCAGAATCATGAATGGTGCTGACCTCACAAATTACCAGGTCTGGTTGTTTGTTAAAACTGGACAGCTTGACTAGAAGACTGAGAGATGAAATAAGGTTGTCAGTTTTGTAGCCCCTAGGAGAAAGGGTGATTGGTTTCTGCCTATCACATTCCATGTACCTTCTCATTATTGAGAATGACTACATTGTTAACATAGTTTTTGCTACACGTCTCTTCTTGCTGTTTTCTAAAGGGAATTCTAACTGCGTAATTTATTATCTGAACATAATGTGTAGTAAATCCTTCATTCACTATATGCCCTGCAGAGATATATTTTTCACTTCTGAATCACTCTAATTGCCCCTAAATTCTATGAAGCTATAGCATGGGTGCATCAGGTTTTTGTCTTGGTCCCAAGGCTGATTGTGCAGCAAGCAAGGCTATAGACTCCTCTGGTCTGTATACTTGTTGATAATCATCTCCAACTGCTGAGAGTAGGTTTATGAGTTTGTGAGTTAAGCAATGTGCACAAGCTGGTTTAAATTTGGCCGTGGCAGTAGAAAGACCACTTCGGGCACAAGTCTTGGAAGAAACCAACGTGTGTACATACTGAGCAGAAAGAAGACAAGACAAATTTGATTTAAATTGCGCTTTTCTCCTGGCAGACTCAAAGGGCTTGAGCTGCAGCCACTAGGGGGCGCTCAGTAGGCAGTAGCAAGGTGTCTTGCCCAGGGACTCTTTACTGAATAGGTGCTGGCTTACTGAACAGGAAGAGCTGAGATTCAACCCCAGGTCCTGTGTGTCAGAGGCAGAGCCCTTAACCAGTAAACTATCTAGACAATCCATGGCAAAAAGGCTGCACAACTGATATAAATAATCAATTCAGTTCTTTATTAAACAATTACTGGTACTAAATTTGTTTAAAACCATTTTAAACATTTACATATAGACCTACAACACCAAATGATGGAGGCCGACAAACAAATAAAGGTTGTCACCATGATGCTGAACAATGAATCCCCCTGGCCTACATGCGATCTCCCCTGGTGCAAATTGAACCTTGGTCCTGAAGTGGATGTGAATAAATCACTAATATAAAGCAAATGACACCAACATGGGGAAAAAAACGGTGGAAAAACAGTGAAAAGATTGCTCGTACTGACAGTGATGTGAATGAGAGAATGGCAAATGAACATGAAGCATGTACTGTTGCTTGTGAATCTTCACCAAAGTAATATTTGCATCGAAAATGTTTTTTTCAATTTTGAGAACATTTTCACGAAAATAGCTTGCATTTTCACAATTTCTTGTTTTGATCATGAATAATCAATATCTTACTACGGTAATAAAGCCCAAAACGCGGAAAAACAATATTTTACTGTTAATTTTTTATCACAAAATATTCATATTTTTACCACGAAAAGTGCGAAACATAACAAAAGTTATTTTTGATGGCATTTTCAAAAATTCAATTTAACATTATTATAGTGAAAACGAATGCCAACAGAATATTGGCATATTTGCTCATCACTAGTAGCAACCAATGTAACTATCAAAACCAAGTGACAGTGACTACAGAGATTGAAATCAAAAAGGGAGCACAATAGAGGAAATGATAATAGTTACCAGTGTGAACTATGGCCTCAATTCACTAAGCTTATCTCCTGTCTTTAATAACTCTTCTAGAGTTGTTACCATGGTGATAAGGCATGTAGTATTCAGGAAACATTTTACCTCAGGCAAACCTAAAGTTAACTCTTCTGTCTTTAAGTTAACTCTTCAATCCTTAAAATAACTCTAGAGTTAAAGACAGGCTGTTTATTAACTGCGTGTGAAAATATCTACAGAGGAGGTAAATTAACTACAGAGGAGGTAAATTAACTACATAGGAGGTAACTTAAGGAATGAAGAGATAAAATAACTCTCTCAGTATGTGGAGGTACGTTTTCTCTTGCCTTATTATCTCCAGCATGATCTTAGTGAATTGAGGCCATTGTATCTCTTCTTAAATGACTTAACTTATAATGGCCTCAATTCACTAAGATCATGCTGGAGATAATAAGGCAAGAGAAAACGTACCTCCACACAGTGAGAGAGTTATTTTATCTCTTCATTCCATAAGTTACCTCTTCTGTAGTTAATTTACCTCCTCTGTAGTTAATTTACCTCCTCTTTTCATCAGATAGACGGATCTATTAGATAGATCTAATAAGAAATTGCATCTTGAGTAGACGTCCAAGATGTTTCAGATCAATTTTGCGATAGCTTTTGCTTTGATAAGTACCCAAAATCTATTGCAAAATCGAATGCAATCCGATTGGACAGGTTAAATCTAATGCTAGGTACACACCATACAATTTTGTGCTAGATTTTCTGTTAGATTTACCTGCCAGACAGATAATTTCCAAAATGTTGGAAATTATCTATCTAACCATCTATCTGCCTAGCAATTAGGCATTGTTCTACTCAGCAGGAGATAACCAGAAGACAATGCAACAGAGATAATGACCAGTCTCTAGAGAAAATAATCTAAGAGAAAATCTAACAGAAAATTGTATGGTAAAATCTAACAGAAAATTGTATGTTGTGTACTAGGCATTATAGATCCGTTTTATAGAGCCGATCTGATGGTAAATTGTACCATGTAGATGAGGCTTAAAATAGTAGTCTAGTAATCTGTGAACAGCGATATGGCAAATGGCAGCATGGTGGCGTTGTGGATAGCACTCTCACCTTGCAGCACTGGGTCCCCGGTTCAAATCGAGCTCTGGATTGAATGCCAACCAGGGCACTATCAGCACAGAGTTTGTATGTTCTCCCATACTGCATAGGTTATCTCCAGGCACTGCAGTTTCCTTCCCTCCAAAATGGATAAGTTAATTCGTTTTCCACAAAAGATATGGATAAGTTTATTGGCTTCCCACCAAAACTGGCCTTTGGCTTCAATTCATCAAAGGGTGTTCGATAACAAAATCCCAGTCCTTAAAATACCGCATTCGGTATTTTACACTTCACTGTGCTAATTCATCAATATTTTCCCATGTGTGGTAGAGGTTCGTTAAGTTACCGAAGTACTACGGCTTCAGTTCATCAAAGGCTGTTAGATAACGGCAGAGTGGTGCAGAGCAGCTTGGAATGTCTCTGTGTTGTTACAAGCTGATAACAATAGAAGGCATCCAGACATCCCTTTACATGTAAACGTGTGTTATATTTACTGTTACTTATACTGCCTCTGCTGCTCTGAATCTGTCCATCAGTGTTTCTTAACATTTTACTTATTTGCCACAACGTAGATAAACTTCCTGGAGACATTACAAATGCCATGCTTGGTGATTTCACCACATGCATCTTTGTATATTCAAACAGGGACTCAAAGGGTTAAACCACGGAAGGACATCTGGGGATATCTTTTGTCCCGTTATCTCTGCTCACTGCCTGGGAGGTCTGGAAGCTTGTGTGGAGAAGCCTGTGTGACCTATCAGCGGCACTTGCAGGAGAACAGGGGCTGTTTCTATTGGCTGCCTGCTCCTGTTAATCAGGAAAACATTCACACAGAAGGCTTTCGAAGCCTGTAAGGACAGGGGAGAGCTGGAGATAAACACCGAATGTGCTAGCGAATGTGGTAACCTTGATGAATTAACATTTACTGACATTTGCTGACATGTGTTGAGCACAAGTCGGTAATTTATCTCATTGCTCTGTGATTTCAGCTTCTCATTCGGTAACAGCTTTGATGAATTAACATTTTCTTAAGTGCTCCGTTAACTCAGCTGTTTTCAGCATTACCGAATGCGGTAATGCTTGATGAATTGAAGCCTTTGTCTGTGATGGATATATGACTATGGTAGGGATTAGATTATGAGCCCCTCTGAGGGACAGTTAAGTGAGCAAGACTATATATACTCTGCAGGAGAGAACCCAGGATTTTCAAAGGGGGGATTCCTAAAAGGTTTCCCTTATCCACATACACTACAGTATAATATTATAGTAGGACATGATTGTTGCTGGGCACACATAATGCAATTTCCCATCTGACTGACAGGATCTGACAATTATTTCCAAAATGTCTGATCTGCTTCCGATCGACAACGGGATCGATCAGGAGCAGTTTGGATACAGATAATAATGAGTACAGCTGACATTGCTAATTAAGGGTAAATTGAAGCATTCTCACAGCAGGTGACAGGGCTGTGTTCATACCTAACTGTTAAGTTCCCCAGAGCTGCTCAATGCTCTGTACACGCACTGCTGCTCCATGCTCTGTACACACGCTGCTTCTCCATGCTCTGTACACACGCTGCTGCTCCTTGCTTTGTACACACGCTGCTGCTCCATCCAAAGTCAACTGTAGCTGGGAAATAAAGGGTACTGGGCAGGCTCCACATAGTGCTGGCAGCAGCATGGTGCTGTGAGTGGCAGGATGCCTGCAGATATTCTGCTGTCTCGACTTGTGCCTGCCCCCAGACACTGCCCTGGCCCTGGTCTGAGGGGGGATTCTGGGCAGCTGTAATCCCCCCTGCATTTGCCAATGCTCTGTACAGAGCTGCGGAAGATGTTGGCGGTATATAAATCCTAAATAATAAGGGCAATTGATTTCCTTAAGCTTGATGATTTCTCAGACAACCTGGCCACTAGTGTGCGGTCCCACACGCATTTTCATTGACGTCCTTTAGTACACTAAAACCGATCAAAGTTCCCATCCAATCAACGTTCACCTGCATCAATGAGATGTCAGTTGTCACTGACAAAGTGAAAGTAAAGCATACATATTTTACTTCTAGTAACGTATGTATGCAGTACTCAGTAATCAGAAGAAATAAAGTGGGGGACATCTAGTGACCGAATAGTAAAATTACACCAACATACATCCCAAAAAATAAAAATACATAAATTATCCCATTAATTTACCCCTTACCATCCCTCCCATAGTTACCAAAATAAAACACTTAAAAAAAAGTACAATTTTAAAAAAGATACATAAATAGTTACCTTAGGTACTTACTTTTTTAATATGTATGTCATTAGGGTATATTAATGCTATTTTTGCAAATTAAGGCTTGTAATTAGTGATGGAAGCAAAACTGATAAAAATCCACCATTATTTCCACATAAAATATTGTCACCATACATTGTGATAGGGACCTCATTTAAACAGTGTAATAACCGAGACAAGTGGGCAAATAAAACATGGGTTTTAATTACAGTAGCATGTATTATTTTAAAACTATAATGGCTGAACAATAATGATTTTTCCATTTTTTTTCTTATTATTCTCATTAAAATACATTTAGAATAAAATCATTTTTAGAAAATGTACCACCAAAAGAAAGCCTAATTGGTGGGAGAAAAAAACAAGATATAGATCATTTTGTTGTGATATGTAGAGAGTACGTTAGTGGCAAATGAAAGGGCAGAGCACTTAAATGTGAAAACTGCTCTGGTCCATAAGGGAAAAACCCCTTAGTGGTGAACTATTTCAGTTAACCCTCCCCCTTTTAGTAGAGATAAAATGCATTGACTGAAATGCAGGGGAAAAATGTCAGCAAGGATGGGTGTTGAGATGTGTACAAATCCTAATATGTCATGTCATTCGAGCCAGCCAGTCCGTGATTTTTTGGATGTCTAAAATGGCTCCGATCTATGATGAATAGACCCTTTAGTCTTTCAGATGGTGACCAGGTGGGGGGATCGGGTTAGCTTGCAATCACTCCAATAGCAAGTTCCTATAAAAAAATAAATAGCAGAAAGCAAAAAATAAATTGTACATATCAATACATTTCAAATGATTCTTTACAACCATATGAAGCCCTGAGAGGCAGTGAGGTTTCCACACACGTTCTGTGAGTGCTCAAATGATGATAAAGTATGCCCACCAATTGCAGCTTAACAGTGTTTACATCGAGGTCCTGGATCTGCCTACCTGACTAAGATCCAAAGGAGAACAAACAAATATTTATGGCACAGTGGTGAGATCCAGTTTTACTCAGTTACATCAGATTCATACGCCTGTCAACTAGGAATGATCAATGAGATGCAAATATTTCCATTTTCATGCAGGATTATGAAAATGTTCATGCAAAAATATGCAGCTTGTAAAAGGTTTACAACAAAGGATAAAAGCAGGCAAATCTCCACCACAATAAATATTGGGTTCACGGCACAGCTCTGCAATCATGGATACCCAAAAAGGAAAGAGGCTTACCAGCTGGTGACAACCCACATTATAAGGTTGTATCAACGCTTTGGTAGGACATCAGGAAGCAACAGTCTGTCCAGGATCCACCAATTCAGCAATGATTCCTCTCACGAATGGATATCAGTAAACATCATAAAAAACAAACAAACGGCAACTCTAAGTGTAAACCGTTTAATATAGAGTTTTCATAGTAAAAACAGCTTAAAAATAGCATAAAAATAGCATAAAAACAAAACTTACATACGGGGCCCATGCAATGGGAACCCCGAGAAAGTTGCACGCGTGTATGGGTCAGCAGTAAAGGACAGTATGAAGGTGCCGCCTGTCTCCTTCCCGACCGGTTTCGCAAACTAGCGTCATCAGGGGATTAAGGATACAAGCGGCTGGCACCAAATATATAAACTTTTACAATAAAGAAAGGGGTGGGGCTATGAACACCAACAGTCAAGACCCCTCCAATAGAGTATAGATCAGACTCTACTAGGAGAGTGACTATAACCCAGATCAATACACATTGAAAACAATGGGATATAAGATTAGAAGCTTGAAGTCTCCAGTGGCTAGACAGCACAGTGGTCAAGGGCCCTGTCTCCGACACAGGAATCCCAGGTTCAAGTCCCGGCAGCCAACAGGCTAGACAGCACAGTGGTCAAGGGCCCTGTCTCCGACACAGGAATCCCAGGTTCAAGTCCCGGCAGCCAACAGGGCCAACCCTGTTGGCTGCCGGGACTTGAACCTGGGATTCCTGTGTCGGAGACAGGGCCCTTGACCACTGTGCTGTCTAGCCACTAGAGACTTCAAGCTTCTAATCTTATATCCCATTGTTTTCAATGTGTATTGATCTGGGTTATAGTCACTCTCCTAGTAGAGTCTGATCTATACTCTATTGGAGGGGTCTTGACTGTTGGTGTTCATAGCCCCACCCCTTTCTTTATTGTAAAAGTTTATATATTTGGTGCCAGCCGCTTGTATCCTTAATCCCCTGATGACGCTAGTTTGCGAAACCGGTCGGGAAGGAGACAGGTGGCACCTTCATACTGTCCTTTACTGCTGACTCATACACGCGTGCAACTTTCTCGGGGTTCCCATTGCATGGGCCCCGTATGTAAGTTTTGTTTTTATGCTATTTTTATGCTGTTTTTACTATGAAAACTCTATATTAAACGGTTTACACTTAGAGTTGCCGTTTGTTTGTTTTTTATGATGTTTACTGATATCCATTCGTGAGAGGAATCATTGCTGAATTGGTGGATCCTGGACAGACTGTTGCTTCCTGATGTCCTACCAAAGCGTTGATACAACCTTATAATGTGGGTTGTCACCAGCTGGTAAGCCTCTTTCCTTTTTGGGTATCCATGATTGCAGAGCTGTGCCGTGAACCCAATATTTATTGTGGTGGAGATTTGCCTGCTTTTATCCTTTGTTGAAGACTCGTCTTTTGTTTTTGGACTCTGCACTGGCCACATATATAATTTATCTGTTTGTGAACTCTGGACATCGTTCTTCTCTCAACAGCGGCCACTTTGTTTCCTTGGCGCTGATACACATATGCAAACTTGTAAAAGGTTTAAATTGATTTTTCAATTCATATTTTTAGCTGCATATATTTGCATAAAATTTACCTAATTCTGCAAGAGCTCGGAAATATTTGCATCTCATTGATCATCCCTACTGTCAACTCAGTGCAAAACTGGTCTAAGGCAACTTAGTGATGTAAGTTGGGCAAACGCTAGCCTATCATGCAGGCAAGTGCTGTACCTCAATTTCTGGTCGAACTTAATGTATGTATGTCTTTTTTCAACCCAAATAACTTTGTGACTATGGGGCAGAGGTAATAAACTGCATGAAGTTGCCGTGCACCCATTAGCACCACAGGCATTTACCGTGGTAACATGTGCTGCTATGGCAACCCCCAGTGTGATGCGCATTACCATAGCAACATGCACGTTATTGCGGTAATTTCCATGGCGCTAATGGGTTAATGGACACAGTTTATTGCATCTTAAATAAACATTGACAAAGTGTTAATTCAGGATACAACATATTTACTGATTAAAAGTGGGTCATTGATTTATCATGGCTTGTTTCAGGACCAGGTCCATGCTTCTAATTGCAGTATATTAAACTTCAAAACTCATGGCGCAATAACAACTAGCATCACTTTCAGGCATCAAACACCTAATAATGGTTGTACTAATCATGGTTCAAGTCCGTTAATAAAGTAACTTGCCCTCATGTGGGCTTTTTATATGACACAGGACATGTGTGCAGGGCCCAGGCTGAGGCAGAAACGAGAGAGGCTCCAGCCTCAGGGTGCAGTGTAGGAGGGGGCACACAACTCCCTCAGCTATAATTCCTCAATTGTGTTTGAAGCAGAGAGAAATAAGAAAAGGGGATACATGCCAGTGACTGTAAGCCAGATAACTAGAGATAAAGGTGATGGTGGGGATTGGGTGCCCTGGGGCACCTCTTAATCAAATAGCAATCACTGTGTGCCGGCTGGGGTGGGAGGGATGGACAGTAGAGAGGGCCTGAACTTCTCAATCGCAGAGAACCGCAAACTTTTCCGGAAGTTTGGTTCGCCCTCATAGTGCATCATGAGGGTCAACTTTGACCTTCTACATCACAGTCAGCAGGCACATTGTAGCCAATCAGGCTACACTCCCTCCTGGAGCCCCCCCCCCCTTATAAAAGGCTGGCAGCATCAGGCTTTTCACTCACTCGTGTGCCTGCAGTAATTAGTGAAGGGATAGCTGCTGCAGACTCTCATAGGAAAAGCTTAGTTAGGCTCTTGTAGGCTTCTTAGCTTGCTCCTTGCTGATTCTTATTGCTAAAAAAGCACCCCTCAACAGCTCTTTTGAGAGCTAATCTTGTTCTTGTGATCTATTTTTTTTCTGTGTGTCCCACTGACACTTGTGTTGCATAGACAGCCTTGCTAATTCCTACTGTGTGTGCCACTGTCAGGCCCAGCACATTCAGTGACTACTACCTGTGTGTGTGACAGGTGCACATTGTAATACCCACTGCATATATATACCTGTTGTTCACTGTGCACCCACCCACCTACGTGAGCGCATGCAGTGTGATATACCACTCCGTGCATACCTGTTAACTGCACCTGTGTGACTACACATTGTATTACTCAAGTCAGTGCATACTTTTCATTTCATTCCCCCCGATATGGACAAAACGGACAAAACAGGTAGAGGCAGAGGTAGAGGCAGACCCAGAGGAAGGCCACCCGGCAGGTCTGTGCAAGGTTGTAGTGATGTGATTTTGTGCGGCCCTGGACCAAAGTACAGTGCTCAGAAGAAGGCACGTCCCATCAACTCCCAAGATTGTCAGGACGTGGTTGACTATTTAACACAGAACACCTCATCTTCTGCAGCCACCAGCGCTACTCCAAGTACCACATCCGCTACATTTGACAGTTTGCAGGAGTTATTTGGTGGGGAATTAACTGATTCACAGAAACTACTGTTACAACAAGATGAAGGCGCTAAGCAAGTTACACCATCTCATATGTCTGAGTTAGGCGACACTATGGACATAACGTGTGCGGAGGGGGATGATGAAGTACCTGCTGTTGGTGCAGTTTTGGAGGTGTCTGATGCAAGCGAAGCTGGGCAGGATGATTATGATGATGACGATGATACGGATGCCACGTGGGATCCTAAGAGACGAGATTACCAAGGGGACAGTTCAGAGGGGGAGTCAGAGAGGAGTAGGAGGAGACGAGTTCCTAAAAGAAGCAGGGGGAGCTTGTCATCAGAAACAGCTGGTGGCAGTGTCCGGCGCCATGTATCACCACCTATGGACAGCCAGCCAACATGCCCTTCAACGTCAGCTGCTGATGCCACCATAGCGCCATCACCCCAAAGGGGCTAAGCGGTTTGGAAATTTTTTAATGTGTCTGCCTCAGATCGGAACAATGCCATCTGTTCTCTCTGCCTCCAAAAATTGTGCCATGGAAAGGCCAACACTCACGTAGGGACAAGTGCCTTATGAAGGCACATGGAGAAAAGGCACAAACTGCAATGTGAAGAGCACCTGAGCAAAAGCAGCACACAAAAGAAAAGCCACCCTCCTTCTCCACTTTCTCCTTCAGGTGCTTTACCTTCAGCCTCTTTCTCCCTTGCACCTTCACAATCACAGCCACCCTCCTCTCTGCCTCTCACCTTGAGCGGTTCCTGCTCCTCTGCCCACAGCAGCAGTCAGGTGTCCGTGAGGGAAATCTTTGAGCGGAAGAAGCCAATTTCTGCCAGTCACCCCCTTGCCCAGCATCTGAAAGCTGGCTTGGTGGAACTGTAAGCTTGCCAGCTGTTATCATACCAGCTGGTGGACTTTGAGGCCTTCCGTAAATTTGTGACCACTGGGACACCGCAGTGGAAGATACCAGGCAGCAAATTATTTCTCTAAAAAGGCAATACCCAAACTGTACCGTGAGGCTGAGAGGCAAGTGGTGTCATCTCTGGCACACAGCGTTGGGTTAAGGGTCCGCCTGACCACGGATGCCTGGTCTGCCAAGTACAGTCAGGGCAGGTACATTACTTACACAGCCCATTGGGTTGACCTGGTGACCGATGGCAAACAGGGAGTACGTGGCTTTGCAGCGGACCAACTTGTGACACCTCCACGGCTTACAGCAGGCCTCCTGCCACCACCTCTCCTCCTGCTACATCCTCTTCGCTGTCGTCGTCCTCCTCCTCCTTGGCTGAGTGGCAGTTCAACTCTACTGGTGCTGCGATCTCCTCTCCAGCTACAGAGCCCCAGCTCCCCAGGGCCTTTGCTGCATGCCAGGTACGACGATGTCACGCCATCTTAGACATGTCTTGCCTCAAAGCGGAGAGTCACACTGGACCAGCTCTTCTGGCTGCTCTTAACAAACAGGTGGATCAGTGGCTGACCCTGCACCAGCTGGAGATCGGCAACATGGTGTGTGACAACGGTAGCAATCTCATTTCCGCTTTGAATTTGGGAAAGCTGACACATGTACCATGCATGGCACATGTGCTGAATCTAGTCATTCAAAGATTTGCGTCAAAGTACCCAGGCTTAGAGGACGTCCTGAAGCAGGCCAAGAAGTTGTGTGGGCATTTCAGGCGGTCTTACACGGCCATGGCACGCTTTGCGGACATTCAGCGGAGAAACAAATTGTCGGTGAGACGCTTGATATGTGATAGCCCGACTCACTGGGATTCGACCCTGATCATGTTCTCTCACCTGCTAGAACAGGAGAAAGCCGTCACCCAGTACCTGTACAATTACAGTAAAAGGGCACAATCTGGGGAGATGGGGATGTTCTGGCCCAACAACTGGACACTCATGCGAAATACATGCAGGCTCATGCAGCCGTTTGAGGAGGTGACCAACCTGGTGAGTCGCAGTGAAGGCACCATCAGCGACTTGATCCCGTACGCTTACTTCCTGGAGCGTGCCGTGCGTAGAATGGTGGATCAAGCTGTGGAGGAGTGTGAACAGGAACAGTTACAGGAGGAACAGTTGTGGGAGCAATTTACATCAGAACAAGATGTTTCCTCAACACCTGCGGCAGCACAGAGGGGGAGGAGAAGGAAGGGTCGTGTGGGGAAGTGGAGTTAAACTCGGATGATGAGGAAGGTGTTTCTTTGGAGGAGGAGGCGGCAGCAGAAGAACAACCGCAGCAGGCGTTGCAGGGGGCTTGTGCTGCTTGACGTTCCCGTGGTATTGTTCGTGGCTGGGGGAGGAGGAAGACTTACCTGACATCACTGAGGAAGAGCAAGAGGAGATGGATAGTACACCTGGATCCAACTTTGTGCAGATGGCGTCTTTCATGCTGTCCTGCCTGTTGAGGGAACCCTAGTATAAAAAAACTCAAGGGGAATTAGCTGTACTGGGTGGCCATGCTACTAGACCCTTGGTATAGGCACAAAGTGGCGGACATGTTACCAACTCACCTGAAGGCAGAAAGGATGCAGCACTTGCAGAACAAGCTGGCAACTATGTTTTACGGTGCGTTTAAGGGTGATGTCACAGCACAACGGAATAAAGGTACCACTGCCAGTAATTGTAACGATTGTGGAATTCTCTCCGTGGTCAGCGCACAGGACGTGCGCTGTCAGTACGGAAATCCTCCACAAGCGTATACTTTGAGAGAACCCAGCAAAAGGTGCAACGCACCTAGAGTTGAGCCGAAATTTTCGTAATTTCGCATTACTATAATTACGCATGCGAAATTTGCGATTACGATGCGAAATTACGGTAGCGTAATTGCCATTAAAATCGAAATTGAAAATACTGTAAGCGTAATTTTCAACGTGTAATTTCGCGTATCGTTCATACCGTAATTTCGCATTAAACCGTAATGCTCCCGTATAAAAAAGCCGCCGACTTTAAGGGTTAATAGCAAAGCCCTCTTAAATGCTAAGAGCCTCAAATTTGGAGAATATATTAAGGAGATCAAAAGGAATAAGAGGAAAATTTTTTTTTTCAAAAAGACCTTATAGTTTTTCAGAAAATCGATGTTAAAGTTTCAAAGGAAAAATGTATACATTTAAAAACCCGCCGACTTTAACGGTTAATAGCAAAGCCTGCTTAAAGTTTAGGAACACCAAATTCCCAGGGTATATTAAGGGGATCAGTGGGAATAAGAGGAAAAATTTTTTTTCAAAAAGACCTTATAGTTTTTGAGAAAATCGATTTTAAGTTTCAAGGGCGAAAATGTCTTTTAAATGCGGAAAATGTCAGGTTTTTTTGCACAGGTAACAATAGTGTATTATTTTCATAGATTCCCCCAAGTGGGAAGAGTTTTACTTACTTCGTTCTGAGTGTGGGAAATATAAAAAAAAATGACGCGAGGTCCCCCCTCCCAGACCTTTTTAACCCCTTGTCCCCATGCAGGCTGGGATAGCCAGAATGCGGAGCACCGGCCGCGTGGGGCTCCGCACCCTGACTATACCGGCCCGCATGGTCCATGGATTGGGGGGTCTCGGAAGGGGAGGGGCAGCCAAGCTTTCCCCTCCCCCTCCGAGCCCTTGTCCAATCCAAGGACAAGGGGCTCTTCTCCACCTCCGATGGGCGGTGGAGGTGGAGACCGCGATTTCCTGGGGGGGGGGGGGGTTCATGGTGGCATCTGGGAGTCCCCTTTAAAAAGGGGTCCCCCAGATGCCCACCCCCCCTCCCAGGAGAAATGAGTATAGAGGTACTTGTACCCCTTACCCATTTCCTTTAAGAGTTAAAAGTAAATAAACACACAAACACATAGAAAAAGTATTTTAATTGAACAAAAAACATAACCACGAAAAAAGTCCTTTAATATTCTTAATTAACCATTAATACTTACCTGTCCCTTTAAATAAATGATCCCTCGCAATAGCCTCGGAAATGTTCTATCAGTTACAATGTAACAAAGTTATTACAATGTAACAACTTTGTTACATTGTAACTACGCCGCACCCGACGTCACTCGCCGCTCAGCCGCCGCATACGCGTCCTGCACGGACCCGACAGAGCTCTGAGCTATATAGCTCAGAGCTCTCTAAGCATCTTTGTATTTGGGCTCCAAGGAGCCCCATTGGTCCTTAGCAAAAAATGTTTCCTCTTATTCCCACTGATCCCCTTAATATACCCTGGGAATTTGGTGTTCCTAAACTTTAAGCAGGCTTTGCTATTAACCGTTAAAGTCGGCGGGTTTTTAAATGTATACATTTTTCCTTTGAAACTTTAACATCGATTTTCTGAAAAACGATAAGGTCTTTTTGAAAAAAATTTTTTTCCTCTTATTCCTTCTGATCTCCTTAATATATTCTCCAAATTTGAGGCTCTTAGCATTTAAGGGGGCTTTGCTATTAACCCTTAAAGTCGGCGGCTACCTAACATTGATCCATGCGTTAACTTTTCCGCTTGGGAGCATGACCATACGCATTAATTTCGTAATACCCACTGTAATGCGAAAATTACGCGAAAATTACGCTTACGCGAAATTTCGCGAAATCCTTCTTCATTACGATTATGTACTTACGGCCATAATCGTAATTACACTAATTACGCGAAATTTCGCGAAATCGTAATTACGTCATTACGCTCATCTCTAACCTGTAGAGGGAAATTCCCGTCGGCAGATGGAGCTGTGGAGTGCAGAGGAACAGATCATCTGCCCTGCCACAGACGCCAGACGGGAATTGTACGAAGGGAAGAGACGCAAGGCAAGATAGCCCTGAAAGAGAGAGAGCAAAGCGACAGAGGGTATGTGTGTCCACCAATCTAGCCGCCAACCTGCGACGGTGGACACACAACAGAGGGAACCAAGTGAGAACGCAATCGCAAAAGAAGCGATTGCGAATGAGAATGAGCACAGGGACAGAATGTATGTATGCGCACCAATCTAGTCGCCAACCCGCGACGGTGCACACACAACAGCAGAAACAAAGTAGGAACGCAATCGCGAGAGAGGCGATTGCCAGAGGTGACACAAGGCTTAATCAAGACAGGGCACGAGAGTAGCAAAGGCACAGCAAATCATACAATTAGAAGATAAGGAAAATAACAAACGCTAACTAAACGCAAACACCGCACTCATTCGCAACAGCGAACGCGTTTATAGCGCGGTCTCCATGTGTTAAGCACAACAGAGACAAGCACGCCTAACTAACCCCGCCACACAAACAAGAAACAGAGAACGCGAGCACTTGCTTAACGGTTACCTCACCGAGCCTACAGCAAGCGTACGTATCAGACAAGACAGACAGACGGACGGGAAGTAGTATAGGAAAGATCCACTGCTCTTTCCGCCAGAGCGAGTGCGATCCAGGTAAAGTAACAGAGCTAGCAGGATCCACTGCTCTTACCGCCAGAGCGAGTGCGATCCAAGTATAGAAACAGAGTTAGCAGGATCCACTGCTCTTTCCGCCAGAGCGAGTGCAATCTAAGTTCAGCGACAGTATCACAGATCAGAAAGATCCACAGCCGCTACCGCTAGTGTTGGGCGAACATCTAGATGTTCGGGTTCGGGCCGAACAGGCCGAACATGGCCGCGATGTTCGGGTGTTCGACCCGAACTCCGAACATAATGGAAGTCAATGGGGACCCGAACTTTTGTGGTTTGTAAAGCCTCCTTACATGCCACATACCCCAAATTTACAGGGTATGTGCACCTTGGGAGTGGGTACAAGAGGAAAAAAAAATTAGCAAAAAGAGCTTATAGTTTTTGAGAAAATCGATTTTAAAGTTTCAAAGGGAAAACTGTCTTTTAAATGCGGGAAATGTCTGTTTTCTTTGCACAGGTAACATGTTTTTTGTCGGCATGCAGTCATAAATGTAATACATATAAGAGGTTCCAGGAAAAGGGACCGGTAACGCTAACCCAGCAGCAGCACACGTGATGGAACAGGAGGAGGGTGGCGCAGGAGGAGAAGAAGGCCACGCTTTGTGAGACACAACAACCCCGGCCTTGCATGAGGGCAAGAAGCGTGCGGATAGCAGGCTTTGTACCGCCATGCAGTCATAAATGTAATAAAGATAAGTGGTTCAATAAACAGGGACCACGCGGCAACGCTAACCCAGCAGCAGCAGACGTGATGGAACAGGAGGAGGCGCAGGAGGAGAAGGCCACGCTTTGTGAGACACAACAACCCAGGCCTTGCATGAGGGCAAGAAGCGTGCGGATAGCATGCTTTGTACCGCCATGCAGTCATAAATGTAATAAAGATAAGTGGTTCAATAAACAGGGACCACGCGGCAACGCTAACCCAGCAGCAGCACACGTGATGGAACAGGAGGAGGGTGGCGCAGGAGGAGAAGAAGGCCACGCTTTGTGAGACACAACAACCCCGGCCTTGCATGAGGGCAAGAAGCGTGCGGATAGCAGGCTTTGTACCGCCATGCAGTCATAAATGTAATAAAGATAAGTGGTTCAATAAACAGGGACCACGCGGCAACGCTAACCCAGCAGCAGCAGACGTGATGGAACAGGAGGAGGCGCAGGAGGAGAAGGCCACGCTTTGTGAGACACAACAACCCAGGCCTTGCATGAGGGCAAGAAGCGTGCGGATAGCATGCTTTGTACCGCCATGCAGTCATAAATGTAATAAAGATAAGTGGTTCAATAAACAGGGACCACGCGGCAACGCTAACCCAGCAGCAGCAGACGTGATGGAACAGGAGCAGGCGCAGGAGGAGAAGGCCACGCTTTGTGAGACACAACAACCCAGGCCTTGCATGAGGGCAAGAAGCGTGCGGATAGCATGCTTTGTACCGCCATGCAGTCATAAATGTAATAAAGATAAGTGGTTCAATAAACAGGGACCACGCGGCAACGCTAACCCAGCAGCAGCAGACGTGATGGAACAGGAGCAGGCGCAGGAGGAGAAGGCCACGCTTTGTGAGACACAACAACCCAGGCCTTGCATGTGGACAAAAAGCGTGCGGATATAGCAGCAATGCTTTTTGCCGCCATGCAGTCATAAATGTAATACAGATGAGAGGTTCAATAAACAGGGCCCGGAAACGCAACACCATCCCAGATGTTCATTGGTCATGTTACTTGGTTGGGGTCCTGGAGTGTTGCGTAGTCATTTCCAATCCAGGATTGATTCATTTTAATTTGAGTCAGACGGTCTGCATTTTCTGTAGAGAGGCGGATACGCCGATCTGTGACGATGCCTCCGGCAGCACTGAAACAGCGTTCCGACATAACGCTGGCTGCCGGGCAAGCCAGCACCTCTATTGCGTACATTGCCAGTTCGTGCCAGGTGTCTAGCTTCGATACCCAATAGTTGAAGGGTGCAGATGGATGGTTCGACACAGCTACGCCATCTGACATGTAGTCCTTGACCATCTTCTCCAGGCGATCGGTGTTGGAGGTGGATCTGCACGCTTGCTGTTCAGTGGGCTGCGGCTGCATGGGTGTCAGAAAATTTTCCCACTCCAAGGACACTGCCGATACCATTCCCTTTTGGGTACTAGCTGCGGCTTGCGTTGTTTGCTGCCCTCCTGGTCGTCCTGGGTTTGCGGAAGTCAGTCTGTCTGCGTACAACTGGCTAGAGGAGGGGGAGGATGTCAATCTCCTCTCTAAAGTCTCCACAAGGGCCTGCTGGTATTCTTCCATTTTGACCTGTCTGACTCTTTCTTCAAGCAGTTTTGGAACATTGTGTTTGTACCGTGGATCCAGAAGGGTATAAACCCAGTAATTGGTGTTGTCCAGAATGCGCACAATGCGTGGGTCACGTTCAATGCAGTCTAGCATGAATTGAGCCATGTGTGCCAGAGTCCTACCAGAATCCTCATCATCCTCTTGTGAGCGTTGTGATAGTTGTTGTGATGCATCATAGTCGTCACCTTCCTCCTGGTCTGCTTCTGCTGACCATTCGCGTTGAATTGTGGAAGTCCAACGTGCACCGCTCTGGCCCTCGTCAGTGGTGGCATGAAATTCCTGCTCCAACTCCAGCTGTTCCTCCTCCTCTTCTTCGTCATAGCTGCTGGGGCCAGCGTTCCCTGAGGCGGATGGCCTGATGTTGGTACCATCACGCTGATCGTTTTCTCCTTCAGATTCCCCCAGTTGCATCATGACAGCTGTTTCCTTGATTTTTAACATCGACCTCTTCAGTAAACACAGCAGTGGTATGGTAATGCTGACTGAAGAGTTGTCACTGCTCACAAGCAACGTGGATTGCTCAAAATTTTGGAGGACTTGGCAGAGGTCCAACATGTTGGCCCAATCGGATCCACAGAAGCTTGGCAGCTGGCCGGATGCGCCTCGGTACTGCGCCGTCATGTACTGGACCACTGCACTCTTCTGCTCGCAAAAGCGGGCTAGCATGTGCAGCGTAGAATTCCAGCGCGTAGGGACATCACACAGCAAGCGATGGTGGGGGAGATTGAAGCGCTCCTGCATCTTGGCGAGTGCCCCCGAAGCAGTACTGGAATTTCTACAATGTTTGGACACTCGACGCACCTTCAACAGCAGATCGGGCACGCCTGGGTATGTCCTCAGGAACCGCTGAACTACTAGGTTCATCACGTGCGCCAGGCAAGGGATGTGTGTCAGCTTAGCCAACCTTAAAGCGCGAATGAGATTACTCCCATTATCACACACAACCATGCCCGGTTTCAGGTCCAGCGGTGCCAGCCACAAATCCGTCTGTTCCTTTATTCCCCTCCAAATTTCCTCCCCTGTGTGCTGCTTATCCCCAAGGCAGATTAGCTTCAGCAACGCTTGCTGACGCATGCCAACAGCTGTGCTGCACTGCTTCCACGATCCTACTGCTGCTGGGTTAGCGTTTCCGGATGAGGTACAGCTTTGAGATGCGTTGGAGGAGAAGGAGTCAGAGAGGTAGGTGCTGCTGTTGTTATCCAGTGGGAGGGACGGCGGTGCAGCTGTTTGTGGCGTGGGCAACACCCGTGCCGTAGCAGGTGAGGAATCGCTGCCAGGCTCCACAAGGTTCACCCAGTGCGCGGTAAGGGAGATGTATCGACCCTGGCCGAACGCACTCGTCCAGGTGTCAGTGGTGAGGTGAACCTTGCAGGCAACGGCATTCTTCAAGCTTCGGGTTATTTTGCTGACCACGTGCTCATGCAACTCAGGCACTGCAGAGCGTGCAAAGTGGTAGCGGCTGGGAACCACGTAACGTGGGATGGCCACTGACATCATGCCCTTGAAGCTGTTTGTCTCCACCAATCGATATGGCAGCATTTCGCAGGCCAGAAGCTTGGCTATGCTGGCTGTTACTGCCACGGCCCGGGGGTCATTTGCTGGCAATTTCCTCTTGCGCTCAAACATCTCCGACACAGACAACTGAACCGTAGCGCTGCACACGGAAGGGCTGTTGGTTGTTGTGTTTGATGAACACTGGGAGACCTCAAGAGCACTACTCCGGAAAGTGACAGTGTCAGCGTCGTCTGATGTTTGTGAATGTTGTGAACCACGCAATGGCTGGGCTACTGCTGCTGCTGAGGCGGGTCTGGTGAACCCAAGGGAGGCAGTGTTGTTTCTGGTACCCTGTCCTGACGCGTTTGCCCAAAGAGTGGGATGTTTGGATAGCATGTGACGGCTCATGCTGGTGGTGGAGAGGTTGTTAATATTTTTCCCCCTGCTCAGGCGGGTCTTGCACACCTTGCAAATCGCCATGGTAACATCCTCAGTGCAGTCTTCAAAGAAAGCCCAGACTTTGGAGCACCTGCCTCCTTGCTGGCGATTTCTGTTTGCTCCTCTTTTGCCTCTCACTTGAACTTCCACGCTTGTGGTGCCTGAAATTGCGCGCCGCCTACCTTGTGGCACAAGGCGAACTCGTGCAGCAGTGTGTTCTTCAACAGACTCATCTGTGCTGCTGCTACGACGGCGATGTTCTCGTTCACAAACAAAATCTGGGTCTCTGTCCACATTGTCCATACCCTCCTCTTCCATCTCCTCAAACTCGTCATATGTCATTGTGGGCCACCGCCGTGGAGTAGAGCTCCCCACAACAACCTCTGCGCAGCACACTCCAACGTCGTCTTCCAGATCTTGTCGGCCGACCTCCTGCAATTGCAACCCCTCCTGCCCAAATTGCTCTGGGATTTGGGTTTCCGAGTCCTCTTCGGACTCGCCTTGTATTTCAGTGCGCGGTGCATTTCCCACAGTTAACGGTTGTGAATCCAGGCACAACATTTCTGGCTGTTCCTCCATTGACCTTTGAAAGGTGGAAGTTTGTTGGGCTGGGAATAGCTCCTGCGAATACCCCATTGTGTCCTGAGGTAATTCATCGGACTGGTTATCTGGCAGTTGTGTGCGTGGTGTCGCTGCCGGTTGTGTCAGCTTTGTGCCCACTGGCTCCTTGTAACTGGCTGAGGACTCGGACCTCGTGCGTGATGTGCTGGTGCTGCTTAACCCACTGCTGGACGCTTGAGAGGTCATCCAAGTAATTATCTGGTCCTGTTCTTTTGGATTTGTGAGGGTTGTTGTCCTGGACAACATGGGCGGTATTGAGTGGGTTTTCTTGGGTGCTCCCCTGTGGCCTGTACGTGAACCGTCAGGGGAAACACCTCTTCCCTTGCCCCTCCCTCTTTCACCGGATTTCTTCCTCATTTCACTTATCCTTACAGTACACGCTGACTGGCAGCAGTACAGTGGCAGTACAGAAATGCTATACAGTACCACTATTCCCAGCAGCGACACAGAGCACAATGCTATACAGTGACGGGTGAGCGGTGTACCACTATTCCCAGCAGACACAGAACAGTACACAGAATGCTATATAGTGTGGCTGAACGAGCGGTGTACCACTATTCCCAGCAGACACAGAACAGTACACAGAATGCTATATAGTGTGGCTGAACGAGCGGTGTACTACTGTTCCCAGCAGACACAGAACAGTACACAGAATGCTATATAGTGTGGCTGAACGAGCGGTGTACTACTGTTCCCAGCAGACACAGAACAGTACACAGAATGCTATATAGTGTGGCTGAACGAGCGGTGTACCACTATTCCCAGCAGACACAGAACAGTACACAGAATGCTATATAGTGTGGCTGAACGAGCGGTGTACTACTGTTCCCAGCAGACACAGAACAGTACACAGAATGCTATATAGTGTGGCTGAACGAGCGGTGTACTACTGTTCCCAGCAGACACAGAACAGTACACAGAATGCTATATAGTGTGGCTGAACGAGCGGTGTACTACTGTTCCCAGCAGACACAGAACAGTACACAGAATGCTATATAGTGTGGCTGAACGAGCGGTGTACTACTGTTCCCAGCAGACACAGAACAGTACACAGAATGCTATATAGTGTGGCTGAACGAGCGGTGTACCACTATTCCCAGCAGACACAGAACAGTACACAGAATGCTATATAGTGTGGCTGAACGAGCGGTGTACTACTGTTCCCAGCAGACACAGAACAGTACACAGAATGCTATATAGTGTGGCTGAACGAGCGGTGTACCACTATTCCCAGCAGACACAGAACAGTACACAGAATGCTATATAGTGTGGCTGAACGAGCGGTGTACTACTGTTCCCAGCAGACACAGAACAGTACACAGAATGCTATATAG
The DNA here is from genome assembly GCF_040937935.1 of Hyperolius riggenbachi. Taxonomy (NCBI): domain Eukaryota; kingdom Metazoa; phylum Chordata; class Amphibia; order Anura; family Hyperoliidae; genus Hyperolius; species Hyperolius riggenbachi. The sequence continues at coordinate 114,442,244 of NC_090647.1, read as the reverse complement.
TGTGGCTGAACGAGCGGTGTACCACTGTTCCCAGCAGACACAGAACAGTACACAGAATGCTATATAGTGTGGCTGAACGAGCGGTGTATTACTGTTCCCAGCAGACACAGAACAGTACACAGAATGCTATATAGTGTGGCTGAACGAGCGGTGTACTACTGTTCCCAGCAGACACAGAACAGTACACAGAATGCTATATAGTGTGGCTGAACGAGCGGTGTACTACTGTTCCCAGCAGACACAGAACAGTACACAGAATGCTATATAGTGTGGCTGAACGAGCGGTGTACTACTGTTCCCAGCAGAATCAGAGTGGCAGTAAACAATGGTATATAGTCTGGCTGAGCGGTGTACACAGAGTGTCAGTAAACAATGGTATATAGTCTGGCTGAGCGGTGTACACACAATGCTATATAGTCTGCTATATAGTGTCAGTAAACAATGGTATATAGTCTGGCTGAACGAGCGGTGTACTACTGTTCCCAGCAGACACAGAACAGTACACAGAATGCTATATAGTGTGGCTGAACGAGCGGTGTACCACTGTTCCCAGCAGACACAGAACAGTACACAGAATGCTATATAGTGTGGCTGAACGAGCGGTGTACCACTGTTCCCAGCAGACACAGAACAGTACACAGAATGCTATATAGTGTGGCTGAACGAGCGGTGTACTACTGTTCCCAGCAGACACAGAACAGTACACAGAATGCTATATAGTGTGGCTGAACGAGCGGTGTACTACTGTTCCCAGCAGACACAGAACAGTACACAGAATGCTATATAGTGTGGCTGAACGAGCGGTGTACTACTGTTCCCAGCAGACACAGAACAGTACACAGAATGCTATATAGTGTGGCTGAACGAGCGGTGTACTACTGTTCCCAGCAGACACAGAACAGTACACAGAATGCTATATAGTGTGGCTGAACGAGCGGTGTACTACTGTTCCCAGCAGACACAGAACAGTACACAGAATGCTATATAGTGTGGCTGAACGAGCGGTGTACTACTGTTCCCAGCAGACACAGAACAGTACACAGAATGCTATATAGTGTGGCTGAACGAGCGGTGTACTACTGTTCCCAGCAGCGACACACAATGACTGGGGGGGACCCTGGCTAGCGTGGCTGGAGCGCGAACTACCCTGCCTGCCTACCCAAAGCTAAACCCACAGACAAATGGCGGAGATATGACGTGGTTCGGGTATTTATTTACCCGAACCACGTGACAGTTCGGCCAATCAGAGCGCGTTCGGGTCCGAACCACGTGACCCGTTCGGCCAATCACAGCGCTAGCCGAACGTTCGGGGAACGTTCGGCCATGCGCTCTTAGTTCGGCCATATGGCCGAACGGTTTGGCCGAGCACCGTCAGGTGTTCGGCCGAACTCGAACATCACCCGAACAGGGTGATGTTCTGCAGAACCCGAACAGTGGCGAACACTGTTCGCCCAACACTAGCTACCGCTAGGGGCCAGTGCGATCCAAGCAAGACAGGGCGATGATATAGCTGGTAGCAACCGCGGCTCTAGCTATACTTCAAGAAAGCAGATCAGAAGGATCCACAGCCGCTACCGCTAGAGGCTAGTGCGATCCAAGCAAGACAAACAGAGGAGATAGCTGGTAGCAACCGCTGCTCCAGCCACACTCCAAGACAGACAGAACGATTTCCTGACGACCACCGTTGGCGACAGGACAATCGCAACAGAGGGGCAATACAGATAAAACAGATAAGCACGGTGGCGTAGTGGTTAGCTCTCTCGCCTTGCAGCGCTGGGTCCCTGGTTCGAATCCCAGCCAGGGCACTATCTGCAAAGAGTTTGTATGTTCTCTCCGTGTCTGCGTGGGTTTCCTCCGGGCACTCCGGTTTCCTCCCACATTCCAAAAACATACAGATAAGTTAATTGGCTCCCCCTAAAAATTGGCCCTAGACTACAGTACTTACACTACATAATATAGACATATGGCAATGGTAGGGATTAGATTGTGAGCTCCTTTGAGGGACAGTTAGTGACAAGACAATATATATATACACTGTACAGCGCTGCGTAATATGTCGACGCTATATAAATACTAAATAATAATAATAATAATAATAATAAGCAGGCTAACTGCACTAGAGAAGCTGCCTAGTTCAGTCCCCAAAATTACTCTAAACTAACTATAACAATCCAACAGGGAAGGCTGACACTCCAGGAGTGATTTAACAAACCGTTATGACCAGCCAAGCCTTCTGGTCAGCAGAAGGTCTTTATAGTGCCAGCCCTCAAAGGAGACAGCTGGTCAATTTGCATGTATGCAAATCCCTCAGCAAAGCAACTCTGAAAGTTGCAAGATGAAGCCAGGTCTCTTTTCCAGAGACCTGCATCTCTCAGACATAAGAAATGGTCAAACAGCTGTCTGCCTGTGCAGCCAGCTGAGCGGATCATTACAGTAATCCTTCTTCCATGTCCACGCAGGCAAGGACAGGACACTCCAGCAATCTCGTGGTGATGTCGGGCATGCGGACATTCTTTAATCCAATGCCTCGCCTTAGCGCTTCCGGATCCACCCTCCACCAACGCCTGGACCGGCAGGGAGCCGACTACCTGACCTTAATTGTGGATGTAGACACTGTGAGCAGCGATGAACCCTTGGACTACTGGGTGCGCAGGCTTGACCTGTGGCCAGAGCTGTCCCAATTTGCCATCCAACTTCTGTCTTGCCCTGCCTCAAGCGTCCTGTCAGAAAGGACCTTCAGTGCAGCTGGAGGCATTGTCACTGAGAAGAGAAGGCGCCTAAGTCACGAAAGTGTTCAGTACCTCTTCTTTTTCAAAATGAATGAGGCATGGATCCCGGAGGCCTACTGCCAACCCTAAGACTAAGTCCGTCCCCACAGACACAGCATCTCTGCCTGCACGCCATGTGACTGCCTGCCCCAAGACTAAGTCACTCCCCGCACAGCACCTCTGCCCGCAGGCCGCTTGACTGCCTTCTCCGCCACCACCAACAGGGTCCAGGACGCCAGGTGGATTCCTGAATTTTTAAGGCCGCTATACTAAATTTTCTGGTGCGTGGCGTGTACATGCCTGCCTAATTTTTCTGGCTGCAGTGCAGCTGCAACAACAAAACAAAAGGCATGTACATGTGCCAATTCCCCTTCGTGAGTGTCTATTTGAGTGTCTTGGGGGGGGGGGGGGAGGGGGCGGGCACACGCAAGATAATAAGGTTGTTGCTTCATTGTGGACAGATTAAATATGATCAGCTGGACAGTCACTGTTCTGTCATTTAGCTACCTCAGCCCGGCGACCATATGGGCTGGAAAGCCGCCATCACCTACACTCTCCTCATGGTGCGCATTAGTCCAGCACGGCCATCACTACACAAACAGCTGTTTGCAGTCACTACATACCCTTCACTGCATCTGTGACTGTACATTGTATTATACCTGGCTGTCAGTGCATACCTTTCACTTGAATGGATGGCAGACTTGCCCTCCATAACAGATTCTCGTTACAGGTAGTCGATCAGTGTCATATACAGCAGGGCCTCGAAAGTCCTCCTGTATTGTCATTTTTGGTCACTACCTCGGGACGTGCATGCTATGGCTGCTGCCTTCCTTGGATGTATGGTAGCCGTTCCAGCTCCTTTGCCCACAGCGTGCCTGCTGCCTTACTTTGATGTGTGGTGGTGGTAACCGTTTCTTAGGCGCCCACTCCAGACCGGAATTGAACCCTGATTCCCCGGCCATTACCCGTGGTCACCATGCTACTGAGAAAGTACCATAGAAAGTTTCACACAGTTGAATGAATGGCAGACTTGCCCTCCATAACAAATTCTTGGCAAATGCTTTCGGTTTGGTTCGTCTTGCACTGGGTCAAGGGTCCATCTGAGCACAGATGCCTGGTCTGCAAAGCACGGTCAGGGCAGGTACATTCCTTATACAGCAAATGGGTCCTTACTTGGATGTGCGGTGGTGGTAGCCAGTTCTCAGGCTCCCACTTCGGACCAGAATCGAACCCTGATTCCCCAGCCATTACCCGTGGTCACTCACAATGGCAGACTTGCCCTCCATAAAAGATTCTCGTTGCAGGTACTGAACAGCAAGCAGAACAAGTATTTAAAAAAAATTGATGTAAGCTTTAACAATGGTAGAGAAAGAACCATCGAAAGTTCATAAGGCAGTCAGACATTACCTGATATCACTGAGGAAGAGCAATCTCGCCATGGTGCGCACCAGTCCAGCACGGCCGTCACAACACAAACAGCTGTTTGCGGTGCGTTACACAGTGAGTTTGGTGTTTCAGTGTGAAGCAGTACTCTAATTACACTCCCTGATTGATGTATACACATGCAAGATGTTTTAAAGCACTTTAGGCCTCCAATTTAGCATTCAATGTGATTTCTGCCCTTAAAATGCTGCTGTGCGTCAAATCCAGATTTTTCCCCAGGACTTTTGGCGTTTATCTCACTCCGCCATGCCCCCCTCCAGGTGTTAGACCCCTTGAAACAACTTTTCCATCACTTTTCTGGCCAGCATAAGTGTTTCTAGTTCTCAAAGTCCGGCACCTCATTGAAGTCTATTGCGGTTTGCGAAAGTTCGCGTGAACCGAACTGAAAATCGGAGGTTCGGGCCATCTCTAATGGACAGGCGTACTTTGGTGTCTCAGCCTTGGGTGATGGAGAACCTTGTCCCGGCTCTGCTGCATGTGTGTCTAATTAGAAAGTAACTGTAAGCATTCATAAGTATCATTTTAATTGTTTGTTTGTTTTAATTGTGATGATGTTACAGTTGTACCAACTATTTAATAAAGTAGTGTATATTTAATGTGTATTCACTGAGTGTCCCCTACCTATTTTTCTGTGGTTGATGAAATAATTGATGTGTCTACTCACTAGTCATTACTGCAAATCTGGTTGTGTGGAATACTGTATGGGAGTATGAAGGGGTCAGAAAACCGATGTTATGGTGGTTTAGGATTTATAATATCACTGATTATCGTTACCAGTATAATATTCAGATCTACTCTTTCGCAGTGATGTCAAAAAGTCTCCTTTAATAAGGGGACCCCTGATGTCAGTCTCTTTCCAGTTTTTTTACTCACTGCCTACTTTTGTTAACGATTGATGCTAATGGGGGATAAAGATGGCCAGAACCTTCGATTTTCGGTTCGCGAAAAGTGATGGAAAATATGTTTCAAGGGGTCTAACACCTGGATGGGGGCATGGCGGAGTGGGATAGACACCAAAAGTCCCAGGGAAAAATCTGGATTTGACGGAAAGCAGCATTTTAAGGGCCAAAATCACATTGCATGCTAAATTGGAGGCCTAGAGTGCTTTAAAACATCTTGCATGTGTATACATCAATCAGGGAGTGTAATTAGAGTACTGCTTCACACTGACACACCAAACTCACTGTGTAACGCACCGCAAACAGCTTTTTGCGTAGTGACAGCCATGCTGGACTGGTGCGCACCATGGCGAGAGTGCAGGCCGTGGCGGTTTTCAAGCTCATATGGTCGCCGGGCTGTGGTAGCTCAATGATAGAACAACAGTGACTGTCCAGCTGATCAAATTTGGTCTGTCCACAATGAAGCAACAACCTTATTATCTTGGATGTGCCCCCTCCCCCCCCGAGACACTCATATCACCGTCGGTCATTGCTTCATTGTGATACGCAAGCCCCTTCACTGCGGCAAGGTTATGATCATGAAGGGGAATTGACACATGTGCATGCCTTTTGTTTTGTTGTTGCAGCTGCAGTGCAGCTGGAAAAATTAGGCAGGCATGTACACGCACCAGAGAAATTATTATAGCGGCCGCAGCTAGCAGTGGCCTTCAAAAGTTCAGGAATCCGCCTGGTGTCCTGGACCCTGTAGGTGGTGGCGGAGAAGGCAGCCAAGCGGCCTGCGGGCAGAGATGCTGTGTGGGGAGCGACTTAGTCTTGGGGCAGGCAGTCACACGGCGTGCAGGCAGATATGCTGTGTGTGGGTACTGGCTTAGTCTTCGGGCGGGCAGTAGGCCTCCAGGGTCCATGCCTCATTCATTTTGATAAAGGTGAGGTACTGAACACTTGTGTGACTTAGGCGACTTTTCTTCTCAGTGACAATGCCCCCAGCTGCACTGAAGGTCCTTTCTGACAGGATGCATGAGGCAGGGCAAGACAGTAGTTGAATGGCAAATTGGGACAGCTCTGGCCACAGGTCAAGCCTGCGCACCCAGTAGTCCAAGGGTTCATCGCTGCTCACAGTGTCTACATCCACACTTAAGGCCAGGCAGTCGGCTACCTGCCGGTCCAGGTGTTGGTGGAGGGTAGATCCAGAAGGGCTAAGGCATTGGACTAAAGAATGTCCGCATGTCCGACATCACCATGAGATCGCTGGAGTATCCTGTCCTTGCCTGCGTGGACATGGGAGAAGGATTACTGGCAGTGGTACCTTTATTGTGTTGTGCTGTGACATCACCCTTAAATGCATTGCAAAGCATAGTTGCCAGCTTGTTCTGCAAGTGCTGCATCCTTGTTCTGGTGATTTGGAAACATCTCCGCCACTTTGTGCCTATACCGAGGGTCTAGTAACGTGGCCACCCAGTACAGCTCATTCCCCTTGAGTTTTTTTATACGGGGGTCCCTCAACAGGCTGGACAGCATGAAAGACGCCATTTGCACAAAGTTGGATGCAGACGTACTATCCATCTCCTCTTGCTCTTCCTCAGTGATGTCAGGAAAGTCCTCCTCCTCCCCCCAGCCATGAACAATACCAACGAGAACGTTGAGCAGCACAAGCCCCCCGCGACGACTGCTGTGGTTGTTCTTCTGCCGCCGCCTCCTCCTCCTCCAAAGAAACATCTTCCTCATCATCCGAGTCTGACTGCTCCTCTCCACACGACTCTTCCTCCTCCTCCCCCCTCTGTGCTGCCGTAGGTGTTGAGGAAACATCTGGTTCTGATGAGAATTGATCCCACAACGCTTCCTCCTGTAACTGTTCCGCTCACGCTCCTCCACAGTTTGATAAACCACTCTATGCATGGCACGCTCCAGGAAGTAAGCGTACAGGATCAAGTCGCTGATGGTGCCTTCACTGCGACTCACCAGGTTGGTCACCTCCTCAAACGGCCGCATGAGCCTGCATGCATTTCGCATGAGTGTCCAGTTGTTGGGCCAGAACATCCCCATCTCCCCAGACTGTGTCCTTCTACTGTAGTTGTAGAGGTACTGGGTGACGGCTTTCTCCTGTTCTAGCAGGCGAGAGAACATAAGGAGGGTCGAATTCCAGTGAGTCGGGCTATAGCAAATCAGGCGTCTCACCAGCAACTTGTTTCTCCACTGAATATCGGCAAAATGTGCCATGGCGGTGTAAGACCGCCTGAAATGCCCACACACCTTCCTGGCCTGCTTCAGGACGTCCTCTAAGCCTGGGTACTTTGACACAAATCTTTGAATGACTAGATTCAGCACATGTGCCATGCAGGGTACATGTGTCAGCTTTCCCAAATTCAAAGTGGAAATGAGATTGCTACCGTTGTCACACACCACGTTGTCGATCTCCAGCTGGTGCGGGGTCAGCCACTGATCCACCTGTTTGTTAAGAGCAGCCAGGAGAGCTGCTCCAGTGTGACTCTCCGCTTTGAGGCAAGACATGTCTAAGATGGCGTGACACCATCATACCTGGCATGCAGCATAGGCCCTGGGGAGCTGGGGCTGTGTAGTTGGAGGGGAGATCGCAGGACCAGTAGAGTTGCGCTGCCACTCAGCCAAGGAGGAGGAGGAGGATGACAGCGAAGAGGATGTAGCAGGAGGAGAGGAGGTGGCAACAGGCCTGCCTGCAAGCCGTGGAGGTGTCACAAGTCCACTGCACAGCCACGTACTCCCTGCTTGTCAGCGTTCACCAGGTTGACCCAATGGGCTGTGCAAGTAATGTACCTGCCCTGACCGTGCTTGGCAGACCAGGCATCCGTGGTCAGATGGACCCTTGACCCATCACTGTGTGCCAGAGATGACACCACTTGCCTCTAAAATTCATGATACAGTTTGGGTATCACCTATTTAGAGAAATAATTGTGGCCTGGTATCTTCCACTGCGGTGTCCCATTGGCCACAAATTTACGGAAGGCCTCAGAGTCCACCAGCTGGTATGGTAACAGCTGGCGAGCTAACAGTTCCGCCAAGCCAGCTGTCAGACGCCAGGCAAGGGGGTGACTGGCAGACATTGGCTTCTTCCACTCAAAGATTTCCCTCACGGACACCTGACTGCTAAAGTGGGTGGAGGAGCAGGAACCGCTCAAGGTGAGAGGCAGAGTGGAGGAGGGTGGCTGTGAAGGTGCAAGGGAGAAAACGGTTGAAGATGCTGCACCTGAAGGAAGAAGAGAAGAAGGAGGGTGGCTTTTCTTTTGTGTGCTGATTTTCCTCTGGTGCTCTTCCCATTGCAGTTTGTGCCTTTTCAGCATGTGCCTTCGCAAGGCAGTTGTTCCTACGTGGGTGTTGGTCTTTCCACGGCTCAATTTTTGGAGGCAGAGAGAACAGATGGCATTGCTCTGATCTGAGGCAGACACATTAAAAAAAATTCCCCCTGGGGTGATGGCACTATGGTGGCATCAGCAGCTGACGTTGAAGGGCATGTTGGCTGGCTCTCCATAGGTGGCAATACATGGCGCCGGACACTGCCAGCAGCTGTTTCTGACGACGAGCTCCCCCTGCTTCTTTCAGGAACCCGTCTCTTCCTACTCCTCTCTGACTCCCCCTCTGAACTGTCCCCTTGGTCATCTCATCTCTTAGGATCCCACATGGCATCCGTATCATCGTCATCATCATAATCATCCTGCCGAGCTTCACTAGCTTCAGACACCTGCAAAACTGCACCAACAGCAGGTACTTCATCATCCTCCTCCTCCATAGTGTCGCCTAACTCAGACATATGAGATGGTGTAACTTGCTTAGCGCCTTCATCTGGTTGTAACAATAATGGCTGTGCATCAGTGATTTCCCCACCAAATAACTCCTGTGAACTGTCAAATGCAGCGGAGCTTGTAGTAGCGCTGGTGGCTGCAGAAGGTGAGGTGTTCTGTGTTAAATAGTCAACCACATTCTGACAATCTTGGGAGTTGATGAGACGTGCCTTCTTCTAAACACTGTACTTTGGTCCAGGGCCACACGAAATCACATCAGCATGACCTTGCACAGACCAGCCGGGGGGCCTTCCTCTGGGTCTGCCTCTACCTCTGCCTCTACCTGTTTTGTCCGTTTTGTCCATATCGGGGAGGGGGGGGGATGAAGTTAAAGGTATGCACTGACTTGAGTAATACAATGTGCAGTCACACTGGTGCAGTTAACAGGTATGCACGGAGTGGTATATCACACTGTGTGAGCTCATGTTGGTGGGTGGGTGCACTGAACACAACAGGTAGGTATATGCAGTGATGGGTATTACAAATGTGCAACTGTCACACACACGTACCGTGAACAGGTACAGTGACTGGTGGTATTAAATAGCACACTGCGTGCGCTCACGTAGGTAGGTGGGTGCACTGAAGTGAACAACAGGTAGGTATATGCAGTGATGGGTATTACAATGTGCACCTGTCACACATAGACAGGTACCGGACAGGCACAGTGACACTGCGTGCGCTCACGTAGGTAGGTGGGTGCGCTGTGAACAACAGATAGGTATATGCAGTGATGGGTATTATAATGTGCACCTGTCACACACAGACAGGTACCGGACAAACACAGTGACACTGCGTGCGCTTACGTAGGTAGGTGAGTGCACTGAAGTGAACAACAGGTATGCAGTGATGGGTATTACAATGTGCACCTGTCACACACACAGGTAGTCACTGAATGTGCTGGGCCTGGCAGTGGCACACACAGTAGGAATTACGGTACTTTTCTGTTAGCCGGGGGCAGGTGAAGCTAATTACATTAATAGTTCACGTAAGAAAATTGTTAATGTAACCAATTGTATTGTGTTTTTACTGGCTGTCTCGCTGCGGCCAAATGTATTGTAAAAAGTGAGTTAATTGAATTAAAATTAAGCCGGCGGCATTGTAACAAATGAAGCTGCCGGCTTCGGCTCTTGCTCTCCTCCCCCTTGCCCTCTCTCTCTCCTACACAATACTGGCAGCCGGCGGGGACATGAGTGTTCTCCCAGAGTCGTTCATTGCGGCAGGTAATCCTGCTTGTTTTCCTGCGACGAACGACTCTGGGGGGACACGCATGTCCCCCCCTCCCCCCGGCTGCCAGTGTTCTATAGGAGAGAGGCAGAATACAATACAATCGATTACATTAACACTTTTGTTACGTGAACTATTAATGTAATTAGCGCCACCTGCCGGATGCGCCCGGCTAACGGAAAAGTACCGGAACTACTAAGGCTGTCTATGCAACACAAGTGTCAGTGGGACACACACAAAAAAAAAAGATCACAAGAACAAGATTAGCTCTCAAAAGAGCTGGTGTTGAGGGGTGCTTTTTTAGCAATAAGAATCAGTAAGGAGCAAGCTAAGAAGCCTACAAGAGCCTAACTAAGTTTCCCTATAGGTCTCTGCACAACAGCTCTCCCTGATTGGCTACAATGTGCCTGCTGACTGTGATGTAGAGGGTCAAAGTTGACCCTAATGATGCACTATGTGGGCGAATCGAACTTCCGGAAAAGTTTGCGTTCGCTTACGAACGCGAACCACCGAAGTTCGCCGGGAACCGTTCGCCGGCGAACTGTTCGGGCCATCTCTAATGGGGGACACATCATTATTTACAGGGATAAAACATAGAAAGAAAACATACAGCAAAATAATCCCTTGTCAAGCTGACAATTAACTATATAGACAGGTGTCCCTGACTAGCAGGACTGAAAAAACTTTGCTCAGGTCTCCGTTATCCTTGATCACTAGACCAGATAGACCACTAGACTAGACTAGACCAGCTACAGCTGAGCTTTGCTATGTGGTTAGTCAGCACAATGCAAATCACCAGCTTAAAGCAAACTGCTGAAACCTGAGAAGCAGATACACCCAACAAAGTGAAAATCCACAAACTTTTGCTGACCAATATAGTTATGTAATTGTGGAACATATGCTGCCTAATTATATTATTTGGAGGACACATGTGGCCTAATTATGTTGTTTGAGGAGCATGCTGTCTAATTGTTTTTTGAGAAACAGGCTTATTAGTTGTTATTTGGAGGACATGCTGAATACTAATATTGTAAGATTTGTAGTAGTTGTTGTAAAGAATAGCCCATACATTGTACACACTGTTGTTTTATTAGTATTTTTCTTTTTTTAAGAAGCCCCATTCAAAGCTTTGCCCACTGATTTGTTATTCCCTGGCTGTTATTTGATTATTCCCTGGCTAGGATTATATACGGTTCTGTTATGCCCATTGTTTGAACTCACCCAAACTCTGACCATGTCCACATTGTGCCTCAGCATGTTAGCACACTACATTTTTCCTCGGTTTTCCAAGGCTCTCTAACCAGTCACTGTAATCTGCCTAGCGTTGACAATATCGGCTTGTCATCGCTAAAACTTACAATGTGTATTTGTTAAGGTTAGGCACTGGGTACTTTTCCGTTAGCCGGGTGCATCCGGCAGGTGGCGCTAATTACATTAATAGTCCACGTAAAAAAAGTGTTAATGTAACCGATTGTATTGCATTCTGCCTCTCTCCTATAGAACACTGGCAGCCGCGATGAACGACTCTGGGGGACACGCATGTCCTCGCCGGCTGCCAGTATTGTATAGGAGAGAGGGCAAGGGGGAGGAGAGCTCCAGCCGAAGCCGGTGGCTTCATCTGTTACATTGCCGCCGGCTTCATTTTAATTCAATTAACTCACTTTTTACAATACATTTGGCCGCAGCGAGATGGCCAGTAAAAACACAATACAATCGGTAACATTAACACTTTTGTTAAGTGAACTATTAATGTAATTAGCGCCACCTGCCAGATGCACCCGGCTAATGGAAAAGTACCAGGCACTGTTAAAGTGAACCTGAGATGAAAATAAACTAATGAGATAAACAGTTGAGTCTGTCCTCCTACTCCTAAAAATGACTTTTTTAGTTAGCTCAGGGTTTTATTTTATGTGTTAACATTTACAAAGCAGACTTCATGTTTTATAGTCTCTGCTCAATTACAGTGTCTCAAGAGTCCCAGAGCAAATATGCATGAACTATTGACCTTTTTATCTGTTCTCTTGCAGTCAGAAGCCCAGTTATCTGCTTAGGAAAGTGTTTTTTAGCTGTAATTTATCAGTGAGCTGGGTCCCAACTGGAGAAAAACTGTCAGTTCCATAGCTAATTATAAACTCTTTCAGGCAGAAAAAAAGGAGCACAGCATAGGTGTCTATCTCATCATGTCACATGTCATCTCTAGTACACTTTGTCTGTTGCTGGACACCAAGGGCTTGACCACCATGCCTTACCTGTACAAATACAAATAGAAATGGATTTCTGCTAAACAAAACCATTTTGTAATTTCTCTTGGGGGGGTCGGCCGGGATTGTTGGTTGTCGCTATATGGAACACCTTTCCCACCATGCACCCAATTGAGCCCCTGGGACTGAGAATTTTCTGCCATTCCCGATTGATCCACTTCACCGATTTCAGCTGGAAATCAATCAAAAGATCAATTGGTCGGCCATGTGGTGACACCATGGGCCTGATTCACAAAGCGGTGATAACTCAGTTATCACACCTAAAAGACTTTAGGCATGATAACCTTTGCACTGCTGAGTTAGCACCGTTTTGTGCTCTTTATTGCGTGCAAAGTCCCGCGTGCAAAGCTTTGCGCGCGCAATCTTGCAACTCCGCGTGCAGCGCCCATAGGGTTTAATGGGCGCATCGCGCGCACTGCACCGTGCGATTGCGCGTAAAACTTTGCGCGCGAGTTTCATTTTATCACGCCTAAACTGAGTTTAGGCGTAATAAAGGGCTTTTCACAGGCGTGCAAACACTTTGCACCGCTTTGTGAATCAGGCCCCATATCTCTTGTGATTCTTTAAAATTATCAAATTGGATGGTTGATCGTCCCACAAGATCAAATAGTGTATTGGCACCCTAAAGGTAGCTATACATCTAGTGATGTATGGACAGATTTGACCAAGAGACAAATCTCTCACTTATCGAATCTGATAAGGCCCCGTTCACACTTGCGTTTTGGCAAATAAACGGGCTGGATCCTGATCGGATCCTGATCGGATCCTGACCTGATCCTGATCAGAACCGTACGGTTCCGATCCGGATCCGGTCCGTTTGTATCAGGCATGCATCAGGCTGCCATCCGGATCCGTGGGCAAAAAATAGCGAAATAAAAAAAAAAAAAAAATGTTGGGGTCAGCAGAAGGTGCACCTGGTGCACGTGTAGAATCAGGTTCCTCCGCTGTAGGCCTCACCTCCACCTCCAACATTCTGCCAAACAGCTCCAGCACGTCTGTCACTGCTGCTCCACTCCAGACATGCTTGGCCCATGTGTCCCCATCCGAAATGGCTGCTTGCATACGCATAGGAAGTGGGGTAGAACGTCAGGTTTTTGTAGGCAGTGTGTTCTGTGCCTTCCGTCCCCCATTGGTTTCTGTGTTCCTGATGGTGCTGTCAGGCTCAGGTCCGGCTCCGGTCCGGGTGCGTGGGCCGGAGATCCGGACCCAAAAAATAGCGCATGTTGGAAAAGAGTCCGGAGTCCGGATCCGATCCGGCTCCGTACTGTACGGAACGGACACGTGTGAACGTCCGCATAGACTTTACATTGCTATGCGGAACGTACGTTCCGTTTGTACAGTATGCGGTCCCGATCAGATCCGGAAAATCCGGATAGCGAACGCTAATGTGAACCGGGCCTAAGAGAGATGTGTCAGCTGCCCATACACTACAGGCCGATTCCCAATCAATTTCATGCTGAAATCAATCCGGAATCAGCCCTGTGCGCTGCTTCGCTGCTGTGCTGCTATGTCCCCCCTAATGGTCGCCGTGCCAAAGTGTATACTTTACCTGTCTGCAGCCTCCGCTTGTCCCCCGCTGTTCCGGGCGCATTCTCCTCTTCCACATACATGCGCCAGACATGGGGCCATATGCAATTCACTTTTTCACCTGAGTTTTCTCCTAGGTGATATTTTTAAATTTGTCAATAAAATGCCTTTTAAGCCACCAGAAAGCAAGAAAATACTCAGAATAATTGTGATAATACTTTTGTACTTACTTCTCAGTACTTTTTCAGTTGAAAAGTGCTGGAAAATTATTTAAAATAGAAGATGAAAAATTATCTCCTAGGAGAAAACATAGGAGAAAACTGGAATTGCATATGGGCCATAGGGATGCTCATCCGGATTCCGCGGAAATGCAATTTCCGAAATTCCGATCGGAAATTGCATTTCCGCATCGGAATGCGGAAATCGGTAATGCAAGTGCCGTAGGCGGATTTCCGCCGGAAATCGCGGAAATTTCCGCCGGAAATCGCGGAAATTCCACCCGACTTTAACATTAATTTTCTCAAAAACTATAAGGTCTTTTTGAAAACTTTTTTGCATCTTGTTCACAATATTCGGTTTAATAAATGCTGAAAATTTGGTGTTTCTAGGACTTAAGGGGGCTTTTCTATTAACTGCTAAATTCGGCGGATTTTTGCTGTAATGTAAAATGCAGAAAATCTGCATCTGCCTATTTTCTGCATTTTACATGACAGTAAAAATCCGCCGACTTTAGAAGTTAATAGCAAAACCCCCGTAAGTCCTAGAAACACCAAATTTTCAGGGTTTATTAAACAGAACCTTCTGAGCAAGATGCAAAAAAAAGTTTTCAAAAAGACCTTATAGTTTTTGAGAAAATGGATGTTAAAGTCGGGCGGAATTTCCACGATTTCCAGCGGAAATTCCGCCTTGGAATGCGGAAATTGGTAGCAAAAAGCGGAATCGGTAATCGGTACATAACGGAATGCGGAATTACCGTGGAATCGGAATTTGGCATTCCGACCATCCCTAATGGGCCATGGTTTCTTAGGAAGGGCGCGCGCGTGACATCACATGCGAGCCCTTACCAGGAAACCACGTGGGGTGTCGTGTATGAAGAAGAGAATGCGCCTGGAGCAGCGGGGGACAAGCAGAGGCCGCGGACAGGTAAAGTAGACACTTTGGCATGGTGACCATTAGGGGGGACATAGTGGCGAGGCTGTGGATGGTTTCGTCGGTCGTCTGGAAATTGCATGCCATTCCCGCCGCGCACCCCACCAACCAACTTTGGCCCGACATCTTGCAGAATGCGCTATCAACAATGCAACCAATTTCCATCCCGAAATTGTTGTTCGCTTTGTCGGTCGGCCATGCACTTGGCGGCACCAATTTTTATCCAATTCAATTATAATAATCAAATTGAATGGTCCATCGGCCGCCAAGTCGCCTGATGTATGGCTACCTTTACTCTTTAATACTCTCTAATCAAACATTCCAGTATAAAGATAAGTGCTAAAACATTGAAAGCATAGCATTAAATACAAAAAAATGTTGTGATATTAAACAGATTACAGTGATACCATGAAAGATTACAGATACATGCTCCTCTGCCTCCAGTCCCCTAGCAGCTGCGCCTCTGCTATGACCCTGCTTCTTACTTATAACAGGAGTGAGGAATGTTGC
This sequence comes from Hyperolius riggenbachi, assembly GCF_040937935.1. Classification (NCBI taxonomy): domain Eukaryota; kingdom Metazoa; phylum Chordata; class Amphibia; order Anura; family Hyperoliidae; genus Hyperolius; species Hyperolius riggenbachi. Next base: position 114,426,651 of record NC_090647.1, on the reverse strand, counting down.
ATGTAGGTGTGACACAGAACATGCTGCATATAGCAAAATCTTATCTTCTGCTCCATTAGAAAGGGCTTGGTTGCACTCAAGGCTGAAGAATGCAGCTAGTCTCTCACATAATCACTCTAATAAGATGGTTATCTTGACTGCTCACATGGGAAACAAATAACACCAGATACAAACAAGTTAGCATCATGTTTATCATTGGCCTCCAGCAAAAAGACATGATGTTTCTTGTTTACTGAACCTGCTTAGATTAGATGCTTCTGGAACAACTGCTACCGTAACTTATCATTATTATTTGCTACTTACATATTACTCTGTCAACTGGGACACCGTCACTGTGCTATTAGTGGTGGCATAGGCAAACGCAGGGGGGGCTTACAGCTGCCCAGAATCCCACCTCAAACCAGGGCCAGTGCAGTGTCTGGGGACAGGCACAAGGTGAGACACCATATTATCTGCAGGAATCCTGCAGCTCACAGCACTGCCCCCTTTCTTTCCCTGCTACCGTTGACTTTGGATGGAGCAGCAGCCTGTGTACAGAGCATGGAGCAGCAGTGTATGTACAGAGCATGGAGCAGCAGTGTGTGTACAGAGCATGGAGCAGCAGTGTATGTACAGAGCATGGAGCAGCAGTGTGTGTACAGTGCATGGAGCAGCTCTGTGAAACTTAACAGAGCACAGAGCCAGGCATGAGCACAGCCCTGTGCCTCTGCTGTGTGAATGCTTCACTTTCCCCTTAATTAGCAATGTCAGCTGTCGTCATTATTATCTGTATCTAAACTGCCCCTGAATCCTGATCAATCCCGTTGTCGATCGGGAGCAGATCGTAAATTTTGGAAATAATTGTCAGATCCTGTCAGTTGGACAGGAAATTGCATTTTGTGTACCCAGCATGATGTCCTACCATATTATTATATTGTATTGTGCATGGATGAGAGAGACCTTTCAGGAATCCCCCCTCCTTTGAAAATCCTGGGTTTGCCCCTGGGTGGGGAGAAAATATAATCAGAATAGTGATGGGCACTCTGGCTCTTTTCAAAGCTTCAGCTCTTTTAGATTGGCTCCTTTAAGCCTCATCTAAACTGTACGATTTTCCATCAGATCGACCGGTGAGCTGATAAGAAATTGCATCGTATGTAGACGTCCAAATTGTTGGAACATAATATTGCAATAGATTTTGCAATGATAAGTACCCCAAATCTATAGCAAAATCTATTGCAATCCGATTGGACGGGTTGGAAATCATCTAAAAGATCCATCTAATGCTAGGTACACATCATACAATTTTCTGGCAGATTTACCTGCCAGATTGATTATTTCCAACGTGTCCAATTTGAATTTTGATTTTTCCGGTAGTCTTTAATCGTTTTTTTTAAATCAATTTTCATAGAACTGAACGAAAATGGATAAAAAAAAAAAAAGAGATTGAAAAAAACATTACAAAATTATCGGAAAATCGATCAAAATTCAGATTGGATATGTTTCAAATCATCGATCTGGCAGGTAAATCTGCCAGACAATTGTATGGTGTGTACCTAGCATAATAGATCTGATCTGATGGTAAATTGTACCATGTAGATGAGGCTTTAAAGGGAGTTGACTGAGCAGACGGCGTGGCTATGTATTTAAGCATACCCAGGAATACATGGTAATAATCTCTCTCTTACCCGCCCGTCTTGTAAAGCTTTCTCTCCTCCGGTCTGGTCGGTATACATTGCATTGGGCCGGCGACGCTCTACAACGTCGGGCTGTAACCCCGGAAGCATCTCTCGTGCACTGAGCACAATGACGTGCTGCTCGTGCACAGATGGGCTGAGGGGAGGATGACGGAAGCCGGAGCATTCGCAGACCGCATGATCCCACTTCCGCTTCCGGGTCACAGTGCGACAATGCTGAAAGTCGCTAAGCCCAATGCAATTAACATCGGCCGGACTGGGGGAGAAAGCCTTATAAGATGGGTTGGTAAGAGAGATATTACCTAGTATTTGTGGGAATGCTTAAATGCATACCCACGCCACCTGCTCAGGGTCCCTTAGAAGAGCCGGCTCTTGTGGCTCCTAAATAGCTCTTTGTTTATGATCACTTGGGATGCTGCAGCAGAATATTAGGCTCTTTTCTATGGTCAGTGGATGGCAGGAGAGAGGGCATGCTCTCCTCCAGTTCCTTGAATGGGTGGGTGGTTCTTGTTTGTCTGTGCAGGTTTGTTGTTGTTGACCCTGCTCTAACGGATATTTTCCTATCAAATTCTGCACTTAGCTTTGGAATCTCCAATAGCACTAAAATGCAGCCAGATGCTGCTTCTTTTTTGGCTTTCACTAATTTCTTCATTCTTCTATTTTTTTCTCACAATGCTCTTGCATTTAATTCTGGCTCCTCCTCATGTCGCTCTGTGTACCTGGCCTGTACCACCACTTGTCTTCAGACAGAGCGCCTGTCCCCAGGGCTGGATTTATCATAAATTTACCAATGTAGGCACGAGCCTACAAGCGCAGTAAAGGACAAAAGCAGAAAATTTCCACATTTTTTATATCTTTCTTTAATTGAAATTCGGAGAGCGCATTAGAGACCACTCCACTCGCCCCACCCATTCGTGTGACATCGTGATCCCTTTGCCGACTTGTCCTCCGCAGCTGGCTGCACATAGTGATAGGCTCCTCCACTCTCTCTCGACTCCATGCCTGCATGCAGCGCACTGTAACTTGCAAGGCTGCAAGTCTTCAGCTGCATGCAGAGGAAACTGGGAGCGGCGCACTTTTTGGCTGTGTTGCCGCTGGGAACGATGTGGGCGGGGCTGGCATCGCATCTCAGTTCAATTCGCCTGACATGACATGACACACAGAGTGGAGGTAGACAAAAAGCTCCGCCTCTGCTCCGCCCCCTCTCCTGTTTACATACAGTGGCAGCCAGCATGTGTAAAGACAGTGACAGGCCCCTGGCCCTCGCCATGGAGTGGCACAAAACAGCAGCCCTGTAACAAGCCCTGTCCAGTATCGGCTTCTAAAGCTCTGCCCCCACCCTGTATGGATATACTATTGGGGGCTTCCTGCTCAATGCACATGTGACACTGTGCTGTGGAGACTGACTTGCTGTGGCAAGGACAGACCAGACCAGAGAGACAGAAACAACCCACTCACAGTAAGTGACTGTCATTATGTTAGACAGCATTTCATAGGTTGGTAGTGTCCCCAGATAGCTCATCATGGCTGTACTGTCTGTAGTAGGTAATGGCATGCATTTAATGATCAGGTCATCCAATTACATGCCTACTGCCTACAGACAGTACAGCTATGATGAGTCATTAAATCCCTCAAATCTGAGGACACTACCAATACCAGATGGCCATCATATTATACAGCATGCCTACAGACAGAGTATAACCAGGTGAGCCATCAAATCTGGGGACACTACCAGAAATGTTGCTAACAATATGGTAATCTGGCATTTATGAACACCTGACTATCTCCTCTGTAACGCAGTCCAGCCTGCAACCCTCTATTGATCTGAGACATATCTATGCGCTTTGAGTCCTATGGGAGAAAAGCATTTTACAAATGTTATTGTATTGTAATGTCCCCAGATTTGATGGCTCATGGCTGCCCTTGTACAGTACTGTGTTTAGGCATGCAATTTGATTGCAAGCCCCTCAATGTGCATGAATAGCAGTACGCTGTCTCAGCCTGTCCATCGCCCGCCCCCTTATCACATGGTATAACAGTAGACAGTATAGTATGGTGTATGATTGGGGGGGGGGGGGTGCGGTGCGGAAAAGCCCTGTAACAAGTAGCTTAATACAGGCTACAGCTCCACCCCTTTTGTGTGCACTATTGGTGCTGCCTGCACATGTGACTCACTACCATAGAGATGTGCCAGGTTTACACAGACCAGACACCCAGCTCTGCAGGCAAACCCACTCACAGTTAAGGTAGCGATGTATTTAGCGATGATGGGCAGATTCAACCAAGAGACAGATTTCTCTCTGATCGAATATGATTAGAGAGAGATCTGTCAGCTGCCTATACACCGTAGGCCAATACCTGATCGATTTCATACAGAAATTGATTGGGAATTGGCTTGGTACACTATACATTATCTGTCCATGTCCGTGGCTGGCTCTGTCCACTATTTGCATACACGTGTCCCACGTGGTTGCCAGCATATACGTGGGCACGTGTGTGACATTACACATGCACCCACGTTACTCCAGCTGCAACCACTTAAGGTGTGTGTATGTGGATTGCAGACGGAGCTCGGAGCCAGCGGCTGACACGCACAGGCACTGGCGTAACAATAGGGAATGCGACCCCTGCCATCATGGGGGGGGGCCCCCCTAGGGCCTGCTCAGGGACTTTTGGGGGGCAGGAGGGGTCGCAGCATAAGAGGAGACTGTGGCAGATCGGTGGGGAGGGGGGGGACATTCCCCCCTCCCTCACCTCGGGCTCTCCTCTCAACGCTCCCCCTCCTGCAATCATTGGTGGCAGCAGCGGCAGGCTGAAGCTGAACACATTACCTCCTTTTCGCTGGAGGTCTTCCGATCACTAAGAGCAACTTCCTGTGTAAACAAGAAGTTGCTCTTAGAGAACGGAAGACCTCCGGCGAGAAGGAGGTAATGTGTTCAGCTTCAGCCTGCCGCCGCCGCCGCCACCAAATGATTGCAGGAGGGGGAGCGCTGAGAGGAGAGCCCGAGGTGAGGGAGGGGGGGGGGAATGTCCCCCCTCCCCACCGATCTGCCACACTCTCCTCTTATGCTGCGACCCCTCCTGCCCAATTACTTACCAATATATAGATATAGGAAATGTTGATATGCTGAAACCTGGAAAATTACCATATAAATGGTTATCCTGAATAATGTAGTGCATTCTACAATATGCTACTACAGTGCCTCTTTAATTGATTTTACTGAATTGTTTTTCGCTAGTGCAGTCAATTGTTTCATTATTTGGGCAATTTTGTTTTTTCACCCATGGATGTCTTTTTATATAAAAATATGTGAAGGAATCTCTTGTGTATTTCCATACATACGCCCAGCTTCCATGCTCCATAACATATTTGATATCCTGTGAAATTAGCAGTGTTATAGAGATGACACAACACAATAGATTCTTAAAATTTGCTTATAGTTTATTTTCAAAGCTTTACAACAGAAAAGGCAGTGAACATAGGAGTATAGAGCATTATAAAGCAGACCTACATCTAGAGGCACTCTACTGACTCAATCAACAACAGGACACAGTCATAGTGGGTACACCCATATCCACTAACAGCATGAGAAGGTCTTATATAATTCTTACTAAGGGCTCGTTTCCATATAGCGTGCTTTCAGCCGCGCTTATGGAAAAGTGATCGCAAGGGCAGCAGACAGTGCATAGACTGCACTGTCTGTTGTTTCCATTCATGCACTGCAATTCACTTATGAATTGCAGCGCATGGTTGCCTGTTTTTTGGGGTGATTGCACCCGTGATCTCATTTAGTATAATGCATGGGATCGCAAGATCCCCCCCTTCCTGACAGTGAGGACATGTGCCAAGCAAAAATCACAGAAAACAGATGATTAATGTCCCAGAAACAACTTAACCTGCAACTTTGTTGAAATTACAAGTCTTTTCCGCACACCAATATTGCAAACAATTAACTCATCTAAATACAGTGTACGCAAGTGGAAACAACAGTATGCACAACATGTCCACATTCAGTAGAACACGGCCGATCGTTTATTTTGTGTCAGCACAAAATAAACGCATTGCGGGCAACATGTCAGCACAAAATAAACGCAATGGGGGCAAACATGTCAGCACAAAATAAACGTAATGTGGGCAAATTTCACCTGGGGAAAAAAAAAAAAAAAAAAAAAAAAAAAAAAAAGTATTTACTCACCTGACAGAAGTCCCCTCACGCAGCCGGCCTCTGGTGTGTGTGCAGCTCACTCGGACGATCCTCCTCCAATCTCCCACGCTCACAGGCAGAGCAGGGCTACAGGAAGATGTCGCTCGAAGTCCTGTACTGGAGACATAAATAGTCTCCAGTACAGGGCTCTGCCTCCGGACGCCATCTTCCCATAGCCTTGCTCTGCCTGTGCCTGCCGGAGGACAATGCAGGCTGCTGGAGCGGGGCTGCGGGGAATGAACTAGCGCAGCGTCTATGAGACGCTGCGGCTAGTTCATTCAGTACGGTGGCCAGAGTCCCGAGGCCGGCACGTCCCGCTGCTAAAAGCAGGACGTTTCCCGGGACCTCATGCAGCCTGGGACAGCGCCCCCCCCCCCCCCCAAGGCGGGACGCGTCCCGGGTAAAGCGGGACGTATGGTCAGCGTACTTTAGTGGCTTTTGATGACACAAATTTGAAAATAGCTACAAGTCTGGTTTAACAAAAATACATAGTAGAAAATGACTAACCCAACACAATGCCTAACCCAACACAACCCACTCACAAAATTAGAATGGGGTACAAGATATAAAGAAGCTCTGACAAAATACAAAAGTGTATGTATGTAATAATCTTATGAATATTGATGAGCACGAATGTGGCATACTTGTAATTTTGCATTGTAATACACAATTATGATGTAAATTTGTGATGTGACATTTTGGGAAAAATCGTAATTAATTTTGCTTATAAACAAAATCAGGAACTGTATTTTTGCAATTTCAGGTAATGTTTGTGTAATTTCTTGCCGACTTTAGAGGTTTATAGCAAAGCCCCCGTACATGCCATTGTTACCAAAATTGCTATGTATGTGTTAAGGAGAAGAGTGGAAACAAGTCAAAAAGAAGAATTTGTCAAACATAGCTTGTAGTTTATGAAAAAATGGATTTTAAAAAAATGCAAAGGAAAAAAGTTTTCAGAAAAATGACAATTTAAAAAAAAAATTTTCTGTGTATTTTTTAAATCTATTTTCTCAAAAACTACAATGTATTTTTGAAAAAAAAAAAAAAAGACTCTTTCCCACTTTTCACCTTAAAGGGAACCTGAACTGAGTAAAATAATTTAAAGGGGAACTGAAGAGAGGGGTATTTGGAGGCTGTTTATTTCCTTTTAAGCAATACCAGTTGCCTGGCAGCCCTGCTGGTCTATTTCTCTGCAGTAGTATCTGAATAACACCAGAAACAAGCATGCAGCTAGTCTTGTCAGATCTGACTTTAAAGTCTGAACCTCTGAAACACCTGATCTGCTGCATGCTTGTTCAGGGGCTATGGCTAATAGTATTAGAGGCAGAGGATCAGCAGGGCTGCCAGGCAACTGGTATTGCTTAAAAGGAAATAAACATGACAGCCTCCATATACCTCTCTCTTCAGTTCCCCTTTAAAATAAACACATGAGGTAGCTTCAAATGAACATTACATAGTTACTTTGCCATCACTTCCTCTCAGAAGCTCACCATTTTCTTCTGACAATGATCCATTCAGGTTCTGACAACATTTTGTCAGAACTGAAATAAATCAGTTGCTGTCAGTTATAGCTGAGAGGACAACTGATGTGCCAGGTAATGTCCATGTTTCCCTATGGCTCAAGTGGGTGATGTTACAGTTTCACAGTGTGATAACCAGGAAGCTGTTATGGAGTAATGGCCATTTTCAAAAGGGAGGACAGAGAATCCCCTTGATCACAGTGAACAGACAGGAGGCGGGACAGGAGAAAAAACCCGAGGAGTAGACTACATGGGAGGTAAGTATGACTTGCGTATGCTTATTTTGGCTTTTCATTTTCAGTTCAGGTTTCTTTAACATACATAGCAATTTTGGTGACAATAGCATGTATGGTGGATTTGCTATTAGCCGCTTAAGTTGGCACAAAATAACGCAAAAATTACACATGAAGTACACAAAATCAATTGGCTGTTCAAATTGTAATAATGCATGGCTGTAATTATGAAAATGTATGCAAAATTGCAAGTAATCTTAATTAGCAGATTACGCTCATCACTACTTATGAGTTGCAAAGCTTACAGCTGTACCTCTTTTTTAAAGTTAGCCCCCTGCCCCTCTTTTCTCTTTTGATGTCCCTGTCTTTAGTTTCCTGCACAGGTATATTCATGGCTACATTATTACCTTACAAATCGTTCTAAGCTGATGCAGGATTGTTCAAATATTGTATTCAATATTTCTGCATCTTGAAAATGAAGCAATCAAATCCTGCATCAAACTTAGAATGATTTGCATGTCATTGACCATCCCTATTAAAGGAACACTTTCAAACCAAGTGTTCTAAAATGACAATGTACAAATTATGTCTAAGTAGCTGTGTAAACATTTTCCTACTTTTCATGTTAAATATCAGAGGCAAAAGCTTTAATTCATTGTGTGTAGATTTTGGAATGTTTCATTTGCAAAGGTGAATCTCTGTTTCAATATTACAAAGTTTTTTGCAGGTCAGACTGCAGAGTTACTGTATATGAAATGTCTCTGGTGTCAGGTTTCCCACACCATTACAAATGTTTAGGTTGCACATAAGATACTTTTCCTCTGATTTCTACAGACAGCTCAGAGACAAAAGCAGCAACTGAGAGCTTTCTTGCACACAGGATTAACCGATGTAGTGTGAGGAAATCCCCCTCCCCTCACGGTTCACTGGGCGGTCAGTTTTGGCAGGAGTAAGTGTGAAAGGAATTTGATAACAGTAAACAAAGAGATAAGCATTCAAATGTATACACGACTACTTAGCAGCACTTCCCAAACAATTCCTATCTCAACTGAAAAAAACATGTTAATAGATAGATAGTGTTCCTTTAATGTTAATAGAAAGGACCAGTGTGGTTAAAATATAAAAATAGATCTTTTGCTCATCAATTCTTCATGTTTTGCCTGATTGGGTGTGTCATGCAGGTGTGACTGAAGATGCAATGGGGTTGTGTCTTTTGCTCAGAAATGCTTGAGATAAAAAGTGTTCCCTTTGATGTCATTAATAGTCATCTGAGGAGGAGCTTTCGAGGTCTTCTGCTGTAAAGTCTTGCTGATAGTATTCTTCTTTATATTGAGCAAAGTTATATTCACCATGACCATCCCTACTTACAACCTCTGGAAGAAAATAAATAAATGCATGACAAGTTAACAGAAATATTTTAGTGCTCATCCATTAATTTTACAGGGTGAAAAGTGTTCCAGTAACTTAAAGGGACCCTGATCAGGTTTTAAAATCACAATTTGAACTTACCTGGGGCTTCCTCCAGCCCACCGTAGGCCACAAGGTCCCCCGGCGTCCTCCTGGCTCTTTTCCCAGTCCCGCTGGTGGCTCTGTTAATCGACAACTTCGGCCTGAAGTCTCCAGTACGAGTCCTCGCCGTGCACGGTACGCTTCATCATGCTGCCCGCTTCGCATCATCACACCAACTGGCGTGAGAGTCCTGTGCATGCGTGGTTCAGAGTTAGATAACTGCACATGCGCAGAACTCACGCCGGCTGTGGTGATGACACGTTATGGGCGGTGTGATGACGCGTAACGTGCGCAGCGGGCCTCGTACTGGCGACTTCAGGCGTAAGTCACCAATTAACGAAGCCACCAGCAGGACCGAGAAAAGAACCGGATGCCGGGGGACCTCGCGGCCTATGATGGGCTGGGGTAAGCCCCAAGTAAGTTCAAATTGGGATTTTAAAACCTGCTCAGTGTCCCTTTAATGAAAGTTCCCAGTTTTCTTAAATCGCATCGCACCACTGTGTACAGCGCCTCACAATTTTCTGTATTTTCATGAAGACTTTGAAACTGAAGAATCACATGTAATTCTAAAATCGCAGCGCAACACAGCCAGTGTGTACAGTCCCTATGGACTGTTAGTTTGCATAACCTCGCTCGGAAGAAAACTGGATCAAAACTTGATCAGACAGGTTTATACTGGTAAAACAAACAAGCACATCTTTTACTACTACTTTGAGGCAGGGAACACACTTGACTGTTTTCGTGCTCATTTTCTGCACAGAAAAACTGAGAACTCATGTAAATCAATGGGCTAGTCCACACTTAATGCCTTTTCCACGCGCAGAAAAAAAACTGAAATTCTGCATCATGATTCTGCACATTTTGTCAGTTTTCTCTATAAGTTACATCGGCTACTAGGAAAAAAACGTGCGCGTTTTCCTGCATAGAAACACTTGGTGTGCAGAAAAAGCATGCAGAAAACGCGTGCGGAAAACTGAAAGACAAGTGTGTTCCCTGCCTGAAACAAAGTACAGGAGACAGTGATGAGTGAAAATGCCATTATTCTTTTTGCATTCATTTTCGGAAAAGCATTGATAAATTTGATTTTCTAGCAAAAATGCCACCAAAATGAAACATATTTTTTGCAAGTTTTTTAAAAATATAAATTTTCATGTTCTCGCTGTAAAAAGGTCACGGTTAAAATATTGTTTTTTGTCTTTGTGATCTTGGAATCTGGCCTGTTTTTATGTGGGGTGTGGACTGCCTGGAAACTTCCCATGTTGTTGCATGAGTAATTAGCTGCACACAATGGCTATCATTCATAAAGCATTATCGCATGCGGTAATGCAGAATACAGCTGACTTTACCGAGCACTTAGCAAAATTTCAATTCATTAAAGCAGTTACCGCATGAAAAGCTGAAATTTCTGAGCGGTGAGGTAAATTACCGACTTGTGTCGTAAACACCTCCAACACATGCCAGTAAATGTCAATTCATAAAGATTAGAGCAGGCAGTAATGGCACGGAACATACCGCCTGCTTGAAGAGGTGATGAGAGAGCGATAAGAGCAAAGTTAATGGAGACTCACAAGCAGAGATCTCCCCCAGACAACAGCAGCGAGAGCGGAACAAACAAGGCTTCCCATGAATACTTTAGGCTGTGTTTAACCTCTTGGGTTCCTGCTTCTAAGATGTGTATTTCACATCAGAAAGCATGGCATGTGTAGAGTTTCTTGAAGTTCTTCTACACTGTGGCAATTAAATAGATTGTAAAAGAGAACCTGAACTGAAAATAAAAAGTCAAAATAACCATACTCAGGTCATACTTACCTCCTGTGTAGTCTACTCCTCAATCTCTTTTGCCTCTCCTGTGTCCCATTTGTCCACTGTGATCAATGGAATTCTCCATCCTCCATTTTAAAAATGGCCATTACCCCATAACAGCTTCCTGGTTAGCACACTGTTAAATTGTAATATCTCCCACTTGAGCCATAGGGAAAATGGACTTTACCTTGCACAATTAGCTGTAACTGACAGCTACTGATATATAACTGATATCAACTGGTATATTTCAGTTCTGACAAAATATCGTCAGAACTGGAAGGGATCACTGTAAACAGAAAATGGTGAGCTTCTGAGAGGAACTGAGTATGTAATATTCATTTGCAGCTACATCAAGTGTTTATTTTAAAGAGAAACTCCAACCAAGAATTGAACTTTATCCCAATCAGTAGCTGATACCCCCTTTTACATGAGAAATAGAATGATTTTCACAAACAGACCATCAGGGGGCGCTGTGTGACTAATTTTGTGCTGAAACCCCTCCCACAAGAGGCTCTGAATACCGTGGTACTCTGGGCAAACTGCCACAATGTAACAATGTTCACAGACAGGAAATGGCTGTTTAAAGCTGTCTAACAGCCAGAACAGCTAGAAACAGCTACATAACATGCCCACAGTAACAATGTCACCATGTAATACATGTCAGAATGTGAATCTGGGAGAGGAAAGATTTTACAATGAGCAAACACTGACTAAATCATTTATACATAATTATTGTAAAAATGAAGCACTTTTTTTATTAAATTATTTTCACTGGAGTTCCTCTTTAAAGGATACCCAAAGTGATATGAGACATGATGAGATAGACATGTGTATGTACAGTGCCTAGCACACAAATAACTATGCTGTGATCCATTTTTTGTTTCTCTGTCTGAAAGTGTTAAATATCAGGTATGTAAGTGGCTGACTCAGTCCTGACTCAGATAGGAAGTGACTACAGTGTAACCCTCACTGATAAGAAATTCCCCTTATTATCTCTTTCTTGCCCTCAGAAGCTATTTTCTGTTAGGAAAGTATTTTATAGTTTTAATTTTTTTATCAGTGAGGGTCACACTGTAGTCACTTCCTGTCTAAGTCAGGACTGAGTCAGCCACTTACATACCTGATATTTAACTCTTTCAGACAAAAAAAAATAAGGAACACAGCATAGTTATTTGTGTGCTTGGCACTGTACATACACATGTCTATCTCATGTCACATGTCACTTCGGGTATCCTTTAAATAATTTTACTCACTTCAGGTTCCCTTTAAGAAAGACTAACAAACAGATACAGAGCAGATTCAGATTTTTGTACCGCACATGTTTTTATGAATGATAGCCAATGTCATCGCAATTTACAAATGATCAGGTGCTGCCATGAACTCAAAAGCAATACTAATGGACAATGGGCTTGAGTCATGAAGCCGCGCTACTATAGCAACGCGAGCTCCATGACAGCAGCACAACCTAAATTCAAGGAGGCACTCTTTACATGGCCCTGCAGCGTAGCATGCCTTCCTTAGTTATGCTCGCTGCTTACAAAAGCAACGTGCATTCCTTTAAATGCCGGCCTCTGCTGTGCTGCTACTATGTTAATTAACATAGTTACTACATAGTAATACTTCACAGCAGTGGGCGGCATTTAAAGGAATGCACGTCGCTAACATAAACAGTGAGCGTAACAAAGGAAGGTATGTAGCGTAGCGCATAGCGTGCCTCCCTGAATTTTAAAAGTAGTACAGAGGCACCAACAGGGTAAAAACAATATTTCTTTAAAATGGATAAAATGAAGTAGGTAGCGGTGGACTTACCCCTCCAAAACAGACAAAAAAATTGCTGTTTTAAGCAAAAATCAGTTTATTTACATACTCCAAAAAGGTACAACGCATTTCGCGGGTATATCCCACTTCCTCAGGCAATAAATAGGAGCATATCACTGTTGACAGAAGACAGTATGCTAAGTACTCATACAGACAGCCAAGATATATAAAAAATATTATACAACATTTTTTAAAAAAAAATTATATATAGAATATTTTGGTAAAATGGGCTTTGAATTAAATATATATCTGTATATGCATGCTCATATTTTTGTCTCACTCATACATATTAACACAGGGGTATATCGTGTATTCGAAATATAATAGGTTGTGGGGAAAGAAACTGGGGGTGGGGAAGGCTGGAGGGGGGAAGCAATCAATGTGTGGACTAGTAAGAGAAGCAATCTTATATGCATATAGGTCTTACATGTGCAAACATAGGGACTGGTGAGGTGTGTGGATAAAGAGTATTCCTACATACAAAATATTAAGTGCTTAAAAAGGGGTTAAATAAAGTAATCAAAAGACTCACCCAATGCGGTCCGGTACATAGCCTGGCACCTCTGTACCGAGCAATGTTGGAATGAGGCCTCTTATACTGTGTTAATCCCCTATTAGGGGGTAATTGACCAATGGGAGGGAGAGTGTGGGTGTGCATCATCAGTGTGGGCCGTCGCTCTGTGTATGACATCACTCACATGTCTAGTGCAGTCCTCATAATAAGAGCTGGTGAGGGAAGGATTTGCGTGTCTGTTGTTGTGGTGGCTGGATAGTGCACTGGTCAAGTGCTCCATCTTTGACACAGGAGACCCGAGTTTGAATCCCACTCAACAGGAGACACTGGGCAAAATCTCCCATATAAAAAAAATATAAAGGTTATAAAGCAAAAAACTAAATAAAAGTAGATATAAATGATGAATAGTGTAAAACATATAACATAAGACCATTAGCCCACTATTCACTATTCATCAATTCTATCTCGTTTATTACTCATGTACTATTAATTATCTTTATCACCACATTGATTTTTAATGTTATATCTACTTTTATTTAGTTTTTTGCTTTATAACCTTTATATATTTTTTTTATACTCAAAATGAGGTATCCCCCAAAATAGGCATACAATCCCCTTCTCAACATGCTGCCTGTCCTAACCGACACACTGGCAGGTTATATAAATATAAATTTTATATGGGAGATCTTGCCCAGTGTCTCCTGTTGAGTGGGTGCTGGCTTGCTGAGCAGGCAGGGCCAGGATTCAAACTCGGGTCTCCTGTGTCAAAGACGGAGCACTTGACCAGTGACATGTGAGTGATGTCATACACAGAGCGACGGCCCACACTGATGATGCACACCCACCCTCCCATTGGTTAATTACCCCCTAATAGGAGATTAACGCAGTATAAGAGGCCTCATTCCAACATTGCTCGGTACAGAGGCTCCAGGCTATGTACCGGACCGTATTGGGTGAGTCTTTTGATTAGTTTATTTAACCCCTTTTTAAGCACTTAATTTTAATATTTTGTATGTAGGAATACTCTTTATCCACACACCTCACCAGTCCCTATGTTTGCACATGTAAGACCTATATGCGTATAAGATTGCTTCTCTTACTAGTCCACACATTGATCGCTTCCCCCCCCTCCAGCCTTCCCCACCCCCAGTTTCTTTCCCCACAACCTATTATATTTAGAATACATGATATACCCCTGTGTTAATATGTATGAGAGAGACAAAAATATGAGAACGCATATACACAGATATATATTTAATGCAAAGCCCATTTTATCAATTTTATGAAAATATTCTATATATAATTTTTTAAAAAAGTTTTGTATAATTTTTTTATATATCTTGGCTGTCTGTATGAGTACTTAGCATACTGTCTTCTGTCAACAGTGATATGCTCCTATTTATTGCCTGAGGAAGTGGGATATACCCGTGAAACGCGTTGCACCTTTTTGGAGTATAAACTGATTTTTGCTTAAAACAGCAATTTTTTGTGTCTGTTTTGGAGGGGTAAGTCCACCGCTACCTACTTCATTTTATCCATTTTAAAGAAATATTGTTTTTACCCTGTTGGCGCCTCTGTACTACTTTTGCAGTTGTTTCCACCCCTGGTGGAGGGGAATAATTCCTTTTTCCTGATCTACAGAGAGACAGGTCTAATCTCCTCACCTGCCTTCATAGTGGTTACCTGGACGGTAACCCTTGTTTGTGAGTATAACCTACCTATACTTACCTTCCATACCCAATTTACAGTACATACTACACTATACTGGGCTCTCAGCGTCTTCCCTTATACTCCCTGAATTTTGGTTGCGCTGCTGTCATGGAGCTTGCACTGCTACAGCAGAGCGGGTTCATGAATCAAGCCCAATATCTTTACAAACCTCTATAAGGTTTTTAAAGTGGGTTGTAAAATCCTAAAATCCAAAAAATAAATAATTGTGCCCCAAATTCATATGTGACCACATTTTGTTTCTAAAATAGGTCCCTATACTGTGTGTCCCTCAGTTATCTTTTCTTTTCACCTGGTCAGACTGCCTAACTGCCTAACTTTCAGGAACTGTGCAGTGTCAGCGAGATTGTGGGAAGTTTTTTTCCCCTCCTTTTAAAAAACTGACACTTGCTGCTAGATATCAGATGAACCACAATGCACAAGCCACCAGATTTCACAGCAGCAAAACACAATTTACAAACAACAGCAAAGTATTATGATCAGTGCTCACAATTCCCAGCAGTGAAGTGAATCAGCCCTCCACCAAGATACTTTGAGTTCTCATTTATATTCAGCAAGGATTTTCTGCAATATTTACCGTCATCATCACTATCAATGATTTTCTTTTTAGGACTGTTGGGAAAGAAGAAAAAAAGAATAATAAAGCACGTCCAATTATGACACTAATTTAAACATTGAACACATAATAATTATTGAATTGCACTTTGTGTTGCTGATTTCAAGATTGCAAGCAGTCAGTAACAATGAAGCAGCTCAACTTGGCACATGCTATGGGTGTGGCTATGGCTGCAATGCTATAGTCCGTGACTGGCTACCAGTAATTTGGGTGGCGGCAATTAGAGAAGATGGCCCGAACTGTTTGCCGGCAAACGGTTCCCGGCAAATTTCGGTCACAGTCAGCAGGCACATTGTAGCCAATTAGGCTACACTCCCTCCTGGAGCCCCCCCCCCCCTTATAAAAGACAGGCAGCGTCAGGCATTGGACTCACTCGTGTGCCTGCAGTAATTAGAGAAGGGAGAGCTGCTGTGCAGAGATCTATAGGGAAATCTTAGTTAGGGTCGTGTACGCTTGTTAGTTTGCTCCTTGCTGATTCTTATTGCTATTGCTCCTTGCTGATTCTTATTGCTAAAAGAGCACCCCTCAACAGCTCTTTTGAGAGCTAATCTTGTTCTTGTGATCTTTTGTGTGTGTGTGTCCCACAGACACTTGTGTTGCATAGACAGCCTTGGTAATTCCTACTGTGTGTACCACTGCAAGGCCCATCACATTCAGTGACTACCTGTGTGTGTGACAGGTGCACATTGTAATACCCATCACTGCATATACCAACCTGTTGTTCACTTCACTGCACCCACCTACCTGCGTGAGTGTCACTGTGCCTGTCCGGTACCTGTCTGTGTGTGACAGGTGCACATTATAATACCCATCATTGCAGGGTTGGACTGGGACACTAAGGGCCCACCAGGAAAACTTTAGCCTGGTGCCCGCACCCCCCCCCCCAACCAATCCCTCCCCCCTTCCCATATTTTGGGCTCACATATGCGTGTACTCTAAAAATGTTGCAATATATATATAGGACATTATATTATGGTAGAGAGAATAGATTGTGAGCACTTCTCAGGACAGCCCCCAACAGGGAGATGTCCACAGCGTGCCGCAGCAAAAATAAATGGGTGTCACCACGCACTGGAACATGGACGTGGTCATGATGGGTCATGGGCAGACTTAAAAATACACAAAATAACAAAAAACATACACAAAATAAGTAGCAGTGTTATTCACAGAGAGTGGGTCCAACCAGATACATTTTAGATAAAATAATCAAGTAGTTACATGCCTCATGATGATTCATCAAGTAGTCAAATGCCGCAAAATAAAAATATTAAGTAGTCCAGTGCTGTCCAACTTTGTGGGCATGGGCCATTTTCTTTCCAGACCACATGGTGGAGGGCCGACCCCCCCCCCCCCCCAAGAAAAAAAAATCTAGCAGCAGTTTCCACACAAAATACAACCAGATTGTCAGCAGCTTTCCCCACAAAATGCAACCAAATTGTCAGCAGATTTCCCCACAAAATGCAACCATATTGTTGGTAGATTTCCCCCAAAATGCAACCAGATTGTCGGCAGATTTCTCCACAAAATGCAACTAGATTGTCGGCAGATTTCCCCTCAAAATGCAAACAGATTGTTGGCAGATTTACCCCTAAAATGCAACCAGATTGTCAGCAGATTTCCCCACAAAATGCAACCAGATTTCGGCAAATTTCCCCCTAAAATGCAACCAGATTGTGGGCAGATTTCCCCTCAAAATGCAACCAGATTGTGGGCAGATTTCCCCTCAAAATGCAACCAGATTGTGGGCAGATTTCCCCTCAAAATGCAACCAGATTATCAGCAGATTTCCACTCAAAATGCAACCAGATTGTCGGCAGATTTCCCCAAAAATGCAACCAGATTGTCGGCAGATTTCCCCACAATATGCAACCAGATTGTCGGCAGATTTCCCCACAAGATGCAACCAGATTGTTGGCAGATTTCCCCTCAAAATGCAACCAGATTGTCGTCAGATTTCCCTTCAAATTGCAACATGATTGCTGGCAGATTTCCCCACAAATTGCCAGATTGAAGAGCAGCCTGGAGGGGGGGGCAGTCCCCCCCCCCTCACTTACCTTGGGGGCCCCCCCTTCGCCGCTCCCCCCCCTCCAGGCTAGAATGTGCAGCGGGCGGCAGTGAGCGGGGCAAAAACTGTCTACTTACTATTTCCTGCATCCCACTCTGCCTGCCGCTGCTCTGGTCTGGTCTTCTCTGCTGTCTAATCATGCTCTCACAGGAAGCACAGTGAGAGCATGATTGGACAGTACAGCAGAGAAGACCAGACCAGAGTAGTGGCATGCAGAGCGGGAACCAGGAAGTAGTAAGTTGATCGGTTCCCCACTCGCTACTGCTCTGGTCTGCCACCCACTGCACATTGTAGCTTGGAGGGGGAAGCGTGGAAGAGGGAACCCCCAGGTGAGGGAGGGGGGGAAACTGCCCCCCCTCCCCGCTGCTCTGTGCCTACTGCTGCTCCTCCTTCCTGCGCTGTGCCCCCTCCTGCAGTGCTCAGGGCCCCCAGGGGCCACAAAAAGGGAGGCCTACCAGGCATAATCCCGAGCTCCTAACGGCCCTGTCCGAGCAATGCATCACTGCATTTACCTACCTGTTGTTCACAGTGCACCTACCTACTTACGTAAGCGCACGCAGTGTCACTGTGCCTGTCCGGTACCTGTCTGTGTTTGACAGGTGCACATTGTAATACCCATCACTGCATATACCTACCTGTATATGCAGTGTTCAGTGGACACACCTACCTACGTGAGTGCACGCATTGTGATATATCACTCCGTGCATACCTGCTAACTGCACCTGTGTGACTGCCCATTGTATTAGTCAAGTCAATGCATACTTTTCACTTCATCCCCCCAATATGGACAAAACAAAAGGCAGAGGCAGGCCACCTGGCAGGTCTGTTCGAGGTCGCGCTGTCGTGATTTCGTGCGGCCCTCGGCCAAAGTACAGTGTTCAGAAGAAGGCAAGTTCCAATATTGTCAGGACGTAGTTGACTATTTAACACAGAACATCTCATCTTTCTCGGCTTCCGCACGGAAGCATGACATATCCTCATCCTCCTGCTCTGATTCTGGCACCCCACTTAAAACTCGGCCACCACCACCAAAGTGCCATCACCCCAGGGCTCAGCGGTGTGAATTTTTTTTGTGTGTCTGCCTCAGATGAGAGCAATGCCATCTGTACTCTCTGCCACTGAAAATTGAGCCATGGAAAGACCAAGACTCACGTAGGGACAACTACCTTATGAAGGCACATGATTACAAAGCACAAACTGCAATGGGATGACCACCTGAGGAAAAGCAGCACACAAAAGCAAAGTCACACACTGCAGTGGAAGATACCAGGCCGCAATTTTTTCTCAAAAAAAGGCGATACCTAAACTGTACCGTGATGTTGCAAGGCAAGTGGTGACATCTCTGGCACACAGCATTGGGTCAAGGGTCCATCTGACCACGGATGCCTGGTCTGCAAAGCATGCTCAGGCCTGCCCAAAGACTAAGTCAGTCCTCACACACAGCATCTCTGCCTGCACGCCGTGTGACTGCCTGCCCCAAGACTAAGTTGCTCCCCACACAGCATCTCTGCCTGCAGGCTGGTTGACTGCCTTCTCCGCCACCACCAACAGGGTCCAGGACTCCAGGTGGATTCCTGAATTTTTAAGGACACTGCTAGCAGCGGCCGCTATAATAATTTTTCTGGTGCGTGTACATGCCTGCCTAATTTTTCTGCCTGCACTGCAGCTGCAACAACAAAACAAAAGGCATGTACATGTGCCAATTCCCCTTCGTGATCATTACCTTGCCGCAGTGAAGGTGTTTGCGTATCACAATGAAGCAATGACCGATGGCTATATGAGTGTGTCGGGGGGGAGGGTGGGGCACACCCAAGATAATAAGGTCGTTGCTTCATTGTGGACAGACCAAATTCAATCAGCTGGACAGTCACTGTTCTGTCATTGAGCTACCTCAGCCCGGCGACCATAATGTGACTGTCCAGAGAACAGCAGTGAGCTTATGTGTCATTTGAACTTCTGCCAGTATTTCTCCCGATGACTTCTCTATCCCGGTATTGCCCTACCCCCAATGGCCTCCCAATCTGCTTTGGTAACTCACTATCCCATCCTCCAAGCAGGCATCCATATCTGCAGCTCAGAACCTCCCTAAAAGATATTACACCAGCTTGCAGAAGGAGACCGGATTGGCCCCATTGTGGGAGGTGCTACACTGCCGATATGGGTGCCTGCTTGGAGGATGGGATCATGATCATGATATATCGGCTACACTGTGCGTGATAATTTCTTTCTTTCACCATTTTGTATGCCTAAAAACAAAAAAATAATTCCCCAAATTCTTCTGGTGAAATGATTTTGACAAAAAGATCCTAAACCTAAATGAGAGTGACATGGATGTTTCCTTCTAAGCAATACCAGTTACCTGACAGTCCTGCTGATCTCTTTGGCTGCAGTCACAGGCGTAGGGATTGCTATAGCAACCATAGCGTTGCTATAGGGCCCGGATGCCTTCGCTTCAACTGGGGGGCCCGCCTGTTTTGCAGCCTATTTTTGTTACGTGTTTTTTGTTTTTGATTTTTTTTTTTTAATCATGGGCCCAGGACCCATTCAGGATTGCTGGAGTGAGCACCCTCCCCCCCCCCCCCCCCCCCATTGCAGCATTGCAAAGAGGCTGGCAGGTGAAATGGGACTATTTTCCATCTGCCGCCTCTCTGCATATCCCTCCGACTGCCGACACTTACTTCATAGTTCCGGCCTGGCCCGGAACACAGAAGAGCAGCGCTGGCTATGGCTCCGCCCCTCCTGCATGTAGCTCCGCCCCCTTCACGTCTGTCTGCCCGGTCACAGCATCGGAAGACAGCATGAAAGGAGTGGCAAAGTGAGTAACTGGCCCGTGTGGCGTGTGTGTATGTGCGCGGCGTGTGTGTATGTGGTGTGTGGCGTGTGTATTGTGTGTGTATGGTGTGTGTGTGTGTATGCATGGTGTGTGTGTGTGTGTATGTGTGCAGGGGTGCCGCCAGGGGCCTCACGTTTTTAGGGGCCTCAGAGGCTCCTTGACGTCATCGTGACGTCACACTGTTGCCCGCAGGCTCTGCACTGACGCCGCGCCAGCCAGTTCACAGAGCAGGGCTACGGGAAGATGGCTGCCGCCGAAGCCCTGCTCTGGAGACTTTGTGTCTCCAGTACAGGGCTTCGGGCACCATCTTCCTGTAGCCCTGCTCTTCCTGACTGCCAGCGTGGGTCCGCGGGAGACTGCAGGAGGAGGAAGAGCAAGATCTCCGGGGGAGCTGCGCGCCAGAAGCCGGCCGGAAGAGAATTATTATCTGATGAAATTTGGCTCAAACTGCGTTTATTATCTGATGAAATGTGGCCCAAACTGCGTTTATCATCTGATGAAATGTGGCCCGTGTGTGTGTGTGTTGTGTAACTTGGTATGTGTGTGTGTGTTGTGTAACTTGGTGTGTGTGTGTGTTGTGTAACTTGGTGTGTGTGTGTGTTGTGTAACTTGGTGTGTGTGTGTGTTGTGTAACTTGGTGTGTGTGTGTGTGTGTGTGTGTGTTGTGTAACTTGGTGTGTGTGTGTGTGTGTGTGTTGTGTAACTTGGTGTGTGTGTGTGTTGTGTAACTTGGGGTGTGTGTGTGTGTTGTGTAACTTGGTGTGTGTGTTGTGTAACTTGGTGTGTGTGTTGTGTAACTTGGTGTGTGTGTTGTGTAACTTGGTGTGTGTGTTGTGTAACTTGGTGTGTGTGTTGTGTAACTTGGTGTGTGTGTGTGTGTTGTGTAACTTGGTGTGTGTGTGTGTGTTGTGTAACTTGGTGTGGGTGTGTGTTGTGTAACTTGGTGTGTGTGTGTTGTGTAACTTGGTGGGTGTGTGTGTGTTGTGTAACTTGGTGTGTGTGTGTGTGTGTTGTGTAACTTGGTGTGTGTGTGTGTGTGTGTGTTGTGTAACTTGGTATGTGTGTGTGTTGTAACCTACTTTGTGTTTTTATCTTGCTGTGTGTGTAGAAGAGTGTAACTTACTGTGTGAAGAGAATATTAATGTGTCCACTTACTTACCTGATGCTTCTTTCAGCCCTTGAAGTCCTCCTGCTCCCACGCTGCTCCGTTGCTCCGCTGTCCCGCACTGAAAGCTGGGTGACTCAGCCAGTCGCCGTCTACGTGGCCGCACACCTATTTAATCCGCCTCTTGTTGCCGGGACCGTTCTGCGCATGTGCAGTTGCAATTTTTTACTTGTGTAAAAGCAGAATACCCCTGGCCAAGGGGGCCAGGCATGCAACAGTTGGAGGGGGACAACAAGGGAATAGAGCAGAGCAGAATGACAGTGTGGGACCAGGAGGACTTCAGGGGGCAGGAAGAAGCCCCAGGTAAGTAACTGGCCACAACAATATTCCCGTAATATTTCCTGTAATGTGTGCGTGTTTGTGTTGGGGGAGGGAGAATTTACCCGGGGGGTGAGGGGGCCCCATGAAAAAAATTTGCTATGGTGCCCAATGATTTCTAGCTACGCCCCTGGCTGCAGTAGTGGCTGAATCACACACCTGAAACAAGCATGCAGCTAATCCAGTCTGACTTTAGTCAGAGCACCTGATCTGCATGCTTGTTCAGGGGCTGTGGCTAAAAGTATTAGAGACACAGGATCAGCAGGAGAGTCAGGCAACTGGTATTATTTTAAAAGGAAAAATCCATATCCTTCTCAGTTTAGGTTCCCTTTAACAAACTGTTCCCTATTCCCTTCTTGCATCTCTGACACTGTAGTTGCCATTGGCCGGTTTTGGTGCGTCGTATCAACTGTTATGTATAGAGTGCTTGGGAGCCCCATTGCAAAACTTGCATCGGGGCCCATAGCTCCTTAGCTACGCCACTGTGGGTCCACATCCACCCAGTCATGTCCAGGGTCTGGAGATGTTCAGATACAGGTTTGGGGGTAATTGTGAGACCTCAGGAGTTGTATATCTGATATTTTTCGATTTGTGGCAGTTTTTTCTATGTAGGTAATACAACAAGAACCCTAAAAAAAGAGAATATATGAGAATATATGAACACACATACCTAATTTTCTTGGGCAAAACTTCCGGATCTTTATACTTGATCATTTTAAATGCAGGTAGCCCCACGATTTTTAGTTCCGTGACTCTAGAAAAATTAAGATGGACAATAGAGAAGGAGATATGGATAAAAGTCTCTATTAAATTGAAAATAAATGGATATTTAACTTAAAAGCTAACCACTATCCATGTTTAAATAAGACCATGAGTTTTGCCCCCTATTTATAGTCCAGAGTCGGGATACTCATCCGATTCCGCAGAATTTCTGATCTGAAAACCACAATTGAAAAATGGAATTCGGAAATCGGAGTACCGCGGATATCCGATTTACTGCAACTCGGTAATTTTAGCCCAATAATAGAACTCGGAAGCATTGGACCAATCAGAGAATGCGGAACTTTTCTGCAAAATTTTTATTTCAGACCAATCACGAGTGATTTTCCATTTTTCCGATTTCCATTTTCTGATTTCTGTTTTTCCAATCTCCAATTTTCCGATTTCTATCTTTCTGATTTTTTTTCCATTTCTTGCATTGTCTGATGCAAAAAATGACTAATAAGATACTCGAAAATCGTAAAATGGAAAATCGTAAAAACGGAAAATCGAAAAGTGGAAATCGGAAAGATGGAAGATCAGAAATCGGAATTTCCACGGAAATGGAAATGGGGATTTCCAACCATCCCTATAAACGGGAGAATAGGAAGTGGCACCATCAGCTTCTTTTCCTGTTTTTTTTTTTTTTTTTGAAGCAAGCTATGACTAATATATTAAATGTAGAGATGGCCTGAACGATTCGCCCGCGAACTTATTCGCGCAAACTTCGGTGGTTCACGTTCGCGAACGAACGTGAACTTTATGGCAGTTCGACCTGCCCCCTATACTACATCATTAGGGTCAACTTTGACCCTATACATCACAGTCAGCAGGCAGAGGGTAGCCAGTCAGGCTACACTCCCCCTGGAGCCCCACCCCCCCTTATAAAACACAGGCAGCGTCAGCCATATCACTCACTCGTGCAGCTGCAGTAATTAGAGAAGGGAGAGGTGCTGCAGACACATTAGGGAAAGCTTAGTTAGGCTACAGTTAGGCTTGTTAGGTTGCTTTTTCTTGCTGATACTTATTGCTAAAAAGCACTCCTCATTCTCAACAGCTCTTTTGAGAGCTAATGTTGTTCTTGTGATCTATTTTTTTATGTGTGTGTGTCCCACAGACACTTGTGTTGCATATACAGACCTGTCAGTCGCAGCTGCTGGTGGGACCTTGGCCCCTTGGTAATGCCTACTGTGCCACTGCCAGGCCCAGCACATTCAGTGACTACCTGTGTGTGTGACAGCTGCATATTTGTAAAACCCATCACTGCATATACCTACCTGTTGTTCAATGCACCCACCTACCTACCTGAGCGCACGCAGTGTGATATTTAATACCACCAGTCACTGTACCTGTTCATGGTACCTGTGTGTGTGTGTGATTGCTGCACATTTGTAATACCCATCACTGCATATACCTACATATTGTTCAGTGCACCCACCCACCTACCTACGTGACTGCACGCAGTGTCACTGCACCTGTTCATGGTACCTGTGTGTGTGACAAGTGCACATTTGTAATACCCATCACCGCATATACATACCTGTTGTTCACTGCACCCACCTACCTACGTGAGCGCACGCAGTGTCACTGCACCTGTTCACGGTACCTGTGTGTGTGACAGCTGCAAATTTGTAATACCAGTCATTGCATAATTGTTCACAGCACTTGTGTGACCGCACACTGTGTAATATACCACTCCATGCATACCTTTTAACTGCACCTGTGTGACAGCTGCACATTGTATTGTAATACCAGTCACTGCATAGCTTTCACTGCACCTGTGTGACAGCTGCACATTGTATTAGTCAAGTCAGTGCATACCTTTCACTTCATCCCCCCCAATATGGGAAAAACAGGCAG
The DNA here is from genome assembly GCF_040937935.1 of Hyperolius riggenbachi. Taxonomy (NCBI): domain Eukaryota; kingdom Metazoa; phylum Chordata; class Amphibia; order Anura; family Hyperoliidae; genus Hyperolius; species Hyperolius riggenbachi. Next base: position 114,402,032 of record NC_090647.1, on the reverse strand, counting down.
AGGCAGGCCACCCGGCAGGACTGTTCGAGGTCGTGCTGTCATGTTTTTGTGCGGCCCTGGACCAAAGTACAGTGTTCAGAAGGCGCGTGCCATCCAGGGGTGAGCCTGGGGTGCCTGGCACCTGGGTGCAAGATTTTTTCTGGCGCCTATGGGAGTGGTTAAATTAACCACGCCCAACCACATAACCACACCCATGTCCTGCCTAATCAGACCCACACCTTCCACCTCTTTACGCATGCATGTGATACCCCATTCTTACCCCTCTTCCATGGGCTTGCTCCTGGCTGGCTTTGGCTGCCTGCGAGTCTGCTTGTCTCTGGACTGACTCAGGCTGAGAGGCTCTGCGAGTGCGATGCAGTCACACACTGCGTACTTATGGCTGCCTGCGGCCACCCTACGTTCGCTCGCTGTTGGCTCCTCCCCCGCACCAAGCCCAGGCGTGAGGTGGGCTGCCTGTATCTTTCCCGTTGCGCCGCCAGCCAGTGTTGCCAACCTTTCACGTTATTTTTTTACTGACAAATACCTAAAAATTTACTGACAAAAGATTATTTTTACTGACAAAATTTCCACACTAAATGCACATAAGAGATAGCTTTTCCCCAGTAAATGCACGTAATGACAGACAGCCTTTCCCTAGTAAATGCACATAAGAGACTGCTTTTCACCAGTAAATGCACATAAAAAGAGACCGCTTTTCAACAGTAAATGCACATAAAAAGAGACAGCTTTTCACCAGCAAATGCACATAAGAGACAGTTTTTCACCAGTAAATGCACATAATGACAAACAGCCAGTGTCCCCAGTATATGTAGCCAGCCTGGACCCCCTTTAGGTAGTGAGTGACAGGGAGCCCTTTTGGCAGTGAGTGACAGTGAGCCCTTTAGGCAATGAGTGACAGTGAGCCCTTTAGGTAGTGTGTGAGTGACAGGGAGCCCTATTAGTTAGTGAGTGACAGGGAGCCCCGTTAGTGAGTGACAGGGAGCCCCGTTAGTGAGTGACAGGGAGCCCCGTTAGTGAGTGACAGGGAGCCCCGTTAGTGAGCGACAGGGAGCCCCTTTAGTTAGTGAGCGACAGGGAGCCCCTTTAGTTAGTGAGCGACAGGGAGCCCCTTTAGTTAGTGAGCGACAGGGAGCCGCTTTAGTTAGTGAGCGACAGGGAGCCCCTTTAGTTAGTGAGTGACAGGGAGCCCCTTTAGTTAGTGAGTGAGTGACAGGGAGCCCCTTTAGGTAGTGAGTGAGCAACAGGGAGCCCCTTTAGGTAGTGAGTAAGTGACAGGGAGCCCCTTTAGGTAGTGAGTGAGTGACAGGGAGACCCATTAGTTAGTGAGTGACAGGGAGACCCATTAGTTAGTAAGTGACAGGGAGACCCTTTAGTTAGTGAGTGACAGGGAGACCCTTTAGTTAGTGAGTGAAAGGGAGCCCCTTTAGTTAGCGAGTGACAGGGAGCCCCTTTAGTTAGCGAGTGACAGGGAGCCCCTTTAGTTAGCGAGTGACAGGGAGCCCCTTTAGTTAGCGAGTGACAGGGAGCCCCTTTAGTTAGCGAGTGACAGGGAGCCCCTTTAGTTAGCGAGTGACAGGGAGCCCCATCAGTTAGTGAGTGATAGGGAGCCCCATTAGTTAGTGAGTGACAGGGAGCCCCTTTAGGTAGTGAGTGAGTGACAGGGAGCCCCTTTAGGTAGTGAGTGCGTGACAGGGAGCCCCATTAGTTAGTGAGTGAGTGACAGGGAGCCCCTTTAGTTAGTGAGTGACAGAGAGCCCCCCTCTAGCCGCCGCTCCCCCCTTACCTCGCAGTCAGTCAGCACTCAGCAGACCTCAAGATCAGCGGCGACCCGACCAGTAAGTGCGAGCGCCAGAAGCACCCGCTCTATATGCGGAAGTGATGTCACTTCCGCATATCAGTGCGGGCGCTGGGTCCTAGCGCCCGCACTATTGGTCGCCGCCTGATCGAGGTCTGACGCGGCGGCGGCTACAGGGAGGGAGGAAGGGAGGGAGAGAGCGGCGGCCAGATGGGGTGAGCGGCGGCCGGGCTGCGCCTGTCGGAGACAGGCGCCTGGGTGCAATGCACCCACCCAGGCTCGGCCCTGGTGCCATAAACCCCCAAGATTGTCAGGACGTAGTTGACTATTTAACACAGAACACCTCATCTTCCTCAGCTTCCGCACGAAACTGTGACACATCTTCCTCCTCCTGCTGTGATTCTAGCTCCCCACTTAACACTCAGTCGGCCACCACCACCAAAGTGCCATCACCCCAGGACTCAGCGGTGTGGAAATTTTTGTGTGTGTCTGCCTCAGATGAGAGTAATGCCATCTGTACTCTCTGCCACCAAAAATTAAGCCGTGGAAAGACCAAGACCCACGTAGGGACAACTTCCTTATGAAGGCACGTGATGACAAAGCACAAACTGCAATGGGATGACCACAAAAGCAAAGCCACAGACCACAGTGGAAGATACCAGGCCGCAATTATTTCTCAAAAAAGGTGATACCCAAACTGTACCGTGATGTTTAAAGGCAAGTGTCTCATCTCTGGCACACAGCGTTGGGTCAAGGGTCCATCTAACCGCGTGGTCTGCAAAGCACGATCAGGCCTGCCCAAAGGCTAAGTCAGTCCTCACACACAGCATCTCTGCCTGCACGCCGTGTGACTGCCTGCCCCAAGACTAAGTCACTCCCCACACAGCATCTCTGCCTGCAGGCTGCTTGACTGACTTCTCCACCACCACCAACAGGGTCCAGGACTCCAGGCAGATTCCTGAATTTTTAAGACCGCTGCTAGCAGCAACTGCTATAATAATTTTTCTGGCGAGTGTACATGCCTGCCTAATTTTTCTGGCTGCACTGCAGCTGCAACAACAAAACAAAAGGCATGTACATGTGCCAATCATTACCTTGCCGCGGTGAAGGGGCTTGCGTATCACAATGAAGCAATGACCAACGGCTATATGAGTGTCTTGGGGGGGGGTGGGCACACACATAGATAATAAGGTTGTTGCTTCATTGTGGACAGACCAAATTCGATCAGCTGGACAGTCACTGTTGTTCTGTCATTGAGCTACCTCAGCCCGGTGACCATATGGGCTTGAAAACTGCCATGGCCTGCGCTCTGGCCATGGTGCGCACCAGTCCAGCACGGCGGTCACTACACAAACAGCTGTGTGCGGTGCGTTACACAGTGAGTTTGGTCTGTCAGTGTGAAGCAGTACACTAATTACACTCCCTGATTGATGTATACACATGCAAGATGTTTTAAAGCACTTTAGGCCTCCAATTTAGCATGCAATGTGATTTCTGCACTTAAAACCCTGCGTTGCGTGAAATCCAGATTTTTCTCCAGGACTTTTGGTGTGTATCCCACTCCCCCATGCAAAAACTCAGATGTTAGACCCCTTAAAACATCTTTTCCATCACTTTTGTGGCCAGCATAAATGTTTCTAATTTTCGAAGTTAGCTTCCTCATTGAAGTCTATTGCGGTTCACAAAAGTTCGCGCAAATCGAACTTTTTGCGGAGCTTCGCATTCGAGGTTGGCGAACCGAAAATCGGAGGTTCGAGCCATCTCTAATTAAATTACATTACTGGATTGGTAAGCAGAGATTCAATTTAAAAATGGCTTTCTGTTTTATCATCAAAAGTCACGCATATATGTTCTGTATATTAGAACTATTTTGTAGAGTGAATACTAGTACACATCCTATTGTTCTACCTGGAGTTGTAAATTGAAGGGTTAAATCTCACACTTGAGTTGAGGAGGGCCGAAAGTGGTAGACATTACTCCCCCTATACTCACACTGGGTGAATTGGGTACCTTTTCTACTTTTGATGGAGGTTTATCACTTTTGCACAGTCAAGGTGGCTCATAATTTTCTCTCCTTTTACTTATTATGCTTTACCAAGGTGTCAGTTCTCATGGTTTCTAATCCTTTCACAAATGTAAAGCGGACCTCCAGAGAAATAATGAAAATCCTGCAGACTCATGGGAAAAAAATTTCTATTTAGCTGAGAAGCCTTGTCCCACGAAGCCATCCCGAAGACCTCACATCACTCGACTTCCAGCGATCAGCCCCGCCTCCACTCTCTTGCTAGTGAAAAACACCAAGATATTCCCCTTTTTGTTCTCCCCTCCCCCATTTCTCTCTTGCCTTCATGTTTTCCTATTCCCCCTTCCTCTCTTCCCTAACATTTTTTTACTCTCCCCTCCACCCCTCTTCTTTCCTTCCTCCCTGCCCCGTTCCTTTTCCCATTCCCTTTCACACCCATGCCTCTTGCTCTGCTTTTTGTGCTTGGTTCACTAAGACTTGTAATACACATACATACTGTACATTTTGTCTCTTTAAACTTATATCAAATTTCCCATTCGAGGGCCGAACACCTCCTGAGGAAGTGAACTTTACCTTCATGAAATGCGTTGAGCTTAGTGCTTGGCCTTCAAAAATTGATCTTAAATATTATTTTAGTCTTTGGTGCCTAACTTGGAAACTAATTCCTTCTTGCAACAAAGAAAATCACTTTTACCTTACCTTTACCTTACGCTATGTGGTTTGTAAAGACATATATGTGATGTAAAGGCAAACATTATGCTGAAAATTGTATTGAAATAAGAGCCATGAATTTCATGGTCCTTTTTAAATATATTTTTTATGTTTTATATTGTTTCTCTTAGGGTCGGATTTACCATAAGGCATTGTAGGCAAGTGCCTACAGGTGCCTGATGCTGGAAAGGTGGCTCACTCCTCTCCCCTAGTGTCTCCCTTCCTCCTTCCCTATGTAGGGTCTCAAGTAAAGCATAAACTAGAGGTTACTCACCCAACTCACAATTCCACTGACAAGATCTAACTTCAGTCCGGGGCACCACTAGCTACTTAATACTGAGGGTACTTCTGGATACCTAATGCTAACGGACACCTGTAGCCAGACCCGGGACAAGGTCCTCCAGCACCCAAGGCTGAGACACCAAAGTGCGCCCCTCCGCCCCTCCCACCTCTGCTGTCACACACTGATTACTATTAGACTAAGAGGGCCACAGGGCCCACAACCTCCCCAACACCTTAATATCTAGTTATCTGGCTTGCAGTCACTGCTATGTATCCCCTTTTCTTATTTCTTTCTGCTTCATACACAATTAGGAATGACAGCTGAATGAATTGTGCGCCCCCTCCTACACTGCGCCCTGAGGCTGGAGCCTCTCCAGCCTATGCCTCGGCCCGGCCCTGCCTGTAGCTACCTATGACAGGCAAGGGACGTAAGGAAGAAGTGACAGCTGGGCCAGCCAGCACACTTACGGTGTGGTTTGGCGGGGGTTTGTAGGTTCAAGAAGGGCAGAGTCTAAGGTGCCAGGACCTTGGTGCCTTTAGGCTCCTGTGATGTAAATCCGGGCCTGGTTTCTCCCTTTTAAAATCTATTGATTTGATTTTGATACCATTGATCCCCATTAAACTTCCGAAGACCAACTTACAACTTACACAAACAGTATAAACCGTATATATTTTTTATAAAGCCAGTGAGGTGTACAGTATAAGACCTGGTAATAATGTGTATATCCTTTATAGTATTGTTTTGAGAGACGATATTTTTGTATGTAACCTATCAATTCATCATTACCGTCTTTTGGTGGGTGGGACAGGCAACAGCTGTCTTGCCTTGAGTGCCAAAATGGCCAGAAACGGCCCTGGTATCAAGATACAACATCCCGTGAAGTACTGCAGCAGGGTTAGTACTATATATATCACACGTTGCCGACCAGGCTTAACCTTGTTGTACACACTATAGTTAATTAAAACATATCCCTGGGTAGCAGTGTGTGTTTAATTGTATATCTGCTCACAGGGTTTTACTAGAGATTGTCCAGTGTGTTGGACAATGTTCAGATTGTCTCACTGCTGCCTCTATCCGTAATCGGTTGATACTGTAAGTATTGCTGTAGGGGTCTTTGCTGATTTCCCCCCCCCCCCTACACAGGTGTTGTGGGGTGTAGCTATCCCACAGTTCTTACTCCTTCAATATTCTAGAACCAATCGGATATGCCAGATATGCAGTGAGACATAGGTGTCCAATTCCACACGTGTAAGTTCACACATGTGAGTTGGACAATCTCTAGTAAAACCCTGTGAGCAGATACACAATTAAACACACACTGCTACCGAGGGATATGTTTAAATTAACTATAGTGTGTACAACAAGGTTAAGCCTGGTCGGCAACGTGTGATATATAGTATTCACCTGTACAGTTATTTTTCGGTAGTGAGACATTAGTACTATATATGTTAGTATACATTAGTATACGTCAAACCAACATGGACCTCCAAGTCATTTTGTATAATTTTCCTTGAAGTAAAAGGTTTTGTTTCCCACATAGCAACCTAATAATAATTATTATTATTATTATTATTATTATTATTATTATTGATTTATAAAGCGGCAACATATTCCGTGGCGCTGTACAAAGGAAGAAACGAAAATGGGGTACACAATAATACAGGCAATGGTGTACACCTAATATTAATAGCCCTTTCATATGCATTAAAACAGATGAAACTCTAACATCCCACATGAGCTAATGGCTCCCAGATTTTTTATATAATTATCTTGGTAGTAAGGACTTTCCAATCAACCAACAACCAGGTTTTTGTTACCAGAATATTTTTGCTTTAATTACCAGTGAAGTCAGTTACACTGACTAGAAAATTATCTTTAGCACGTTAAAGAAAACAAGAGTGTGCACTAATTTAGAATCAAAGTTGGATGAAACTCAGAATAACTGTTTTGCTCTAAAATATTAAACACAGAAAAACAAATCACCAGAAAACAGTAAAAGACTGATATTATGTCATTTGAAGGCTTGTTTACAGTTCACTGAAGCTTCTTGATAAGATTGCTGTCTGCAGGACAGATGATCAGATTGCCTTGTAATTATCTAACTGGTGTGAAAGCAAAGCAGAGAACATTATCTTATGGGCACCCCCCTCCTCTTCTTCCCCTTGGGAACAGCTGTAGCTCCACTGTTTAAAGTGGTCTTACACTCTGACATAACATTTAATAAAAATGTGTTTTCCTACTTTTTATTACCCATACAGTTACAATGCTTTTGTGCACAAATAATATTATCTTTTTACAAATTACAAGTTCATAATATACAGTTTATCTGCTCTGAAAGCTGCCATTGTATTTTATTCAAGATGCTTTTTATTATATATTAAACTCTTTCAATTGCACAGGAAAGTGGTGTGTTTAACTGTTTAAACGCTCTTCTGTAGCATTTTTTTTTGTAATAGTAGGTTTAATGCTGTAAGGAGAGCAAAGAAAAAATGCTGAGTTTCATAAACCTGAAGGGGAGGTACAATGGTTTATACTTATTTGGGGCTTCTTCCAGCCCCCTGTAGTCCATCAGCTCTCTCTGTGTCCATTTGGTCCCCTCCATTCTGGCACTGTCAGCCCCTGTATTCTCGGATCACTGCACATGCACCACCCCGGCCACATGCCACCTCATTAGTGCTCTCATTGCCAGGAGAGTTTTGCACATGTGCAGTTAGTTAAAGTGGTCTGAAAGTCAGCATTTCTACTTTGCTCTGAAAGATTTCTCACAGCTTTAAAGCTACTACCCCAGAATTTTTTTTTAGCAGATCATCAATGAAATGGTTAAACAAAGCACTTTGTCCTGCTATTCAGCTTCAAATCCACATCCAAACTGGAGATAACAGTGTCTTTGTTTACATTCCAATGTTGATAAATTTGTCTGTACAAGTAAATAAACACTTTCTGAGAAGCTGTTTCTGCTTCGGGCACACGCACAGTTCAGAACAACTCATTAGAAGATTTTAATATATAATAAAAAGCAGTTGGAATAAAATGCAATGGAAGCTTTCAGGGCAAGAAAAACTACACTTTAGAAACTTGTAATTTCTAGACAGACAATTTTGCCTGTGCACAAAAGCAAAGCAAATATGATAACTGTATGAATAATAAAAAGTAGTAAAAACTAATTTTTATTAAATGTTTTGTCAACATTTCAGACCACTTTAAGGCTTGTAACTGCACAGTACTTCACAACTGAGCCAAGTCACTGACTTTACCGGGGATGACAGCTGAGGCTTTAAACCATAGATGAAATTTGAGTTTCACCCCCCTTTAATAACTAAAGACTTTTTTGTCACTTGCCTGTCGTCTTCTCCATCTAGCAGTGCCTTGTAGGTGGCGATCTCCATGTCCAAGGTTAATTTCACATTCATCAGTGTATGGTATGTTTTCAGCTGTTCAGCCAATGCCTTCTTGGATTCCTCCAGTGTTTTCCCCAAGCTCTCCTTCTTTTGGTGAGCATCCAACAAAGCATGTTGTCCTTCACTGTTTTTCTTGGCAATGTTGTTCTTAACTTCATCAATCTAATAATGTGACATATGAGAAAGATTATTGCCTAGTGTGTTATTCGGATACCAGTACTGTACACACATACAGAGCTGTTTCAGACTGTCCCATTTTCAGCAAAATGATCTTCTGTTTTTTTTTTTCCTTTGTCTTGCATTCATTCAAATTTTAACAACTACATTGTAAAAAATAAACTAAACACATTTGTTTACATCCATTAGCAGGAAAAATAATGTCACTAACTGGTACACTTCTTAAAGGGAATCTTAAAGTGTACCCAAACCGAAGCTTGGGTACACAAAATTAGATACTTACCTAAAGAGTGGGAAGCCTCAAAATCCTATTGAGGCTTCCCTCGGTGGTCTGCTGTCTCCCGTCACTGAGCGCAGCCCCCCGAAGATTAGCAACAAGGCATTGTTGCTAATCCTATCGGGGCCATGCCGCTCCTCTTCCGCATCCATAGCCGAGCAGTAGACACTTGAGCCCGCCCGCCCGCACAGTAGGACTGAGCCGCGTGCTCCGTGCTACTGCTCATGCGTGGACAGGCTCGATCTTCTAATAAGCTGCCGTGAATGCGGAAGAGGAGCCACACAGCTGTGATGTGGCAGGTGGCCGCGCTCAGCAATGGGGAAGGTTCTGACAACAGAGGGAAGCCTCAATATTATCCTGAGACTTCCCTCTCTACATGGCATCTGTTTGTGACACCCGAGCTTGGGCTTGGGCTTGGGTTCGCTTTAAGGGCCTGATTCACAAAGCGGTGCAAAGTGTTTGCACGCGAGTGAAAACCCCTTTATCACGTCTAAACTCAGTTTAGGCATGATAAGAAGAAACTCGCGCGAATTTTCCGCGCGCAAGCGCGCAGGCGCAAGCGCAGCACCCGGCACTTCGCGCGAAGCTCCCATTAAGCCCTATGGGACTTTGCGCGCGCGCGTTCGCGCGTACGTGTGAGTTAGAGCACAAAGCGGTGATAACTTTGCTAGTGCAAAGGTTATCACGCCTAAAGTCTTTTAGGCGTGATAACTGAGTTATCACCGCTTTGTGAATCGAGCCCCAAGTGTGTGTGTGTGGGGGGGGGGCGCAAGTTGAGATTTACTTACGTGGGGCGTCTTTCAGCCCTCTGTAATTTTTCAGGTCTCTCACTGTCCACATGGCTCACTGCATTGCACCACTGTCAACGCATATGCTGTCCCATCCTCACTCATCTCCTCATTCACACTCCCATTGCCACATGCGCAGTTTGTAAAACTTGCATTTGCGCATGTACAGAACACTTCTGGATATAGCAGTGCAATCGAGGAGGTTCGCAGTAGCCCGCAACTGAGCCAGTTGCAGACAATAGTTGGGGCACAGTGGCACAACGGTGCAGACAGGGATGACAGCGAGTGATCTGATAAACTGCAGGGAAACAGAAGAAGTCCCAGGTAAGTAAATCTCAGGGTTTTTTTCCCCACTCTGAGTTTTCCTTAGGGATTCAAACTATGGTGCCTGGACAATCCAGATGATGATTAACTGGAGAAAAATAAAAATTAATTGCCTTTTACATTTACATGATAAATAAGTCATTTATGAGAAGTTTTGTGAATAGAGCCCATTATTAAAGAAAACCTGAGATGGGCCAAAAAAAAAAACAATTATACATACCTGGGGCTAGGGATTCTCATTCGGATTTCGTGGAATTGATATTTCTGAATTTCCGATCAGAAATCTGAATTTCCAATTGGAACTCGGAACTCGGACTTCTGCAGAAATACTGCTTTACTGCAATTTGGTAATTTTAGCCCAATCACAGAACTTGGAAGCATTGGACCAATCAGAATGCAGAAACAACTCAAAAGTATTTGGCCAATCAGAGAATGCAAAAACTGACAAAAAAACCTACTCGGAAGTCAGAAACCGATCGGAAATTGGATTTCTGTGGAAATACTGCATTACCACAACTCGGTAATTTTAGCCCAATCACAGAACTCAAAACTATTGGACCAATCAGAGAATGCAGAGTCAACTCAGATGTATTTGGCCAATCAGAGAATGCCAAAAATGACCCAAAAAAGCACTACTCGGAAATTGGAAACCGATCGTAAATCCGTGTAATCGGCATTGGCGGAAATCAGAATTTCTGCAGAATCGGAAATCGACATTTCCAACCATCCCTACCTGGGGCTTTCTCCAGCCCCCATCAAGCCGAATGGCTCCCTCACTTGCCTTCCGGGTTGCCTTGATCCTCCAGATACTTACCTAAGGAGAGGGAAGGCTATAGTCCTATAGAGCCCTCCCGCTCTTCTCACAGTCCCCTCCATTAAGTGCTGGGGAGTGAGTTGAAGGAAAAAGACCCAGCAAGCAATGATAACTTTATCTTAGAAGAGGATCCCTATAATAGTTATTTTAGACTGAATAGTCTAAGTACTGTATGTACGTTGATTAACAGTCCTCAAAGTCACACTTCTGGATCTGTTGCCGGGGACACCATATTTTCCATCTAGATTCCCAAATCATCTCCACCTGCATGTAAAGCCAGCTTCTCCTGTATTCAGGCATTCACGGGTGGTCGGAGGTGGTGATGGTACCCTGCTTATATGTTTAACATCTGCAACTATGGTGGCTGCGGACACGCAGGGTATACCCGCAGCCGCCTTTGTTCCCTGTTCTCAGGCCTCATCCGTTCTGTCGGCATCTAGCAAGCTGGGAACGGTACTGTCTCGTGCTCAAAGGGTTGCTGTATCGCGCGGGCGCACACGGAGACAGGACCTTTATGCTGGAAGAAGGCGCGTCAGCTGACCTGCCGGTCGGCTGACGTCAGAGGTGACTCACGCCGCTCAGATTGGCTGATTGGTAAGGGGCGCGGCTGTGAGCTCTCCTCGGCTTCTTAAGCTTTCACTGGTCATTAGCAACTTGTCTGCTGTTACGAATACACTCGTGTTAGCGCTCAGACCTTAGACTAGTATCCGGTGTGCTTTGATCTGGGAGGAAACCAGAGATTTCACACAAGACTAGGGCTATTGTATATTGTATTACTGATTACCTGTGTATGATTCTGGCTATACTCTGACCTTGCTATTGCTCATTGATTCTGTACTTCTGCCTATCTGACCTTAGTTGCTGAACTTCTGCCTGATTACTCACTATTCTTCTGCCTCACGTTTCTGTACTGTATTCGCCTCTCAGTTGCCAAACCTTGCCTGTCTGACCTCTCTACTCATCAGTGTGCCCTTGCCACTGGTGAGGTACTCTTTTGATTAATTACCCACCAGCTCCTCTGGTGAGGTTTAGTTAAACTATTCAGTCGCTTGTGCTGATAGTACCTTACCAGCTCCTCTGGTAAGGTTTATCCAAACTTTGTTGTCACTCCTGTTATAAGTACTTTACCAGCTCCTCTGGTAAAGACCTATTATTTATACTACTGTTGTTGCAGCTAGTACCCACCAGCTCCCCTTGTGAGGGCTAGCACTGTTATTGTAGCTAGTACCCACCAGCTCCCCTGGTGAGGTCTAGCACTGTTGTTTCAGATAGTACTCACCAGCTTCTCTGGTGAGATCTATCCATTTAATCTACAGTTGCACTGTAACGATCGGTGTAACACAGAGAGAATCTGATTCTTGGCGATCTGCAGTATCCCCAAGAATACAGATATACCTGATTATTGGGGATCTGCAGTATCGCCAATAATCAAATATGACTAACCGCTGGATACCTGAGTAATATGAGTGTTTGGTGCAACAGTAATACTTTGAGGAGAATACCTGGGGAACAGGTATCAGGACAGTAGGCAATTCTGTCCTGGAGAACAAGTACCTTCCAGTAACTTGGGACTCTCCCGAAGGGATGAGCCAGGCTAGGGGTAGGAAGAACCAGAACGTGAGTGACACCAAAGACAGAATGTCACTGACTGATCTGTGAACTATCTCTTAACTGAGAAGATAGTTCTCGAGGTCGGGCAAGCCAGGTCGGCAACACACGGACAGACAAAGTACAAAGACAGGAGACTGATTCGGTAGTCCTAAGGCACGCAGGGTTTGGCAACAGAGTATCAGAAATAGCGAGGTACCGAATCAGTAATCAGAAGAGTGGTCAGGAAAGCAGAAAGTCATAACAGATAATAAACAATGCCTAGTCTTGGGTGTGAGCTCCGTGATTAACACCCTGGAACTAGTCTGAAGAATAACAGAATGGTAATACAGATTCCTAGACTTGGGTGTGAGGTCCTTGATCATCAACACCCTGAAACTAGTCTGAAGTATAACAGAATGGTAATACAAGTCCCTAGGCTGAGGTGTGAGGTCTGTGATCATCAACACCCTGGAACTAGTCTGGATATAACAACTGGTAACACAGAATCTAACAAAAGGTCTGAGTGCTTCCACGAAGTGATCGCAACGGCAGACAACCAAAGAATGATCAGCACCCAGTATATATAGTAAAGCGCTCTCCAGCGCCTCCCCTAAGTGCTTGACCAATGGGAACTGGTTGAATCGTCAGCTGACCGGTTTGGTCAGCTGACTCCCTTCTGGCTGTCATAAAAGTTCTGCCTCTCAGCGTCTGGACCTGTGCGGACTATCAGTCCCAGCCACACCAGACGTGTTGTAAAGCACCCACCGGCCACACTGCTATCAGAGCATGCGGCGGTTTCTCCGCGCTCACCCATACTAGTGGATGTAGGCCTACACGTGCAAACCGCCGCGTTGGATGCGGAATCAGCCGCCTTGTTCTGAGTACACGCGGCGGCTTTTCCGCGTTTTCTCACATGCACCAAACACTTTACACCTCTGTTTCTCAGCCGTCTATACTTGCATTATTGGGATACTGCAGAACACCACATAATCGGGTATACAGTCTGTATTATTGGTGATTCTGCAGATCACCCAATAATCAGACATCTGTGTGCTACACCAATCATTACAATATGACACCAATTTAGCAACCTCTAGCTGAATGGCAAGCACATGCAAGAAATTGCATGAGATGGTTTTGAACTGTGTAATATGTGTGTGGTTAATTACCGACCTGGAACCGCTGACTACAAGCACCCATTTGGATGCACATCTTCATGCCGGTCCATCAGCGGGTGCAGGATGGCTCAACTATGCCAGAGCAATGCAATAGCGATGATCGTAATCAGCTAATTACGAGAAATTTTGCATACATTTTCGGAATTACGCCTATACGTAATTAAGATTTGTATACACATTCGTAATTTCGCGTACATTTTTGCATTCAATTTTGCATAATTCTATGCAGTAATTAGCAAAGCCCCCATACATGCTACTAACACCAAAATTGCTGCATATGTTAAAGAGAATATTGGGAACAAGTAAAAAAAAAAGACTTTGTAGTTTTTGAATACATTGATTTAAAAAATGCAAGGAAACTTTTTTTTTTTAAACTCAGAAAAATTTACACCTTAAAAACCATTTACACTTTTTTAAAATTTCGACTTTTCCAGAAATTTTGCATTGAAATTTTGTGTCGTGAAACTACAATGCAAAATTACAACTATGTGAAATTTGTGCTCATCACATTCACTGCAATGGCCTCTATTCATAAAACTTTTCCGCCAGTTTACCGCTGGAAACAGCTGACTTTCCTGACCATTTAGCAAAGTGTGCATTCATAAAAGCTTTTTCCGCATGAAAAGCTACAATTCCCCAGCAGAGGGATAACTTTCCGCCTTGTGCAGTATTTTCCTAGATTTATCTAGAAAAACTAACAAAATGTCAATTCATAAATAATTAGAGGAAGCGGTATGCAGGTGGGAAATACCGCTTCCTCGGATGTAGCGAGAAGCATGTGGAATACATGCAAGTGAATGGGACAGACCTTCCAAGAAGCAGCAGAGAGAGCAGCGCATGGAGGTACTCAGGCAGCTTCTGTGTTTCCGCAAGTCTTCCGTCAGCCTACAGCGGGAAATCTCTGCACTGCTATCGCAGCTGCCAACATTTTATGAATTTTCATCCAGAAGTCTAAAATACTGATGCAGTATTTTCCCTCCACGTTTTTTCACCACAATTTTTTTTTTTTTTGACGAATAGAGCCCAATGCAGTTCAACTCCCCACCTCTGCTAGCCCTAAGTAGCTGTTTTGTTTGGATTCTGTAGCCTAAGCCTGTTTATTGGAATTGTGGTAGTTATGAACGTGTTTTGTGTTTCTTGAATATCAATGGCTATTGCTTGTGCTGAATCCCCAAATTTGCATCAGTGTGTTTTTGCTACATTCTGGGACCATGGAGAACCCCCATCATACTTGCAAGTGTTTCTGTGAATAACCACTGCTTATACAGAAAAGGACAACAAACTTAGTTACAGCCAGTTCATTGGTTAGAAATGTGATTTTGAGCTCATTAGGTTTTTTTTTTTTTTTTTTTTTTTTTACCTGACTCTTAACTTTATCACTTTTAATTCTAATTTTCTTTATCTCTTTCTCAAGTTTGATCATTTCCATATTCTGTTTTTCTATATCTTCGTCTTTCTGTTTTGCAGTTTTCTGCATGTGTTCGCACTGTTAAAAAAAATAAAAAATACCACTAGTTAAAGAGGAACTTCAATCTAAACAAACATACTGTCATTTATTAAGTTACATTAGTTATGTTAAATAAAATAGATAGATAATACAATCTCTTACCCACCCTGATTTAAAAGAACAGGCAAATGTTTATGATTTCATGGGGGCAGCCTAGATGAGCGTAATGGAGTAATTACGATTTTGCGAAATTTCGCGTAATTAGTGTAATTACGTTTATGGCCGTAAGTACATAATCGTAATGAAGAAGGATTTCGCGAAATTTCGCGTAAGCGTAATTTTCGCATTGCAACGGGTATTACGAAATTAATGCGTATGGTCATGCTCCCGAAGCGGAAAAGTTGACGCATGTATCAATGTTAGGTAGCCGCCGACTTTAAGGGTTAATAGCAAAGCCCCCTTAAATGCTAAGAGCCTCAAATTTGGAGAATATATTAAGGAGATCAGGAGGAATAAGAGGAAACATTTTTTTTTCAAAAAGACCTTATAGTTTTTGAGAAAATCGATGTTAAAGTTTCAAAGGAAAAATGTAAACATTTAAAAACCCGCCGACTTTAACGGTTAATAGCAAAGCCTGCTTAAAGTTTAGGAACACCAAATTCCCAGGGTATATTAAGGGGATCAGTGGGAATAAGAGGAAAAATTTTTTTTTCAAAAAGACCTTATAGTTTTTGAGAAAATCGATTTTTAAATTTCAAGGGCGAAAATGTCTTTTAAATGCAGAAAATGTCAGTTTTTTTTGCACAGGTAACAATAGTGTATTATTTTCATAGATTCCCCCAAGTGGGAAGAGTTTTACTTACTTCGTTCTGAGTGTGGGAAATATTAAAAAAAAACGACGTGGGGTCCCCCCTCCCAGACCTCTTTAACCCCTTGTCCCCCATGCAGGCTGGGATAGCCAGAATGCGGAGCACCGGCCGCGTGGGGCTCCGCACCCTGATTATACCAGCCCGCATGGTCCATGGATTGGGGGGTCTCAGAAGGGGAGGGGCAGCCAAGCTTTCCCCTCCCCCTCCGAGCCCTTGTCCAATCCTTGCCGCGATTTCCTGGGGGGGGGGGTTCATGGTGGAATCTGGGAGTCTCCTTTAAAAAGGGGTCCCCCAGATGCCCACCCCCCCTCCCAGGAGAAATGAGTATAGAGGTACTTGTACCCCTTACCCATTTCCTTTAACCTCCCTGCCGTTATAAAAAAATGCTGCGCACGGCAGGGAGGGTGTTTTTTCGCATTATTTTTTTTTTTTTAGCATGTAGCTAGCCTAGCGCTAGCTACATGCTTCCCCCCTCCCTGCGGCGTCCCCCCGAATGCGCCGATCGCCGCCGGCGCATATACCCATCCGGAAATCCCGTTCTGAACGGGATTTCCAGGAGGGCTTCCCCCGTCGCCATGGCGACGGGCGCGATGACGTCATCGACGTCGTGACGTCAGAGGGAGTCCCGAACCACCCCTCGACGCTGCCTGGCACTGATTGGCCAGGCAGCGCACGGGTCTCGGGGGGGGGGACACCCTCTGTCGCGGCGGGTTGCGGCGAATCGGCGGGGAGCGGCGGCGATCGTAAGTTACACGCAGCTAGCAAAGTGCTAGCTGCGTGTAACAAAAAAAAAATTATGCAAATCGGCCCAGCAGGGCCTGAGGAATCCTCCGCGGCAGGTTACCCCGAGCTGAGCTCGGGATAACCGGCAGGGAGGTTAAGAGTTAAAAGTAAATAAACACACAAACACTTAGAAAAAGTATTTTAATTGAACAAAAAACATAACCACGAAAAAAGTCCTTTAATATTCTTAATTAACCATTAATACTTACCTGTCCCTTTAAATAAATGATCCCTCGAAATAGCCTCGGAAATGTTCTATCAGTTACAATGTAACAACTTTGTTACATTGTAACTACGCCGCACCCGACGTCACTCGCCACTCAGCCGCCGCAGCAATTACGCGTCCGTGCAGGACTCTAAGTCCCCGCAGCTCCCGCTGTCCACCCCACCCACATCTGTCACCCACATGTCACCCACATGTGGGAGAGGCGGGGAGGGCAGCGGAGCGGGCGGGGACTTAGCATCCTGCACGGACCCGACAGAGCTCTGAGCTATATAGCTCAGAGCTCTCTAAGCATCTTTGTATTTGGGCTCCAAGGAGCCCCATTGGTCCTTAGCAGACTTCTGATTTGAAGGAACCCCATTGGTCTGCTAAGGACCAATGGGGCTCCTTGGAGCCAAAATACAAAGATGCTTAGAGAGCTCTGAGCTATATAGCTCAGAGCTCTGTCGGGAATCTGTGCAGCGCAGACGCGTATGCGGCGGCGGCGAGTGACGTCGGGTGCGGCGTAGTTACAATGTAACAAAGTTGTTAGATTGTAATAACTTTGTTACATTGTATCTGATAGAACATTTCCGAGGCTATTTCGAGGGATCATTTATTTAAAGGGACAGGTAAGTATTAATGGTTAATTAAGAATATTAAAGGACTTTTTTCGTGGTTATGTTTTTTGTTCAATTAAAATACTTTTTCTAAGTGTTTGTGTGTTTATTTACTTTTAAC
Organism: Hyperolius riggenbachi; assembly: GCF_040937935.1. NCBI lineage: Eukaryota > Metazoa > Chordata > Amphibia > Anura > Hyperoliidae > Hyperolius > Hyperolius riggenbachi. The sequence continues at coordinate 114,384,632 of NC_090647.1, read as the reverse complement.
TCTTAAAGGAAATGGGTAAGGGGTACAAGTACCTCTATACTCATTTCTCCTGGGAGGGGGGGTGGGCGAAGTAAGTAAAACTCTTCCCACTTGGGGGAATCTATGAAAATAATACACTATTGTTACCTGTGCAAAAAAAAACTGACATTTTCTGCATTTAAAAGACATTTTCGCCCTTGAAACTTAAAAATCGATTTTCTCAAAAACTATAAGGTCTTTTTGAAAAAAAAAATTTCCTCTTATTCCCACTGATCCCCTTAATATACCCTGGGAATTTGTTGTTCCTAAACTTTAAGCAGGCTTTGCTATTAACCGTTAAAGTCGACGGGTTTTTAAATGTTTACATTTTTCCTTTAAAACTTTAACATCGATTTTCTCAAAAACTATAAGGTCTTTTTGAAAAAAAAATTTTTCCTCTTATTCCTCCTGATCTCCTTAATATATTCTCCAAATTTGAGGCTCTTAGCATTTAAAGGGGCTTTGCTATTAACACTTAAAGTCGGCGGCTTTTTTATATTATACGGAGCGTTACGGTTTAACGCGAAATTACGGTAGCGTTTAATGCGAAATTACGGCATGAACGAAACAAGCGTTGAAAATTACGCTTACGGTATTTTCAATTACGATTTTAATGGCAATTACGCTACTGTAATTTCGCATCGTAATCGCAAATTTCTCATGCGTAATTTTAGTAATGCGAAATTACGAAAATTTCAGCTCAACTCTAGGGCAGCCATCTTTTTGGTTGAAAGGAGGTGATGGGGAGCATGCGATACAGTTCCAACTGTCCTGTGTCCTGATCACCCCTCCCAGTTGCTAGGCAATGATAACAACAACATCAGAAATCCCATCTTGCTTTGCACAGTATCAGGGAAAAAATGCCCGGGCAGTTTTCCTTGATGGGGCGGAGCTTAGCTTCTGTGCAACCAAAAATGAGGCTTCTATAAGAAAAATAAAGTTCTGATGCTGTGAAACTGTTAAAGAAACACCAAGCTTTTTCAGTGCTGCTGAGTAGATTTTTAAGGCCAGATTCACAAAGCAGTGCTAATGCATAGCACGACTGTGCTATGCAGCTAGCACGCTATGTGACGCGCGCGGAGGTTTGCATGCATTAAGGACAATGCCTGCGTGCTAAACAAAGCATGATAGCGCGCATGTTTCCGTGTTAACGATCGCGCTCAAACCTGTGTTTAGCACGCGGACAAACCTTAGCGCAGATCACATAGCGTGCTAACTGCATAGCACGGCCGTGCTATGCATTAGCACTGCTTTGTGAATCAGGCCCTTAGTCTGGAGGTTCACTTTAAAGTAAGGTTACATGCATTGTAAGAATTGTCATACATGTGTGGTGGATACAGGTGTACATTTGTAATTTACGCTATTTTTTTTATCAATATTCCCTAATACTACATAATATGAGGGATATGCGCAAACAAACTCCCAGATTTTGTCCCATATGCAATTCACTTTTTCACCCGAGTTATCTCCCAGGAGATACATTTCATATTATCTTTCAAATAACTTTTCAGCATTTTACAATTTAAATAGTACCAAAAAGTAGAAGAAAATGTACTATTCAAATTAAAATTATGTTAAGGATTTCCTTGCTTGCTAGTGGTTTAAAAGGCATTTTATGTCAAGGTTTGAAAATATTACTTAGGAGAAAATTCAGGAGAAAAAATTAATTGCAAATGAGTCTTGGTGTCTCAGATACTTGTGGCACTCCCACCCCATATACACACTGTAAGGAGAAGGGAGGATAGATGTTGAGTCAATCAAGATGACAGTGGCGGTGCTATGCTGGAGCAGAGGCGTATCTAGAGGGGTGCAGGCATGACTCACGCCATGGGCGCCACAGCACCATAGGTGCAACATTCCTGCCCCTGTGCTGCGCCCCATGCCTGCCCCTGTGACTCAGATTTCAGATCAGATTAAGGGCCCTTTTCCACGAGCAGTTGATAGGCAGTGAAAAGCCTCTCAAACTCTCACAACTGCCTGCTGCTGCCTGGCAACTGCTTGCTGCTGCCTGGCAACTGCTTGCTGCTGCCTGGCAACTGCTTGCTGCTACCTGGTAACTGCTTGCTGCTGCCTGGTAACTGCTTACTGAGCACACAGTTCAACTGTCCGTGGGAATGAGCCTAATTCTGGGGAACATGGTTACTTAATTTATGTATATGTTACGGCCAAAACCCGAAGTTTGGCCACTTCTAGTTCTGGCCAGCCACTTCGGGTTCTGGCCGGCCAATGTGCGAAGTGGTCACTGCGCTGCGGCCAATGTGAGGAATGGAATGATTCATGTAACATGAATGTATCTTCTGGCCGCAGCGCAGCGGCCAAATGTATCGCAACCTAGTTAATTTAATGACATTAAGCCGGTGGCAATGAAACAGATGAAGCCACCGGCTTTTGCTCTGCCTCCCTCTCCTTCTCTTACTATTGGCAGCCGGTGGGGACACGCGTGTCCCCTCCGGAGTCGTTCGTCGCGGCAGGGAAGCCTGCCGTTCTTGCAGAGCGGGTGCTGGCAGAAGCAATGTCTGCAGCCTCCCCGCTCTGCTTTCCCTGGCGCGACGAACGACTCTCGGACACGCGTGTCCCCGCCGGCTGGCCATAAGAAAAGGAGAGAGAGGTGGGGGGAGGAGAGAGAGGCAGAGCAAAAGCCGGCGGCTTCATCTGTTTCATTGCCGCTGGCTTAATGTCATTAAATGAACTAGGTTGCGATACATTTGGCCGCTGCGCTGCGGCCAGAAGATACATTCATTTTACATGAATCATTCCATTCCTCACATTGGCCGCAGCGCAGCGGCCACTTCGCACATTGGCCAGCCAGGACCCGAAGTGGCCGGCCAGAACTAGAAGTGGCCAAACTTCGGGTTCTGGCCGTAACATATATAAGGCACACTTGGCTTAGTCAGTGCTGGAAAAGAGGACAGAGAGGAAATAAGAGATATATTTTTTTTTTTAAAAAAGTAACTTCGGCATTATCCTGAACCAAAAATACATAGGCAACCATAACACAGGTACACGAGAAAGGATGCTGTTTTTAGAGGGGAAGAGGGCTCTGACTGGGGGGGAGGGGGGCGCAATTTCAGTGTTTGCTATGGGCTCTAGTTTACCCAGGTATGCCCCTACTGGAGCACACACCCCGGGAATCACAGTGCCCCCCTTCCGCTCATTCACACACAGTTAACTGTTTCCAAGCTCCAGCAGCGTACACTGGACAGGATAGGGTCTGTAAAAAACTCTCCATGTCAGCCTGAGTCTATGTAGATGCTAGAGGAAATCTGAGATGCCAAGAAAAAAAAAATCATACATACCTGGGGCTTCCTCCAGCCCCCTACAGCCTGATCCATCCCTGGGTGCTGTCCTCCACCTCCTGGATCTTCTGTAAGGGCTCCTTCAGCCCATCAAGGCTTAAGGCGCATTGGCAGCGCAGCTGCGCAAGCCTGCCCCGTTGCGCTCCCGTTGCTGGGAGCTCTCTGTGCCTGTGCAGGCAGGCGCAGAACTCTCCTGGCCATGGGAGTGAGACAGAGGACTGAGCATGCGCCGACTGTCCCTGTCTGGCCAAAGATATTGGGAGCCCTTATGTGGACGTTGCCAAGGGACAATCAGGCCAGAGGGGGCTTGTCATCACAGGTACACTTAAAGGGATCCGAAGATGAACGTTTTACACAAAATAAACATATCAGTCGATAGCTTGTAAAGAATAAATGCTCTACCTGATAATTTCGCCGCTCTGGTGGGCCTTTTTTAGTGTTTTTTATCCATTATTGCTCCAGGAAAAATCAAATATGGCCGCCGGCTCATATACCTTCTGCTTCCGGGTTATAAGTTGTTCTGGATGTGCTGTCTAGGCTATATGAGACTAGGCTGCTGCAGCCTTTCATCTGTGTGCTTTCATTTTGGTATGATGTGCAGCTGCCTGTAGGAAGTGTCTCTCATAGGAATGAAACTGCAGTCATCATCAGTATCTATGCAGACAGAGTGAACACAGAGCACACAGATCATATTGCATATTGCTCTGAAAACCTGTCTGTTTCAGAGCTTCTCTCTCAGCAGGAGCAGCCCCTCCCATGTCATCACAGCTCTCAGTATGCAAAGTAGGAAATCTGAGCCAGGAGGTGGCAGGCTTGGGCTTTAAAGGCTCCACAGAAGAGTGACTCAGCTATAATGATTACAGGTCAAACCTAGACTGAGCCAGTCGGGGATTCTTATCACAGCTGCTAATAGACTAATTAAGCAGATAAGAATGAAACTAAAAGCAGGGTAGGTGTTTACTGTCATGTTCCCACTGATAAATGTAATAAAATACATGAGGGTGCTTCGTCTCTGGTTCTCTTTAAGTAAACATCTATAGACCTCACAATCTCTTGCAAGATGCTTGGAAATTAATGTATCTGGAGGACACTTACATTTGCAAAAAATCTCTCTACAGGCCAGTGCACACCAAAAACCGCTAGCGTATCTGCAAACACTATCAGTTTTTGAAGTGGGTTTTTAGAGCGATTCTAGGCATGTTTGGAGTGATTTTCTAAACATGCCTAGTGTTTTTTGGAGCTTTTTGCAGCTGAAACTGAACAGCTACAAAAACACTCGGAAAACCGCTCTGATCTAGCCTTTTTCAGAGCGGTTCTCCACTTTCCTATTCCTAACATTGAGGCAGAATCGCCTCAGAAATCAGCAAAAATGCTGAAGGACCCGAGTTTGCGTTAACCAAGCGGTTTTTTAGCCTGCAAGCATTTTTAAAAATGCTCTGAACCGCTCTTGATGTGCACCAGCCCTACCTCCTTCTGATTGTATGTTCTAACATTGCCAGTCAACAGGATTAGAGTCTAAAGGTGGCCACACACCATACAATTTTTTAAAGATCTGTTCAATTTAAGAAGTGCAATCAATTTTTCTGACTGATTGTAACATTTCAAAAATATGACCAATGTACCACAAACCTATATTCAATTTTTTTCTCCAATTATGATAAAAATGATTGGAAACTCTGAGAAAATTGCTAGGGTGTGTATATTAATAAACTGACAATCTAACACACACCATACCATCTTTAGAAGGATTGAAGAAAAATATCTGGCATTCCGGATCGATACAAATCGAAGAAAACAGGAAATCCGATCGGATTTTACAGTCGAATGAACAAAAGCTTTCGATTTTTTTCGGGAGATCCGATCGTTTTTATCGTATTGCCGTAAAATCGGATCATTTTATTGTATCGTGTGTGGCCACCTTAAAGGAGGCTTACTAGCTGAGAGCTTACTGTTCTGAAATTAGCCAATAAACTAGAGCTTGTATTTTACAGACAGGAAATTTTGAACCAGGATAATAATCCTGATTAAAATCTTGATGTTTGTAAAATACAAGCTCTAGTCTCCAGAAATGCTTAGCTACTAAGATAAGGAATTACACACAGTGTTTCTCTCCCTCCTGTCTCTTCCCCCTTCCCTTGCTTTTAGAGTTGTGAGACACATGCTGGGGTTGGAATAATGTGTCTGTGATCTGTCCACACAGGAGCAGCTTGCTGTAGGTAACTTTTCTTCTGCTTGTGATGTGTACATTTGGTTCCTATCATTGCTGAACTAGTTATGTTGGTTTACTACTGTTCTGGTTTAGCTGGTTATTATTAGTGACCCCCATTTTCTATACGCTACTCCTACAGTTTTAGGAGTACAAGCTCCAAACTTTCTACACTTATTTATCTTATAGAAAAGTACATTGCTTGTGCTTTAAAAAGTATTCCCACCCACTGCACCGTGCGGTGGACCACCGAAACCTATTTTTCGCCATTGACTTTGACAGGGAAAATTTTCAACTCACTGACACTTGTACAGTTTTGAAGCTACACTTCCCAAACTTGGACCATGTATTGTTGGTGTCACCACACATAAAAATATAAATTTTGGGGGGATACCCAAATGTGGGCAGAGCTAGCAACGAGCCAACAAATATTTTGTGAATTATTCTTCCACAGTTTCAGGAGTACGATTTTGAAACTTTGTACACTTGTTCCGCTCATGCCCAGATAGGTTGCTTGTGTCCTGTTACAGGACCACTATTGTGAAAGGCAGTTAAAATCTAACAGAACCAATATGTTTTGGGTCAGTCCATCTCCGCATGGAGATTCTCAGGGTTTTCTTTGTTTTCAACAGAATTTTCTGAACAGCAGTTTAAGGGACCACTATCGCGAATCACTTCATTTTTAATTACCCCACAGTAGATATATCACGTATGTAGAAACCTTACTGTGTCTTTTTTTTATTATTTGTCATGGCCCTTTAATTTTCCATATACCACTGTAGCCTGTGTCTTGTCAGTCCCTGAACTAACACTGGCGGACTTTTGTAACTAGTGCTGCTCAAATCCGATCCGGATGCTACTCCGATAGTAGCTATCCGGATTTCCCCCAGTAATGCATTGCGGCCTGGGTGGGAGGTTTAATCTTACCTATCATGACGTCTTCTTCGTCCGTCCCTTGGCACCTCCCATGATGCGCTCCAATCCTGTGTCACGTGACTATACACTTCCTCCTTCAACCCGGAAGGAGGAAGTGTTTTTAGTCCCGTGCAGGGCCGGATTTGTACCTTTTACCGCCCAAGGCCCACTGTCACCAGCCGCCCCCTGCCCCCCCCCCCCCACTACCAACATCTTACCTCCAAACTTACACACACTTTTTCCCCAAGCAAAAAGTCTTAAAGTGAACATTACACAAAAAATGCCTTAAAGGACAACTGTAACTAGAGGGATAGGGAGCCTGTCATATTTATTTCCTTATACAATACCAGGTGCCTGGCTATCCTGCTGATCCTCTGCCTCTGATACTTTTAGCCATAAGCCCTGTACAAGCATGCAGCAAATTAGGTGTTTCTGACATTATTGTCAGATCTGTGTAAGATTGGCTGCATGCTTGTTTCTGGTGTGATTCAGACACTACTGCAGCCAAATAGATCAGCAGGGCTGCCAGGCAACTGGTATTGTTTAAAAGGAAATAAATATGACAGCCTCCATATCCCTTTCTTTATAGTTGTCCTTTAATAGATCGTCCTGGTGTCCACTGTTCCTGCACTGGGACCATCTGAGCATATTCAGACCTCTCACTGCTGCCTGGGACCCTTTTCTTCCTCGCGGCTGCACTCCCGTCTGTGTACAACCATACTGGGTTTATGCAAGTCTCATCCGCACATGCCCAGTAATACAAAGCCTTTCGTGCATGTCTGTTTTTGTGCTAACAGTTGCATTTGTACATGGGATCGCAGGCATGAGAAAAAATAGTGTCCCAGACAGCAATGGGGGGCTGAATATGTTCATGACCCCTCAGTATAGGTAGCTGGATTCTGTCCACGCCTTTAGTATAGGTAGACAGATGCTTCCACCCCCCCTTAGTATAGGTAGTCGGATACTGTCCCCCCTTTAGTATAGGTAGCCAAATGCTGTGCCCCTTCCCCTCAGTATATGCAGCCAGATGCTGTCCCCCTTGCTCCCCCAGCCCCCCTTAGTATAGGCAGCCAGATGCTGTCCCCCTTGCTCCCCCAGTCCCCCTTAGTATAGGCAGCCAGATGCTGTCAACCCCACTTTTTAGCACTGGCAGCCAAATGCTGTCCCCCTCTAAACCCCCTCTTCCTTAGTATAGGCAGCAAGATGCCTTCTCCCCCATCTTTAGTATAGGCAGCCAGATGCTGTCCCGATCACCCTCCCCCTTCCCCCCTTTAGTATAGGTAGTCAGATGCTGTCCCCCCTTTAGCATAGGATGCTAAATGCTGCCCCCCCCACCCCCGTATATGTAGGAATCCCGATTATGTCCCCATCACCTCTGCCCCCCCAGCCCCATCCCTACCCCAGCAGAGCAGGAGCCGGTGCGGATGTCCTCATCCTCTCTTCCTCCCTCCGTCACTCACAGAGTGGTAGCAGAGTCAGTCACCGAACTTTCAGCGCTGAAGATTCCTCTGTCCCACTGTCAGCCTCTGCAGTGCATCTCTCAATCCAGTCGGCGTCTCTTAGTTGTGACTCACCGTCACCGACACTTTACCGGGAAGTCACGTGACATGATGGGAATCACCAGGACAGAGAGATGCACTGCGGTGGATAACAGAATGACAGAGGGATCTTAAGCACTGAAAGTTCGGTGACTGGCTCTGGTAGGGGACGGAGAGGGGAAGAGAGGATTAGGACAATGGACATCCGCACCGGCTCCTACTCTCCTGGGAAGGGGCGGCTGAGCAAGCAGCTGTCCGCCGCTAACAGGAAGTGGTATAGCGCTGTAACAGGAAGCGCTGTGTAGCAGGGGTAAAGTGGAGGCTGCGGAGCGGACTTGGGGAGTGGATTTCAGGGCTGGCGACAGGTGAAGTCAACCTGTCACCACCCGCCCCTCGCCTTCTGGTGTTCTCTGTCACTCTAGGCACTAGCCTTGGGTGCCTTTCCCCAAATCCGGCCCTGGTCACGTGACGCCGGATTAGAGCGCATCGTGGCAGGCGCTGAGGGACGGACGAAAAAGACGTCATGGTAGGTAAGATTAAACCCCCGCCCAGGCCGCAATGCATTACTGGGAGAAATCCGGATAGCTACTATCCGAGTAGCATCTGGATCGGATTTGAGCAGCACTGTATTGTAACTAAAAACTCATAGCAGGGGGGAGCCTTGTCAGCTATTGAAAAAAAAATAAACAAATGGTTTTGCCCAGCTCTCCCTAACGGTCAGAACTGTGTATTGCATGCTCACCTGCTGTCTTTCTTCCCCCCATTATGTGCCGTTACCCGATAAGGCTCCCCCTCCCCTCTGCCCGCATTCAGGCATCCTGCAGGCACTGAGGGAGGCAGCTGTCTGCGCAGACTCTGCTGCGCAATGAGCTGCTCTTCCCTCTCCATCTATTCGCCGCAGGTCTGCCAGTGATGACGTGCGGTGTGTGACATCTCCCTCGCTCTGCCCTCTATCGCCGCAGCTCTGCTAATTAGCCGCTCCTCTCTAGCTCCTCTGCTAGTGCATCAGTGCGCTGTTTTGCACTGATGCACTAGCGCAGTGCAGTAGGATCGGCAAATATTTATTTAGACCCATTTAAAAAAAATATTTATTCAGCAAATAAAATATTTGCATCTTGACTTGCAACATAAAATTTAAAAAATTTGCCGATGATTCTGCAAGTGATTCGCAATAGTGGTCCTTTAACTGCCAAAATATTAATATACCAGCCTGCCACCCTACTCACTTGCACACTATTTTGTCAGTTTGACTTTGCAACTGCTGTTCAGGAAATGCTGTTAAAAACAGAGAGAACCCTGAGAATCCCCATGAAGAGATGGACTGGCCCAAAACCTGTTGGTTCTGTCAGATTTTAACTGCCTACCTAAATCCCACCCTCCGTGCCCCTGTGGTGGCCCCCTAAAGACCCCATTTTTCCCCATAGAGTTTCATTGGAAAAATGAAACTTTTGCCACTGGTACAGCATTGAAGTTACACTCACTAAACTTAGGTCACTTAGTCATGGGGTCAAGCTGAAAAATTCTGTCACATTTCGGGGAGGCCCAAAAAAGTGGGCGGAGCCACAAACAACCAATCAGATTTTCCCTATTGACTTCAATGAGAAAATGTAAACAGCTGTAATTCTTACAGTATTAAAGCCAGAGTCCCCAAATTTGGCACCATGGGTTACTGGGTGACTGCAGCTAAAATTTATTTTTAAAAAGTGGGCGTAGTCTACAACAGCCAATCAAATTTCAGCTATTTATTTTTATTTGGTTAATGGCAGGGTCCTCATACTTGGCATAGTTGGTCACTGGGGACTGAAATAAAAATTCTGAAAAGTCAGCGGAGCCAAAACCAACTAATCAGATTTACATAGCTATTTGGGTTGAAAAAAGACATACGTCCATCGAGTTCAACCATATTTCTTTGATTGCTTTAAATGGGAACATTTAAAAGGCTGCCATTCGCACATTATTGATGTCATGGACCTCAAACATTGCAAATGTGGTCACTGGATGTTTCTACTTCAATTTTAGAAAAAGTGGGAGGAGTTCCCAACAACCAATCAAATTTCATTCATTCATTTTCAATATAAAAAAATAGTGCTGCAATTTTTACACGTTAAATGCTAGCATTCACAAACTTTGAAGTTTTAGTCACTGGGTGACTGCAGAAAAAGGGAAAAAGGGGTGGGACAACAACAGCCAATCAGATTTTAGCCATTGGCGTTAATGAAAAAAGATTAACTGCTGCTATTATCACAGTTTAAGTGCCAAGTGTCCCAAATTTTTCTCAAATGCTCACTGGGTGACTGCGGTGAAAATTTAGGAAAGGTGGGTGGAGTCAACAGCCAATCAGCCAATCAGATTTCACCTATTGACTTCAATGTAAAACTTTAAAATAGTGCCTCTCACAGTTTTCAAGCCAGAGGCCCCAAACTTGGCACAGTCCATGACTGGTTGACTGGGGTTAAAATGTATCAAACTGGGTGGAGCTTAAAACAGCCAGTCAAATGATACCTATTGCTATTTAATGACAAAATATAAGTTGCTGCCATTCTTTCACTGTTAATGGCAGGGCTTCAAACTTGGTACAGTCGGTCATTGGGTGACTGGGATTCAAATTTTGAAAGTGGGTGGAGCCAAAATAGCCAATCGCATTTTTTCATGGATTGGTAATATTTGATCTACTTCAATTCTCACAGTTTTAAACCAGGTTCCCCAGACCCTATATACTCTCTCTGCACAAGGAGTAATATGATATCTGAAGCGTTTTCAAGCCAACATCACATGGTTTCTTCAGAAATGACATCATCTAGTTAGCCTTAATTTTATCACCTGAGTTAGGCAAAAAATATCTAACGCTCGCCATACAAACATCGATTTTGATCACCGAAATGGGCCCCACCTGCAAGTCATCATGCCCCCTTTGTGCCCCCCCCCCCAAACATTTTAAGCTGGAGCCGCCACTGCTAGATGATCAGTCAAGAATTTCACTATAGGGAACACTAGAAGAAGACAAAGCATAAGAGGAGCACTGCAAATGCTGGAATCTACAGTGTTGTGTACTGCAGACTGCTTGAAGCAAATGTGCCCAGAAGCTGCCCTGACAACAAAACGTTATAGATGCAGGCCTTACCTCTATCTTGAAAGCTTCCTCTAACTCAGCCCTACTCATCTTGGCAAGTCCTTCATACTGAGCCTTGACTTCAGCAATGATGCCATCTAAGTTCAGGGATGAGTTGTACGTTTTCAGGATGACTTTGATCTCATTTGCACGGCGTTTAAGTTCATTGAGTTTCTGTAATTCCAGCAAAAAGTCAGTGATTCCATTGAATTTGTAAGCAGCAAGAGACAACATCAATACAAACAAAAATAGTTTAGGTGTACGGAAGGAAGTTTTTCAATTTGAAAAGAAGTGCTTCAAAAAGTATTCTAGCAGCCACAGAGAATAGCCAGCTACCATAGCTAGATGAAGGCACAGAGAATTTAATAACAGAATATTAGGAAACACGTTATGTTTTTCTTTACGCGATAGTTGCTGGATAGTGTACCTATTCAGTGAGGAGACCTTGGGCAAGACTCCCAATCGCTGCTACTGTCTGTAGAGTGCGCCCTAGTGGCTGCAGCTCTGGTGCTTTGAGTCCGTCAGGAGAAAAGTGCAATATAAATGTTCTGTGTCTATGTTTTCACTGTTATTAAACAGGTTTATAAAACAGGTTTTTTTTTGTTAAATATGACATTTTAAAAAAGAAGTTAACTAACTGTAACACTAGAATAGTCACCAGTCTAAGTACATGAAGATAAACTGAAAGCATGGAGATTATCTGAGAAAAAGCTGAGCTATAGTTTTAGCAGACGAAGCAGGCATTTTTGGTGCACCCACGCCTGTCGCGTCACTGGCTACTTTTGAAGCGGATGTTAGATCTTACCTGGCTGTGGAAACAATGCTGATAAAGTTTTAGTACTGAAAAGTTCAAAGGGTAGTAGTGGTAGTACCATTGATAAGAACAATGGGGGCACTAATGATATAAAAATATATACATACATAATTTCTGATCACACAATCCAGTTTGCACAACTCCCTTAATAGAAACAAGGTTTCAATTGAATCTGGCAAATATCAAATACCTTGCTTAGCACACTGATCAATATGCCTTCAATTTATATTGATTTACATTGCTTTTTAGCCTCGATCAAATTCATCAACTTTATCATTAATGGGGCAACACTCAATACGAGTAGGACTAGCTTTAGGCTTGCGGATTGCAGAATTATGGTTTGGGCTAGAAAAATTAGTTTTAGAAGAAATGAGGTTAGGATTAATCGGTCTAGGAGAATCAGCGTTAAAATATAGAAATATCAGAATATTGGATTAGAAATTTTAGAGTAAATCCTCATACACACGCTCAACAGCGGTCTTTTATGCAGCACAATTATCAAACAGCTTTTGTTGAGAAACAAGTTGAACAACCTTGCTATTGTTCACGCAACTGATAAGACGTAATTCCAACTGTTGGATTGATGTCTTATCAGTTGCGTGAACATTCAATAGCAATCAACTTTTTTTTTGGTTGTTCAACTTGTTTCACAATAAAAGTTGTTTGATAATTGTGCTGCATAAAAAACCACTGCTGAGCATGTGTATGGGGCTTTAAGGTCCATAGATTTAGGGTTAGGAGAATGGTATGCAAAAAAAAAATCCTTTTTGTAGATGACCCACGTCCCTCCCTAGCACTTAATTTTACATTTGCTATGAGTGGATAATGTGGGTACTCTGCCTGTGCTGTTGCAGGGGAGCCAATGAGGTTTCTGCCTCCTCACAGTAAAAGGTAACCCATCTATTAGCGGAGGGGGCAGCAGCAGCGTAGATCCTTCTGCAATGAACACGCACTGGTGTAATGTGTAGTTACACGGGGCAGCGTGGTGCCGATGAAGATCAAAGTGTGACGACTGATGAGCGAAAATGCCACTTATTTTTTTCTCATTAATGTTAAATTCGACTTTCGAGTGAAAATGCCATCGAAAATTATTTTGTAATAAGTTTGTGATTTTGCAACTTTTGGAATTTCTGCGCTAAATTAAATGATTTCTCATGCTTTTGCTCTAAAATACAGATTTATTTTTGTTTTGCTGTAAAGATAACATTTTTCGCATTTTAGTGAATTTTCACCATATTGCGAAAATACAATATATTTTCACCCAAAAATGAGGCAAAAATGATTTTGGTGAAAATTTCGCAAACAACACTGTGTCTGACACTTTGACCAGAGGGGCCTGACACTGTGCCGGAATAGACACGATGGGAGTACAGGTAGCACACATGTCAATCCGACAGTGGATTGGAAAGGGTTAAGATTAGAAAATTATGATTTGGTTTAAACAAATTCCTCCTTCAGAAACTTTAAACAAATCATTACCAAACCATTACCATCTCATAATAAGTTCTAAAGAAGTGAATTTTATCCTTGAGTAGAGTGACTTTGGTCCTAAGATCCTCCTGACGCTTGTAAGCTGCATTAGCATTCTAGAAGAAAATGGAATATATATAAAGATCAATTCTTATAAAATAACAACTCAGATATCAATAAAATACTTTTAGTTTCAATTAATTTTTTATTGAAAATAGGCAAAATAGAAAACAAAGATTTCTTCATAAATCCCCTCAGGGGACTCTCATTTGACACTTAAAATATGCAAGATAAATTCAACATTTACCATAAGGAAGAATTAGATCCAGAAAGTTGCATACACATGAGAAGTGGAGTTAAAACGGGGTAGAAATGATAAAAAAAGGCAAGAATAGTTGTTCTAACCATAATGATATGAACACTTCCAAACCAATGGGAAACACACAGAGTTGCTTAGATCATCATGAATGCTAGAAGGTATGTAAGCAAGGGGAGAAGGCACCTCAAGGTAAACCAAACCAACTAGGACAGTAGGGTGTGGCCAAGACCAACATTATTCAGAGATGCAATCCATGAAGCCCATGTTCTTTGAAAATTAAGCATCGTATCTTCGACCTTGACAAGGATGTTTTAACAAACCATAGTATCAGTATCCTGGGCTGAGTAAAAACGGCAGGGGGGGGAGAAAGGGCTGTTTCCAGGAAGCCGCTAAATGAACCTTGACCAAGTCCATTTTGTGTTTCATCAACCTGTGCTGTGGATACTGAACTCCAACTGGATTATCAATAAAGAGAGCTGTGCAAGGACTAGGAGGCAAAGAGAGCTGAGTTACTGATTGAATCTTACTCCATATTGCTTGCAACAAGGCACGTCCACCAAGTATGCAACAGAGAACCAGTCCCACCCCACCCCACCCCCTTAAACAAAGAGGAGAATGGGAAGGGTCGATTTGAAACAACCTGAGCAGGGTTAGAAAGGCTCTATATAGGAATGTAACTGATGTTTCCAGGGTGGAAAAGTATGAACTACCCTTCGTGAGAGTCAAGTAACACTTAGACAATCTAGCTTGCGAGAGGGCCAAACCTATGTCCTCCTCCCAATGTCTAACATAACCATGGGACAAGATTTTGAGAGATGGTGGGCGCAGAAACATACTATACAATATAGAGATTAAACTACACTCAAGGCGTCTAGATGTGCACCAGGTTTCAAACCATGAGTAAGTAATGGAATCACTGCTTGATTTAATTTTTGCTAGAAAATGAAAAAGCTGCCAAGAGCGAAAAAAGCTCTGCAGGCAGGAGATGGTGGTCTTGTTGAAACTGAGAAAGCAACATAATATTGATGGCAGTAATAAATTTACCCACCTTAACGTACCACCTTATCAATCCACCACTTAAACGATGCAGGGTTGAGACTTGGTGCAAAGTCCGGGTTATTAAAAATCTCAGTCATTAAAGAGTTGAAAAAGGAAGCGATATCTGGTCAATTTATGCATAGAATGCTTAGTGTTCAGGGAGACATTCCCACAGTCCTTCCACGACTCCAGGGAGCTCCACATCAGGACTCTTAAATTAATGGGCTCCATCAGATCCGATTCCTGTAGAACCCATTTTAAATTTCCAGAAAGCGAGAGTATACTTAAAATAAGTCTGATGTTACTTTGTTGCTTTTGACTTACATTTTAGTATGTTTCTGATTGCTAAATTGCTAACAAACAAAAAAAAAGTGTTGTAGAAAAGTTTTAAAAAATATCTCCTGGAATAAAACTCAAGACTCAGAAGGGAAGTTAATTGAATAGGGCCTTTTTAGACTTAAGGCAAATAAAAAGATGAGTTTAACTTACCTGGGGCTTCTTGCAGCCCCCTGGAGTTGTTCTGTGCCCATGACGTCGGTCTGAGTCCCTCCGGCCAGCAGCAATTACCCCTGCAATGCTGTGGCTCCTCACCATGCTTCCACGGCCAGGAGCATTCTGTGCATGTGCAGCACGTGAAAATCGCTACTGCGCATGTGCAGAGCGCTTCTGCCCGCAGGAGTGTGATCAGGGTTGCACATCACTCGGACCAGCCGTTTGCAGTAACTGGTGGCAACTGGGCCAGCTTTGCAGGGGTTGCCGTTGCTTGCCAGAGGGAGGTGTAGCCAGGAATAGGTGCAGCCAATATAGATAGACAGGAATAGGTGCAGCCAGTATAGATAGCCAGGAATAGGTGCAGCCAGGAATAGGTAGACAGCAATAGGTGTAACCAGGAATAGGTGCAGCCAGTATAGCTAGCCAGAAATAGGTGTAGCCAGGAATTGGTGCAGCCAGTATATATAGTCAGGAATGGGTGCAGCCAGGAATAGGTAGCCAGGAATAGGTGTAGTCAGGAATAGTTGCAGCCAGGAATAGGTAGCCAGGAATAGATGCAGCCAGTATAGAGAGCTAGGAATAGGTGCAGCGAGGAATAGGTGCAGCCAGTAGAGATAGCCAAGATAGGTGCAGCCAGTTTAGATAGCCATGAATAGGTGCAGCCAGTATAGATAGTCAGGAATGGGTGCAGCCAAGAATATGTAGCCAGGAATAGGTGTAGTCAGGAATAGTTGCAGCCAGGAATAGGTAGCCCAACTCCCCCCCCCCCTGCTTTACCTCTCCTGCCGCCTGGTTCCCTACTCCTGAAAGCCCGGATCCCCCTCCATTGCCCGGTGGCTAATACTTCATACCATATATCGGCAGTGACAGGTGAGCAGGCAGCGAGGCAGTGCCCAGTAACTGCATTGGGTACAGGAAGTGACATCTGTTTACTTCCTTTACACATTTTCGCTGATACATGGTGTGAAGTATCAGCCGCCGAGCAGTGGAGGGTGATCCGGGCTTTCAGGAGGAGGGGACCAGGTGGCAGACAATTAAAGTGGCACAGGGGAGGTGCTGGTGACCAGGGGGGTCCTGGGCAGTGGTAACCCCTGGTTGCAGGGGGGGGCGTCTGTCACCCCCCCTCCCTGCCCGCTGAGAGGGGGGACATGCTGCTCCTTGTGGCACCCCCTTCAAACACAACTGCACCAACAATTCATCAAGCCGGAAGAAACCAGTACTGGCAGATCATTTGACAGCAGTCTCTCCAAATACCATTGTGTTAATAGAAATTATTCAATCATTTGTTGTTTTATGGGAGCTGCAAGGGTTTCTATAAAGCTTTCCCATACCTAAAAGAAACGTTTGGTGTGGCTGTCTTTTTGCAAAGATGTCTCTATCCAATCCATACATGATATAATTTCCTGTTTTAAATGTAATTCCTATGTACACACAATGCAATTTTCTTTCACATTTACAGTCAGATTGATTATTTCCAACATTTCCGATGTTTTATCAGATCGGATTTTCTGATCAATTTCCGATCTATTTTCCAAGTGAATGGAATTATGGAAATCGTTCAGAAATCTTTTAAGGAAATTGCATAGTATGTATCTACCATAAAATCCATGGTATCTTGTAGTCCATCTATAATCTATCAGTGTTCCCCAACCCTGTCCTCAAGGCACCACCAACAGTGCATGTTTTGTGGAAATCCACAGAGGCAATTAATCAGCTCTGCTGAGACACTAATTACCTCACCTGTGAATGTTTGTAGTTTCCTGAAAAACATATACTGTTGGTGGGCCTTGAGGACAGGGTTGGGGAACTCTGAATTATAAGTGACCAGGATAAAATGAACACAGACTTATAGAACCAGTTTTGAGACTAACCTGCTTAACAATCAAAATCTTTTTCTCAGCATCACTTCTCACTTTCATTTCCTTCTCATACCTGTGGATGAAATGATTTCTTTGGAGTCATAAAAATGCAAGAATGAAGAGAAAAATGCTATGTGCCAATTGGTAGTCATCAATGTGAGCTGTAATCAGTGGTTTAGAAATCACACGCTTAAAGAGAAACCGAGGTGGGTTCAATAAAAAAAAAAAAGTAGTCTACCTGATCCGGGGGGCTGAGCGGATCAGGTAGCTGCAAAAACCGTCGCTCCACGCTGCTCCTGTGGGCCGCACTTGCCCACTTTCACTTTTGTGACCTATAGGTCACGAAGCTGGTTTTCCTTCTCTCATCCGGCGTGCAAGGAGGCAGGGGAGGGGCAGGGGGTGTGGCCAGGGAGAGAGACCTGCCCAATGGCAACTCTGAAAATCCTGTAAGAATGCCCCTGGTGGGCATTTTGAACAGGGAATCCCTCTCCCTGTGTTTACCCCCGAGCTGGCAACAAATAATGTCAAGAGGCAGAGAACATGCCTGTGTCTCATCTGCCCCCAATCTGCCTACCTCGGGTTCTCTTAAAAGGACCAATATAGTGAAAATGTGCAAGATTTAAAACACATGCAAACATATACATATAAAAATGTACATTTCTTCCTAAGCAAAATGTACTTTAAATAACTTGTTTCCTATGTTGCTGTCACTTACAGTTAATTATCATTCTGTATACAATGTTTAAGATTATTATGCACTAGTGTTTCCTGTTTTTCCTGGTTTTTTTAAGGGTAGACACTAATGTGTAGTTCTCTGACTGGTATTTGCCAGTCTGATGTCACTTCCTGGGTGTGGGTAACTAATACCTATTCGGCCTGTGGGTGGTTCACCTGAGGAAGAGCCTCATCCAAAACATGTTGTGTGTCCACCGGTGTTGCTTGCAAATTTTCGTCACAGTCATTTTCACATTAAAAATGCTATTTTCAAATTCCGAGAAAATATTTACGAAAATACATTCGGAAACAATTTTTTCTTTCCAATGCGAAAATTGTCTAAAAACATGAAAATCTGTATTTTTCATGTGAAAATTTGTGAAAAGAGCGAAATGGTTTGTGTTTAGGGTGTAAGTTTGTGAAAAATCATAATGATTCATATTGCTGTTGCTTACAGTAAGCAGTGAAAATTAGACAAATGTGGTTTTTAACTAGTTTATCTCCTCCAGGTCCATTTCTTGGGCAGTGCGGGCAGGGCGACCACCCTGGGTGCATACCGGCAAGTAGAAGAAGGGGGGGTGCAGGCAGAGGGACATAACCACTAGGGAGCTGGTGACGCGCAGTGCAGCCAAAGGGAAGAAGAAAGAAGAGAAGAAGAAAAATTACCAGCGTAATCACCTTCCTTGACTCCTCCTGAGCTGCCTGCATTAGACGTCAAGTCATCACGTCACCACCGCATGATGACACCTGATGTCCTGTAGCGGTACTGCAGGCAGTTCCTGGTCTTTGCTTCCTCCTGGATGAGCGACTGGTCATTAGTAAGTAGGCAGATCTACTTGTGACCTCTGGCTGTGTGACTGTCTCTAAAGATTAAGGGTTCACGAGTCGACGGGGGTGGGTGGGGAAGAGGGCGCAATTTTTACACCCTTGTCCTGGGTGCAATTTAGCCTAGAAACTGCCTTGATCTCCCCATAGTAGAGTCTCAGCAAAAGCTTTATTCTTTACAAAAGCAATTCCTGTAAAGGATGTATACAAATATACCAGCCTGCCATAGATCCTACTCATTTGAACACTGTTTTGGCAATTGGACTGATCAACTACCATTTCAATAAGTACTTTTGAAAATAAAGAAAACCCTAAAAAACCCCTATGAGGAGAAGGACTAGTCCACAACCTGAACTGTTATCTGACTTGAGTGGCGTTACAAAAAATAATTTCTTTGCACAAGTTGCAGCAAATCTGCAAATCTACATTGCTATTTATTCTGGTTTTTAAACAAACTCATTGGGTGAGGATTTACTAAGAGTCTTATTAACTAGTGGAGAACATTGAGGGCCCTTTTTACACCAGGGTGGTGTGGTATCTTTGCCCCACCCCGGGCAATGAAAGTCTATGGGGATTTTCATACTGCCACGTTACGGCACAATGCAACGGTAGTGACGTTTTCGCCACATCCCCGTTGCAGGTCCAGATCGACGTTGCGTAGAGTTGTGGCAACCTGCATCAGCCCGGAAGTCACGTTAGTCTATGGCGATGCAGGGATTTTTTTAAAATTACCAACGCGATGTTGCAGTGCTCATGCTCGAAAGTGTATTTTTACAATGCGCTTCCGTGCACTTCTGCATACACCATAACAGGCATGTGGACAATCAATAAAGATTGTTTTACAATACTGGTGAGCTGATCCCTTTGCATATGGTGGAGTCTGGAGCTATGGCAGCTAGATCGTGCTCCCAGTGAATGGGTTATGTTCAGTAGCGTAACTACAATACATGTGTTCACACCCCTTTGCTTGCCTTTCCTTGGTGCCGTTTGAGGCCCATCTCACAAGGGTCATAAAACAAATGTGGCCATCATGTTCTTCACACCCGTAACAAGTGTAGCTAATACTTTTTTATTTTATTTATTTATTGTATTTATAAAGCGCCAACATATTTCACAGCGCTGGGCATTCATTAAGGTTGCAGACAATATTTAGGAGTGACATACAGCAATAAGACAATACAGGAATACATGCAAACTTGATCACGCAGCACAGTATGAGTACAAGGTAATGCTTAGTTAGTCACTGGAGGGGAGCATGGAGATTAGGCAAGTCGAGTTCACTCAGATCCATGGGATGGGTGTACGGTAATGGAGGTGCGTGAACAGGTAGGAGACATAAGCAGGAGGACCCTACCCCAGGGCTTACAATCTAGAGGGAGAGGTAGGGACATGAAAGGTAGGGGACCAGAGTTCAGCTGTGGGTTTAGAGCACTAGTGGGGGGGGGCAGAGTGAAAAGGTGAGGCTAAAACTAAACACCAGATCTAAAGTATACTGCCCTGAATGGGAGAAAGGGAAGGTTAATAGTTGCTGTCCCGCACAGCTCTGCACCCCACCCCCTGCACTCTCAAGGCCTGCTTCCTTCTAGTTACACCCCTGGTTAGGTTGTAGACAATCCCTTCTGTGTGTCCTGGGGAACTAGAGCTTGTGGTAGTCCACGCATGCAACTTTTAATAAGTTCAGCCTGTCCTGGATTTAATAAAAGAGAAAAATAGTTTTCACTGTTGATGTGCACATAACTGGAACTGCTCAGCTGCTACTTTCAGAAATCCCACTATATTCCAACATGACCCAGTCAAAGGGTTCAAATGTTGCCACCTAATAGTAGACACTATAAAAAAAACTTTAGTCTAGTTATGCTGGATAGCTTGTGTTCCCATGTTAGTAACTCAGGCCCACTGTGCAATGTCTATAGACACTAGGGCCTGTATTCACAAAAGTATGCTAAATTTGCTGTGTGCGGGTAATGGGCTGTCATTTTCCCGTTACTTACAGAGACAAGGTGGTGCAGGTTGAGCCATTAATGCAACCAGTGTTTCCTAGGTAACACGAGCGTTGTTAGAGTTACGCACACTGTGCAAGTAGTGTTGCGCACATTACCCAAACGAAAATTGCGTCACCTTGTAATGTGGTTCATGTTAGTTGCACAACACATGCTACCTTATTACCGTTAGTAACAGTAAAATTGCTGTACGCTCCCTGCGCACTGCATCTCTACTGTATTTTTGTGAATATGGGCTTAAGTCTGCTGCTGGACTGCTCCCTAGAGTGGATGGTAGAAGACCAACAGACACAGGAAAGCATATACCTATTTATACATGTCCATCTGCATTGTGTCCAGGATTGTCTGTTGTATTTTCCCCACACACAAACCTGATCTGCATCATTTTTCTGTAAGGGTGGTTTTGCACTAGGAGCAGCGTCTGTTTCCAATTCGATTCGGCTGCGGCTTCCATCATTCCGCGAAGCCGCAGCCCGAATCGCTATGCCCATTATAGGTATAGGCAGCGTTTTACCCACCCAAATCGCCTGCGGGAAATGCTGCAAGTTCGGGCATATTGGAAATGGGCCCTGAAGCAGGTACAGTGCCATTCATCCCATAGGGTGGAAGACATCTACTCCTGAGAGCAGCGGAATTACAGAGTGGTACAGTGTATCCGTGCTACAAATATAAGCCAACATTTACCACAATACATATGTGCATCATTTATTCTACTTTTGTTTATTACTGAACAGCACATTAACAGGTGGGTGGTATTTACCTGTGTTTAAACTCCTCAACACGATTCCGTTCATTCTCCAGCTCTAGCTCCAGGCAAAAAATGTGATTGTTAACCGTGTCCAGATGTTTTTTTATTCTGACAATGTAGACACTGAAAAGTCCCTTGATCTCACTTGTTGAGCCTGGCTTTTTAATTGGCTGCTGCTGAAGCAGGCTCCATTTGACCTTGAGAACTTTATTTTGCTGCTCCAGGAACCTAACCTGTTAGCAGATTAAAGGACAAATAACATAAGTGTAAAGCTGCAATATCATTCAAGCGGGCCCAGATCACAGGAGCCTATAGGCACAAATTTTCGGGCACCATAGACTTCGCCCTCCATGAACCCACAAACCCCCTTCAAAACCGCAACATACATATGCTGGCTGGCCCAGCTGTCACCTCTGCCCCAATAGTAGTCCCAAGTACCTCTAATATTGAAGGTACTTCTGACAACCTAATAGTAAGTACTAGAGGTGCCCCCAAGGATTAGGTAGATAAAGACGCCTCAGGCTGAAAGGAGATCTTGTCAGTGGAATGCGTAGAGCCGGGTGAGTAGCCTCTCATTTTTGCTCTTCCTGGGACTCTGCACAGGGAAGGGGGGAGGAAGGCAGGGTCGGACTGGGCCACAGTAGTACAGTTTTTTCCCTCGGTGGGCCCCCCCCCTCCAGGTCTCTGATGGGCCCCGTCCTTGTCTGACAGAGCTCCAATTGCTGCCTGCAGCACAAAAATTCTCTTCTCAGTGCTGTAATCCCTCATGCTGAGAGCAGTGGCGTAGCTAAGGAGCTGTAGGCCTCGATGCAAATTTTACAATGGGGCCCCCCAAGCACTTTATACATAACAATTGATACGACGCACCAAAACCTGCCAATGGCAACTACAGTGTCAGAGGTGCAAGAAAGGGATGGGAAACGGCTTGTTAATGATTACCACTGTTCAAAGTATCTATAGAAGTAATTATTATGAGCACAGGACCAATAGAGAGGTAATACTGTAGTTGAGGGAGGGCCGTTCGGGGCCCCTTTGGCCCAAGGGCCCCAATGCGGTCGCAACCTCTGCAACCTCTGCGGTCGCAACCTCTGCAAAGTAGGACATTACTTTATATTGAAGGAGGGGTTTCTATGCAAAGTTTTGCTGGGCAGCAGTGTCTCTGAATTACAATGCTGCTAAGATCATGTACATTTGGCCCTGTCCATAATACATCATGACCACGCTCACCTTCTGATGCATGGTCACGACCTTTTTTCACCGCAATCGTTCAATGTGTGGGCCCCAGGTTGAAATTTCTTTGGTGGGCCCCCAGTGTCCCAGTCCGACCCTGGAGGGAGGCACTTGGGGAGGGGAGTGAGCAGCCTTTCCATCATCAGGCGCCTGTAGGCATGTGCCTCCAGTGCCTTATGGAAAATCTGACCCTGCATTTAAGTCATAACGACTGGAGAGAATGATGCTGCTCTCAGTAACCAAGAATTTCAAAATACAACAGCATTACCTCCTGTTCAAAGAAAAACGTGTCTCTATTGTAATAAAACTAGTAATTATTATTATAATTGTGTATTTATACAGCTCTAACATCTTCTGCAATGCTTTACATAGCATGTATGTAGTCATGTCACTAACTGTCCTCAGAGGAGTTCATAATTAGTGATGCAGGAATATCATAAAAGAAAGTTTGCAAATTTTACCACGAAAATTTGTGATTTGCATGTTTGCAACAAACCCAATTGATTTTACAAAATGTCCAAAAGCCCATACAGTGACATAGTGGACGTGAATCAGTGGCAAAATAGTCGCCAAAAATAAGTATTTTACTCAAGTGCTTTTTTATATGTTCTTTTTAAAGAAATGTCAATTAGAGATGGCTCAAATCTCCGATTTTAGGTTCGCGAACCTCGAACGCGAACCTCCGCAAAAAGTTTGGTTCAGGCAAACTTTTCGAACCGCAATAGACTTTAATGTGGAGGTGTACTTTGAAAACTAGAAACATTTATGCTGGCCACAAAAGTGATGGAAAAGATGTTTCAAGGGGTCTAACATCTGAGTTTTTGCATGGAGGAGTGGGATACACGCCAAAATTCTCGGGGAAAAAAAAATCTGGATTTGACGCACAGCAGCATTTTAAGGGCAGAAATCACATTGCATGCTAAATTGGAGGCCTAAAGTGCTAAAACATCTTGCATGTGTATACATCAATCAGGTACTGTAATTAGTGTACTGCTTCACACTGACACACCAAACTCACTGTGTAACGCACCGCAAACAGCTGTTTGTGTAGTGACGGCCGTGCTGGACTGGTGCGCACCATGACGAGAGTGCAGTTGATGGCGGCTTTCCAGCCCATATGGTCGCCGGGCTGAGGTAGCTCGATGACAGAACAGTGACTGTCCAGCTGATCGAATTTGGTCTGTCCACAATGAAGCAACGTCCTTATTATCTTGGGTGTGCCCCCCCCCCCCCCCCCGAGACACTCATATAGCCGGCGGTCATTGCTTCATTGTGACACGCAAGCCCCTTCACCGCGGCAAGGTAACGATCACAAAGGGGAATTGACACATGTACATGCCTTTTGTATTGTTGTTGCAGCTGCAGTGCAGCCAGAACAATTAGGCAGGCATGTACACACACCAGAAAAAATATTATAGCGGCCTTAAATATTTAGGAATCCGCCTGGAGTCCTGGACCCTGTTGGTGGTGGCTGAGAATGCAGTCAAGCGGCCTGCAGGCAGAGATGCTGTGTGGGGACCGACTTAGTCATGGGGCAGGCAGTCACACGGCGTGCAGGCAGAGATGCTGTGTGTGGGGACTGACTTAGTCTCCGAGCGGGTAGTAGCCCTCCAGGATCCATGCTTCATTCATTTTGATAAAGGTGAGGTACTGAACACTTTTGTGACCTAGGCGACTTCTCTTCTCGGTGACAATGCCTCCAGCTGCACTGAAGGTTCTTTCTGATAGGACGCTTGAGGCAGGGCAAGACAGAAGTTGGATGGCAAGTTGTGACAGCTCTGGCCACAGGTCAAGCCTGCGCACCCAGTAGTCCAGGGGATCATCGCTGTTTACAGTGTCTACATCCACACTTAATGCCAGGTAGTCGGCTACCTGTCGGTCCAGGCGTTGGTGGAGGGTGGATCCGGAAGGGCTAAGGCCAACATCTCGTTGGACTAAAGAATGTCCGCATGTCTGACATCACCATGAGATCGCTAGAGCATCCTGTCCTTGCCTGCCTGGACAAGGGAGGAGGAGGATTATTGGCAGTGGCACCTTTATTCCGTTGTGCTGTGACATCACCCTTAAATGCACTGTAAAGCATAGTTGCCAGCTTGTTCTGCAAGTGCTGCATCCTTTCTGCCTTCTGGTGATTTGGAAACATCTCCGCCACTTTGTGCCTATACCGAGGGTCTAGTAGCGTGGCCACCCAGTACAGCTCATTCCCCTTGAGTTTTTTTATACGAGGCTTCCTCAACAGACTGGACAGCATGAAAGACGCCATCTGCACAAAAATGGATGCAGACGTACTATCCATCTCCTCTTGCTCTTCCTCAGTGATGTCAGCTAAGTTCTCCTCCTCCCCCCAGCCACGAACAATACCATGGGAAATTTGAGCAACACAAGCCCCCTGCGACACCTGCTGTGGTTGTTCTTCCGCCTCCTCCTCCAAAAAAAAAAACACACCTTCCTCATCATCTGACTCCTCTTCCCCACACAACTCTTTCTCCTCCTCCTCCCCCTCTGTGCTGCCGCAGGTGTTGAGGAATCATCTGCTTCTGCTGAGAATTGATCCCACAACTCTTCCTCCTCTTCCTGTTCCTGTTCACGCTCCTCCACAGCTTGATCCACCACTCTACGCACGGCAAGCTCCAGGAAAAAAGCATATGGGATCAAGTTGCTGATGGCGCCATCACTGCGACTCACCAGGTTTGTCACCTCCTCAAACAGCTGCATGAGCCTGAAGGCATTTCGCATGAGTGCCCAGTACTTCGGCCAGATCATCCCCATCTCCCCAGAGCATGCCCTTTGACTGTAGTTGTAGATATACTGTTTGACAGCTTTCTCCTGTTGTAGCAGGCGGTTGAACATCAGCAGCATTGAATACCAGCGAGTCGGGCTATCACAAATCAAGCGTCTCACCGGCAATTTGTTTCTCCACTGAATATCGGCAAAGCGTGCCATGGTCATGTAAGACCGCCAGGCATGGTCGGAAGAGCCAATTTCCGATTCCGCGGTAATTCCGCATACCGCCATAACAAAATTCCGCTTCCGCTACATTCCGGTGGAATTCCGGTACATTCCGCGGAATTGCGCGGTATTCCGCCACGTGCACTTTCCGTATTTTTAAACGGATTTCCGTAATTTTAGGAGGAATTACTCAATCGCTCATTTGAAATATCGTTTTTGTATCTGAAATTTAAGATGATCATCAATACTGTTGATAACAGTCTATTGTTAATAAAGTTGATTTGTATTTTGTAAATTTGG
The DNA here is from genome assembly GCF_040937935.1 of Hyperolius riggenbachi. NCBI lineage: Eukaryota > Metazoa > Chordata > Amphibia > Anura > Hyperoliidae > Hyperolius > Hyperolius riggenbachi. The sequence continues at coordinate 114,358,792 of NC_090647.1, read as the reverse complement.
ATAAAAAAAATGTTGAAACCGTTAATTTAGCGCGGTAACTTTCCGCTGATTATGATTGGTCAACTCATTCCGCATCTCCTGATTGGTCAATTCATTCCGATTCCGATTTTGCCGGAATTCCGAATTCCGGATTGCAATTTCCGAATTCCGCGGAACCATGCGGAAACCCCAATTCCGGCGGAATTTCGGAATTTTAGCTTCCGCGGAATTCGGAAGCCCATGCCTGAAGACCGCCTGAAATGCCCACAAACCTTCCTGGACTGCTTCAGGACGTCCTGTAAGCCTGGGTACTTAGACACCAATCTCTGAATTATTAGATTCAGCACATGTGCCATGCAGGGTACATGTGTCAACTTTCCCAAATTCAACGCGGAAATGAGATTGCTGCCGTTGTCACACAGCACATTGCCGATCTCCAGTTAGTGTGGGGTCAGCCACTGATCCACCTGTTTGTTCAGAGCAGCCAGGAGAGCTGCTCCAGTGTGACTCTCCGCTTTGAGGCAAGACATGTCTAAGATGGCGTGACACCGTCGTACCTGGCATGCAACATAGGCCCTGGGGAACTGGGGCTGTGTAGCTGGAGAGGAGATCGCAGCACCAGTAGAGTTGAACTGACACTCAGCCAAGGAGGAGGAGGACGACGACAGCAAAGAGGATGTAGCAGGAGGAGAGGAGGTGGCAGCAGGCCTGCCTGCAAGCCATGGAGGTGTCACAACTAGGTCCGCTGCACAGCCACGTACTCCCTGCTTGCCAGCGGTCACAAGGTTGACCCAATGGGCTGTGTAAGTAATATACCTGCCCTGACTGTGCTTGGCAGACCAGGCATCCATGGTCAGATGGACCCTTGACCCAACGCTGTGTGCCAGAGATGACACCACTTGCCTTTCAACTTCATGGTACAGTTTGGGTATCGCCTTTTTGGAGGAATAATTGCGGCCTGGTATCTTCCACTGTGGCGTCCCAATGGCCACACATTTTCGGAAGGCCTCAAAGTACACCAGCTGCTATGGTAACAGCTGGCGAGCTAACAGTTCCGCCAAGCCAACTGTCAGACGCCGGGCAAGGGGGTGACTGGCAGACATTGGCTTCTTCCACTCAAAGATTTCCCTCACGGACACCTGGCTGCTGCTGTGTGCAGAGGAGCAGGAAGGTGAGAGGTGGAGTGGAGGAGGGTGGCTGTGATTGTGAAGGTGCAATGGAGAAAGCGGCTGAAGATGATGCACCTGAAGGAGGAAGAGGAGAAGGAGGGTGGCTTTGCTTTTGTGTGCTGCTTTTCCTCAGGTGGTCTTCCTATTGCAGTTTGTGCCCTTTCTCCATGTGCCTTTGTAAGGCAGGTGTTCCATACCGCTGAGCCCAGGGGTGTGAGCACTATGGTGGCATCAGCAGCTGACGTTGGCATGTTTGCTGGCTGTCCATAGGTGGGGATACATGGCTCCGGACACTGCCAGCAGCTGTTTCTGACGACGAGCTCCCCGTGCTTCTTTCAGGAACTTGTCTCCTCCTACTCCTCTTTGACTCCCCCTTTGAACTGTCCCCTTGGTCATCTTGTCTATTAGGATCCCACGTGGCATCCGTATCATCATAATCATCCTGCCGAGCTTCGCTTGCCTCAGACACCTCCAAAACTGCACCAACAGCAAGTACTTCATCCTCCTCCTCCTCCTCCTCACACCTTACATCCATAGTGTCGTCTAACTCAGACATATGAGGTGGTGTAACTTGCTTAGCGCCTTCATCTTGTTGTAACAATAATGGCTGTGAATCAGTTAATTCCCCACCAAATAACTCCCGCAAAGTGTCAAATGCAGCGGATGTGGTGCTTGTAGTAGCGCTGGTGGCTGCGGAAGATAAGGTGTTCTGTGTTAAATAGTCAACCACGTCCTGACAATCTTGGGAGTTGATGGGACGTGCCTTCTTCAGAGCACTATACTTTGGGCCAGGGCCGTACAAAATCACGTCAGCACGACCTCGAACAGACCTGCCCGGGTGACCTGCCTCTGGGTCTGCCTCTGCCTCTACCTGTTGTTTTGTCCATATCGGGGGGGGGGGGGGGGTGAAAGGTATGCACTGGCTTGACAATACAATTTGCAGTCACACAGGTGCAGTGAAAGGTATGCAGTGACTGGTATTACAATACAATGTGCAGCTGTCACACAGGTGCAGTTAACAGGTATGCACGGACTGGTATATTACACAGCGTGCAGTCACACAGGTAGTGTGAACAATTATGCAATGACTAGTATTACAAATGTGCAGCTGTCACACACACAGGTACCATGAACAGGTGCAGTAACTGGTATATAATATAACACTGCTTGGGGTCACGTAGGTAGGTGCACTGCTAAACAGGTATGCAGTGATTGGTATTACAAATGTGCAGCTGTCACACCCACAGGTACTGTGAACAGGTGCAGCGACTGGTGGTATATAACACTGCGTGCGCTCATGTACGTAGGTAGGTAGTAGTGTTGGGCGAACAGTGTTCGCCACTGTTCGGGTTCTGCAGAACATCACCCTGTTCGGGTGATGTTCGAGTTCGGCCGAACACCTCATGGTGTTCGGCCTTTTTAGTTCGGGTTTGCCCGAACAGCTCAATGCCCAGCCGAACAGGGCCCCTGTTCGGCCGAACAGGGCCCTGTTCGGCCGAATACTGCCCTGTTCGGCCGAATACTGCCCCCCTATGGGGTCGCAGGCATAAGGGGGGAGCATGCCCCGGTCGCGGGGGGGGGGGCCCCCTTGGGGTCGGGAATTCCCCCCACCCCCTCCGCTAGCGCTCCCCCCTCTGCCCGCTTCCCCATACAAAAATTTTCCGTAAAGTTCAATAGTACCTTCAGTGGCTGGCTGGCACTGTGGTGTGAGTGAGTAGGAGGAGTCCGAGTAGGACGCGTTGAGGCCGGGCAGCGGGCGGTTCAGCGGTAGTACCCTTGTGGTACTTCCGCCCTTTCTCTGACCTCACGTCCTCTACGTGATGACGCATACGAGGGTACGCGTGACGCGTACCCTCGTATGCAGAGGATGTGAGGTCAGAGAAAGGGCGGAAGTACCACAAGGGTACTACCGCTGAACCGCCCGCTGCCCGGCCTCAATGCGTCCTACTCGGACTCCTCCTACTCACTCACACCACAGTGCCAGCCAGCCACTGAAGGTACTATTGAACTTTACGCAAAATTTTTGTATGGGGAAGCGGGCAGAGGGGGGAGCGCTAGCGGAGGGGGTGGGGGGAATTTCCGACCCCCCCCCCCCCCCCCCCCCCCCCGCGACCGGGGCATGCTCCCCCCTTATGCCTGCGACCCCATAGGGCCCCCAAAAGCGGGATGTTCGGGGGAGTTTGGGGTTCGGGCCGAAGATGCCGAACATCTGGCCCATGTTCGGCGAACGGACCCGAACCCGAACATCCAGGTGTTCGCCCAACACTAGTAGGTAGGTACACTGAACAGGTGGGTATGCAGTGATTGGTATTACAAATGTGCAGCTGTTACACACACAGGTACTGTGAACAGGTGCAGTGACACTGCGTGCGCTCACGTAGGTAGGTAGGTGCACTGAACGGGTAGGTATGCAGTGATTGGTATTACAAATGTGAAGCTGTCACACACAGGTAGTCACTGAATGTGCTGGGCCTGGCAGTGGCACAGTAGGAATCACCAAGGGGCCAAGATCCAGCAGCTGCGACTGACTGACAGGGCTGTATATGCAACACAAGTGTCTGTGGGACACACACAGACATACACACAAAAATAGATCACAAGAACATTAGCACGAGTGAGTGAAAAGGCTAACGCTGCCTGTGTTTAATATGAAGGGGGGGGGGGGGGCTCCAGGAGACAGTGTAGCCAGATTGGCTACCCTGTGTCTGCTGACTGTGATGTATAGGGTCAAAGTGGACCCTAAAGATGTAGTATAGGGGGCAGGTCGAATTCGCATATAGTTTGCGGTTCACCGCGAACCACCGAAGTTCGCGTGAATAAGTTCGCGTTCAAACCGTTCGGACCATCTCTAATGTCAATGGCCACCAAATTTAGCGGATAATAGCAAAGTACACATACATGTTAGAATCGCCAAATTTGGTGTATCAACCCATTGGTAGTGTAAATTTGCAATGTATCAAAAGGAAGAGTAGTGCATTTTATGCTGGGGTTTCCAGGTGGTCAGTACATAGTGCGTAACGACCACCTGGAAACCTAGTGAAACTGGGAACACTTTGGCCAGGGCTCGCTGCACAGCTGCAATATTGCCAGATAAAAATCCCTGGCAAATCTACCTGTGATTTGGCCAATAAAAAGTTACATTTAAAATTAAAAAAAAAAAAAAAAAAAAAAAAAAAATTAAAGTGGGGCTACACAGCCTGAGCTATACCTGAACCACAGGGTACATGGAAAGGGAGACCCTCACACATAAATGGGGGGAACTCTAGTTATGATAAAAACAATGTGCCTGGTATTTAGTTCCGCTATTTGCATATATTTGCAATCAGTTGCACTAATGGAGGATGTTCTCTTCCAAAATGGTTTGCATACAAAGGCATTCCGTACTTGACTCTTTCGCAATGTTGAGTCGAAAGGGGCCCTATCACTAATATGTGACTTCAAAGTCAACTCAAATTTTGACTTAAAGTTACTTTTATTCAACCAGCAAGTAATGTTTTGACGGGAAATGACATAGGTGTCTCCCAAAAGATAATAAGACGGTGTACAAGAGGCATTATTGAGGGGAAAAAAACATTTCTCAACTTTTATTTACATTTGAGCAAAAAGTGTCAAGTCCCAAAATTATTCATACCCTTCTCAATAATCAGTAGAAAAAGCCTTTATTGGCTATTACAACAATCAAATGCTTCCTATAAATGCAGACCAGCTTTTTGCACAACTCCACAGGTATTTTCCCCAATTCATCTTTAGCAATCTTTAGCAAATATTTCAGGTTGTAGGGTCTTCTTGCCATCACCCTGATCTTTAGCTCCCTCCACAGATTCTCAATTGGATTCAAGTCAGGACTCTGGCTGGGCCACTCCAAAGTGTTAATGTTGTCTGCTAACCATTTCTTCACCACGTTTGCTGTGTGTTTTGGGTCAATTTCATGCTGAAATTTCCACTGGTGCTCAAGGCCAAGTTTCTCTGCAGACTCTGCCTGATGTTGTCTTTGAGAATCCTCATCTATTGTTCTTTTTTTATGGGGCCGTTTACTGTGATTAGATTCCCTGGTTCAGGGGTTGAAAAACACCCCCAAAGCATTAGGTTCCCACCACCAAGTTTGACAGTGGGGATAGTGTTCTTTGGGTTGAAGGCTTCTCCTTTTATCCGCCAAATGATAGAAACATCATTGTGACCAAACAATTCAATTTTGTTTCTGACAATAACACAGAAGACCAGAAGTCTTCTTGTTTGTCCAGATGAGCATTTGCAAAGGCCAAGCAACATTCTGTGTGGCTTATCTGTAGAAGTGGCATCCTCCTTGTTTGCATCCATGAAACCCAGTAGTGTGCAGTCTCTGTAGGTTTATCTGCCTTGAGACATTTCTACCAGCAGAGCCCATTTTCACCAGGAAGGCATTGGTGGGGATCCTTGGATTCTTTTGCACCTCTCTCACTATCCTCCTGGCCAGCACAGGTGCCACTTTTGGCTTCCGACCACATCCTCTGAGATTTTCCACATTGAGGAACATCTTGTATTTTTTTAATAATACTTCGCACTGCAGCCACTGGAACTTGAAAACATTTAGAAATGGCCTTGTAGCCCCTTCCTGACAGCTCACAAGCAGCCACAATGTGCAGCCACAGGTCCTCACTGAGCTCTTTTGTCTTAGCCATGACTGTCCACAAACCAACTGCAGAGAGCTGCCGTTTTTCACCTGTTGAGTTGATTAAAACAGCTGTTCCCAATTAATCAGGGTAATTGGGATACTTTACAACAGCTTGGACTATTTGGAATGGTAAAGAACGTTGGATTTTCCCACAGACTGTGACAGTTTGGGAAGGGTATGAATAATTTTGGACTGGACACTTTTTGCTCAAATGTAAATAAAAGCTGAGAAATGTTTTGTTTCCACAATGTTTCTATCATCTTTTGGGAGACACCTATGCCATTTCCTGTCAAAAAAAAAATACTTGCTTGTTGAATAAAAGTAACTTTAAGTCAACATTTGCCAGGGGTATGAATAATTATGGGTAGCACTGGATAGATAGATAGATAGATAGATAGATAGATAGATAGATAGATAGATAGATAGATAGATAGATAGATAGATATGCCATTCCTTGATATGACATGTTTTATGCTTCTACACATATATGTTATTCATGAACAACCAAATTGTATTGATAATAAGATTTAAAAAGAAGGAGGCACAAAAGACAGGGGAGGGGGAGGAGGTACAGGGGAGATGAAGGAGGCACAAAAAGAAACAGAAGGAGGCACAAAGAGGGACAGAAAAAGGCGCAAAGTGGGACAGAAGAAGTCACAAAGGGGACAGAAGAAGGCACAAAGAGGGACAGAAGGAGACACACACAAAAGAACAGAAGATGTTACAATGGGGGACGGAAGGAGGCACAAAGAAGGACCGAAGGAGGAACAGGGGGGCAGAAGGAGGAACGGGGGGCTGAAGGAGGCACAAAGGGATACAGAAGAAGGCTCAAAGGGGGACAGAAGGAGGTACAGAAGGAGACATGGAGTGCACAGAGGTGAAGAGGCAGCACAAGGGAACAAAACGAGGCACAGGGGGGACAGAAAAAGTTGCAATGAGGGCAGAGGTGGAACAGGAGGGCTGAAGGTAACACAAGGAGACAGAAGGAGTCACAGGGGGACAGAGGGGCAAACAAGGGGGCAGAGGTGGCACAGGGGACTGAAGAAAGCACAAGGGGACAGAAGGAGGCACAAAGGGTTTCAGAAGGAGGTGAAAACACTAGGTAAGGCGAGGCATAATTCAGGGGCGGGGATTAGTTCAGGGGCAGGGCTTAATAAGGGACATGGCCTTGATGATAGTGCCATCCCTGAGCATAATATGGAGTAACTGGCTCCTCCTTCCAACCCTCTGTATATCTACCTATCCTAGGATTTCTTGTGATTGGCTCCTGGGCTTTGCAGTTCTTCATGGGAGCAAATAATTTGCTCCTGCAAACATTCATTCTGTACTTTCCGCTTAAATATGGTGTAGTTACTTACCATCCCTCACATTTGTCTGTGCTCGTTTGGTGAAAATATGTCTGCATAGTGAATCATCAAATATGGTCTCATAGTGAGAAAAGCCCAATTTGCTGCAAGATCAAACTTACAAATCTCGCTCACTCATCCCTAATCTCTACTTTTTACTTGCTCACTTGTTTTCAGCCATTGAAATAAAGTATGACTATCATAGGATCAGCATGACAGCTAGAAAAAAGGGGTGCTGCTAAGGCTTCTGTGGCCCCAAGCAGCACATAATGTGTGGCCCTCCCCCCAGTCAGTATAGATAGGTAGCCAAAGGTGTACCTCCCCACTATGGGTAGCCACCCCCAGTATAGGTAGCCAGGGTGTGTCCCCCAGTGTAAGTAAATTGCGCAAAAGGTGGATCAGCGCATCACCAGGCCGCCTCCGAATGGCCTCCAATCAGAGGTGCGCTGAGCCCCCCCAGAAACTGCAAACGCATCTTGAACCCAAACAGAAGCTCTGCATATACACCAAAAGCAAAGCTGTTAAGTGGGAGCAGCTGACCAAAAATGAATTAAATTAGTACATGGCAAGGAAATGAACAGCGCTACTTAAAAACAGATAAGTGCCTACCTGCAAGAGAGTGCAAGCCCCACTTGTGGGATATAATACACACCGAGCATACACATGACCTGTCTACCAGACTACCACTGAAGGATGTTGGTTTCCTGTAACAGCTAGCATGCAACTTGTTAAAGGAATACTGTAGGGGGGTCGGGGGAAAATGAGTTGAACTTACCCGTGGCTTGTAATGGTCCCCCGCAGACATCCTGTGCCCACGCAGCCACTCACTGATGCTACGGCCCCGCCTCTGGCTCACTTCTGGAATTTCCGACTTTAAAGTCAGAAAACCCATGCACCTGCGTTGCCGTGTCCTCGTTCCCGCTGATGTCACCAGAAGTGTATAGCACAAGCCCAGTATGGTCTGTGCCTGCGCAGTACGCTCCTGGTGACATCAGGGGAAGTGAGGACATGGCAACGCAGGCGCAGGGGTTTTCTGACTTTAAAGTCAGAAATTACAGAAGTGAACCGGAGGCGGGGCCAGAACATCGGTGAGCGGCTGCACGGGCACAGGATGCCTGCGGGGGACCATTAGAAGCCCCGGGTATGTTCAACTCATTTTCCCCCGACCCCCCTACAGTATCCCTTTAAGTACCCTCCCACTGCGGAGAAGTCATCCTTGATGGGAGGGGACCTAACACTAACTAAATCCTAACCTATGCAAATGCATAGCCTGGGTGCGGCCAACTAAGTAAAATTGAAAATTGCGCAAAAGGTGGATCAGCGCATCACCAGGCCACCTTTGAATGGCTTCCAATCAGAGGTGCGCTGAGCCCCCCCAGAAACTGCAAACGCACCTTGAACCCAAACAGAAGCTCTGCATAAACACCAAAAGAAAAGCTGTTAAGTGGGAGCAGATGACCAAAAATGAATTAAATTAGTACATGGCAAGGAAATGAACAGCACTACTTAAAAACAGTTTAAGTAGCACTGTTCATTTCCTTGCCATACCCCAGTATAAGTAGCCACTCCCAGTAGCAGAAATTTGGGCGTAGCCATAGACCTCAATGTTAATTGTAGCTGTAGCAGTGCCCAGTGTGTAATTTGGAAGCTAGCAATAGCCGGAGTACAAATTACATTAGGAAGTGTGTGATGCAACAGGGATGCAGTGGTAGCCATACAAGACATAGACAAGGCAGCTCTGGCAGTATGGGAGGCCCCTGCTGTGGGTGAGCCCCCAAGCAGCAGCCTTGTTTGCCTGGGCCAAGCAGCATCCCTGGTTAGAAACACATCATGTTCAAGAAGCGAGTGGAACCATTTCAAAGTGTTGTAAACCTCAGCAATGAAACGTACTTCTAGAATTCCAGTTTTCTGACTGTCTTACAAATTTTCTTCCCACTGACTTGGCACAACTGAGTACAGTAGTTAATGAATTTACTGTTTGTTAGTTTGTTACAAAACCATTGATGCAGGAATCAGTGAAAGCAAAGGATCAGAATGAGAGTTAGAGAGCTAAGTAACAAAAAAGACAGCCTTAAAGTACTTAAAGTATATCACAATACAATTTTTATAAGAATGGTCGGCATAAAGTATAAAATTAAATTATGGTTAGTAGAATATAAAATAAACATGTACCTTCTCGATGAGTGTAGCAAATTGGTTGTTAAGTTCCTTGATCTGATCCTTTTCACGCGTCTTCTGTTTTACTAAATTTGGATCAGGTGATATAACTGGTGGGCTGTTTAGAGTTATGTATATCTTTATAAGATATATATGATATGCATAATATCTATAGCCACCACCATGACCAAAACCATGCTGCACACCACCAAAACCACACTGCATGGCGTTGACTAATGGGGAGACCTTATTGTCACTTTCCAACTTTTTAAGGTTTCCCTTGCCAAATTCAGCAGAGATCCTGCGGAGCTTGTCTCCTACTGAGCATGCTTTGAAATTTTCATGGTTTTCTGTTGCAGAGGAATCCAACAAAATCTGGTCCATGGTTGCAGCAGGTGCTTTAAGTCAGTAAGAGGTGGTGAGATGTAGACAAGTTCAATAAATGAACAAGTGCATTCTCTTTAGCACCCACAAGCATTTAGCTTTACAAAATAATGGGCTTGGCCAGTTTTTTTTATGGGTATCAGATTTCGTTTTTGTTCTTGTTTTGCATTGGAGCACACTGTTGTTGTCAAACTGTTAAAAATACTAGAAGGGAAATATGTTGATCTGCTTGGAGGCTTACAGGTTGATGCTTTAGTACAGGTGCTCAGGTATGGCAGTCATTTTATAAGCAAAAACAAGATTACTCAGGTTCCTATGAATAGAAACTTAATCCCATAAATTTAACCAAATGGGAAGAATCTGACCAAAACAAAAGGTTATATGTAATATAAAAAAATAAAGTTAATAAGCTCAAACAAGTATGGTGCATCAATAGATTATTTAATATTATAAAGTTTCCCATTTTAAACATGGCCCTTTCCCACCACTCTTTGGCCTCAATTCACTAAGCTTATCTCCTGTCTTTAATAACTCTTCTAGAGTTGTTACCATGGTGATAAGGCATGTAGTATTTAGGAAACATTTTACCTCAGGCAAACCTAAAGTTAACTCCTCTGTCTTTAAGTTAACCCTTCTATCCTTAAAATAACTCCAGAGTTAAAGACAGGCTGTTCATTAACTGCGTGTGAAAATAACTACAGAGGAGGTAACTTAACTACAGAGGAGGTAAATTAACTACAGAAGAGGTAACGTAAGGAATGAAGAGATAAGATAACGCTCTTACTGTGTGAAGGTAAGTTTTCTCTTGCCTTATTATCTCCAGCATGATCTTAGTGAATTGAGGCCATTGTCTACTGTCTCTTAACCAGTTTTCCATTCACATATATACATTTTATCCTAGTCTCTGTAACTTCAGCTTCTGCACCAGTCTATCGTGGGGAACAGTGTCAAAAGTAATTGCAAATTTAAAGCACATTACATCTTTAGATCCAGATCAAAATGTTTTATTCACCTCTTCAAGTCTTCATAAAGCTGAGCATGTTGGTGAGATAAGATCTGTAACCCATATTGATGAAATGAAATTATTCTGTGCAATAAAGTCTTGTATAGCACCTTAGAATACCTTCAGTTTACTGGGTTGTCGGGGGGGGGGGGGCAATGGGTGGATCACTCACGGGTCCGGGGGACAGGGGCTGTCGTACACGCTTGATTATTGGCTGAGGTGGTCATTATTGGACGCTACAGCCGACTTAGGTCAGGCGTGTGTTTGAGCGTTCCAAAAATGCGCGGCTGTCCTATTCACTTTAAGTGAATGGGATCAGCCACGCAACGCATACAAACGCGGATGGCGTGCGTTCGTACGCGTTGCGTTCCGAACGCCCGGCTGTCCGTGTTTGTAATGTGAACGGGGCCTTAGGCATTTCACACTGAATGAGGTAGACTGGGAACGATCCAGAGCTGGATTATGAGTGAAGGGCATCACCTCAGTAAAGAGTAAAGACCGAAACAAAGCATGCATTTAAAACACAATTAAATTCCCTCACTGGTCTTTTAAGAGTCCTGTAGTCTCAGCCTTCTTTCCTTAAAGCGGTTTAAAACCCTGACATAATATTCAATAAAAATATGTTCACCTACTTTTTATATGCCATACGGTTATCATATTTGCATTTGTGCATTAGTATTATTATTCATTTAGAAGTTATAGGTTTCCAAAAGTACAGTTTTTTTGCTTTGTGAGCTGACTGTGCATTTTATTAATAACTGGTTTTATTTGTTGCTGTTTTGCCAGCAGACATGCTTTCGGTGTCTCTCTGTCTCCAGCAGCTCCTGCACAGTCAGAGAATGTGTCACATTCCACACTTGATACATTTAAGTAAACACAAGATAACATTATCTAAAGTTCGGATGCATCTGCAATTCACGGCACTCAACTTTCAAGCTATGTGTGTAACCCTTCGAATGCTGGTCTAGTAAAAAAAAATGCTGGTTGCATATAATGTGCTGTAAATAATGTTTTAGAGCACAGATTAAATGCAGGGTTATATTCCACTTTAATATATGTATTTGTAAAACTTTTTTGGGATTTAACTTTGTCACTAGCCGCTAGCCAGTTTTTTTTAAAGGAAACCTGAGACCAATAAATATAAAAGCTTTATATATACCTGGGGCTTCCTCCAGCCCCCTCCAAACCAGTCGGTCTCACGCCATCTTCCTTCGCCTCCTCTTTCTCTTGTTAGAAGACCTGTTGAAAATGAACCAATTGAATACTGCTGACTTAAAATGCGATTGGTCCGTCTTTAAGCTGCATATATTTGCATACAAAATTTGCATAATCCTGCATCAACTTTAAATTATTTGCATCTTCTTCACCAGGCCTAGTGCTGGTCATCCACACACTGATCACAGCTAGCCTCCTGGGTTATGGAGCACTGTAGTGTTCTTTCCATTGTGACATGTTGTTGGCAGCAGCACCATCTCTGCTCTTAAGCAAACATCAAAAGAAGTGGACTATTCTCTTAATTTTTCTTGGTTTTAGACAAACACGTACTCCATTTAATAAACAGTGCAGAGCAGTAGCCATTGGGCGTAATATTATACCCTGCAAGGTATGCAACCGGAGGGGGGGCCAGAAGCCGCAGGGGGCCCTGTGGAGGAAGAAGTTTTTTTTCCCTGTCCTGAGAGACTGACAACTAAGGGCAGAGAAAAAAACTTTCCGCTCTCTGCACAATTGTTCTAATGACTACATCTGCTCAGCCACTGAGCAGTAGCCCTTAGGAAGCGGTCATTTAACACATTACTCGGCTAGATCAGCACTAGACTAGATTCATTAAGGGGAGTCTAGTCTCCTTGGGGTGTATGAAATCAACTGCTTCAGGCTAGGTTTGCATTGGGACACTGCGGAGCTGCGTTATAAAATGTTATAACGCAACTGACCGCACTGCAATAAAAAGTCTATGCGATGTTTACAGTGCAACGTTAGCATAGCATGGTGACGTGTTTCATTGTGGTAATGCACTGTTGCAGTGTATTACCTCTAAATGTACACATTACCAGGTAAAGGAAAGCATACTTTTTATTGACTGTATGCTTTGGAGGTGAAAGTGTGGAACACCGCTGCACTATACAGGGTGGGACCGTGCTGGATCACAGGCTGCCACGCCAGACATAGGATTGCAATGAAGTAACTAGATCCGCACTTGGTCTGCAGATATTGCTTTACTATATGTCCTGAACACTGCTGCTCAAATCCGGATCCGGGAGATACCCGGATAGTTGCTATCCGGATATCTCCCAGTAAACCTGTGCAGGGTGAGCTTCAATCTTACCTGTCTGACGTCTTCTTCGTTCATCCCTCGGCGCCTCCCACGATGCGTTCCACGCACGTCACGTGATTACAAACACTTCCTCCATCAACCCAGAAGGAGGAAGTGTCTGTAATCACGTGACCGCCGCTTGGACCGCATCGTGGGAGGCGCTGAGGGACGGACCGAAGAAGACGTCAGACATGTAAGATTGAACCCCCCCGCCCACCCCGCACAGGTAACTGGAAGATATCCGGATAGAACTATCCGATGTCTCCCGAATCCGGATTTGAGCAGCCCTAGTCCTGAATAAACGATTTTGAGTTGGAGACCAAGTGCGGATCTAGTTACTGCATTGCGACTGTATGCTTTACTGTACCTACTTTATGCGACATTAATGTGCGTTACCACTTTTTTGTTGCATTCCATTGTAATACTGCGTTGCAACTTTAATGTCGCAATACAACGCAATGTCCCACTTTGAAACTAGCCTAATGCAGAATTACGTATGTAAAGTTTTACCACACGATGGGTAGAGCAGAATACAATACATTACACACAATGCATTATGCCCTACTCATCGTGTGGTGAAACTATACGCACAAAGTTCTGCTTAACACAGCTTATTGGCCTACACCCCCTCATACGGTACCACTGAATAAGCCTTATAGCAGTTTTACTTGTTAAAGTAATAACTAGTCAAACAAAATGACAGGATATACTCTGGGGCAACTAACAGAAAACATTGCAGGCATTTCAGAGAAAGGTGAGATATGATCACTATGTAATGTGTTTTGCTAGCTATGCAGATTGGCTTCTAGAAGTTTCTGCATTTTACTGAAGTATCAAAAGTATAATAAAGAACACAAAGTGTAAGGCCTAGAACCCACACAAATCGCTAATTGCAATCGGTTGCGTTTTTAATGAGCGTTTTGTAAGTGACTTCATAAGCGTTTTCTGGTGATTTTGGTAGTGATTTTAAAAAGTGTAAGCGTTTTGCCAGCGATTGTCTAGCGATTAGCGTTTTTAATTCTGATTTGTCCATTTAATTAATTTAAACATTTTTTTACAGTGTGCAGTAATTTAAAAATGCTAGCAAAATTGCTCTGTGTAGGTTTTGATGAGCGTTTACGCCAGCGTTTATATACTATACATTGCAGTAACGCTAACGATAAAAATGCTGCATGTCCTGTGTTTGCGATTTTGGTAAACGCAATTGCTCCAGTGGAATTTGGCCCATCCATTAACATTAACTGAGCGTTTAGGGAAATCGCTTGCGTTTTGAAAACCTCCCTAAACACTCACAAAATCGCTCTAGTGCAGGGGTCTCAAACTCGCGGCCCGCGGGCCATTTGCGGCCCTCGATACAATATTTTGTGGCCCGCGATGGCAAAAGCTTCCTTATGGTTCGCTTCGGTGCTCCCAAGTAATCTGCCGCATCCCCACCGCTAAACAAGGGCTGCAGAGCCCCCAAATCACCCGGGGGGGGACAATCCGCCGGCATTTCCTGGAAGAGGCAGAGCTTTCAGCTTCAGCTCTGCCCCTCCTGACGTCAATCGTGGCGCATCACCGCCTCTGCCCGCCCCTCTCACTCTTCCTTCACAGAGAGGGGCGGGGAGAGGCGGCGATGCGCCGCGATTGACGTCAGGAGGGGCAGAGCTGAAGCTGAAAGCTCTGCCCTTTCCAGGAAATGCCGGCGGATTGCCTACCGGGCGATTTGGGGGCTCTGCAGCCCTCGTTTTGCGATGAGGACACAGCGGATTACTTGTAATGGGAGCACTGAAGCGAACTATAAGGTAAAATAGGCAAAATAGTTCGCTTCAGTGTGAATTTGATTTTGAAATAAAAATCAATGCAAGGGAGACGGGGGCCAGGAGCTGCTGATTGACTTTTTTTGTGAAATCCCTTATGCGGCCCAGCATCATCCTGACTTTGCCTCCTGCGGCCCCCAAGTAAATTGAGTTTGAGACCCCTGCTCTAGTGGGTTCCAGCCCTAATGCTGACTAGCCTGCACCCTGCCTTCTGCTCCCCAGTATATGTTGCCTCATGGCGCCACTGCTTAGCTCCCAAGTATCCCTGTTTTGGAACCAAATCCTGATCTCATTTTCCCTGTCTTTTGACCCTTTTTAGCTCTGTTATGCAGATTTGTATAAATTAATGCATTAATGCATTTTCAAGGACTCTTACAGGGCCACCCAATGGGCTCCCCTCGGCAACTCTGATCACTGCCTTGTCCGCCTGATCCCCACCTACATGAGGCAGCTTGGGTCCACTAAACCCGCCCTGAGAACTGTCAAGAAATGGTCAGAGGGGGCGAAGCAACAACTTCAGGCCTGCTTCGAATGCACCGACTGGTCAGCCCTGGGGTCACCATGTTTGGAGGAATGGGCCACGAACATCACCTCCTACATCAGCTTCTGCGAGGAGTCATGCATCCCGACAAAGAGCTTCAAAGTCTTCCCAAACAGCAAGCCCTGGTTCAACGGAAAACTGCACCAGCTACAGAAAGCCAAGGCGACCGCTCACAAATCAGGCACCCCAGAGGAGTTTCGAGAGGCAAGGAACACCCTAAACCGTGAACTCAAGGTAGTGAAGCGGAACTATTCGGACAAGCTGCAACTCAACCTCCAGTCTAACAATCCAAGGGAAGTCTGGAAAGGCCTAAGGGCAGCCACGAACCTAAAACCTCCCCCCCAGCACGCACCACCTAGCATAGACCTTGCCGAGAAACTTAATGAGTTCTATTGCCAGTTCGAGAGGGATCCCCCCACACACGGGGCACAAGCAACCACACCAGTTATGACACCTGGATCAGCTCTTGTGGTCCAGGAAGCTGACGTCCTGAAACACCTCTGGAAACTCAACCCAAGGAAGGCCTCAGGCCCGGATGGCGTGTCATCTATCTGCCTGAGAACCTGCGCAACCCAACTTGCTCCCATCCTCACCTCGCTCTTTAACAAATCACTGGCAGAGGGCAAAGTACCAGCCTGCCTCAAAAAATCCTCAATCATTCCAGTTCCCAAGAAGCCGGGGATCTGCGATCTTAACAACTACAGACCAGTAGCACTCACCCCCACCATCATGAAGATCCTGGAAAGGCTGGTCCTCCACCACCTGAAGCACTTCACTGACGCCCTCCTGGATCCACTTCAGTTTTCCTACAGGCGAAACCGATCCATCGAGGACGCCATCAACATCACTCTGGCGCACATCACTGACCACCTCGACAACCCGAACACCTACGACAGAATCCTTTTCCTTGACTTCAGTTCGGCCTTCAACACAATATGCCCAGACATCCTATACGACAATCTTGTACACCTTGGCCTAGACTCAGGGGCGGACATACGGCCGTGCAGGCCGTGCCGCCGCACGAGGGCCCCTGAAGTTCCGTTTTCTTCAGGGGCCCATGGCATTAAGTATTTTTTTTTTTTTTTTTTAATATTTTTTTTTTTTTTTATTATTTTATTCCCGGGGGCCCCCCGACTCCTATCCTCCCTCCCTCCCTCACCTCGGGGGGCCCCCTCCCGATATGCGCGGCGGAAGAGCGAGCGAGCGGCAAATGCAGGAAGGGCTCTCCAGGCATCCGCTAGAGGCCCAGCCGCTTGGTCTCCAATATGTCTCCAGTTGGAGACATATTGGAGACTCAGCGGCTGGGCCTCTAGCGGATGCCTGGAGAGCCCTGAAGACTTCCTGCATTTGCCGCTCGCTCTCCCGCCGCGCATATCGGGAGGGGGCCCCCCGAGGTGAGGAAGGAAGGGAGGGAGGGAGGATAGGAGTCGGGCCCCCCACCCGGATAGCTACCCACCCGGCTACCTAACCACCTACCCACCCGGCTACCTACCTACCCACCCACCAGGCTTCCTACCTACCCACCCGACTACCTAACCACCCACCAGGCTTCCTACCTACCTACCCACCCGGCTACCTACCCACCCACCAGGCTTCCTACCTAACCACCCACCCAACTACCTAACCACCCACCCGGCTACCTACCCACCCGGCTACCTACCCACCCACCAGGCTTCCTACCTAACCACCCACCCAACTACCTAACCACCCACCCGGCTACCTACCCACCCGGCTACCTACCCACCCGGCTACCTACCTACCTACCCGGCTACCTACCTAACCACCCACCCGGCTACCTACCTAACCACCCACCCGGCTACCTACCGGGCTAGTTACCAACCCACCCACCAGGCTACCTACCCACCCACCCGGCTACCCGGCTACCTACCTAACCACCCACCCGGCTACCTACCTAACCACCCACCTGGCTACCTACCTAACCACCCACCCGGCTACCTACCGGGCTAGTTACCAACCCACCCACCAGGTTACCTACCCACCCACCAGGCTACCTACCTACCCACCCACCAGGCTACCTACCCACCCACCAGGCTTCCTACCTACCCACCCGGCTACCTACCCACCCACCAGGCTACCTACCCACCCACCAGGCTACCTACCTACCCACCCACCAGGCTACCTACCCACCCACCAGGCTTCCTACCTACCCACCCGGCTACCTACCTACCCACCAGGCTACCTACCCACCCACCAGGCTTCCTACCTACCCACCCGGCTACCTACCTAACCACCCACCCGGCTACCTACCTACCTACCCACCCACCCGGCTACCCACCCACCAGGCTTCCTACCTAACCACCCACCCGGCTACCTACCTAACCACCCACCCGGCTACCTACCGGGCTAGTTACCAACCCACCCACCAGGCTACCTACCCACCCACCCGGCTACCCACGCACCCACCAGGCTACCTACCTACCCACCCACCGGGCTACCTACCTACCTACCGGGCTAGTTACCCACCCACCCACCAGGCTACCTACCCACCCGGCTACCTACCCACCCACCCACCAGGCTACCTACCCACCCACCCACCAGGCTACCAACCCACCCACTCACCCACCCACCCACCAGGCTACCAACCCACCCACCCACTCACCCACCCACTAGGCTACCTATCCACCCAACCACCCATGGGAGCTGCGCGCCGGATGGAGGCTGGGACAGGAGGTCTGCTGCTGCAGGTGAGTAAATGTTTTTGTTTTATTTATATTAGCAGGTGTATGTTCTGGGCAGGTCTGCCACATGATTGCATGTATTTTCTTCGCAAATCTGCCGACATGATTGCATGTATTTTCTGGGCATATCTGCCGACATGATTGCACGTATTTTCTGAGCATATCTGCCGACTTGTTTGCACGTATTTTCTGGGCATATCTGCCGACTTGATTGCATGTATTTTCTGGGCATATCTGCCGACTTGTTTGCACGTATTTTCTGGGCATATCTGCCGACTTGATTGCACGTATTTTCTGGGCATATCTGCCGACTTGATTGCACGTATTTTCTGGGCATATCTGCCGACTTGATTGCACGTATTTTCTGGGCATATATGTGTATTTTCTTGAGAAAACCTGCACAATTATGTGAATTTTCTGGGGAAAGGGTCACCAAAACTTGGGCCCACTGTCTTTGCGTTGCACTTTTCAAGGGAACCTGAGGTGAGAATAATATTGAGGCTGCCATATTTCTCTCCTTTTAAGCAATACCAGTTGCCTGGCTGCCGTGCTGGTCCTCTGCCTCTTATTCTTTCAACCATAGACCCTGAACAAGCATGCAGCAGGTCAGGGGTTTCTGACAATATTGTCAGAACTGAGAAGATTAGCTGCATGCTTGTTGCTGGTGTAATTCAGTTTATTACTGCAGCCAAATAGATCAGCAGGGCCGCCAGGCAACTAGTATTGTTTAAAAGGAAATAAACCCTCACCCCGGGTTCGCTTTAAGTTACAGTTAGCTCCGCCCTCATCCGGTCATTGCCACGCCCATTTTTTTGCCGCGGCGCTATGCGCCGCAGGTTCTATCCACTAATTTTTGCCGCGGCGCGCTTTGCGCGCCGCAGGTTGTAGCCACGCCCATAGTTTGCCCATAGGGGGCCCACAATTACAATTTTGCACAGGGGCCCACTGCTGGCTGTGTCCGCCACTGCCTAGACTCCTTGCTGTGCTCCTGGATCAAGGACTTCCTCACAGACAGAACACGAGTGAAGCTCGGCAACTGCTCCTCTCAGGATAGAATCACAAACACGGGTGCCCCGCAAGGGTGTGTACTGTCCCCCATCCTGTTTTCCCTCTACACCAACAGGTGTACCTCTTCCGCCGACTCTGTCAAGGTCATACAATTTGCAGACGACACCACCATACTTGGTCTCATAAGCAGTGAAGATGAACGCGCGTACCGGGACGAGATCGAACGCATCTGCAAGTGGTGCAAAGACAACCATCTGGTACTCAACGCAACAAAAACAGTCGAGCTGATAGTGGATTTCAGAAGGCGCCCTCACTCACTCAACCCTGTCTCCATCGAGGGCATCGACGTCTCCAGGGAGCCGAGTGTCCATTACCTGGGTGCCTCCATCACAGACGATTTAAGGTGGGTGGAAAACACCTCCAAGGCCAAGAAGAAGGCCCAGCAGAGGCTGTTCTTCCTGAGGCAGCTGAGGAAATTTGTGATGTCGTGGGAACTAATGATCACCTTTTACACCGCAACCGTGGAGTCTATTCTCTGCTCCTCTATTGTTGTTTGGTACGCAGGCGCCACGGCGAGCGACAGACTTAAGCTCCAGAGAGTAATCAATGCTGCCGAAAGGATCATTGGGTCTCCCCTACCACCCTTAGATCTCCTATACACCTCCAGACTGTGGTCTAGGGCAAACAAAATACTGAACGACCCCACTCACCCTGGCAGTCGATACTTTGACCGTCTACCTTTGGGATACCGATACAAATCGATCCTCACCAAGACCTCCAGACATTTGAGCACATTCTTTCCCCAAGCTGTCCTCCTGCTGAACTCGAACTACCACCCTAGCAAAGCCCCCCTAGCCCCTCCCTAGCCTACACTGACGGTGCACTGTTGTTCAACCATGGAATCCCCTTTGCTCGCCACATTGTCATGCTGTAACCCCCCCTCCCCCCACTTACGTTTTTGCTCATCATGCTGTCATGCTTAATCTTACTGTTATGCTGTAATGTTAATCTTGCTGTTATGCTGTAAAAGTTTGGATGTATGTTTGTAGATATTTCGCTCCTTTCCCATCTGTACGAAATGCCCCTTATCTGTATAACACCTTTCCCTGCCGTGTGAACCACAAAAAATTCCGGGCGCGACATCGTTGCACTCGGCGAAATAAAGATGATTCTGATTCTGATAGTTCCTGGATTCTTCAAGCCCTTCACTCTGTTGGCACCCTTGTAGCTCTCTGACCGATCCTTCCAGACCTCCTTTGATGGATTTTATTTCCTCCCCACCCACCTGTCTTTAGAAGTGCCTAGGAGTCCATTTTAAGGCCCTTACTCTTCTCCCTCTACACCTCATCCCTTGGCCAACCCATCTCCTCACTTGGCCTCAACTAACATCTTTACGCTGAAGACACCCATATCTAACATCACACCCCTGATCTCTGCCTCTGTGTTTTGGATAAAATATCCTGTCTGTTCACCATCTCCATCTGGATGTCTGACAGAAACTTAACCTTGAGAAGATTAGATTCATGATCTTCTCATTCACCTAGTCCTCTCCCTGAGGTCTCCATTATTGTTGATAACACATCCATCTGCCCTGCCCCTCAAACCCACTGCCTGGGTGTCCCAATTGACTCAGGATTCTTCTTCTCCCCTTACATCCAGCACAGTATGTTCCCAGGTCGTGTCACTTCCATCTCCACAACATCCCCAAAAATTTGAGTTCTCTGGTCATCTTTCCACTGGACTACTGCAATGCCATCCTTTCTGGACTTCACCAGACCAGACTCTGACCCCGAAATCTGTTATGAATGCAGTTGCCAGGCTCATTCACTCCTTCCATTGTTCTTCTTGAGCTGCCTCACTTCACAAGTTCCTTCTCTGATTCGCTGTTCCCCTCAGAATGCATTTTTTACTGTTCTTCCTGGCAAACAAATCCAATCACCATACCTCCCTGTCATACATCTCCGATCTTGTCAGGAGACACTCCCACAGCCCTCTTTTTCTGCTCCTCCAACACTCTACAGATTTCTGTCCCTTGCATCATTGCTGTCAAGCTCACTCTCACCTTCAACTCATTCAAAAAGGCCTTAAAGACCCTACCCTCTATCTTCATAACTTCAATCCCACCAATGAACTGTCACTCCACCAACCACTGTCACTCCAGAACACATAATCTATCCCACTCCTCCACCCCTTACATTGTAAGCCTATATGGATAGGATCTCTTTTCCATGTGTTCTTCAAAGCCACTATATGGACTCAGTGACTCATCTTCCATAGTTACAGTGGGATGCGAAAGTTTGGGCAACCTTGTTAATAGTCATGATTTTCCTGTATAAATTGTTGGTTGTTACGATAAAAAACGTCAGTTAAAAATATCATATACGAGGCACACAGATATTTGAGAAGTGAAATTAAGTTTATTGGATTTACAGAAAGTGAGCAATAATTGTTTAAATAAAATTAGCAGGTGCCTAAATTTGGGCACTGTTGTCATTTTATTGATTCCAAAACCTTTAGAACTAATTATTGGAACTTAAATTGGCTTGGTAAGCTCAGTGACACCTGACCTACATACACAGGTAAATCCAATTATGAGAGAGTATTTAAGGGGGTCAATTCTAAGTTTCCCTCCTCTTTTAATTTTCTCTGGGGGGCGTGACCAGCACGGAGACCAGGACGGATGTGCTGTAACTGGGCTCCGTTCCCAGCAGGCCTAAAGCAACCTTAAGCTACCGCCACAACAGTCCCAACATGCCCACTCCAATGGAAGACAGCTCAATGGAACTGGATTTATCAAAAAAAGGAAGAAGTCCAGTCAGAAACCCCCAAAACTGACTGACTTCTTCCCACCATGAGCAGAGCCGCAAATCCAAGATGACGCCGGATTGCCTGCATCTCCGCCGCTCTATATTTCCACCGCGGGCGGCAACACAGCGCAACAGTCAGATGCAGCATCCTCTCCAGAGGCTGCCCTCTCCTCTCCAGACTCAGCCTCTCCATTTGCCAGCCCGGCCAGATCAAGGCCCCGGAGAGAAGGAGATCGGGAAGCGGAGACGCAGGTAGGCCCAGGGCTCCCCCCCCCCCCCGCACAAGTCACAGACAAGCTCCTGTAGCCTTTCCAATTGAAGCATTCCCTGCTTCAGACACAGCAGCCACGTAGACATACATCAAGGAGATTCTTCTCACTTTCAAATCCTCCCTATTGGCAGATATTTCAGATATTACAAGTAAGTTACGCCAAGATCTGTCTTTATTGGGGGACAGGGTACACAGTGCTGAGGACAAATTCTCGGAGCTCACCAAAGCTCATAACATCATGGTAGATGCAGCAGACTCACAATCCTCTGATATAACCTGGCTTAAATCCAAAGCAGCAGACTTGGAAGACAGAAGCAGGCGAAATAACGTTAAATTCAGAGGCATCTCGGAACAGATTTCTCCTGGTGACCTACGTACCTATCTAAAAGCCCTGGCTAAAGCTGCCCTTCCCAACACACCTGATATAGAGCTAACAATAAACAGAGCCCACTGCCTGCCTAAACCTGCACACCTTCCTAACTCAACACCCAGGGATGTGATTGCAAGATTCTTGTCTTTCACAACTAAGGATGAACTGATGACTTATATTCACAAAAATGGCGCGCTTCCTGACCCGTACTTTCACATTCATTTATTTTCTGATCTCTCTGCAACAACCCTGCAACTAAGGAGAGAACTCCAGCCTTACACTAAAGCACTTGAAGCAATGCTAGTTACGTATAAATGGGGTTTCCCCACCAAATTAATCTTTTCATACCACAATAAACAATATGTTATCACCTCAACAGAAAATGACCTCAAGCTGTTCCGACAGCTACAGATCCAGATACCAGAAACTGTACACTCTGCATCAAATACTCAGGGACCCTCTAAGATTACCCCAGATTGGCGGTTTCAATCTAAGCGTTAATGGCCTGACTGAGGTTTGGCCGCTTCTTCTTTCACACCTTTTTGGACTAACACCTTTACCTGATAAAAATCTACCGGAGGTGTTACCTTCCTTACCCCCACTGCTCCAGTGTGGTTTATAGAACTGTACCACACAGTTAGTATTATCTGATGATGATAGGGCTAAGCCCAGTACCAAGTTCGTGTTTATTAATGTTGTGTTCTGAGTTTGTTTTCAAGTTCCTATTGTCTACTCTGATCATTATGTACTTACTTTGTTATGCTTCAATTGATATGTATGCCTTTTGGTATAACATTATGTGTGGGTTTCTACAGTACTTTAGAAAAGTTTTATACGATGTACCGCATAATGAAGACCTGCTATGCCCTTAAAATTTCTGTCTATGAATGTTAGAGGTCTCAACTCTGCTTATAAACGTTTCACTTTCTGGAAGGAAGTTAGATCCCAAAATGCCCCAGGTAGTGCTTGCCCAGAAACACATTTACTAGAGGCAGACACCGCCCGATGTTCCAACCCCTTATACCCTACGATTTATTACAGCTCTTTCTCCCCCCCAAAAAAAGAAGAGTACTACTGGCATTTCACAGGGATGCGAAGATCGAGCCCATCTCAATTACTCTGTCTGGACCCCCAAGGCAGGTATATAATATTTTTTGGCCTACTGAATGATCAACCCTTTACTATAGTTAATGTTTATAGTCCTAATCAAGGTCAACGTGCCTTTTTACAAAAAATTTGCACACGCCTTCAAACTTTGAAGCAAGGGCGCCTTCTGATTGGAGGAGATTTTAATGCTTGTGTTTCGGCGAATGACTCTACTTCCAAAGACCCTAGTAAAATTTTTTGAAATAAACCTATGCCTGAAATTGGCATGGCTACAATATGCTCCACCCATAAGGCTTTTATTAGAGGATTACTCATACGCAGAGGCACTTTCCTCAAAAAAGAAAAAACTAAGATCTATGAAGAACTGCTTGCTAATATACGTAGCAAAGAAAAATTACACAAACGAACCCCTACTCAGGAACTAATTAAATCTTTATTTCAACTAAGGGAAATGTTACGTACCCACCTGACCCAACAATACGATCATTTACTCCAAAAAGCAAATCTGCAATCCTATTCACAGCATAACAAAGCTGGTAGGTACTTAGCTAGAATGCTTCATCAAAAACAGGCCAAAACTAGAATTCATACTATGACGGACCCTATTTCTAAACGTAAAATCACAAACCCTAAACATATAGCAGATCTCTTTAGGCCGAACGGTTCGCCGGCGAACGGTTCCAGGCGAACTTTGGGGGTTCGCGTTCGCCTGGACCAGGCGAACTTTTGCGGAAGTTTGATTCGCCCCATAATGCACTATGAGGGTCAACTTTGATCCTCTGCATCACAGTCAGCAGGCACATTGTAGCCATTCAGGCTACACTAAGCCCTGGAGCCCCAGCCCCACCTCCCCTTATATAAGGCAGGCTTGCCGGCCATTACACTCACTCGTGTACCTGCTAGAGACAGACTAGGGACAGCTGCTGCACATTGTTCTCCTAGGGACAGATTAGTTAGGTTCTTGGCTGATTAGCTTGCTCCTGGCTGATTATTATTACTTTTATAGCACCCCTCAACAGCTCTTTTCAGAGCTCATCCTGTACTTTATTTTTTTCTGTGTGTCAAACTGACACTTTTGTTGCATGCACAGCCTTGCTAATTCATAGTGTGTGTGCCACTGCCAGCAGCCCAGCACATTCAGTGACTACCTGTGTGTGTGACAGGGAGCTGCACATTGTACTACCCAGTACTGCATATACCCAGTACCTGTTGTGTTTACTTAACCCACCTCATCACTGCATATACCTAGCTTTGTGTTGAGTGAACCCAGCTCACTGCATCTAACTACCTGTTGTGTTTAGTGAACCCACCTCACTGCATATACCTAGCTATTGTGTTGAGTGAACCCACCTCACTGCATATAACTAGCTTTACTGTTCAGTGAACCCACCTCACTGCATCTAACTACCTGTTGTGTTGAGTGAACCCAGCTCACTGCATCTAACTACCTGTTGTGTTGAGTGAACCCACCTCACTGCATATAACTACCTTTACTGTTGAGTGAACCCACCTCACTGCATCTAACTACCTGTTGTGTTGAGTGAACCCACCTCACTGCATATAACTACCGCTACTGTTCAGTGGACCCACCTCACTGCATCTAACTACCTGTTGTGTTGAGTGAACCCACCTCACTGCATACAACTACCTTTGTGTTGAGTGAACTCACCTGACTAATTTTTCTGGTGCGTGTACATGCCTGCCTAATTTTTCTGGCTGCACTGCGGGCAGCTGCAACAAAAAACAAAAGGCATGTACATGTGCCAATCCCCCTTCGTGATCATTACCTTGCGTATCACAATGAAGCAATGACCGCCGGCTATTTGAGTGTCTCGGGTGGGGGTGGGACACAAAAGATAATAAGGTCGTTTCTTCATTGTGGTCAGACCAAATTTGATCAGCTGGACAGTCACTGTTGTTCTATCATAGAGCTACCACAGCCCGGCGACCATATGGGCTTGAAAACCGCCACGTCCTACACTCTCCCCACGGTGTGCACCAGTCCAGCACGGCCGTCACTACGCAAACAGTTGTTTGCGGTGCGTTACACAGTGAGTTTGGGGTGTCAGTGTGAAGCAGAACTCTAATTACACTCCCTGATTGATGTATACACATGCAAGATGTTTTAAAGCACTTTAGGCCTGCAATTTAGCATTCAATGTGATTTCTGCCCTTAAAACGCTGCTTTGCGTCACATCCAGATTTTTCCCCAGGACTTTGGGCATGTATCCCACTCCGCCATGCCCCCCTCCAGGTGTTAGACCCCTTGAAACATCTTTTCCATCACTTTTGTGGCCAGCATATTTTTTTCTATTTTTGTAAGTTCGCATCCCCATTGAAGACTATTGCGGTTCGCAAACTTTTCTGCGAACCGAACCTTCCGCGAAGGTTCGCGAACAGGGTTCGCGAACCTAAAATCGGAGGTTCGGCCCATCTCTACTCTTTAGTGAGTACTATGCAAAGCTATACAATCTCAATGATTATTCTAACACTCCTCAGCCTACAGATGAAATTATAACTAACTTTCTTTGTGATATCAACCTCCCACAACTATCCCCTGATCAATTAAAAATGCTAAACAATCCTTTCACCATAACAGAAGTATCATCTGTGATTAAAACCCTGAAACGCAATAAAGCCCCTGGCCCTGATGGCTTTAGTAATGAATATCTTTTAACCTATGCTCAACAGTTAGCTCCATATCTTACTACTCTCTTCAATGCCTTTGCAATGGGTACGCATATACCTCAAGAATACTTGGAAGCAATAATCACGGTAATCCCAAAACCTGGAAAAGACCAGACTAGCCCTGCCAACTTTAGGCCACTATATCTCTTAAATTCTGACACAAAACTGTATGCCAAACTTATTGCTAGACGTTTAATGTTATGCACCCCTTTTCTATTATTATATGACCAAGTAGGATTTACAAAGGGAAGACAGGCCTCAGATGGAACAAGACGAATGCTGGATATAATTAAATTTGTGGATCTTTGTCGGATGCCTTCTGTGATGCTCACATTAGATGCGGAGAAGGCATTCGACAGAGTCCACTGGCGTTTCCTGGAAGCCACATTATATAAATTTGGATTCACTGGTCATATAATGAATGCCATTATGGCTTTATACACATCTCCTTCAGCCAGGGTTAACGCCGCAGGTTTTGTATCTAAACCCTTCTCAATATCGAACGGTACCAGGCAGGGCTGCCCCCTGTCCCATATAATTTTTGTTCTGCTAATGGAAACAATTGCCCAAAAAATTAGCACAAACCCTCATATCTCCGGTATTAAGATTGGTGACACTCACTGTAATGATCTGTCAAAGATCAGTGTCACACTCCGAGCCTTGATTATTAGGGATCCGCAGAATCACTAATAATACAAGGATTGGCCCGATTATATAGCAATCTGCGGAATTGCCAATAATACGGGCTGATCAAAAGGTAGTAGACACACGAAACAAATGTAGCAAGATACAATACAGTGTAAATTCACAAGTTTGTGGAAATGTCCACCACACAGTAATTCCTCAGAGGTGTGGTTACCTCTGAATGGGAACCCCGTGTGTGAGATCCTCCAAGGGAAGCAGTGGAGGAGTCTCGGCCTCTAGCAGTAACGGTCTGCTAGGGGTGGGCGTCTCAGAGACTGAGGCAAGCCTCAGATAGAGACCCTACAGTGGGAGACGTTCCACTGAAGGGAGAAAGGTCAGACAAATAGAGGTTCGGCAACAGATAAGGCGGCAACAGTACAGAAACGTGAGACAAGAGAATAGTCAGAAACCAAGCCAATAGTCAATAACGGTACGGGCTGGTGAAGTACAGAATCAGGAAACGGGAGAATAGTCAAGACAGGCAAAGAGTCATACACAATAAATCAATACGGTTCAATATGCGTATATATTGGCGATAAACCAATATATAACGCAATATCAAATGCAAGACTAGCTAGGTGTGACAAGAGCCGGGGTCCTGCCAGATTATCACATGGGAACTGACTAGGTCTGAGTGCTGACACAGGGTATCGCAAACACAGACGAAGTGTGACTGAAAAGCACTTCCTTAAATACTGCCTGGGAGAGAAGTCCCAACCCCAAGCAGCAACCAATCAGAGCAGGCTAAAAACGTCAGCTGACCTCCAGGTCAGCTGACACGCTTTCTAGGGGTATAAAGGCGTGCCTGTCGTGCGCGCGCACCCCCTAGAGGCAAGATGGCAGAGCCCTGATGAGCAGCTCGCCGGTGAGTTTGGCGCGGTGCGCCCGGAGGATCTTGTGCGGCGGATGCGGACAAATTTCCACATTCCGTATTGGAAGGTCCGCCTGCCGGAATGGATGCGACCATTTTCCGCAGTCCATCCGGCGTCGTGGAATTTTCGTTACACTCACCACTTGATTAGTATGTTTGTGGACGATGTAGCTTTAAGGTTAACCAACCCAGAAAACTCCCTACACTTTTTGCTTAAAGATTTCCACTCTCAGAAGCCTCTTGCTATAAATTGAATCAGCATAAGTCCTCCATAATGGGGTTCCACCTATCTTCCCTTGTTAAAGCTAAGATAACAAACAGTTTTAAATTTTCTTGGGCTCCCTCAGAGGTAACATATGTAGGAATTAAATTAACAAAAAACCCAGCTGATCTTTTTAGAAATAACTACATCCCGCTCTTAACTTCTATTAAAAAAGAATCCTCTGAGATGTCCAAACTTTGTCTTTCATGGTCTGGCTGCATAGCTGCATTAAAATGTTTCTCCTTCCTAAAATATTATATATTTTTAGAAAATCACAAATTCCACTACGTAAATCCTTCCTTTTAGATCTTAAAAGATGTATTAACCACTATATATGGCAAGGTAAATAGATTAGAATTCCCTTTTGAAGTAATGAAACTCCCCCCCCCCCAAAAAAAAAGGTGATCTAGGCCTCCCGTATATTATATCCTACTACTATGCTGCAAACCTAGACATGATCAGACATTGGTGGTCTCCCTCATCCCTTAAACCCTGGGTCTCTTTAGAAAAAACTCTACTAAAGTCCCCTCTCACTCTCAGACAAATGTTACTGGGCATAGCCCTTGGGGCCCCTCTTCAATCCTCTCCGTATCTCTCCATACAAGCCACACTGAAGGCATGGGAATACTTTCTCAAACACCCTCCAGACCTGAAGACCTCTCATACCCCTTTGATACAAATCGACACCTTGCAACAATTTTCCCCTAATCTCGATTTTTCCAAATGGCACTCAAGTAATATTAACTTTATCAATGACCTTTATGAAAATCATAATATAAATTCCTTCAACACACTCCACACTAGTTTCAAACTCCCCCAATCACAATTATATACATACTATAGAGTTTTCAACGTACTTTAAACTCACCATACTGTTCTCCCACAATTTTCCAGCAAGATTTTAACAGTGCTCAATTATAGAAGGGACTTCTCAGTAGAGATGGCCCGAACCTCCGATTTTAGGTTCACGAACCCGGTTCGCAAACCTCCGCAAACATTCGCAAACTTGCGAACGTTAGCGAACCGTCATAGACTTTAATTGGGAGGCGAACTTGAAAATGTAAAAAAAATTATGCTGGCCAGAAAAGTGATGGAAAAGATGTTTCAAAGCATCTAACACCTGGAGGGGGGCATGGTTGACTGGCATAGACGTCAAAAGTCACAGATTTTTTTTTAGTTTTTACGCAAAGCAGTGTTTTAAGGGCAGAAATCACATTAAATGCTAAATTGCAGGCCTAAACTACTGCATGTGTATACATCAATCAGGGAGTGTAATTCTTCCACCCTCCTCCCTTCCTCTCTCTCTGGTTTTGTCTTCCAGGGATTTGTAGGCTGTCAAAAGCAAGTTCACATGCATTGGCCAGGAATCGAACCCAGGTCAACTGCTTGGAAGGCAGCTATGCTCACCACTATACCACCATTGGCTGGGAATCGAACCTAGGTCAACTAACATTACAGGCTGAAGCCAGCCATTTCACTCATCTCATCAACTACAAGAAAGGCCCAGGAGTAGTCTTAGCTACCGTAATATCTATGTTATGGCAGGGCCTTTATTACACTTTCTCTTACAAGGCTATGGAAACCGTTTTGCCCATGTGATAAAGCGAGGTGCAAAAATGAAATCATGCCTAGCAGAGGATGGTTTCAATCCATCAACCTCTGGGTCATGGGCCCAGCACACTTCTGCTGCGCCACTCTGCAGTCTGCTTACATTTGTATACAATCTTCAAGTTTAAGAAGGGTACATTAGTTCCCTTCACAAAACGCAAGGCCATCCCTGGGTGGGCTTGAACCACCAACCTTTCGATTAACAGCCAAATGCGCTAACCAATTGTGCCACAGAGACTGTGCATGTAGTTGCTGCTAAATGGCTATCTGGGGTTCTCTTCGGACAACTGTTGAACACAAAAGGCAAGGCCATCCCTGGGTGGGCTTGAACCACCAACCTTTCAGTTAACAGCCAAATGCGCTAACCAATTGTGCCACAGATTTCAGCAAGGCTTGGTGTACAGAGGCGCCAAAGTAGAATAAAAGAGGGGGATGTTCAGGTGGACTTACCTCCCTAAAACATATAAAACTCAATTGAGTCACAATATATCAATACAATTTTTTTTATTTAACTCCACTTAGTGCAACGCGTTTCGCAGGTGTGGTCCTGCTTCATCAGGCAAACAGGAGTAAAACTCAATAGGTCTAAATGCAGAAGTGAGCGCCTCTGTGCTGAGGCGCTCACTTCTGCATTTAGACCCATTGAGTTATACTCCTGTTTGCCTGATGAAGCAGGACCACACCTGCGAAACGCATTGCACTAAGTGGAGTTAAATAAAAAAAATTTGTATTGATATATTGTGACTCAATTGAGTTTTATATTTTTGAGGGAGGTAAGTCCACCTGAACATCACCCTCTTTTAGACGGTTTTTAAACGTTTTTATTCTACTTTGGCGCCTCTGTACACCAAGCCTTGCTGAAATCTTGATTCCACCCTCGGTGGAGGGTGCTACCCCGTTTCCTATCTACAGAGAGCGACATCTTAAAAACCTGAGTGAGGTCAGGTTCTAATACTCCCCTCCTGCACTTGAAGTGGTTGCCTATGGGTAACCCATGTTTGTGAGTATATCTAAGATTTTTTGCTTTAAACCACAACCAACTTAACAATACTACACCATATTGGGCTCTCGATTTCTTTGTTCTTCCAAGCAATTGTGCCACAGAGACTGTGTATGTAGTTGCTGCTAAATGGCTATCTGGGGTTCTCTTTGGACAACTGTTGAACATAAAAGGCAAGGCCATCCCTGGGTGGGCTTAAACCACCAACCTTTCGGTTAACAGCCAAATGCGCTAACCAATTGTGCCACAGAGACTCTGTACGTAGTTGCTGCTAAATGGCTATCTGCGGTTCTCTTCGGACAACTGTTGAACACAAAAGGTTGTTCCTGGGTGGGTTTGAACCACCAACCTTCCGGATCCGGAGGCTTCCCCCACCCGAGGTTAGTACCCCCCAGGGGAGGTTTTTTCATTACAGATTTTCTTTAAGGGCAATTTCTCTGCTCTGTCTCTCTCATAAGCTCTGAAGATTCTATCTCTATGATGGCTGCTGGCATACCTGGCTAGATTCTAGAAGATCTCAGAGTGAGGCTGGGTTCTGATTGGACTAGACTGTCAGGTGACTGGAATAACATTCAGAAATACCCTAATTAGAAAAGTATTAAAATTTAACTTTTAATCGGAGTTACATTAAAAAGAACCAAATTTGCTGACCATTCTAGTAAAAAGTGATAACGATGAGACTGGAGGTATAAGTCAGAGGTCAAAAGACCATCCTCCAAGTTCACACTGTATTCAATACCCTACACCAACTCAACATGTTTCATTTCCTCAATTGGAAACTTCGTCAGGAGTATATATTAGTGAAAAGGTGACTACGTGCTTAACAAGATAAATACATTAATAAATCACATATTTACAAAGGTTAGCAACATGAACTAGCAGAGTAACGGCCACTAAAAGCAGCCTGCTAGCAAATAGACGTCCAAATGCTCCTTTTATACTGTGATCCCAGACCCAGAGGATTCTGGGTAGGGCGGTTCATGTAACCGCACCCCTACTTGGTGCTTTAGTCCCATTCTATTGGATGAAACAAATGTCCATCACAATGACTGGCCAATAACATATGACCACCATTGGCCGTAATACATTCAAAAAGAACAGGTTAGCTACCTATATGGGGGCGAACAAACCGCTCATCAGAGGCTCCAAAGGGTCTACATACATTGGCTGTAAGCCCCCGTGTCTCCGTTTTCAGAAAACTCGGAGAAAACATTGATTCCGTAAATCCCTCGTTGTGATTGGTGGATACATTCATCTAAGGAGGCGGGTGTAAATGCGGCAGAGTAGTTGATGGACGCGCCTGCCAACCAATGGGCAGGACCGTTCCTCCTCAAAGAACGCCTGTCGCTTTGGCCGCTATGCTTCCGGGATGAATATAATGCGTGACGTACAAGTCTCGCGTAAGGTAGCCCGGGAGCGCCCCTTATCGCTATGGCAACGTCCGTATGCAGCGGGGGGCGTGATGAATAAATTAGATGGCTGCACATCATTGGTGCCCGCATGCTGGCCGCCCCAGTTGCCCTGGAGACGCATGGATGTGTTAAAATGTAAACATCCATGCGCTTTATTAGCGGTAATCTCCCCAGATACATTAAAGGGCTGCACAGCCTCAAGTACACATGCTAGTTGCCTTAGAAAAGGGTAAGTATGTTAAAATAAAAACGACCATACATTTTGATAGCGGCAGGATGCCGCCTCCTAACCCTCAGAATTCAGGGAAGGTCAGAGGGACATATGTGAACTATGGACCACCAAAACATCCATATAAGGGTTAGTATGGAAAAAGGGAGATTTAACAGATGGCAGTACTGTAATATATACTCCATATGTAAATAAATGAGAACCCTTATTGATGGAGACACTCGCAACAATATATCAGGATTAGAACAAAGGATCACAGAAGGTTATAATGAACAGCAGACTATTGGGAATGCATCAGAATACTCAGACACTTGTAGTACTGAAGAACATACAGACATACTGAATTGGGGTCTGAACTTGGTTAGATGAAGGGGGCAAACGTAAAGCCCTCATTAAGACCTTGAGGGCTCAGGGTCCCCAATCGACGAGGCCTGTGAAAGAGAGGATTCTGGAACAT
Source organism: Hyperolius riggenbachi (assembly GCF_040937935.1). Taxonomy (NCBI): domain Eukaryota; kingdom Metazoa; phylum Chordata; class Amphibia; order Anura; family Hyperoliidae; genus Hyperolius; species Hyperolius riggenbachi. The sequence continues at coordinate 114,325,979 of NC_090647.1, read as the reverse complement.
CTGGGAGATATCTCCCATAAACGTAACACCTCTGTTTCCAGACATTGGCAGGAAAAACATGAGAGTGATCCAAGGTGTCTCCAATTCTGGGTGATACAAAAATGGAGAATGGGTCCCAGAGGGGGAAACTTGGATCAAAAATTGAGACAACAGGAAGCTAAGTGGATATATAGATTGGGGACCCTGAGCCCTCAAGGTCTTAATGAGGGCTTTACGTTTGCCCCCTTCATCTAACCAAGTTCAGACCCCAATTCAGTATGTCTGTATGTTCTTCAGTACTACAAGTGTCTGAGTATTCTGATGCATTCCCAATAGTCTGCTGTTCATTATAACCTACTGTGATCCTTTGTTCTAATCCTGATATATTGTTGCGAGTGTCTCCATCAATAAGGGTTCTCATTTATTTACATATGGAGTATATATTACAGTACTGCCATCTGTTAAATCTCCCTTTTTCCATACTAACCCTTATATGGATGTTTTGGTGGTCCATAGTTCACATATGTCCCTCTGACCTTCCCTGAATTCTGAGGGTTAGGAGGCGGCATCCTGCCGCTATCAAAATGTATGGTCGTTTTTATTTTAACATACTTACCCTTTTCTAAGGCAACTAGCATGTGTACTTGAGGCTGTGCAGCCCTTTAATGTATCTGGGGAGATTACCGCTAATAAAGCGCATGGATGTTTACATTTTAACACATCCATGCGTCTCCAGGGCAACTGGGGCGGCCAGCATGCGGGCACCAATGATGTGCAGCCGTCTAATTTATTCATCACGCCCCCCGCTGCATACGGACGTTGCCATAGCGATAAGGGGCGCTCCCGGGCTACCTTACGCGAGACTTGTACGTCACGCATTATATTCATCCCGGAAGCATAGCGGCCAAAGCGACAGGCGTTCTTTGAGGAGGAACGGTCCTGCCCATTGGTTGGCAGGCGCGTCCATCAACTACTCTGCCGCATTTACACCCGCCTCCTTAGATGAATGTATCCACCAATCACAACGAGGGATTTACGGAATCAATGTTTTCTCCGAGTTTTCTGAAAACGGAGACACGGGGGCTTACAGCCAATGTATGTAGACCCTTTGGAGCCTCTGATGAGCGGTTTGTTCGCCCCCATATAGGTAGCTAACCTGTTCTTTTTGAATGTATTACGGCCAATGGTGGTCATATGTGATTGGCCAGTCATTGTGATGGACATTTGTTTCATCCAATAGAATGGGACTAAAGCACCAAGTAGGGCTGCGGTTACATGAACCGCCCTACCCAGAATCCTCTGGGTCTGGGATCACAGTATAAAAGGAGCATTTGGACGTCTATTTGCTAGCAGGCTGCTTTTAGTGGCCGTTACTCTGCTAGTTCATGTTGCTAACCTTTGTAAATATGTGATTTATTAATGTATTTATCTTGTTAAGCACGTAGTCACCTTTTCACTAATATATACTCCTGACGAAGTTTCCAATTGAGGAAATGAAACATGTTGAGTTGGTGTAGGGTATTGAATTCAGTGTGAACTTGGAGGATGGTCTTTTGACCTCTGACTTATACCTCCAGTCTCATCGTTATCACTTTTTACTAGAATGGTCAGCAAATTTGGTTCTTTTTAATGTAACTCCGATTAAAAGTTACATTTTAATACTTTTCTAATTAGGGTATTTCTGAATGTTATGTAATTGAATTCAGGTGTGTTTCTGAAAGGTGACTGGAATACTCAGATTAACCATGTAATGTCCTGTGCTTAGCTGGCTATTATAGCTGATGCTGCAGACTGTTACTCTACACACAAATTAACTTTAACAGCAGGTTAACTTTTCAGTTTATCATACAACAGACCTACAGTATATAGGTATACAGTATATTGTTCTGTACAGAAAACTAGCACTAAATTAGTGTAAACTTCTCATATTAACAGTGACTATGAATTATGCTGTTCAAATGTTTGATTGGCTTGGGCGGGTAGCTACAGTGCACGGACAAGCCAATTTTTTATACTGCTGCACGCGTAGCACGCTGCATGTCGCCTACCCCTGCGGTGGATCTAGCACTTGCATAGCACCTGCAAAAAAAAAAAATCTTGGAGCCACCCCCTGTTTACAATCCACTGCCTTGTCTTCCCAGTGCACCTCCTGCCTCCTAGCTCACTCACCCTCTGTACTAGGTTCCAGCCAGGTAGTCAAGATTGCAGACTGCACCATCTTTGCCTAGATTCATTTGCATTTGCTGCAGTCAGCTTCACACTTCAGTCAGAAACACCTGATTTGCATGCTTGTTCAGGGTCTATGGCTAAATGTATTAGAGGCAGAGAATCAGCAGAAAAGCCGGGCAATGTGCATTGTTTAAACAGAAATAAATATGTCAGCCTCCATATCCCTCTCACCTCAGGTGTGCATTCAAGTATAAAAGACAGAGCCTGTCATGTCATGCTCTGTCTTGATGCAGGATTGGGGTTAAGTTTTGCTTTTGTTCAGTAGCCTGTATAATGCAGATGTTACATGGATGCATCAAGAAATATTTCTGGGCCTCAGAGAAGGTTGCCATAGACTGTATTGGTAAATATATGCAATGTGTAACCACACCCAATTTAGTTATGGCCACACCCACTTTTAGCTGCCTGTTAGGGGCCCACAATTGATGTGTCTGCCACTGTCATAACTGTCCTTTATTTCATTACTATCCTCTTTTATGTTTATGTTAAATTTTAAAGCAAATAAGGCAGTATTGAGAGAGGATGAATTTTTGCATAACTGACAAACACCATTTTTAGCAGATAAGCTAAAAAGGGTCAAAAGACAGAGAGAAGGAGATCAGGATTTGGTTCCAAAGCAGGGATAGTTTGGAGCTAAGCAGTGGAAGGAGGCAACATATACTGGAGAGCAGAAGGTAGGGCAGGCTAGCCAGCATTACTTTTCATAATATTTATTACTTTTCATTCTTCAGAAAAAATGCAGACATTTTTCAAAGCGAAACTCTTTGCATCACTAGCAAAACATGTTACATAGTTAACATATCTGCCTTTCACTGGATTGCCTGCAATTTTTTTCGGTTAGTTGCCCCAAACAATATTGTGTCATTTTGTTTGATTAGTTATCACTCAAGTAACTAAAATTGCTGTAAGCAGGGTCACATACTTTCCAGCTCCCAAGGCCTGCTGTCAACAACCGCCCCCTCATCCTGTCCAACACCCTGACTAGTGAGCACTGGTTTGAATGGGCTGGTTTTATTGACTAACTTCAGAGGCATATCTAGGTAAAATAGCACCCATGGCAAACATTGATATTGCACCCACACATCAGAACCCTCTAACTAACAGCATCCAGCATCCAATTAGTGCTCCCTTCTCCCACAGAGCCCTCACTGGCCACACAAATGAATTATCTGGGAAACTCTCTGGGTTCCCTAAATACCAGAATATTTAATATGTCCCCAGATACATAAATTAAGTAGCATCAATCAGTATTCCCAATATAGGCAGTAAGGTGCCCCTATATAGATAGAAAGGTGTCCCCCTTAACGGTAGAGATGGCCCGAATGGTTAGACCGTGAACTTATTTGCGCGATCTTCGGTGGTTCGCGGTGAACCTTGAACTATATGCGAGTTTGACCCGCCCCCTATATTACATCATTAGGGTCAACTTTGACCTTTCTATATCACAGTCAGCAGACACAGGGTAGCCAATCAAGCTACACTCCCTCCTGGAGCCCCCCCCTCCTTATAAAATGCAGGCAGCGTCAGCCTTTTCACTCACTTGAGTGGCTGCAGTAATTTGAGAAGGGAGAGAACCTGCTGACATAGGGAAAGCTTAGTTAGACTCTTGAGAGCTAATGTTGTTCTTGTGATCTATTTTTTTGTGTGTGTGTGTGTCCCACAGACACTTGTGTTGCATATACAGCCCTGTCAGTCGCAGCTGCTGAACCTTGGCTCCTTGGTAATTCCTACTGTGCCACTGCCAGGCCCAGCACATTCAGTGACTACCTGTGTGTGTGACAGCTGCACATTTGTAATACCCGTGTGTGTGACTGCACATTGTATTAGTCAAGTCAGTGCATACCTTTCACTTCACCCCACCCCCACCCGCCCCCGATATGGACAAAACAACAGGCAGAGGCAGAGGCAGACACAGAGGCAGGCCACCCTGCAGGTCTGTTCAAGGTCATGCTGACATGATTTTGTGCAGCCCTGGCCCAAAGTATAGTGCTCAGAAGAAGGCACGTCCCATCAACTCCCAAGATTGTCAGGACGTGGTTGACTATTTAACACAGAACACCTCATCTTCCGCAGCCACCAGCGCTACTACAAGCACCACATCCGCTGCATTTGACACTTCGCAGGAGTTATTTGGTGGGGAATTAACTGATTCACAGCCATCATTGTTACCGCAAGATGAAGGCGCTAATCAAGTTACACCACCTCATATGTCTGAATTAGGCGACACTATGGACGTAAACTGTGAGGAGGAGGATGATGAAGTACCTGCTGTTGGTGCAGTTTTGGAGGTGTCTGAGGCAAGCGAAGCTGGGGAGGATGATTATGATGATTATGATGATACGCAGGGGCGTTTCTAGCCATTTTGTCACTCCAGGCAAGAAAACCTGTTGCACCCCCACCCCTCTGTGCCGCCCACCCCTCTGTGCCGCCCCCCCCTACCACATACCGCCAATCCTTATTCAACCCCCACCACCATGCCCCCCACCACGCACACACAAGCCAGTTACCGGAGCTGATTGTGGACAAACGGAAGGCAATAGGATGACGGCGAGGGACTGGAGGAAGCTTCGGGTAAGTAAAAAAAAGTTGTAGTGTACCGTCTCTGGGTCTGCGTCTCTCTGTCTCTGACTGAGGCTAAGATTCAGCAGCAGCAATGCTGCAGCATCACCTCAGACAGCATGATTGCTCGCTGCTGATATCATCATCAGTGGTGCTGCAGCAGCTGCTGCGTCACTCAAACTTAAAGGGAACCTAAACTGAGATGCATATGGATGTTTCCTTTTAAACCATACCAGTTGCCTGGCAGTCCTGCTGATCTCTTTGGCTGCAGTAGTGGCTGAATCACACACCTGAAACAAGCATGCAGCTATTCCCGTCTGACCTCAGTCAGAGCACCTGATCTGCATGCTTGTTCAGGGGCTGTGGCTAAAAGTATTAGAGACACAGGATCAGCAGGAGAGTCAGGCAACTGGTATTATTTTAAAAGGAAAAATCCATCCTTTTCAGTTTAGGTTCCCTTTAGGACCCTTTTCCACTAGCAAATGCAGGTGATTTGCGCTTGCAATCTTGCAAGCTCCATCTTCCACTATCTGCGTTCCACTATCTGCATACACAGATAAAAAGCTTGGTGTGCATGTGTGTGTATGTACTCTGTGCATGTGTTTGTGTGTGCACGTGTGTGTGTCTGTATACTATGCAAATGTGTTTGTATGTGTGCGTGTGTATCCCATACAATGCCCTGCATACAAACTGTCTGCTTCTGAATGATCTCTGAGTCTTCAGGCTGTTGGTGGACTGTCCTAGAGTAATCAGATGAGAGGCTTTTCATTTGTCTTCTGCCATCGCCAGACCTGGCATATCACCTCTGGCTTTCCTTCAGTAGCAATACTTCCGGGGGGTGGGGGGGTGTCAATAGTTCAGGTAGAGCAGAGACACTGACAGCAGTATGTGTGTCTTCTGCATTCACAATGTTTCCTGTAGTTCTATCAGTGTTTAGGACTGTGTGGCTTCTGCTGTGTGGCCCCTTTTTCCCCTGGCTGTGTGGCCTCTGTGTCCCCTGGCTGTGTGGCTTCTGTGTCCCCCTGGCTGTGTGGCTTCTGTGTTCCCCTGGCTGTGTGGCTTCTGTGTTCCCCTGGCTGTGTGGCTCATGCTGGGTGGCCCCTGTGTCCTGCTGGCTGTGTGGCCCCTGTTTCCCCTGGCTGTGTGGCTTCTGTGTCCCCCTGGCTGTGTTGCCTCTGTGTCCCCCTGGCTGTGTGGCTTCTGTGTCCCCCTGGCTGTGTGGCCCGTTTCCCCTGGCTGTGTGGCCCCTGCTGTGTGGCTTCTGTGTCCCCCTGGCTGTGTGGCCTCTGTGTCCCCCTGGCTGTGTGGCTTCTGTGTCCCCCTGGCTGTGTGGCCTCTGTGTCCCCCTGGCTGTGTGGCTTCTGCTGTGTGGCCCCTTTTTCCCCTGGCTGTGTGGTCTCTGTGTCCCCTGGCTGTGTGGCTTCTGTGTCCCCCTGGCTGTGTGGCTTCTGTGTTCCCCTGGCTGTGTGGCTCATGCTGGGTGGCCCCTGTGTCCTGCTGGCTGTGTGGCCCCTGTTTCCCCTGGCTGTGTGGCTTCTGTTTCCCCTGGCTGTGTGGCTTCTGTGTCCCCCTGGCTGTGTGGCTTCTGTGTTCCCCTGGCTGTGTGGCCTCTGTGTCCCCCTGGCTGTGTGGCTCATGCTGGGTGGCCCCTGTGTCCTGCTGGCTGTGTGGCCCCTGTTTCCCCTGGCTGTGTGGCTTCTGTTTCCCCTGGCTGTGTGGCTTCTGTTTCCCCCTGGCTGTGTGGCCTCTGTGTCCCCCTGGCTGTGTGGCTCATGCTGGGTGGACCCTGTGTCCTGCTGGCTGTGTGGCCCTTGTTTCCCCTGGCTGTGTGGCTTCTGTGTTCCCCTGGCTGTGTGGCCTCTGTGTCCACCTGGCTGTGTGGCTCATGCTGGGTGGACCCTGTGTCCTGCTGGCTGTGTGGCCCCTGTTTCCCCTGGCTGTGTGGCTTCTGTTTCCCCTAGCTGTGTGGCCTCTGTGTCCCCCTGGCTGTGTTGCCTCTGTGTCCCCTGGCCGTGTGGCTTCTGCTGTGTGGCCCGTTTCCCCTGGCTGTGTGGCCTCTGTGTCCCCCTGGCTGTCTGGCTTCTGTGTCCCCCTGGCTGTGTGGCTCATGCTGGGTGGACCCTGTGTCCTGCTGGCTGTGTGGCCCTTGTTTCCCCTGGCTGTGTGGCTTCTGTGTTCCCCTGGCTGTGTGGCCTCTGTGTCCCCCTGGCTGTGTGGCTCATGCTGGGTGGACCCTGTGTCCTGCTGGCTGTGTGGCCCCTGTTTCCCCTGGCTGTGTGGCTTCTGTGTCCCCCTGGCTGTGTTGCCTCTGTGTCCCCTGGCCGTGTGGCTTCTGCTGTGTGGCCCGTTTCCCCTGGCTGTGTGGCCTCTGTGTCCCCCTGGCTGTGTGGCTCATGCTGGGTGGCCCCTGTGTCCTGCTGGCTGTGTGGCCCCTGTTTCCCCTGGCTGTGTGGCTTCTGTGTTCCCCTGGCTGTGTGGCCTCTGTGTCCCCCTGGCTTTGTGGCTCATGCTGGGTGGCCCCTGTGTCCTGCTGGCTGTGTGGCCCCTGTTTCCGCTGGCTGTGTGGCTACTGTTTCCCCCTGGCTGTGTGGCTTCTGTGTCCCCCTGGCTGTGTGGCTTCTGTGTTCCCCTGGCTGTGTGGCCTCTGTGTCCCCCTGGCTGTGTGGCTCATGCTGGGTGGCCCCTGTGTCCTGCTGGCTGTGTGGCCCCTGTTTCCCCTGGCTGTGTGGCTTCTGTTTCCCCTGGCTGTGTGGCTACTGTGTCCCCCTGGCTGTGTGGCCTCTGTGTCCCCCTGGCTGTGTGGCTCATGCTGGGTGGACCCTGTGTCCTGCTGGCTGTGTGGCCCCTGTTTCCCCTGGCTGTGTGGCTTCTGTGTTCCCCTGGCTGTGTGGCCTCTGTGTCCCCCTGGCTGTGTGGCTCATGCTGGGTGGACCCTGTGTCCTGCTGGCTGTGTGGCCCCTGTTTCCCCTGGCTGTGTGGCTTCTGTGTCCCCCTGGCTGTGTTGCCTCTGTGTCCCTCTGGCTGTGTTGCCTCTGTGTCCCCTGGCCGTGTGGCTTCTGCTGTGTGGCCCATTTCCCCTGGCTGTGTGGCCTCTGTGTCCCCCTGGCTGTGTGGCTTCTGTGTTCCCCTGGCTGTGTGGCCTCTGTGTCCCCCTGGCTTTGTGGCTCATGCTGGGTGGCCCCTGTGTCCTGCTGGCTGTGTGGCCCCTGTTTCCCCTGGCTGTGTGGCTTTTGTGTTCCCCTGGCTGTGTGGCCTCTGTGTCCCCCTGGCTTTGTGGCTCATGCTGGGTGGCCCCTGTGTCCTGCTGGCTGTGTGGCCCTTTTTCCCCTGGCTGTGTGGCTTCTGTGTTCCCCTGGCTGTGTGGCCTCTGTGTCCCCCTGGCTGTGTGGCTCATGCTGGGTGGACCCTGTGTCCTGCTGGCTGTGTGGCCCCTGTTTCCCCTGGCTGTGTGGCTTCTGTGTTCCCCTGGCTGTGTGGCCTCTGTGTCCCCCTGGCTGTGTGGCTCATGCTGGCTGGCCCCTGTGTCCTGCTGGCTGTGTGGCCCCTGTTTCCCCTGGCTGTGTGGCTTCTGTGTTCCCCTGGCTGTGTGGCCTCTGTGTCCCCCTGGCTTTGTGGCTCATGCTGGGTGGCCCCTGTGTCCTGCTGGCTGTGTGGCCCCTGTTTCCCCTGGCTGTGTGGCTTCTGTGTTCCCCTGGCTGTGTGGCCTCTGTGTCCCCCTGGCTGTGTGGCTCATGCTGGGTGGACCCTGTGTCCTGCTGGCTGTGTGGCCCCTGTTTCCAACATTTGCACATTACCATTGGCTTTCTTTGCTTCTGGTGCTGTGCGCGGTGCAAGATCATGCACTGCAGTTACTGCGTCAGCTAGAGCACTTTTATTGCATCACAGAAAGTGTGTCATGTTCTACTGACTTTAATGGTCATTATGATGAGTGGTGATGATTACGCAAAATTATGCGTAAAGGTTCGCAATTACTCCTATACTTGACTTTGTATTATGATTTGTAATTACGCATGAATTTACATGTAAATTATGCATAATTTTGTGCCGACTTTGGAGATGACTATCAAAGCCCCCATGTATGCTATTGTTACCAAAATTGCAACATATGTTAAGGAAGAATAGTGGTGGGTGCAAGCTAAAAAAAAAAAAAAGAATTGTTCAAAAAGATCTTGTATTTTGGAGACAATCTACAAAGAAAAATGCTTTTTAAGCTGTCATTTTTCTGAATTTAAAAACCATTTTTTTTTTTGCATTTTTAAAATCGATTTTCTCAAAAACTACATTGTCTTTTTGAAAAATTATTTTTTGGACATGTATCCATTATTCTCTTTAATATATTTAGCAATTTTGGTAGCAGCAGCGTGTATGGGGGGGCTTTGCTATTTACCGCCAAAGTCGGCACAACATGACGCGTAAAATTCATGCGTATTTACGAAGACGTACATTTAACTACGAAATGAATTACGCTTTTCCCCAAAATTTCTCATTATGATTACGATGCGTAATTACACATAGGCGTACTTTCTGCTAATCAGTCACTAGTAGTGATGAGGTGCATTAGGTGGAAGCAACGCAATGCAGTAAATGTAAAATGGGCCTCAGATGCATACAGCGCTCTATAACACAGGATATTTGTTGTAATAAACATACTCCCTGGAAAGATCAGTGTGAGCATGACCAGCACTTCCTGGGAAACCTGTGTCATTAGGACAGACTAGCAAATAGTAACAGTGTAGATAAAGGTAAGTGAGCTGCTGCTGCTGCTGCTACTACTACTACTACTACTACTACTACTACCACTACTACTACTACTACTACTACTACTACTACTACTACTACTACTACTACTACTACTTGTTCTACAGCACCAAACAAGAGAAGTACCTTCTAGGTAGTAACCCCTACAGCCACACAATGGTCTCTGGCCATCATTGGACACCAATTTCTTAATCTTCCTTTCACAGTCATACAGAGTCAAACTTCCTCAAACTGATGTCAGTCTTCCCCCAAACAGGTGTTGTTGTTGGGGCCACACATGTTATAGATGGGGAGAGTCACAGTAGCTGCACTGTAATGGGAGGTTCATTTTGGGCAGACTTTAGTTCAGTTTTTATATGACCCCTTATAGGTGGACCCCAGGCCATGGGGGTCTCCACAGGAGAGAGGAGGTTTGAGTATATGGGAGCCCTACCAAAGTTCTGCTGGTGGGGGCATTATATACAGAGTTACACTCCTGCACCTTGTTAATGGGTTCTACTATTTTATTATTTGTGCTTTTTAATAAAGTACTCACCAGACATGCACAAAGCAAGCATTTATTTTGTAGGCTCAGTTCAGTTTTCAAATAACCTAGTCCATTATTATTATATTATTATGGAATTATGCTCTTTTGATCAAATGTTGACTTATTATCCAGAACTGTATCAGTGATACTAAAAGAGGCATGTGGCTCATTTAAATATATAATGATGACATAGGAGAAGCGGACTCTGCGTAATTCAGTTTACAGTCTAAGTGGTGGAGAATCAAAGGATACAATAGATAAGGGTAGTGACACTGTGGTTACTCAGAAATGAAGGTCCAGGCATGAGAGGGAGGTAGGTAGGCAATTTCGAAGAGCTGGGTTTTGAAGTTATGAATATGATTAAGAGACGGCAAGTTTATTTATTGGCTTTAGAGAAGGATCGCAGAAGCAGCTCTAGAGATGTCTTGGGGCATCTATATATGAAAAGAGGGTCCCTTTAGTGCAATGACACATTGCACACTTGATAAAGGCTACAGGCCGAAACGTTGTGTGTATTTTTGTACAATGGTATAATAAATTCCAGAATTTGTGCATAAAATCCAGGTGGAGACCCAGTAATTTTCCTTTTCACATTGCATTCTGTGAACATTTTTACAACTCACCCCAGTGAAAGAATGACAACTGAGTTATTCTGAGCTGCCACAAATGTCTAGGAAACTCAAAATCATGGGGTTTTAATCTGAAAAGTGTTATGTAGCAGTTGTGTGTCTCTTCTATATGTGCATTCCATATTGTACTCCTTTGAAAAGTCTATAGTACAGTGCTCACTTTCAGACCACAGCCTCATTTCAGTAATAAATAGGCTTAATGGCACACACAGAGAGCATGATATAGAATCACAGCTGGGGTCCGTGTGGCAGAGCCACCGTTTGGGCTCCCTTCCCTGCTGACACCCGAGTGCCGTCCGCACTTACTGCAACCCCCTTACAACGCCTGTGAGTACAAATACAAATCATTATATCATAAGTTTATTTTCACTTCAGATTCCCTCTAAGTCTCTGAAACTCATTATTAATATTGATTTGTGCCAACATATTCCATGGCGCTGTACAGAGTAGCTATAGCTTTCCACTGTGGAATAGTGTTCACCTGTGTGTTTGCACCATATAGAGTTGAAATTGATACAACACCAAACAATGCAAGATTCCTAATGTTCCCAGGCAATTTACGTTTTCCCTTGTTTTCAGCATTCTGCAGTTGAAAATGTTCAGAAAAGTAGATGAAAAAGTAATGTCAAAATTATTTTAAATATTTTTTTGCTTGCTGGTTGCTTAAAAGGCATGTTATTGGTAAGGTGTGAAAATATAACCAGGGAGAAAACTTAGGATAAATATTTAATCGAATAAGAGCCCCAGAGAGAAAGCATGAAGTGCATTAGAATGCAGTGCATGTTGAGCCCTCAAGTCTTTCAAACTTCTGCCAGACAATTTAGGATGAGACTTTTTTTCCCTCCACTTCAGTATAGCACATGCCAAAATTCACAACTAGGCCTAGGCTAATGTGAGAGAAATACCAGGCACATTTTGGAAGCTTCAGGTTTTGACGCTCCCAATACGCTAGTGGTGACAAGGTGACAATAAAGATAACTTAGAGAATGCTTGTGGCTGGATAGTGTACTGCTTAAGGGCTCTACCTCTGACATATGAGACCAGTGCTCAAATCTCAGCTCTTTCTCTTCAGTAAGCTTGCACCTGTTCAGTGAGGAGACCTTGGGTAAGACTCCCTAACATTGCTACTGCCTATAGAGAGTGCCGTAGTGGTTGCAGCTCTGGTGCTTTGAGTTCATCAGGACAAAACTGTGTTCTACGACTTGTGCATTTCAATACATGGTCTTTCCTTATTCTAGAAACTTCTATCTTCTGTGGTACAAAATTTTAACCACTTTGGTCTATCTGGACGGATATATCCGTCCAGATAGCTTGCCCTGCTGCAGCTGAGCCAGTTGCGCTCCCGCAACCTTCCGCTGCCCCGGAGATCAATGAATAGGAACACAGTTCCCATTCTTTGATCTGTCTCCCTATGAAAAACCGACGGCTTCTCTGAAAAGCCGCAATTTTTCTAAGTTTCACGTCATCCCTTCAGTTCCTGTAAGCAAGAGCGCTCGCTTACAGGATGAAAAACAAAAAAGTGACCAAATAGTAAAACTACATCTACATACAAATATAATTAAATATACACCATCAATTAAATGTAATCATCTGTTTACCTCCCCACTCCAAAAAAAACCAAATAAAATGTTTAATTTAAAAAAAAAAAATTACAATTAAAAAAAAGAAAACATAAATAGTTACCTAAGGGTCTGAACTTTTTAAATATGCATGTCAAGAGAGTATATTACTATATTTTTTTAAAATTATAAGCTTGTAAATAGTGATGGATGCAAATTGAAAAAATGCACCTTTTTTCCCAAATAAAATATTGACGCCATACATTGTTATAGGGACATAACTTAAATGGTGTAATAACCCGGGACAAATAGGCAAATAAAATAAGTGGATTTTAATTATGGTAGCATGTATTATTTGAAAGCTATAATGGCTGAAAACTGAGAAATAATGAATTTTCAATTTTTTTCTTAATATTCCCGTTAAAATGCATTTAGAAAAAAATAATTCTTAGCAAAATGTACCACCCAAAGAAAGCCTAATTGGTGGGGGAAAAACAAGATATAGATCAATTCATTGTGATAAGTAGTGATAAAGTTATTGGCGAATGAATGGGAGGTGAAAGTTGTTCGGTTGCATAAGGTGAAACGACACTGAAGGCTGAAGTGGTTAATGGATACCCCACGATATTAGCAGTTCTATACAGATGACACAACAAATTCAGAAAATTTGCACGTGGTTTATTTTCAGAGTTTTATGAAAGAAAAGTCAGTGAACATGAACATCCCAGTTTAGCACAATTCAGTATGGAGCATTTTAAAACAGATTTATATCTAAAATTCACACTACTTATCAATCAACAGGGCACAGTCATAGTGGGTACACCCATGTTAGCTGACTACACGTAAGGGTCTCCTTCACAGTTTTGCTTTAGTGCATATATCATTCTTACTAAGGATCCTATTATGCCATTCAGCCACAATTCATCAAATTAACAATTCATTTGTTAATGATTAGTGTTAAGTAATAAAGCAATCCCTGCTTAACAAAAGCAGAAACTGGATAATTATCCTTTCTACATATCCCAGCATGCATCTGTGTAGCAGAGTCTGTCAGTGGCTGAATGACATGGTCATAGGACCAGGCAGTGTTTTTTGCTTTTTCACCATAAAATGAGGAGAAAATCTGAAATTGAGGTAAAAACGTGTGCCTTTAGCTGCGATAGATATTTACTTAGTTGAATACAGTTACAGGTCTGCTTTAACAAAAACAGTAATTGTCAAACCCAGAACACCTCTTCTCACAAAATTAGGATGGGGCAGAAGATTTGGAGAAGCTCTGACAAAATACAGAAGGATCTGTAATAATATTCTTCTTATAAGTTGCATATCTTATGGAGGGACAGCCCCCTTTTTTAAAAAACAAATCTCTGTCCCTTTTTCCTCTTTTAATATCCTCATCTATGGCCTCGCATACATGTGACATGTATATTTTGCTATCCAAAAGTGGCTGCATTATTGCCTTACTAATCTCTTCAAGTGCTACAATGTTGGAATATTAATGAGAAAGGACTGGTGTGGTTTGAAAATGCGTCTTTTGCTCATATATTCTTCATGTTGTGCCTGACTGGGTGTGTCATTTAGGTGTGGCTGAAGGTGTAGTGGGGGTGTGTCTTTTGCTCAGATATGCTGAGATGAAAAGGCGTTTCCCTCTAGTGTTTTAATAGTTGGCTGAGGAACTTTTAAGGCTTTCAGTTGTTGAGATGATCTTCACCGCTGGTCGTCTTTTTGCTCCTCCAGAGCTAGCACTAGAGGAAAAACCAGAGCTGGAGCCAAAACCAGAGCTGGAACCAAAACCAGAGCTGGAACCAAAACCAGAGCCGGAACCAGAGCCGTATCCACCGCCACCACCAGCTGAAGAGCTAACCCCGCTTACAACAGCTGAAAGAGAAAATAAAGTACATGACCAGTTAATAATAAAAAAATGTAGTATTCATCTATTAGGTACAGTATATGGAGTAACAAGCAACGAGAAAACGAGAGAGAACACTGAGAGCCCAATATAGTGCAGTATGTACTAGATTGATGTGGGTGATGAGAGGCAAGTATGTAAAGTAATACTCACAAACATAGGTTACCACTAAGGCAACCCCTGTAAATGCAGGTGGGGAGACTAGACCTGTCCCCACTCAGGATTAAGAAGTCGCTCTCTGTAGATCTGGAAACTAGCGGTTAACACCCTTCCACCATGAGTGGACTCCAACAATATGGAAATGAACAGAGGCGCCAAAAGTAAAAAAATAGCTAAATTTAAAAAAAAATGGGGGAGGCAGTGGTGGACTTACCCCCTCCTAGCAGACACAAAAACAGGTTGATATTATATCAACAAGCAAATGTATTCATATATACACTCCAAAGGGTCATCGCAACCCGTTTCGCAGGGGTGGCCCTGCTTCATCAGGCAATAGGGGGTGGAGCATACAGCAACCAGTGTCTATGTCTCAGCCTAGCGCCTCTGGACCTAATAAATTTGCTTTTTGATATAATATCAACCTGTTTTTTGTGTCTGTTTGGAGAGGGTAAGTCCACCACTGCCTCCCCTGTTTTTTTTTTTTTATCCTTTTATCCCTCTGTTCATTTCCATATGGAGTAACAAGTGTTCTAGTAGCTCAATGAATGTTACCCCCCAAAACATAAAACTTTTCCAAGTTTCTTTTAGTCTATTCATTGAATTCATTAAGAATGTGAGGTGTTTCGTACAGTAACAGATCTTCTCCTTATGTTCCATGTTGGAATGGCTTAATGTGAACCTGTGTCAAGCATGACGCAGTGCCCACTAAGGAGTATGATCATGCCGCACTTCCTTCCGCCTAGCGAACAGCAGCTGGCGTATAGGTAGGTTGGTATTGGACTATGTAAGAGCTGTTAGTGTATAAAACCCCATGCACACAGCCTCAGCCGATAATCCAGCAAGTGTTCAGCAGCCACTGATCCATGATCGCTGCTCGATCAGCAATACATCAGGCAGATCAATTCAGCCAAGCGACAGTCGATATCCATGTTCATGCCACTAAATCAAGCAAATATCAATAATGACCTCTTGCACACACAAACTATATGCAAACACACAGATATGAAAACAAGCACTGCATCACACCGCATAAATCAGCTTTAACATGACCATGCACCATGGTGCAGCAACAGGGTCATATGTATAGCGTCGCCCCCCTTTCTAGTGACATACTTCCTGCTGGGCAGGAAATACATCATTGGGATTCCCGTCAGTGCAGCCCACTCTAGTCGTGCACACTTAGGCCTAGTTCACATTATAAATCGCTAGCGCAAATGTAAGCACTAAGCACTTTTGAGAGCGCTTTTGAAAGCAATTTTCCCTTCTCTTTCAGAGCAATTTGTGCTTTGTTAACCACTTTTCTAAGTGCTTTTGTCCAGCGATTTTTTTTTTCTTCCTGTTGACACTCAGGAAGGGAACTCTTTGACCTGGAACTGAATATGTAAATACAATGTATTTATTCTTCAAAAGTGCTGTGCAAATCGCTTTTCAAAGCGCTTTTTCAAGCACTTTGCAATTTCCATATACTTTGTATTAAAGTGCAAACGCTCAGGAAATGGTGCAGGAGCCGCTATTGGAAAGAAAGCTCATTGCTCATATGAGAACACTCACATAGAGCAACATTGTAGAAACACTTAGAAAGTGATTTTATAAATCGCTAACCCTTAAAAAAAGTGAAAACATTTTTGATGTGAACAAGCCCTGACTGCGTCGCCCATTGACTTGCATTACTGCATAATCTGCATGGTTGCCACAGATTATGTGCTAATGTGCTGCAGAGTTTGTATTAATTTTGATACGTCCGGCACAACCCATCATGTGACTGTAAAAGTCTCCATAGACTTGCATGGCCCGTGCAGTGGGGATGTGGCGGGGAAGGGCAATGCAGTGCAACACAGTGTGCAACTGTGCAAAGGGCCTTAAGGATTTGGGAATGAAGGGCGTTAGTTAACAAAGCACTGCAGTATTATGCATCAAGCCGATTCATCAAACGTCAAGGTTTTCTCCTTGGATCTGGTCCCTGTTCTAACCAACACCACTCAACATGCAAGCAGACATTTTGGCATCAATCTTGGGAGCATCCGTCATTATTGGGGGCATACCTGAAGATATTAAAGGGAACCCAAGGAGAAGCTAAGATACTTGCCTAAGAAGAAGGAATCCTCCAGAGGTTTCCCCTGTCCTCCTCGCTCTTACCGCCGCTGCCTGAGACCCCCCCCCTTCATGAGCGGCGCATGAGCAGTGCACGACTGTGCTTGTGCAAACGCAGTACAGCCACACTTGTGCATGAAGAGAAGCACGGTGGGGGCCAGGAGGACGTGGGAAGCCTCTGCAGGATCCAGAGGCTTCCTTCTTCTTTTTTACTCATAGCTTCACCTTGGGTACACTTTAACCTTTACTTAACCACTTAAGGATCACATGCTTACACCGCCCTAGTGACCAGGCTATTTTTTACAAATATGTGCTCTGCAGCTTTAATGGCTCGCTACAGAGCCACACAACCGGCGAGCACACAAATGAATTCCCCCCCCCCCCCTTCTGCCCACCAACAGAGCTATATGTTGGTGAGCTCTGATCTCAGCTCCTATGTTTATTTATTTATTTTAAATACATTTTGCTATATTTATGTTTATTTTTATTAATCCCCTCCCTCCCCCGCCAGCCAATCACAGCGATCAGCTCTCATAGGCATCATAGGCCGATTGCTCTCCGAGCCTCCCCAGGGGACAGCCCCAGTACAGCACTGCCTTAGATTGCAGCGCTGTACAATGTAAATAGATGGTGGTTTCACCATCTAACTGTCTCCTAGTGGTGATCGCTGCTGGGAGACTGAAGACTCTGTCATTCAAAGGGGGGGGATGCGCGCGCAGCGGCGCACCCGATCCCCTGCAAAACCCCACCCCAGGACTTGACGCCATTCAGCCTTAGGAGGTCCTGGGGCTGTCACCTTAGGAGTAAATACATTTCGTGCATCTACTAATTTAACAAGGGAGCAAGTGAACAGACACACCAATCCAGAGGGTTCCTTCTTCTTTTTTACTCATAGCTGCTTCGCCTTGCGTACACTTTAACCTTTACTTAAAGGAGTAAATAACTTTCATGCATCTACTAATTTAACAAAGGAGCAAATAAACTGACACACCAATGTATTACAAGTGGGCTGTAATAGAATAGGTACAGAAGAGCCACAACTAACGGCATGGCTGCAATGGCTAACATTTGGATTCTCACTAACATACACAGAGATATTAAATGGGCAAATGGAGGTTTGGGGGAGTGGCTAAATAATCAATATTAACACCTTGCACTCACAAACAATATGCATTAAGTCATTAAGAACAGTCACATTTACATACAGTTTGGACAACATATTTTCAGGGAGAAAGGAGAATTGAATCAGGGCTTAAAGGTGTTTTGTGTTCCATTAACCCTTTAGCAGTTGATTTATTTAGGGGCTTGCAAGTGCTCCAGGCCAATTTATTTTAGCACATTTTTTTACATTTATTATTTGTTACATTTCCTTTCTACTAATTAGTACTGCTGTAATGTGTATTTATGGCCACTTGTCACTAGGGGGCAGTGTGAGACAATAACAGAGGGCTTCTGCTTTCAGTTTCTATATTCTGTGCTAGCACATAAAAGCATTTCAAGGATTTACACCACAACAAGCTCTGCTGGCTGAGGTCAAAGCAGTGCACTATCTCAAGACGAGATAATTCCTTTGAAACTGGGTAAATATTGGGTAAAATTAATTACTATGATTATTATTCCTGACCAAAGCTACTGGACAATACTTCACAAGGGTTTTTTTGGGGAGTACTTACAGACATTCACTTGGTTAGTGATTTCCCCTGAAATCCTGTTGGAAAAGAAGACAAAAAAAGAATTTAATAAAGCATATTTAATTATGGAACTAATTTAAATATTACACAAGTGATTCATTTGCACTTTGTATTTGGAGGCTGTTTTCAAGCAGCCAGTATCAAAATATTGTTTTGCTTTTGCATTTTCAAAGAAAGATCAGACAAACTGGAATCACTTTATATCCCCTTCTATATGTTTTAGCAATTAAAAAGGAGGACGATTCTACCTAATACCATATATGATTCTATTGGGTTTATTCACTAAATCCTATTAAACTTTATGTGTGTTGGTAGTGCACAATAACTTTATTGGGCTTTTGGCAAATAACATAACATGTTGATCAATTTGCCTTTATATATGCAACACCTACATTGCTTGTGTAACAGGCAGCATCATTGCTGCAAATCGAACGCAAATTACAGAAACTATGTAACACGTTGAGATGGTCAATAAGGTGCAAATAGTTCTGTGTTAATGCAGATTTTATGCAAATTTCTAATACAAATGTACGCAGCTTGAACATGGACCAAATTCCCACTTTCAAGATGCATACATTTGCATTAGAAATGTGCATAATTCTGCATCAAATCAGATCTATTTGCATCACATTGAACATCCCTAGTAACAAGTCATGTAATTTGTGCAAATCCCAGTAAAGCACTACCTGTACACGCTAAGTTAAATATGGTTCAGTGACTACATAACCCCAAATCTAATAAGTGGAGTTACATGCAGAATTTACAGTTGTATTTCCCTGACTACAGGTTTTCATGGCATGCTGCAGTTTTGAAGTTAAGTTGCTGGACTCTGAGCTCATGTGTGGTGCACCTCCTCAGCTCTTCTTGTTGTCTTGTGGCTCATTTGCAGTCCCCCTTTTCCATTTCCAGACTCTTCTTCGTTAAGCAGGGAGCCCTTTTCCATGCACAACCGCCCCCTTCTGCAGCCACTGCCCAAGACCTGGGCCTTTGTGGCCTTTCCAGAAATCTGGCCCTGCTCCTTCCATATTCCACAGGAAATATATCAGTTGAAAGACTGGGGAAAGGATTGTTGTGTGGTGTCAGAGCCTGGCAGTTTCAAGATGCAACATCCTGTCAGGGGCATAGCTAGAAATCAAGTTTTGGTTGGGGCCCCCCCCAAAAATTATACCCCCCACACACACACCAATAAATGGTAGCGATAGCCCCCCCCCCCCACACACACACACACACTATCTTTCTGCCTGGTGGTCCCCCTGCACCTCTACAGCCTTCTCCCTGATAGTATGGTGAGACTTCCAAGGGTGAAAGTACAATACAACCTTCCTCCTTTTAAGTAACAGTGCGACAGTCATGGGTAAATGGAAGTTAAAGAAGCGACAAACCACTGGGTGTAGAATTCTACCATCTAGAGCAACAATTTCATTGGTACATTTATTGTGTGTTTACCGTAATCATAAGATGGCCATACAGGATGCACACTCTAGGCAAGGCAAGCAGTTCAATTATTATGGACCCTTTTCCTCTACTAAGAGTGTTTGCAACTGCATTGCGATCGTGCAAGCATCAGTCTCCACTTGGCAAGTTTGCGCCATTGACATTGAGAACAGAGCACGATTGCAGCAAGAATCATTTAAGTCGGTGATTACAGTTTGTGAAAATGACATACACAAGTGGAAACTTAGCACTGCCATGTACATGCAAATTGCGGTGCTTTTGCGATCGGCAAAACAACTGCCGTCCGCTTTTTGAAGGGCCCTTTTCCACTAGCTGCGATCCGCTTCAAAAAGTGGATTGCAGCAGTTTTACTGATGACTAGAACGTGCATAATTTTTTACCCAGACACAATGGCCGGTTTGCATAATTCTTGTTGCAATCACACTTCACTCCTACTTGCCCAATTGCAATGCTGCGTGGTTGTGCTTGCGATCATGCATAGCAATGGAAAAAGGCCCTAAATGTGCTATACTGCAGAGTTCTTTTTGATCATCAGTACTGCGTTTGCATTTAAAAACAATGCTCCCACTGATTGGCATTAAAATTGCGCTAAAATCGCAGCAAAATTGCATTGATCGCGATCTTTTTTAAAAAAAGGAATTTTTGCTGCGATTTCATATTTAAAAAGATTGCGATCACTGCAATTTTGCCGCAATTTTACTGCCAATCAGAGGGAGCATTTTTTTTAAATACAAACATTAGTGCTGATAGTTGAAAAGTTCTCTGCAGTGTGGAACAGAGGGTGTGCAGCAGCCGTTTAACACAATGCTTGGCTGTTGTGCATGATTTAAAAGAAGGACGTGCAGAAGCAGCAGCAGACCCCCTCCCTTCACATTTACTGATGAGAAGACATTGGACCGGAATATACAGCCAAACAACCAAAGGAGCAGCACTTCTCTTCTCTGATGAGCGGTGGAGGTTGGACTGGGTGGGCGCCTTCATATGACATCACAGTCAAATTCCTCCGTCCTCAGCACAGCAGCACCACTCTTCAGATGTACACCAGTTCCTCCTCCATGGCATGCATGCACCAGCAGCAGATTCGTGAGAAAATAGTCCCCCCTCACCTACCTGCTGCTGCAGATATTTAGCCATATAGTGGGTTGGAGGGGGAAATGGGATGCTAGCTGCCAGAGCGGGGTAATAGTATATTAAATGTAATACTTTTATTTAAAAAAAAGAGAGAAATTGCCTGCTCCTGGTATGCCCACCCCCCCCCCCAGTGGCCAGGCCCCATAGCAACAGTGCACTGTTCTGAAGAAGGGGACCCTGAGTGGCCCCGAAACAATTGTTAACCAGAGTGTTGACATGTGATTTGGAAATAAACTACGCTTATTGAGAAGCTGGTGTGCTGACCGACTACCTCTACTACTTGGATTACGTTTGGGTGTTGCTTAGCACCCTAGGTCATGCACCCAGAGGATTACAAGGACAAGTGTGCCGCTCTGTACCTTTCTACATACATCATCATAGAAGACTGGGTAAAATTTTCCTCAAAGTAAAAGGTTTTACATTTCCCCTATGGTAACCTAATATTAATACCTCTTCCAAATTCATTAAAACAGTTGGCATTCTAATAAGCCATTACTGAGAAGCTAGGAGGATGTTTTTTAGCAGTTTTTTCTTTTAGTTAACCATAAAGACTGTTGACCAGTTACGTACACTAAAATATAACATTAGGAGAATCTAACAAACTAGAGATTCTTATATCACTTGCCTGTCCTCTTCTCCTTCCAGCAGTTTCCTGTAGGTGGCGATCTCAATGTCTAGAGACAGTTTGACATTCATCAGTTCCTGGTATTCTCTCAGCTGGCGAGCCATTTCCTGCTTCAGCCTCTGCAGTGCAGCATCCAATTCTGCCATCTTCTGGCGAGCATCCAATAAAGCAAGTTCTCCTTTTTCCTCAGCCTGGGTAACAGCTATCTCAAGAGCAGCAATCTGATAATGTGACAAATAAAGAGAATTATTACCTTGTGACTCATTCAGATATTAGTACACACATAGAGTTGTTGCTGGCTATCCCATGTCCAGGAACATTTTCATTGGATTTCATTTTTTTCTTTTTTTTGCTTTCATTCTTTTCAATTCTTACAAATAAACTCACATTTGTTTAAATCTATTACAGTAATCTGTTTTACCGTCACAGTTCTCAAATTTCTGTTTAATGGGTTCTTGTATCAAATTTGCATTCATGTAATTAAAGGGACTCCGAGCAATGCAGAAACTATGGAAAGATGCATGCCATTTTGAAGCTCTCTTTCTCCTCTTTCCAACGATATATAAACCGCCGCCCTATGCCTTTTAGTTTTCGCTATTTTCGTGATCGAAATCGTGGCAGCCGCGATTTTGATCGCGAAAATAGTGAAAACTAAAAGGTGTAGGGTGGCGGTTTATATATCGTTGGAAAAAGGAGAAAGAGAGCTTCAAAATGGTATGCATCTTTCCATAGTTTCTGCACTGCTCGGAGTCCCATTAAGGCGCCAGGAAATTTGGGCGCAGGAAAAAGCAAAAAAAAGGCTCACCCTGCACCTGCAAAACTCCTAGTGGTGTTAATTACTGTTCCCCATCCAGACCACTTGGACTTTTTTTTATAGTAATTGAGGCTTCGTCTATTGACGGCGTCCAAATTACTGTCTGAGGGCCGCTATAGTCATAATTCACATTACACTCCCAAATTTCCTGCACCATTTTTGCCTGTCTCGGGTTACCATCATCTTAAAAATGCAAACGCGAAATGCAACCAAAAAATTCAAAACTTATAATGCAAACTCAACTGTAAAAATGCAAAAAAAATTTACAATTTTTCAAAGGTTTTTGTGCACAGGTGCACTTGCAATGTTAGAACCAGGAGCACCGCGGTGGTAGGAGAGATGAGGGGAGAGGCTATATTACCTTAGAGGGGATTATTTTTGTTAGATGGGTAAACTGACTATTTAAAGGAAACTTCTAATAAAAAAAGCCCCTGTGGAGTACTTACCTGAGGTGGGGGAAGCCTCTGGATCCTAATTAGGCTTTCCCATCCTTCTCCATCCTGACAATCCAGTGCTGGAAGCCCCCAAACACCGAGGAGGTAAATATTTACCTTCTGCATTCCGGCACAGGCACAGTAGCGGCTTTTCCATTGGGCTCAGGTGGAAATACCCGAGTCCAATCAGGTCCGCTCTACTGCGCAGACGACTTGTGTTTGCCCAGTAGAGCGGACTCGAGTGAGTTCGGCTCTTTCCGCAAGAGCCCATCGGAAAGCCGCTACTGTGCCTGTGCTGGAGCCCAGAAGTTAAATATTGCTGCGCCTGTGCAGTGCTTGTCGGAGGAGCTTATCAGGGACTGGGGGGGCGGGGGGGAGGTTGTTGCAGGTGTACTTGAATATATATGGGGAAGCCATTAGTAATGACCCCACATTTCACCTCGGATCCACTTTAATTTGTGATAATAATGATGTTTTTATATATATATATATATAATTTTTTTTTTTCCTGAACATCAAACTGTCAAATGGCTATAGCAAGTGCTCAGCTCCTAAAATAGCCTCAGTGTGTTCTTATTACTCTTAAAAGAGCATCAGTGTGTTCTTATTACTCGTAAAAGAGCATCAGTGTGTTCTTATTACTCATAAAAGAGCATCAGTGTGTTCTTATTACTCGTAAAACAGCATCAGTGTGTTCTTATTACTTGTAAAACAGCACCAGTGTGTTCTTGTTACATGCTGGGACCATGGAGATCTCGCACCATATTTGCAAGTGTTTCTGTAAATAACCACTTCTTATGCAGAAAAAGGAAAACAAATTTAGTAAGAACCAGTTCATTTATCGGAGAAGTGGCTTTAGGAATAATATTTTTTTTACCTGCTTCTTAACATTCTCAATTTCAGCTCTGAGTTTTTGGATGGCTCTGTTAAGCTGGGCAATTTCCGCCTTCTGGTTTTTAAGTTCGTCAGTTTGTTGCCCTGCGAGGTTCTGCAGATTTTCGTACTGTTAAGAATCCAAAATACCACAAATTAAAGTAACGCGAAAACAAATTGTAAGAATTGCTATATAAGTGCTGGAGACAGGGGTACATGTTTTAATTTATACTATTTTTTCATATTTTCTAAAACGGCATAATATCTTACTTTGGAAATAGCATATCATTACAATTAGGGCTACTCTAAACCAATTTAATGCTTCAGGCACAATGATCTGTGACACCTCCCCTAGGTAAATTCCTGGATGGATTGTGCCCAGATAACAATGCTGTACACACCTTGTTCTTGTAAGCGTCCTCTGCCTCAGCCCTACTCCTGTTGGCAAGTTCCTCATACTGAGCTTTGACTTCAGCAATGATGTCATCTAAGTTCAAGGATCTGTTGTTGTCCATTGACAGGATGACTGCGGTGTCAGATGCTTGTTGTTTAAGTTCACCAAGTTCCTATAATATAAGTACACAAACAGTGATTTCAGGAAATTTGTAAGGAGCAAGAGACAATCAAAACAAAACAAAAAAAAAGCACGGTGGTGTTGGTGTAGTGGTTCAAATCCCAGCAACAGCACTATCTGCCCAGAGTTTGTATGTTCTCCCCGTGTTTGCATGGTGCATTAGTGATTTAAATCTCAGCCAGGGCACTGTCTGCACTGAGTTTGTATGTTCTCCCCAATTCTGCATGGGTTTCCTCCAACATCCCAAAACATACATATAAGTTATTTGCCTTCCCCCTAAAATTGGCCCTAGACTAGGATACATACAGTACAATAAATAATTCCTACATAGCCATTACATTGTGAGCCCATTTGAGGGACAGTTAAGTGACAAGGCAATATATTCATATGTATGTACAGCGACCTAGACAAGTACTGATGATAACATAGAACAGAATGTCTTATTATCATTTTAAATAGTGTATTTTAAAGACTGCATTCTAAATAGCAGGCAT
The DNA here is from genome assembly GCF_040937935.1 of Hyperolius riggenbachi. Classification (NCBI taxonomy): domain Eukaryota; kingdom Metazoa; phylum Chordata; class Amphibia; order Anura; family Hyperoliidae; genus Hyperolius; species Hyperolius riggenbachi. Next base: position 114,301,490 of record NC_090647.1, on the reverse strand, counting down.
GACAGTCTGATGTAAAATATGATTAATTCTACTGAAAAACAAACAGAAGTGATGGTTCCATTAACTTTTCAGCTCTAAAATGAACTCAGCAGTATTTATTCAAGCCTTCTATTTACTTTTCAGGACATCAGGCTGTATTTGATTAGCTGTTCGACTGGTTTATTTGTATAAGTAACAACACTAGTTTGAAATACTTGGACAATAGAAAGGAACCAGACTTAAAAGAAATTCTCCTACAGAAATTTTAAAGTTGGCTCATTATTTAACCATTACCAGTTCATAAAGGCTTCTTAGGAAGTCAATCTCATCCCTCAGTAAATTGACTTTGGTGTCAAGCTCCTCCTTATTAAGGTAAGCAGCATCAACATCCTAAAAGAAAATGGAATAAATATATAAACTGATTATAATGAAATAAAGACTTAGCTTACAACTCAAAGACTTTGGCATTTATTCAGTTCAGTTTTCCAGAATTTTTCCCATGAGAAGATTTCACACGTTAGCAATGAAATACTTTTAAAGAACAACTGAAGTAAGAGGGATATGGAGGCTGCCATATTTATTTACTATTAAGCAATACCACGTGCCTAGCTGTCCTGCTGATCCTCTGCCTCTAATACTTTTAGCCATAGACCTTGAACCAGCATGCGGCAGATCAGGTGTTTCTGACATTATTGTCAGATCTGACAAGATTAGCGGCATGCTTGTTTATGGTGTGATTCAAACACCACTGCAGCAAAATAGACCAGCAGGGCTGACAGGCAACTAGTATTGTTTAAAAGGAAATAAATATGGCAGCCTCCACATACCTCTTGCTGCAATTGTCCTTTAAAGGTTTCATCAAGCCAGAAGATACTCAAAGTTTTATGTTTTTTTTTTTCCATTTGCTAAAATTATGTTGTGGAAAATAATTTTTCTTAAATTAAATGTATACTTGTTATCACTGTAGTTTTTAATTTGCCTCCATTACCTTTTTTTGAACTGGACACTTTAACCACTTTACCACCGCTGTATTGTGTATCTAAGCCCCTTTGGACTCCACGTACCAAACAAGGAAGTAGATAAACAAGCCCCTCCCTCCCTGTGGCAGAGCAGTGATTGGTGAATGAGAACATTTGTTCGCGAAGCCAATCAAAGTGCCCATTTTGAATGATCACTGGTGTCAATGAGATACCTGTGGTCAATTACAAAATGACAAAAGTGTAAGTACACACTTACAGGTTACTTTCTGTGAACTGTTCAATACACAGCATAGTGTGGGGGCATCTAGTGGCCAAAAATTTAAAATTCACAGTAAATACATTAAAATAAATAAATAAATAAATCACTATTAATTATTAACAACTTTTTCTCTGCTCCCCATAATTTTATTTCAACAAAGAAGGGCTTGTAATTATTGAAAGGGTACAAAAACCGAAAAATACTCCCTTATTTCTAAATAATTTAAATGTTGTAATAGCTAGGACAAATGGGCAAATAAAATGTGTGGGTTTTATTTATGGTAGCCTAAAATGAAATCATTCTTAGCAAAATGTACCACCCAAAGAAAGCTTAATTTATCACAAAAAAATAAAACAAAGCATAGATTATTTAGCTGTGATAAGTAGCAATAAAGTTATTGGTGAATGAACGGGAGTAACGTGAAATGTGAAAACTGCTCTGTTTTTTAAGGGCCATTTTATTTTGACTTAATGTCATTTTAGGCTACGTTCACAGTGGGAAGTTATTATCCTACGTTAATAAAGTGTTTAAATGCAGGTTACCGCTCTGCAATGTTAATCGTATGTGATGTTCACGGTACAACGTAAAAGGTGCGTTGTAAATGTTGTGTTATGGTAATGCACTGCCGCAGTGCGTTACCTCTAAACGCAGATGTTAACAAATACATGGAAACATACTTTTTATTGCCTGCGTGCAGTGTTAGGCTTTCGAGTAGTTTACTACTCAAATTCAGGATTTCAAATGAAGTCTAATGACTTCACGTGTGACCACAGGCAGCGGGAGTTAACTTACCCAGAAGTCTTCGGGGATGTCTGCGTTCCATTATACATCATAGTTCCATAACTCACTACTGTGCCTTCTCCTTCCGGCTTGAAAGAGGAAGCACGGTAGTGAGTCATGGAACGCAGCTTTCATTATGCCTATGATGCGTAATGGAACGTAGATGACCCTGAAGACTTCTGGGTAAGTTAACTCCCTGCTGCCTGTGGTCACACGTGAAGTCATTAGACTTCATTTGAATTCCAAATTCGAGTAGCAAATTACTCGAAAGCCCAACACTGCCTATATGCTCCACTGTATCTACTGTATGCAATGGTAATGCAGCATTAATGTGCGTTAACACTTTCTTGTTGCGTTTTGTAATGCTGCGTTGCGGCTTTAACACAGCAATGCCCCCACGTTTCTCCAATTATCCCTCTTCTTACTGTCAGCAAAATGGGGGGGGGTAGAGAAACACATTATACTACTTCTTCTGAGTATGACGGGGGGGGGGGGGGGGGTAGAGAAACACATTATACTACTTCTTCTGAGTATGACGATACCACATGTGTGACACTTTTTTGCAACCTAGGTGCGCTAAGGGGCCTAACGTCCTATTCACAGGTCATTTTGAGGCATTTGGATTCTAGACTACTCCTCACGGTTTAGGGCCTCTAAAATGCCAGGGCAGTATAGGAACCCTACAAGTTACCCCATTTTAGAAAGAAGACACCCCAAGGTATTCTGTTAGGAGTATGGTGAGTTCATAGAAGATTTTTTTTTGTCACAAGTTAGCGGAAAATGACACTTTGTGAAAAAAAAACCAATACAAATCAATTTTCGCTAACTTGTGACAAAAAATAAAATCTTCTATGAACTCATCATACACCTAACAGAATACCTTGGGGTGTCTTCTTTCTAAAATGGGGTCACTTGTGGGGTTCCTATACTGCCCTGGCATTTTAGGGGCCTTAAACCATGAGGAGTAGTCTGGAAACCAAATGCCGCAAAATGACCCTTGAAATCCTAAAGGTACTCATTGGACTTTGGGCCCCTTAGCGCAGTTAGGGTGCAAAAAAGTGTCACACATGTGGTATCGCCGTACTCAGGAGAAGTAGTATAATGTGTTTTGGGGTGTATTTTTACATATAACCATGCTGGGTGGGAGAAATGTCTCTGTAAATGACACATTTTTGATTTTTTTTAAACACAATTGTCCATTTACAGAGATATTTTTCCCACCCAGCATGGGTATGTGTAAAAATACACCACAAAACACATTATACTACTTCTCCTGAGTACGGCGATACCACATGTGTGACACTTTTTTGCAGCCTAGGTGCGCTAAGGGGCCCAACGTCCTATTCACAGGTCATTTTGAGGCATTTGTTTTCTAGACTACTCCTCACGGTTTAGGGCCCCTAAAATGCCAGGGAAGTATAGGAACCTCACAAGTGACTCCATTTTAGAAAGAAGACACCCCAAGGTATTCCGTTCGGTGTATGGAGAGTTCATAGAAGATTTTATTTTTTGTCACAAGTTAGTGAAAAATGACACTTTGTGAAAAAAACAATAAAAATCTATTTCCGCTAACTGTTTACAAAAAATAAAATCTTCTATGAACTCGTCATACACCTAAAAGAATACCTTGGGGTGTCTTTTTTCTAAAATGGGGTCACTTGTGGGGTTCCTATACTGCCCTGGCATTTTACGGGCCCAAAACCGTGAGTAGTCTGGAAACCAAATTTCTCAAAATGACTGTTCAAGGGTATAAGCATCTGAAAATTTTGATGACAGGTGGTCTATGAGGGGGCAAATTTTGTGGAACTGGTCATAAGCAGGGTGGCCTCTTACATGACAGGTTGTATTGGGCCTGATCTGATGGATAGGAGTGCTAGGCGGGTGACAGGAGGTGATTGATGGGTGTCTCAGGGGGTGGTTAGAGGGGAAAATAGATGCAATCAATGCACTGGGGAGGTGATCGGAAGGGGGTCTGAGGGGGGTCTGAGGGTTTGGCCGAGTGATCAAGAGCCCACACGGGGCAAATTAGGGCCTGATCTGATGGGTAGGTGTGCTAGGGGGTGACAGGTGGTGACAGGAGGTGATTGATGGGTGTCTCAAGGTGTGATTAGAGGGGGGAAATAGATGCAAGCAATGGACTGGCGAGGTGATCAGGGCTGGGGTCTAATGGCCGTTCTGATTGGGTGCCCTAGGGGCAGATAGGGGTCTAATATGATGGGTATCAGTGACAGGGGCTGATTGATGGGTGATCAGTGGGTGATTAGATGGCAGAACAGATGTAAACAATGCACTTTGGAGGTGATCTGAGGGTAGGTCTGGGGCAATCTGATGGTGTGGGTGGGTGATCAGATTGCCCGCAAGGGGCAGGTTAGGGGCTGATTGAAGGGTGGCAGTGACAGGGGGTGATTGATGGGTGATTGACATGTGATTGACAGGTGATCCGTGGGTTATTACAGGGAAGAACAGATGTAAATATTGCACTTTGGAGGTGATCTGAGGGTAGGTCTGGGGCAATCTGATGGTGTGGGTGGGTGATCAGATTGCCCGCAAGGGGCAGGTTAGGGGCTGATTGATGGGTGGCAGTGACAGGGGGTGATTGATGGGTGATTGACATGTGATTGACAGGTGATCAGTGGGTTATTACAGGGAAGAACAGATGTAAATAATGCACTGGTAAATTGATAAGGGGGGTCTGAGGGCAATCTGAGCATGTGGGGTGGGCGATTGGGTGCCCGCAAGGGGCAGATTAGGGTCTATTCTGATGGGTAACAGTGACAGGTGGTGATAGGGGGTGATTGATGGGTAATTGGTGGGTGTTTAGAGGAAAGAACAAATGTAAACACTGCACTTGGGAGGTGATCTGATGTCGGATCTGCGGGTGATCTATTGGTGTGGGTGGGTGATCAGATTGCCCGCAAGGGGCAGGTTAGGGGCTGATTGATGGGTGGCAGTGACAGGGGGTGATTGATGGGTGGCAGTGACAGGGGGTGATTGATGGGTGGCAGTGACAGGGGGTGATTGATGGGTGATTGATAGGTGATTGACAGGTGATTAACAGGTGATCAGTGGGTTATTACAGGGAAGAACAGATGTAAATAATGCACTGGCGAATTGATAAGGGGGGGTCTGAGGGCAATCTGAGCGTGTGGGCGGGTGATTGGGTGCCCGCAAGGGGCAGATTAGGGTCTAATCTGATGGGTAACAGTGACAGGTGGTGATAGGGGGTGATTGATGGGTAATTAGTGGGTGTTTAGGGTAGAGAACAGATGTAAACACTGCACTTGGGAGGTGATCTGACGTCAGATCTGCGGGCGATCTATTGGTGTGGGTGGGTGATCAGATTGCCCGCAAGGGGCAGGTTAGGGGCTGATTGATGAGTGGCAGTAACCGGGGGTGATTGATAGGTGATTGACTGGTGATTGACAGGTGATCAGTGGGTTATTACAGGGGATAGAGGCATACAGTACACAGGGGGGGTCTGGGGGGGGGGTCTGGAGAGAATCTGAGGGGTGGGGGGTGATCAGGAGGGAGCAGGGGGCAGTTTAGGGTTAAAAAAATAGCGTTGACAGAAAGTGACAGGGAGTGATTGATGGGTGATTAGGGGGGTGATTGGGTGCTAACAGTGGTCTGGGGGGTGGGCAGGGGGGTCTGAGGGGTGCTGTAGGTGATCAGGGGGCAGGGGGGGGGAATCAGTGTGCTTGGGTGCAGACTAGGGTGTCTGCAGCCTGCCCTGGTGGTCCCTCGGACACTGGGACCACCAGGGCAGGAGGCAGCCTGTATAATAGGCTTTGTATACATTACAAAGCCTATTATACATTGTGTCAGCGGCGATCCGGGTGCTAGTAACCCGCCGGCGCTTCCGAGCGGCCGGCGGGTTACAGCGCGAGGGGGCGGAGCCAGTCGCCGGCGACTAATCGCGTCACGAATGACGCGATCGCCGCATAACCACACCTGCCGCCGCCTCCGCCGATGGGCGTATTGCGGTCATTTAGGCCCAGTCTTTGCCGCCGCCCATCGGCTGGGGACGGTCGGCAAGTGGTTAATTGTTGCCCTGGATAAATATAACACAGACTTATAGAATCAGTGTTGATACTAACCTTCTTAAGAATCACAAAGTCATTCTCAGCAGCTGTTCTCAGGTTAATTTCATTCTCATACCTGTAAAGAAATGATTTATTTAGTCCAGTGGAGCTAGAATGGAATACAATGCTGTTTGCCACTTGGCAACCGTCAGTGAGCTGTAATTAGTGGCTCAGGAATCAGTCACAGGTGGATCGTTAGCTTCGTAGACATGTTTGATGAATGTTGCCCGGCAAGGATCGATTACTCGGCAGCAGTTCAGGGCTGAGGTCGTAAAGAAGCATCACCAGCCTGCAGGCTAGCAACATGTTTCTATGGAAGGGGTGGAAAGAGGAAGCTCGGTACATGGTGGAGTGGGACTGAGAGAAAACAATGGAGACGACCAGGGCTTGGATGAGGTGATCCCACATCCAAATCTCTCGCTGATGCCACGAGTTCAGAGTGGATTGAGAGCCCCCATACACAGGCTATATTATCAGCAGACTTCCACGTGAGAATGTACAGCACTCAAATGGCACATGGTCAAGGTAGCGGGCCAGTAACTTCACTCATGTACCAATAGGACTTAAACACTGGGACCACAATAAGCCCAACACAGATTCCACAAAAACTCCTTTATTGTAAATATAGCTTTTAAAACTAGTGTAAAGTACAGATCATTATAGGCTGTATAGCGGGTTCACAGCCCTATGTTTCAAGCTATTGCTCTTGTTCACAGTGCAAAGCAATGCACACACACACACACACAACACACACACACACAACAGCCCTCTGTTTCAAGCTATTGCTCTTGTTCACGGTGCAAAGCAATACACACACACACACACACAATCAGAAACCAGTTGATCATCACCCACCAATTTATTATTATTTATTTCTTTATTGATTGTATCCAGGGCCGGATTTCTGCAAAGGCCCAAAGGTCACGGCCTAGGGCGGAAAAAAATCAGAAGGATAAAAGGGCGGCAGGACCTGAGAGAGATAAGAGGCTGCATGTCAAAATAAATCATTTCTCCTGCTCCAAAGCGCCCGGCTTTGCTGCACACACACAGTCAGAATTCCAGAGCTCCGTGTATTTTCCTTACTTTGTGGTGTGCGATGAGACAGTGCTATCTACTGAACATACACGCTTCAGTTTATTGCCAGGGGTGAGAGAAACATGGATCACAATGTAGACAATTTCTGATCCAGTAAAAGTAAACATTTTAACAGAATTATTTCCACTTTACAACTCAAGCTGGGCTAAACAATGTATTGCTGGTCAGATTCTGTTAATGACTTGAGCCATTCCTTCTCCTCTCTCCCCCTGGATTGTAAATCTTAAACAGATAAGGGTTTTTTTTCCTTAGAGAGATTTATGGCAGCCCCTTCTAAGCTAAATCTTAACCCCTTGCTGGCTCATTTTAAAGGCAGCAGTAGTCTAGTATGAGATAGACAACTTCTCTATAATTATAATTACAAATGTACTGTTGTATACTTTTGTATTGTTACATTCTGTTTTGTATACCAAAAGTAATAACATACACTAAAAATTAAAAAAAATATATATTTGTACCGTGTTGGCAAACAGTAAAAAAACACCTGTGAAAGAATCAGTACAATAAATACTATAAAATAAATGCAACAGATCTGTGATTACAGAAGAGCAGAGAGGGAGATGAATGCCGCTCTGCTACTTCATGCCTGGTACACACCATGCAATTTGCCATCAGATAGATGGGTTCAAATTGATTATTTCTGACAGGTCTAATCTGATTTCTGATCATTTTTCTAATCGACTTTGTATAAGTGATCAGAAAATCGATTCAACCCATCTATCTGGTGCGTACCAGGCATTAGGGACTCACTGCTCTAACAGGAAAAACAATCATTCATCATTTTTCAGAGAGAAAACATTCATAGGTATCCTGCAAACAAGTGATCGTTAAGGCTCATACACATATCAGACTATAGTCTTTGGAAAAAGAAAGATCACAGTCCAATCTTACCACCCTTCATGTAGTATGAGAGCTATACCTTCACAGTCTTTTCTATGGAGCTGAACTCCCCATCAGAAAAAATCTTTGCAAGATTCTGCACACACAGATGCTGTACAGACACAAAAGATCAGTATCTGCAAAAGATCTGTTCCTGCCACAGATCCGTTCCTGCAAATTGCATTCATAGTCTATGATATCTGCAGATCCTCATACACACCTTGTTTAACCACCCTGGCGTTCTATTAAGATCGCCAGGGTGGCTGCGGGAGGGTTTTTTTTTAAATTAAGAAAAAAACTATTTCATGCAGCCAACTGAAAGTTGGCTGCATGAAAGCCCACTAGAGGGCGCTCCGGAGGCGTTCTTCTGATCGCCTCCGGCGGCCAAAAGTGACACGGAAGGCCGCAATGAGCGGCCTTCCGTGTTTTGTTTACTTCATCGCCATGGCGACGAGCAGAGTGACGTCATGGACGTCAGCCGACGTCCTGACATCAGCCGCCTCCGATCCAGCCCTTAGCGCTGGCCGGAACTATTTGTTCCGGCTGCGCAGGGCTCAGGCGGCTGGGGGGACCCTCTTTCGCCGCTGCTCGTGGCGGATTGCCGCAGAGCGGCGGCGATCAGGCAGCACACGCGGCTGGCAAAGTGCCGGCTGCGTGTGCTGCTTTTTATTTGATAAAAATCGGCCCAGCAGGGCCTGAGCGGCAGCCTCCGGCGGTGATGGACGAGCTGAGCTCGTCCATACCGCCCGGCTGGTTAACAGACAATTATCTGCAGATCAGACAATCATCTGCAGATCTGAAGATCCATCCTGGTGGATCTGATCTGTAGATGAATGTTTGTTAAACAAGGTGTGTATGAGGATCTGCAGATATCATAGACTATGAATGCATTTTGCAGAAACGGATCTTTTGCAGGAACAGATCTTTTGCAGATACTGATCTGTTGCATGTGTACAGCATCTTTGTGTGCAGCATCTTGCAAAGATTTCTGTCTGATGGGGAGTTCAGCTCCATAGAATAGACTGTGTAGGTATGGTTCTCATACTACATGGAAGGGGGTAAAATTGGTCTGTGATCTTTCATTTTCCTAAAGGCTCATACACACATCAGACCACAGTCTTTGGAAAATGAAAGATCACAGACCAATTTTACCCCCTTCCATGGAGTATGAGAGCCATACCTACACAGTCTATTCTATGGAGCTGAACTCCCCATCAGATAAAAATCTTTGCAAGATGCTGAACACGTTCAAAAGATCAATATCTGCAAAAGATCTGTTCCTGCAAAAGATCCGTTCCTGCAAAATGCATTCATAGTCTATGATATCTGCAGATCCTCATACACACCTTGTTTAACAGACAATTATCTGCAGATCAGACAATCATCTTCAGATCTGAAGATCCATCCTGGTGGATCTGATCTGTAGATGAATGTTTGTTAAACAAGGTGTGTATGAGGATCTGCAGATACCATAGACTATGAATGCATTTTGCAGAAACGGATCTTTTGCAGGAACAGATCTTTTGCAGATACTGAACTGTTGCATGTGTACAGCATCTTTGTGTGCAGCATCTTGCAAAGATTTCTATCTGATGGGGAGTTCAGCTCAATAGAATAGACTGTGTAGGTATGGCCCTCATACTACATGGAAGGGGGTAAAATTGGTCTGTGATCCTTCATTTTCCAAAGACTATGGTCTGATGTGTGTATGCACCCTGAGTGTGTGTGTGTGTGTGTGGGGGGGGGGGGCGGTTGGTGGTACCGGGCCTAGGGCACTGGGAAGTCCAAATCCGGCCCTAATTGTATCTATAAAGCGCCAACATTTTACGCAGCGCTGACATATTACGCAGCACTGATCAATCACCAATCACAACACCTCATGTAAATAAAGTTCAAAACCACCCCAGCATTTAAAAAAAATGGATCAATGCGCTAAATTTTTTCGGCGTGGCGGGTAGCGGCAAATCGGCGGCGAGCGGCGGCGATCGCGTACTACACGCAGCTAGCAAAGTGCTAGCTGCATGTAGGGAAAAAAATTATGCAAATCGGCCCAGCGGGGCCTGAGAAATCCTCCTGCGCAGGTTACCCTGAGCTCGGGATAACCGGCAAAGAGGTTAAGTAAACCAGTAAATAGTGTCAGCATGAGGGCTCATTCACACCAGGGCCCATATGCAATCCAATTTTTCAAAACTTTTCTCCTAGGTGATATTTTTGCATTGTTTCATAAAATGCCCTTTAAATCATCAGCAAGCAAAAAATGATAGTACTTTTTCACCAATTTTGGGTACTTTTTCATTCATAAAATGCTGAAAGGTTGTTATAAAGAGGAAATTAACATTTTTTACTAGGAGATAACTCAGGAGAAAAAAATAATTGCATATGGGCCCTGTGGTCTGTTGTTGGCCCATCTCCCAAAGTGGATGTTAGAGCACCAATGGACATAACAAAGCATGGACCCATTTATACATGTTCATTTCCATTGTGTCTAGGTTTGTCCATTGTATGTCCCCAACACACAAACCTGACCTGTGGGACCTTTCACACTGGAGCATTCTCGTTCCATTGCGTTAACCGTTTTTACCACAGGGTTTCGTGCTGCGGTGCGCATGCGCGTAGTGTGTTTTTTCAATACACTGCCTTGCAGTTTGTATTTCCGCCACATGAATTGAACGCTAGAGAGCCTCACTTATGATTTGACGTGCTGGCAAGAATGAAAGACTCATTACCGCAGGTAAAAAATAAAACTCATTACTGCAGGTATCTACAAAGCCTGTTTTTAGCATTGCGGTGCAATGCAATCGTCCGATCGCACTGCAATGTAAGCGCAGGTTGCTAAGGTGAAATCAGACTGCACCATTTTTCTGTAAAGCAGACACATTGCCATTCATCCTATACCATGTTTCCGCTAAAATAAAACACTGTCTTATATTAATTTTTGTTGGGGTAGCCTTTAGTATATTGCCAGATCCTCCAGTATATAGCCATATTCCCCCTAGTACATAGCCATATCCCCCCAGTGTATAGCCAGATTCCCCTAATACCAAGTATATGATCCCCATGTATATAGCCAGTGTAAGAAGGCAGATTACCCCCCCCCCCCTCATCTCCACCCTGCTGTTGCTGCTGCTGATTTACCTCCCCTGCTCTTGACCCCCTCCTCCAGAAAGTCGGATCTCTCTGCAGGATGCGGCTAATGCTGTCCATAATTAAGCTCTAGATCAGCGGTGAAGGGAGCTAAAGTTGTACAGTAACAGCGCTCTATACAGGAAGTAAACAGAGATCACTTCCTGTATATGGGCTCTGTTACTGTTCATGTTTAGCTGCCTTCACTACTGATCTAAGAGCTGAATCATTCACAACATTAGCCCCAGCCCACAGGGGGATATGACTTTCTGGAGGAGGGGCCAGGAGCAGTGGAGGTAAATCGGCCACAGAGGCGGCGGCTTGGCATCATGGGGGGGAATGGGGGTTGCACAGGTATTACCCCAACTTTTGTCGGCAAACCGGCCCTTGCTCTGTGTGCAGCTAGGTCTCATTTTCGGGGGATGGCTTATATTTCAAGCATGCTTGAAATATAAGCTAGGTCTTATTTTTGGGGGAGGTCCTATTTTAGAGGAAAGATGGAATAATGGAAGACATTCACTCTAGCGGACCTAAGAAGTGGTACAGTGTAGCCGTGCTCTACAGGTAGGCCGCCACTCTAGCACAGGATGAACCAGACCTGAATGTTTCCCTTGTTATTTATGTGTATGTGCATCATTTATTCCCCCCTTGGGTATCACTGAAGAGCACCTGAGCGGGTGGATGGTATTTACCTGCGCTTAAACTCCTCAACGCGGTTCTGTTCATTGTTCAGGTCAGATTCCAGGCGACCTCTGTCACTAGAAAGGGTGTCCAGATGTTTCTTTAGGCTGGAAATGTAGGCATTGAAAAGTGGCTCGATGTCACTTTTTGAGCCACCAGCTCCTCCAACTTTTTGCTGCTGCAGCAGGCTCCATTTGGTCTCAAGCACTTTATTTTGCTGCTCAAGGAACCTAACCTGTCAACAGATAAAAAGACAAATACCATATGGGTCAAAGTTGAAAAATCTTTTTAGGTATAACAACTGGAGAGAGTGATGGTACGTTCAATATAGCATTGCCTGCTTTAAGGCAGGTTTTACTCTTACTTTTTGTGTTGCGGTGGGGATGCCATGCTCCTGCCGCAAGCACCACTCAACACCAATTGGCACCAGTCCTGCTAAAAGTGCCAAACAACACTGATGAAGCAATTCTTGTGAAGACACCAGTCAATGGGACTGATGCATGTAATTGCGCTTATATTGCCGTGCACAGATATAAAACCCTATTAACCTATTATTACCCTTACTATCCACAATGTGTATTGTGAGTTACTCTATAAGAGCAACCCGTGGTACTCATCTAGTGTGTCCGTTGCTAAGGTAAGCTACCGATAGTAAGGATAATATGCGGTGTCTGTACATAGCAATATTACCGCAATTACATGCAACAGGCCCAATGTTAGCTTTTTTTTCTGCACTTCCAGGGCTGGTTCTAGCTACAATGCAGCCCGGGGGCAAACGTAACTTGTAGGCCCCCCTAGCAATTCCCCCCGTCCCCCACAGCCTCTGAGCCGACTTCCAGGACCTATTCCATCACACTCCCAGTCACACAAAATCATTAAATGTCCATCATATGTCCCCAAAAGCATTGTTGGGGTCCCCATTATTCCCCTCTTCCTTTCCCTTACAAACCCTGAGCGTACACACATTATGGTCATGCCCAATACAGGCAGGACACAGGAGGCAGCACCATACTCTATACTCCAGACTTCTCCTCATAGCACCTTTCTTCCTTGTTCCATGCAGGCCAGGCATGTATGGGGACACCATAGCTGGAAGGGAACACACCTTGGGGCCCCTACAGACTCTGGGGCCCTAGGGCAATTGCTCCCTTTGACTCTATGGAAGCCCCGGCCTTGTACACCTCACTTCAGTGAATGTGCATTTAAGGTGAAAAAGGAGACTTTATCTTTCACTCTCGGTCCCCTTAATCTTTGGCTTCCATCAGACTGTAAACAATGCACTGTAAGCATTTTAGCAGCTGTGTGCTGACTCAGCATGCACTACATCACACTGGAAGACCTAGCAGTCACAAGGACAGAACTAAGACCCGCGAACCCACTACAAAACGCTATCGCTAGCGTTTTGTATGAGCGGTTTGTAAGCAATTTCATGAGCGTTTTAGGTAGCGATTTTAAAAAGTGTAATTAATTTGCCAGCGGTTGTGTAGTGGTTAGCGATTAGCGTTTTTAATTCGGTCCTTTCAATTAATTTCAATTTTATTACAGTGTGCAGTAATGTAGAAAGCTAGCAAAATCGCTCTGTATAGGTTTTGACGAGCGATTATGCCAGCGTTTATATACTTTACATTGCAGAAATGGTAACGTTAATTGCTAAACACTAAAAATCCTGCGTTTGCGATTTTGGTAATCGCAATCGCTCCAGTGGAATTTGGCCCATCCATTAACATTAGCTGAGCGTTTAGGGAAATCGCTAGCAGTTTGAATACAAACAAAACAACAAACACAGAACATTTACATTGCGCTTTTCTCCTGGCAGACTCAAAGCGCCAGAGCTTCAGCCACTAGGACGCGCTCTATAGGCAGTAGCAGTGTTAGGGGGACTTGCCCAAGGTCTCTTACTGAATAGGTGCTGGCTTACTGAACAGGCAGAGCCGAGATTCGAACCCTGGTCTCCCGTGTCAGAGGCAGAGCCCTTAACCATTACACCATCCAGCCACCACTCCCTTAACACTCACAAAATCGCTCTAGTGAGTTCCAGCCCCAAGGCCCAGTTCACATTAGCGTTTGCCAACGGAACTGGAAGTACGGTTCCGTGGTACGTTCCTCTGAGCGGACGCAAAAAATGTTGCAGGACCCAATTTTCCGGACCGTTTTGCTCAGCGGAACAGGCACGGAAGGTTTTGCAGCTACATAGTAACAAATAGAAAACTGACAGTTTACAGCACACTGGCTGTAAAAACTGACAGTTTTTCCTGATTCTGATGGCCGGATCCTTATGGCCGGCTCCGCAGAAAAACGCTAATGTGAACCGGGCCTAACAGTTTGCTACTTTCTAATGCAAGTGAATGGAGCTTCTGATGACTGATCAGTGACTGCAGCACTGCATTTCTCCATTTTTGAAAGGCTGATAACAAGGGTACAACAACAGAAAAATGTGTTCCCACTTTTTATTAATTTCAGCAGAGAAGAATAAAAAGGTTGGATGCTGATGTAATGCATAGCACTCTCGCCTTGCAATGCTGAGTCCTGGTTCAAATTCCAACCAGCGCATGATCTGCACATCTGTGCGTGTTTCCTCCGGGCACTCCGGTTTCTTCTCACATCCCAGAAACATACAGATAAGTTAATTGTTAATTGGCTTCCCCCGTAGAAAACAAAATTAGCCATAGACCATGATGGACATATCACTATGGTAGGAATTAGATTGACGTGACTACATACTGTGTAAAGGGCACTGTAGAAAATGTCAGCACTATATAAATAATAATACACTTTTTTTTCAAATCACCACTTTTTTGTATAAATAGATCTTATACTTGAGTATGCTTAAAATGGCTTAGATTGGGTCCCTGATCAATACTGCATTATATTTGCATTACTTTTTAGCCCCTTATGAAGCGATTACCTTCTTTTTACAGCTATAAATTGATTTTCTGTGCTTATAATAATTGCTTTTCCAAAGTACTGGAGATCTGGGGCTGCTGATGATTTTAGTGACAATGATCAGCTTGAATTTTACAGCAGAAGCAAATACAATTAAATGACATTATTAGTCAGAGGCTCATTTTAAGTTATTTTAGGCACACATTAATATAAATGCATCAACCCTTTCAACTAACAGAATCATACACTGCTATTTACATACATGCAGCTGTTTCACACTATTTGGCTATCATCATTGTAAGAAGAGGAATACACCATGAGGCAGAAGATATGGATACAGAGGCATAGCTATGGGTATGGGCAGGGGGGGACATATCCCTGGTGCAGCACTGTGGGGAGCAAAGAACATGGCCACCGCACCCCCAAATGAGTGAGAGGCAGCTTTGGCTGCCTGAAGTGCCCCTGATTCTCCCCCTCCCTCTTCAGAGGAGTGCAGAAGTGTTAACAGCAGCAGAACAAGGGGGGCTCATCTGGCCAACTATAGGTGGTACATCTGGCTATCTAAATGATGGGAAGGAAGACACATCTGGCTATCTAAAGGGAGGCACATTTGGCTAGCTAAACAGCATTTGTACATTTGGCTCCACCCAAATGCTGATGCATGGCCATGCCCAATTTGACCAGAGGGGGCAAAGCCTAACTACACCTCTATATGGAAAATTGGGGAGGAATGCAGTTAGGTTATAGAAAGCCACAAAACATTGATAAAGTGGGCCAAGAAGAATTACAAAAAAGAGACAACCTTCAGCTGAATGTGGTGCTAAGTGCAGAATTGCTCACTTAAAACAGAAACTATTCACACCATCAGTTCCAGCAGGTCACAAAACAGATGCTTTATCCAATCACTTCAGAACATTGCTCCAAATGGGGGTGTGGTCTTCCATAAGAAAGGCAGGTACTTCACTCTCCTACTGTACAACACAGCAATCAAAAACTGACCACACCCCATGTGCTTTTATATAAAACAACAGTCTCATGAACTAATACAAAGAGCAAAGTTAAAATGCACCATTCCATAAAAAGCTGTCTGAGTGTATTCTTTCCTTTCACTGCAATACACTACAGCTTACGGCATCATCGGTCTCCTCCTAGCTTAACATTATAGATTTTGTACGTTTCCTTATTCCGTCTATTAGCATAAACCACTCATGAGAGATGTGTATAGGAAACCACTGTTTACTTTTATCTAGAAACAGTAGTGTGTCTTTACTGTTATGCTCATCATTTGACTGTACAAATCATTTTAATCACTGACTTGGTGAAAGTCTGAAAATAGACAAATTAGAAATGCAAGTGAAGTCTAGACCTCTTTATCTGCTCACTTATTAGCAGTCAGCGATATAAAATATGACTATCATAGGATCAGCATGATAGCTAGAAACACATCACATACAAGCGGAGAGAGAAACAATTTCAAAGAGTAGTAAACCAGGGTGACCAAAATTGTTCTTCTAGAAATCTGACTGTCCCACTGACCTTCCACCTTATTGTTCTCTGGACCACTTACTTAGCACTTTTTGCTAGTTTGTTATCAATGCAGAAATCTCTAAAAACAAAGAATCAGCACGAGAGATAGACAGCTAGGCAAGAAGCATTTAAAAAAAAAAGTTTTGAATAAGTATGGTAGACATGAAGTCTAAAATTACATTGTGGTTATTTAAAACATAAACAGTGTACCTTGTCAATGAATGAGGCAAACTTGTTGTTCAGTGTCTTGATCTGTTCCCTTTCTTCTTTCTTGACGACAGAAATATTTGGATCAATGTCCACAGACATGGGGGTGAGGAGGTTTTGGTTAACGGTCACATTTACTATACCTGCAGATGGAGCAGGCCCACCCCCAAAACCTCCAGCAAAGCCACCACCACCACGACCACCTCCAAAACCACCTCCAAAACCACTGCCAGAACCACCTCCAAACCCACCTCCAAAACCACCAGCAGAACCACCTCCAAAACCCCCAGCAGAACCACCCCCAAAACCACCAGCAGAACCACCACCAAAACCAGACACCCTGGCACCGCCTACTGAGGAGATTGTTCTGCTACCTCCTCCTGCATTCAGAAGGCTTTTGGTGCCAAATCCACCAACTGACGCAGTACGAAAACCATACTGAGGGTTTGAGCCGGTGGTGGCCCTTCGGTTTCCTCCTAATGAGGATGAGCTGAAGTTTCCTCCAGAGGAGGATGTCTGGACATTCCTTCTCATGGTTGCAGCAGGTGTTTTAAGAGTAAGAGGTGGTGGTGAGCTGCAGACAAGTTCAAGAAATGAACAAGTGCATTCTCTTTACTGCCTGTTAGCTTTTATCTTTGCAAAATAATGGGTTTGGCCGTTTTTTTAAAGCTGATCAGTTTACATTTTTGTCCCCATCTTGCCTTGGAGCAATCTCTTGTTGTCAACCTGCTAAAAATACTTAGAGGAAAATATGTTGTTCTGCTTGAAGGCTTACAGGTTGATGGTTTAGTATAGTGGTATAACTTCTTTTTCATGGAAATTGAAAAAAAAAAAAAATTATTCAAGAGGCAAATGATCTTGCTATATTTTATGCAGTCACTAGTCGCAAATGGCATGCAAACAGGTGCCCGGGTCATGCTGAAGAAAATAGTAAAATATTTCTGCAAAGCATGACTACGCTCAAAGGACAGCCAGACTGAAGATATTTTGTGGTGCCTCTCTTGTCCCCAAATCAGTTTTCATTCACACAGGTAACCCATGGTGCAGGCTATGTACATAGGCCACACATTTCTCACTTGGCCCTAAGCTATGACTCTTTCTGCAATAAGACCATCTCCATTCTGCACTAAACCTAGTCTTAAAGTGGTTTGAAATTCAACATTTTTTCTTTGCTCATTATGTTCAGCATAGAACATAGTGATACAAAATAAAACGTAACACATAGTTACACAAAAAAGTTAGCAGAACAGTCCTTTCTTCTTCAGTAGAACACTTCTTGCCACATGCAAAGAGGTGAGAACATTATATTTTGTTTACATCCTTTTCACAGCTACAATCAGTATACAATTCTGGCAGTGCTGAAACTGAGCACACATAGTAGAAGCAGAGAAAGCTAAAAGATGATCACTGGATACATAATATATATGTAAACATAGCAGCTATGCAATACAATGCAATGGCAGCTTTCATAGCAAATAAACTGTACTTTGGGAACTTGTAATTTGTAAATGGGCAATAAAGTGTAGGAATTGAATATTATGTCAGAGATGAATCCCGCTTTAACAATCAACATCTGAGTGTCAAAACTCCTGTGGCTAATAGGTGCTTTCACATTAGCCTGTTGAGTGATGGAGAGCTGGTCTTATCGGAGTAAATGACATGGCTTAGCTCAAAACTTGGAAATGTGAGGCCCTTACTTGCATAGCATAAAGCAGGACTTCCCAGTTGTACAGAAAATGATATTAGGGCGATTGCATATATAAGCAAGGTACAACCCCATTACTAATCTCCAGTCCCTTCAAATACAAACTATACAATAAATACATTAACATTTACCTAACCAACTAAATCTGCCTAGTACTAGTCTAAACTAAATACTAACCACACTTTTAGACTTAACCTTTATTAACCCTTAATTGATCGGACCTTTTTGACTCTACATGAAAGTACAAGCACAAAAGTATACTCCGGAATTCCCTTTTAAGTTTTAGTTTTGATTAAAAGGAAAGTTTCTGTCAGGTATGACAATTCAGGGCTTTTTACAGGAAATGTAGTGTTTGCCAGAAAAGTAGCCATAAATCCATGACTTCTCTTTAGCAGGCCTGGTTTCCCTACATAAAGGGCTTGATTCACAAATCGGTGCTAACTGTTAGCACGCTTGTGAAAAGCCCCTCTTCACGCCTAAACGGAGTTTAGGCGTGTAAAAATGAACTTGTGCGCACATCGCTGTTTTCGCCGCACTGCGATGCGACGTTTTATGCGCACCGCACTGTGCGGACGCAAAGTTTTGTGCGCGGGACTTTGCACGCGAGTTCATTTTAAAAACGGTGCTAACCTAGTTAGCACCCTACTATACATGCCAAAAGTCTTTAGGCGTGCTAACTAGGTTAGCACCCCTTTGTGAATCAAGCCCAATGACTCCTCTCTGATATGGACTTCACACAAATACTGATAAGGAAGTCAGGGAAGCAGATACCAGATCCCTGTCATAAACCATTAACTGTCAAAGCAAGCATCCCCCTGTCCTGTCAATAGGAGGATCAGCCTGAAGTGTTACCCTTTCTGCATGCAGGTTAACACAACAGCAATGAAAGTCTATGGAGCCTAGCACACTTACCTCATCACGTTGCATCATGCCAGGAGTTCCAGATCGGGAAAGTCAACAGTGCATTACTGTAGGACTTCCACGGCGATGCAGCAGTGGCAGAATGCATGGAAGTCAATGACGATGCTGAAATTTTAAATTTGTTAGTGGTGGCAGTGTGGCTTGCATGCATGAAATGATGCAAATACGAAGGGAAACTGGGAATCCCAGTGACATACTTCCTGTGCATCTGGGAGAATGTCACTGGGTGAGGGGATGCAAAAGGTGCGCGGGGGGGGGGGGGACATGCAGAGGGGCTGCACAATGCATATGACCCTGTCGGCACGCTCTGCCACAGAATCGTATGAATGTAGTTTTTGGCATTGTGGTGCGATCTGGCTAGGTGTAAAACCACCCCAAATTAACCTAGAAATAAATAATATCAATTTCTACTATATTTCCATCCTTTCTATAAATGCCAGTCATATCAAAATTAGCTAGATGATCGCTGAAAACCACCTGGAGGTGTCCAAGCAAGAATCATCCGTCTACCACCTTCTCTCACAAAGATCTGCCCATCTCTCATTACACTCTCCACTCCCAGTGGAGTAAGGGTTACATTTCTCCACACACTGACTGTCAGAGTCCTTCAATGCCAATCCATACCATCATGGAGTTGCTAGCCCAACTGGACCTGGGCTTTTATCTTGGACTATTAACAAAGGACTTTCTCCAACATTCTTGGACTTATAATCAAAGTACACAGTATTTCCATAGGATGCTCAGGCTTTATCTAGTTACTATTTCAACGTTTATTCCTATTATTTTACTAAATCAATCTGTTCAATGCCACATACATGTCATTTTTGTGGCATCTTTTATGCATTTATTTTATTAGAAAATAAATGACTAAAAATGATTTGTCTAAGTGCTTTTTCAACATATACTGTACTATGCAAAGAATCCTGTCTTTCTTTACCGATATTTTACTATGATCTAACCTAACTCAACTCTCACACATAACCCTCCCTCTACTGATGCCTAACCCTAAGACCAATGCCTAAGCCTTAACCCTCCCTCTATCGATGTCTAACCCTTAACCCTCCCTCTACCGATACCTAATTTAACTCTCCCTTTTTTGATGTCTAACCCTTAACGTTCCCTCTACCAATGCCTAACCCTTAACACTCCCTCTATGGATGCCTAATCCTTAAACCTCTGTCTACAGATACCTAACCATTAACCCACCCTCTATCGATGCCTAACCCTAATCCCGCCATCTATCAATGTCTAAACCCTTAATCCTTCCTTTACCGATGCCTAATCCTTAAACCTCTGTCCACAGATACCTAACCTTTAACCCACCCACTATTGATGCCCAACCCTTAACCCTCCCTCTACCAATGCATAATCCTTAACCCTCACTCTATCGATGTCTAAACCCTTAACCCTCCCTCTACTGATGCCTAATCCTTAAACCTCTGTCCACAAATACCTAACCCTAAATACCTAACCCTTAACCAACCCTCTATAAATGCCTAACCCTTAACCCTCCCTCTATCAATGTCTAAACCCGTAACCCTTTCTCTAGTGATGCCTAACCCTCAACCCTCCCCCATGGTGCCTAACCCTTTAAGCAACTGGTCATTACTGAAGCCAGATCAGCGCTTAAATAGTTGAGCTGAGCTCTATTCTCCCCACACACAGCACAAGGGAATAAGCCTTTTAGCAATTTTAGCCTTTAAAGTAATAACTAATACAAAAATATGACAGGCTATACTCTGGGGCAAGTTACTGAAATAATTGCAGACAATCCAGTCAAAGGTGTGATATGATAGCTACGCAAAGTGTTTTGCTAACTATGTAAAATGTTTTGCTTCAAGATGTTTCTGCATTTTATGGAAAAACAGAGAGTAATAATAAATAATATGTAGACTATGCTGTCTGACCTGCCCGTCTTCTGCTCCCCAGTATGCTCACATACTAAATTCTGTTGCCTTCTGCCAGTGCTTAGCTCCCAACTATGCCTGAATTGGAACCTAAAACTATAATAATACAATAGCGCTTGTAAAGTGCTTTTTTCCCATAGGACTCAAAGCGCATAAATATGTCTCAGATCAATAGAGGGTTGCAGGCTTGACTGTGTTACAGAGGAAATAGTCAGGTGTTAGTAAATGCCAGAGAAACAGGTGGCTTTTCATTTTAGACTTCAATGCTTCCAGGGATGGAGCTGTCCTGATTGGGTGTGGCAGGGAGTTCCAAAGTATAGGGGCAGCATGACAGAAGGCTCTGTCTCCTAACCAAAGGTTTTGAGGTGGACTCTGGGGGTGACCAAGTTATTAGGTCCTTAAAGAGGAACTCCAGTGAACATTTTTACTGTTGGCAGGTGATGTAGCTGCTGCATGTTTTTTTTGGCATTTTGAAACAGCTGTAAACAGCCATGTCCCACAATGCAGCCAGGTTCACAGACAGGAAACTGCCAAGAGTACAAACTTTTCTTGTTTCTTGTGGGAGGGGTTTCACCACAATATCAGTCATACAGCGCCCCCTGATGCTCTGTTTGTGAAAAGGAATAGATTTCTCATGTAAAAGGGGGTATCAGCTACTGATTGGGATAAAGTTCAATTCTTGGTCTTGATCTAAGATTATGTGGGGTATGATGCAGTTGCAACAAATCCTTCAGGTATCCAGGGCCCAGAGTGTGCAAGGACTTGAATGCTGCTCTCCTTTTTCATGTTTTGTTTTTTTTTCTGTCCCAGGAGAAGTGCCAGGGATGTTGTCACTACTGGTGCACACCACGGCTTATGTATATTGGCCATAAAAAACTGTAATGCAGAGTGACATTCATTAACTCCGGTTTTATATCTATTTTTTGTGTTGAGGTGGGGATGTGGTGCCCCTGCCCCATCCCACCGCAAGTGCAAAAAAATTACAAACATATGACTGTGTGGTGGAGTGAGCCGCCAGAGTCATATGCATCATCCCAGCTCACGTTCAGTGACATACTCCCGGCTGGGCAAGAAGTACCCCACCGGGATTCCCATCGGTCTGTGCATGCCCGCCGCAATACACTGTGCTCCGTCGTCTACACCACGTGTGTTGCCCATAAACTTCCATTAACCCAAGCAGCGTGCATTAAGCGTGGTGTTTGCAGTAACACGTTGTGGCCCTTGCATCGGCTCGGATACTTCCGACACACCGCAAGGGACTGCAATAAGTATGAAAGTCTCCATAAACATAAAATAGGGTAACACAACACAGGTTTAACCTGCAAGTGTAAAAGGGGCCTCAACCTTTATGATATTTTCACACAAGGGCATTGTGTCGGACAATATACTGTAATGGAATTGCTAACGCCAAGCACCAGCTAGTTACAATATTGTAACTAGCTGGTGCCTCGCTCAACATTGTGTGGGGCAGGAATGCATGCACCCTCTCTCTGAACATCCCGTGCACCATCCCACCACATGTGCATTTGCACCATGATGAGGTTGGAAGGAAATTGGCCAGACACTTTGGTGACCGTTTTAAGAAGAAATAAAATAAAACTACAGGAAGACCCAACATAAAACATGGTGCTGCTCAAACTAACGTATCGGGGAGGGGTCATAGTTCCAATGAGTCCAGTACTGTAGACCAGCAGCAGTTGCACCAGAAAACAAAAGAGGTCAGAGGTCTGTAGAATGCAGCAACAACTTTAGCAGGTATTTGGCAGACAAACTATGGCCATACAGCCACTTGATATCAATACTATTAGGGAGTGGGTCTCTCAGGGCACAACATCACCAGCATGCTCTTCTGCAGGCACTAGGCACTAGCAAGGAAGTACGAAGAGCTACTACCAACCACCTGTTCAACTGTCACCCTACCACATTTTTCCCCAAAGCTATTTATTATGAGTCAGGTTTATCAGTGAAAAAGTACAATGCCAGAAGCAGGTGGTCCTCAGTGATCATGTGCTCAGGTCTTTATAGGGGTTAGAGAGGCACCAGGTGAGTTTACAGCTACTTATGATGAGACTGGAGCTACAGTCATGTAGAGAAGCCAGTAGATGATGAGTAGCGTAATAAATATTTGCTGGTTGCTATGGGCAACAACGCTACACGTTTGTTCGACACCATATCACAGAACGTGTGATAGCGTGACACTCATCACAGCAACAGCACAGGAGATAGAACTGCTTAGACGTCGTCAAAGGTTAAGGTGTTTATTCGGAAAACAGATATACAGCAGCAATCTTATCTTTGTTGCATGTTTCGTTACCTCAGCAAAGCAATCGGTCTGTCTTAAGCATTGCAGCTCCTGGTCCATCCCTTGTGAATGGTAAACAGGCTTTATCTTACGAAATCTATGATACGTTGCACTTAGGCCTATATAAAGCATACAGGTAGATGACTAGAAGTAAAGTGAAAGTAGAAGTGAAGTCTGAAGCTAGAAGGTGGAAACTGGAAGTGGGCTATGGAGCCCATGTTGGTTATTTTATACTAGCCTCTAAAGAGTTAAATGTGACATCACCCAGCAGGGATGGATCAATAACTCATCGCCTGCTATTGGCTGGTAAGAACACGTGATAGCGTGACAAGTACAGTCTTTACTGCGCATGCACTGGAAAATTCCATTTTCCAATGACCTGTTCCCTTATTCTTAGAAGAACATTGTTTTCTGTTCCCTGGCTATTGTTTACCTTTAGGAAATATGAAAACACACTTGTGTTTACCCCACAAGGCCTGGATGTCTGTACATTAAGCTTGATATCAATTCTATGGCCTTGTGGAGTCAGAGCACAATGTTCTACTGAACATGGTGCTTTCAGAAATGCCTCTATTTCTCTCTAAGAGAAATTCTCCTTAAAGAGAGACACTCTGCAGAGCAAGTCCTTTTACTAAACCAGTTATGTAAAGTGATTGACGCCTTCGAATTCAAGCATATCATACTTAAATTCTAATAAGTAGTGTGTGGCACTGGCATTGTGCACCATTTGCCGATGAACAATCCGCAGAGGTTAGCCCGGATCCCATATAGGAACAGCTTCAATGCTCTCGCATATGTGTAAAACTTCTTGTTAAGGACCAATGTTCGAAGACAATATAATGGGGTATAATAAATAAGGGTGATATAAATGGGGGCAGTACTATAAAGGTTTAATTCTAAATTGCAGACACTATAATGGATCCCTATAAGAAGTTCAATATGGAGAAGGCACTCTGTCAGTTGGAGGCATTGGGGGGGGGGGGGGGGGGGGAGTGTAGTGTAGGAGGAGCAATATATGAGGAAATATAATGTGAGACAATTAAAGGAGCTCTATATGGTAGCCACAACATAGGAGGATATGGGGCACTATTTATGGTGGCACAACAAGTGGAATACTGTATATAGTGAGATGGTGGGGCACTTTATACAGAGAAACAATACATGGAATATTATACAATGTGTGCTATAAATGGGGGAAGGGGGATTATATTTAGAGACCTTTAAAATAGAGACACATGTAATGGGGGCACCATTAACCTCTTAAGATTTCAGGATGTGAATTTCACATCTTAATAGGCCCTCCTGTGCATTCCAGGGTGTGAAATTTGCATCCTGCAGTTAAATAGCCGTCAAGTGCACATGCACGTGCACCTGCATGCTCTCGCTGTGCATGCTCGTGTACTTGCATGCTCAACAGTTAAAGTGGAACTGTAAATAGATTCAAAACTGTTTCACTTACCTGGGGCTTCTGCAAGCCCCCAGCAGCCGTCCTGTCCTGTCCCGCGCCGCTCCTCCACGAGCCTCCGTGCTCCCGGTGTCGCCGCTCCATTCCTCGACTTGTAAGTCAAGGCCAGCGCAGCCCTGCCAAGCGTATCCTTTCTACACGTTCCCATGTACAATTGTGCTATTGCAGACTGGAATGCGAAGAAAGGATACTCGTGGCCAGAGCCGCGCAGGTACAGTGGACCCGCGGCAAAACCGAAAGTAGCTGGCGATGGGAGAACAGGGGTTCATAGATGTGCTGTAATATGTACGAACAGAGGCGCCAAGCAGAGTAAAACAATGTTCTAAAAATGATAAAAAGAGGGAAGTCGAGGTGGACTTACCTCCCTCTGGTAGTGGACATATACTCAAATGCAGAGTAAAAAAATATATACAATTCATTCACAGCTCCATAAAATCGCAACGCGTTTCGCGGTCAACAATCCCGCTTCATCAGGCAGTACAGGAGCATATAAAACTGGTTCAGGTCCATAAAGCATGTGAGCGCCTCTGCTTTATGGACCTGAACCAGTTTTATATGCTCCTGTACTCCACCTCGACTTCCCTCTTTTTATCATTTTTAGAACATTGTTTTACTCTACTTGGCGCCTCTGTTCGTACATATTACAGCACGATTAAGTCCACCCCTGGTGGAGGGGTTCTTTCCCCATTTTCCTATCTACAGAGAGCGTCTTTTATACCTGAGTGGGGTCAGGTACTAATACTCCCCACCTGCCTGTCAAGTGGTTACCTGATGGTAACCCACCTTTGTGAGTATAAGAACCTTTGACTTTACATTATATATTGAGCTTACCAGACAATATTGCACTATTGGGCTCTTGGTGTCCTCTGTTTTGTTTTTACAAGGGGTTCATAGATGACCGGCGCGGGACAGGACGGCTGCTTGGGGCTTGCAGAAGCCCCAGGTAAGTAAAATAGTTTGTTTTTAATCTATTTACAGTTCCGCTTTAATCAGAACTCCGGGTCCCAACACTGTACAGATACATTGCTGTGCTGTTGTCTAGTAATGTATCTGTACAGCACAGGGGTTCCCAAACTGTGCGCCATAGCGATTGGATTCAATCACTACAAATGCACAAGCTGGCGATAATGGTATGCCACCTTCCCAACTAGTGATCAAATATGGCATGTAGGGTATCATTTTAACTGCGAAAAGACAAGTAACGTATTTTGAGATGTTTTATAATTGTGGCACTTGTCATGTGAAATTTGTGAAGGGTGAAATTTGAAAAAAAATGTGTATTTTCTGCACTTACGCCTATTTTTTTCCTATAAAATGTCTATAAAATTAAATAAAACAAATATTACCCAAAGAAAGCCTAGATTGTCCTGAAAAAAACTACATGTGTATCACTGATGGCATCAATAATAAAAAAAAAAGTTATTACTGTATTAATTGTGACAGCTGAAATGCCAAAATTCTCAGGAATCTTAAAGGGAAAAAACCATGGATGGCGAAGTGGTTAAGCAAAAAATATACCTTTTACTCAAAATAAAACATTGCACTCAGTATTCCCTGTAAATGGGAGGCTGTTATTGCAGTGAAGAGGGGGCCAACTCCAAGTTAATATCTATGTTCATTGACTACGTAGGGGTGTGGTGTTTGCATGTCCCCATACTCTGTCGTTTAGTGAGTGGAATGTGCATATACTGCATTGTAGCTAAATAGTAAAAGTAATCATCGTGTTAATCTTACTTAACCAGCTGTCACTTCATATTACTTATGGACAGTTACTTATGTAAAATTTTGAAATCATACACACCTGTTTTGGTTTAGGCCTATGCAGTGCCAGAGACAATAAACATGCAAGAGGCAAGGCATTCCCTATATTTGACCTCCTTTGCAAATAGTGAGAGTTGCTGGGTGCTAAACTTTAAAGCCCAATTTCAAGACTTTTTTGTTATGTTATTTTAAAATAAGGGATAGTGGGGGAGGAGTTACATTGTTAAAGTGTACCTGAGATGAAAGCCATCTTAGGTACCATACTTACCTGGGGCTTCCTTACACCCCCTTGTGGCCGCTCAGTCCCTCGCTTCCTCCGTGGGTGGCTCCTGTCACCGGCAATACCGACTGGCCAGGCACGTGTCCCCCTTCGACCTCCCACGGCTGGGAGCTTTCTGCTCTTGCACAGTACTGCTGCTACTACTGCTTAAGAAAGCCCCAGGTAAGTATAGAACCTGACCTGAGATAGCTTCTCTTTAAGGCCCCTTTCACACTTATCCTGTCAATCTGCTTTGTGGTCTGCCCCCATGCCGCTCACCCATCGCAATGGCCATTAGTCTCAATGAGACTATTCACACTGCCTGCGGAGCGACGCAATGCAGCTGAAGTAGCTAAATTGACGCTAGGCAGGATTTTCCAGCAAAGGAAGTCTATGGAGACTAATGGCAACATGGTAAGTACCCCCGCCTAAAGGAAGATCTCATCAATGGAATGGCGAGAGCTGGGTGAGTAACCTCTTATTTACACTGAGCTCAGGGTTCTGCATAGGGAAGGAGGGAGGAAGGCACTAGGGGAGGGGAGTGACACGCCTTTCCATCATCATGCACCTGTGGGCATGAGCCTACAGTGCCTTATGGTAAATCCGGCTCTGATTCTCCCACTTTTCATGTACATAATTAATAAGAAAAAGATCTTGCGTCAGAGTTGTTTTATATGCAGTTTATTAGACAACAGCACAGGTAGTTCAAAAGTAAAAAAAATGCTGAGAAAGCCTGACAGTGCTTTCCAAACTGAGCATCCGTTATAAAGAACAGTACGGTGACATATAAGCATCAGTGACACAAGACAACGTGGAAAGCCGAGGAGGCCAATAATATACTAATACTTGCATGCAAATTTCATGCAAATTGTATGCAGCTTGGAACTGGGCCAATCAGATTCACTGCTAGCTGAATCTGATTGGGCCATGTCCAGGCTGAGACAAGCTGCATGGAATCTGAATGCAAATCATGATTATTGGCATCTCAATGACCATCTCCAGTGTAAAGATACTGATCGTTTTGTTCCTTTCTTTTACTATCCAGCAAAGAGTCAAGTATTTATTAAAGTGAACCTGAACTCTTACACAGGACAGAAGAAAAACGTAGAGTAATGCACCCTGTATGTATTTAGAGAGTTTAGCCCGTCTAATCCCCCCTCATATGTGATTAATCACAAGTGTAATTTGATCTTTCAGCTGTGTCAGATGGCTGCCTCGGCAGAACATCTAATTTGTAAGCACGGGCTGTTAACCCTATGTCTGCTTCCATTAAAGCAGGAAGTCGACACACTGCCGATTTGTTTCAGGATTTGAATCAGCTGTAAGAAATAAATGTTTTTCTTTAAAGTTATTATGCTGTTGCTTATATTTTAGAGCAGAAAGGAAGCTCTGAGTTCAGGTCCGCTTTAAAGAAGAGATTTGCTCAGGATAACACACAGCTTATGATGTTACAGTTTGGATGTGAAGTGCACTGTTCAAATAAGGAGGGGGTAATGCTTATTTTCCACTCTACAAACTGCTCCATAATTGTAGAATTCATTACAAAAATTCTCAATACAGGTTTTTTTTACATGAACTGGTGGTACACCTTCGCCAGGCTTCAGACACTCTTCATCAAGTGTATCAAACACGGCAGTAAAAAAGCTGTCAGACCATCGCAAACAACAGTAGATTTATCACTTTATTTTTTCTGTCTCACAAAGTCTGCTCATTCTAAGTTTAGTCTATTATTTCAATGAGGAGGTGGTGTGGACCTCTGTTATTTTCTGCTGGTGATCAGCCACACTGACAAGCCCATTTTTTTTACCTGGGGGGGCATTCTGGAGGTATTGCAGACACATAGTAGTGACTGCAGTTCTTAGTAAACCATGCAGTAGGGCGACATATTTGTCACTTCTTAAACCTCCATCCCCCTTGGGCTAAATAGACCCATGCAGACTATAGTTGCCTACAGCTTGACTGGCGATGGAGTTAAAGTTCATCAATGTTTAGACTATAATGGTGGTTAGAGGAGGAATACGCTAACTAAATGAGCAGCACGATGAAAGTACTTTATTCAGTGACAGGACAGGCCAAGCAAGACATAAACTGTTTTATTTTTGTTTTGAGTTCCCAAAAAAGTGTAAACCATGTTTAATTGTGGCAGTTACCATATATTTTTGCGAAGTGTTATGGCTTCAAGGTGCTGGTTAGACGTGAAAGGAGTGAAGTAGCTGGATTAATAGACAGAGAAATGAAAATGTTTCGAGATGTTTGGCTAAAGCTGTGTTTAATATGCTGTTCGGGATGAACTGGAAGATGTTTTGGAGATGATTGTCATGCCTTGCCTGCTTCCTGAGCTAAAGCTGCTCCCACCAGCACCAAAGTCTCCTCCACCTCCTCCACCTCCTACTGAATATCCACCGCTATATCCACCACCACCTCCTCCAGCTCCAAAGTCAGCTCCGCCTCCATATCCGCCACCTCCAGCTCCGTATCCTCCTTGTCCATATCCACCTCCTCCTGATCCATATCCACCTCCTGATCCATATCCACCTCCTGATGCTCCTCCTCCAAATCCTCCTCCTCCTCCTCCTGCTCCAAATCCTCCTCCTCCTCCTCCTGCTCCAAATCCTCCTCCTGCTCCAAATCCGCCACCACCAGCTCCTCCTCCTCCTCCAATATTGTACGAAGTGGAGCCGCTCACTACAGCTGCAGAGAAAGTTGCATGCATTATAAACAGTATTGTCTTGCTTTCAAATTCATAACATGTTTACAAAAAATGTTTTGTATACTTACAGATGTTAACAGGATTTGTGATTTCCCCAGACATTCTGTAACATGATAGTAAACAAAAAAATGTGTTACTTATAGCACTTAAAACAAGAACACAGCTAATTAGAAATGCTTATTTTTCATTTAACCACTTGAGGACCACAGTGGTAACCCCCCCCCCCCCCCCCCCAAAGACCAGGCTATTTTTTTCAAAATTGGCCACTGCAGCTTTAAGGCCAAGCTGCAGGACCGCACAACACAGCACACAAGTGATCCCCCCCCCCCCATTTTCTCCCCCGGATGTTTGTTTATTTATTTATTTTTGTTTGTTTGTCTTTTTTTTTTTACATTTCATAGATTTTTTTATTATGTATTTGTTCCCCCCTCCCTCCCCCCCCTGCCAGCCAATCAGCGTGATCGGCTGCCATAGGCTTCAACCTATGAAAGCCGATTACCTTCGGGTGTCCCAGGGGGACAGCCGGGTCACACGGCTGTCCCCAGTACACATGGCTGTCCCCAGTACAGCGCTGCTGCTGATTGCAGCGCTTACATGTAATTAGACAGCGGTTTCGCCGTCTAACGGTCTTCCGAGCGGCGATCGCCACTCAGAGACTGAAGGCGGGGTGGAGCTCCCCAGCTCCCCCCCCCCCCGAGCAGGAGATGCACGCGCAATCTGTGCACGATTTACTGCAAACTGCCCCAGGACTTGTCGCCAATAGGTGTTAGGTGGTCCTGGGGCTGCCGCCGCGGTCACGTCCATGGCTGATATTGTTATGAAATCCCTCCCACAGGGAACTGTGAGGACCATGGTCCTGGCAGTTGCCTGTCTGTGAACCTGGTTGCATTGTGGGAAATAGCTGTTTACAACTGTTTCCAACTGCCAAAAAAGCAAGCAGCAGCTACTTTCAGTGACATCACCTGCCAGCAGTAAAAATGTCACCATGTGATAAAGGTCAGAATGTAAGTCAGGGAGAGGAAATATTTTAAAATGGGCAAACACTGACTAAATAATTTATACATAATTATTGTAAAAATGAAGCACTTTTTTATTACATTGTTCAGCTCTTCTTTATTTTTGTGGCCTCAGTAAAGACCACCATACCTACCAAGCTAATGCCAGTCATTATAAAGTAAACTCTTTGAATCAGGGCCGGGTTTTGTACTTTTTACCGCCCAAGGCCAACTATACTTATTATATTGTTGTTATCTCTATGTGCCCGAGAATTCTACTTACTTTCCATCATTGGAAGTCACAGACAATAACCATTTCAGCAATACGCGTATAGATTATAAGTTATGTTTTCCTTAAGAACGTTTATGTTTGCCATCTCGTTAATGATGGACCCATTGAGTCACCATGAGAGTTAGGCTGAAGTATACCTGCAGGATAGAGCTTACAGGGCTCGCAGGGACAACACAAGTACAGGACAGAGAGTTCAAAGGTTAAAGCTGTCCTTGTAGATAGGGATGGCTGCATAGAACAGCTTTACTGCCCCTCACTGAGCCGCCCCCAAATTTCTGGTGCCCTAGGCCATGGCCTATGTGGCCTTGCCAGAAATCCGGCCCTGCTTTGAATACTGGGACATATTGAAGAAGCTATAATGTGCCTATAGATCTTATCTTAATAGACTGATAAGACTAAAGAGGGTAAAATGTTTATCTACATAGTTATGCCTGTGAAGAGTTTTGTGGAGTAAAGGTGTACACACAGGCACTGTGATTGTTGCCTGCAGAGATTTGAACTAAATCCCTTGGGCAACAGTTTGAGACAAAGTGACTGGAGCCTAGCGACACACTTTGTTGCCTGCAGAGATTAGAACTAAATCCCTTGGGCAACAGTGTGAGACCAAGTGACTGGAGCCTAGCGACACACTTTGTTGCCTGCGGAGATTAGAACTAAATCCCTTGGGCAACAGTGTGAGACCAAGTGACTGGAGCCTAGCGACACACTTTGTTGCTATTGAGGGGGGGGGGGGGGGGGAGTGACCATATAATGGAACAGCTTCCAGCAGAACTGGTAAGTAGGGGAACAATGCGCTTGGCCGAGACAATCCAGCTTTTAGTGACGCATTGGACTGGCCTTACTCATGCTAGGTCCTCTGCAGAGACAGCTCTGACTGGCCACCTTGGCCAAGAACACTCTAGCATGTGTACTATTTGTGTAAATACAGTATGTAGCGTTGAAGTTTGTGTTCATTCAACCGAAGTTATCATCTGTTTTACAAACCTAAGTTTACTTAATCATGAGAGGAAAATGGTAAACTGTCACATTTGTGTGGACTGGTATTGTATATCGTAAGTCAAAGTTAAACATGAGCAAAGAACACACACATATTATTTTATCCTGAGACATTAGTCAAGGTGACAAGCCCAATGCAGGGGTTTATGTGCCATTCTTCTGCAGGCATACTTTACATACTGGAGATTCCACCACTCTCTCACTGCCAAAACTACCAAAACTATCACACAGGCAACAGACATAAGCTAGCAGTCAGTAGGAAGTTGTGGCTTTAATATAGAGAGCAGTAGTCCCTTCCCTATGCTACTCATGTCATAGCAGCGGGTTGGGTTTAGAGTGAGGGAGATGGAGGAAGAACCAGCAAAAGTTAATTGTTAAACTACTGTGGTAAAATAGTGCAAATTTTAACAACTCCTACAGTTTAAAACTCCTTTCTAAACAGATGGCAAAAATGTTTTCCTCCATATGCAGATTATGCCCCCTTACCCTTCATACAATCCTAGGGACAAAAAACTGATCTGTCAAACTTTTGTATTAGACTCTGATGTATTTATACATGTTAATCAGTTCACCCCTTTTCCATGTTTTTTCACGCTAAATAAACTCAGTTTGTCCAACCTTTCTTGTTAAATGAGACCTTCCACCCCAATGATTAATTTAGTTACCCATCTTTGTCTTTGTTCCTGTTTTAGTATGTTAATGTCATTTCTATAGTGTGGTGCCCAAAACTGTATCCCATATTCCAGATGTGGCCTTACAAGTGATGTATACAGGGAGAGTAATATACTAGCATTTTGTGATTTTATTACCTGCTTTATGCATCCCAGAATTTTATATGCTTTAGCTGCTGCTGCTTGGCATTGAATACGGTTGTTTCGCTTGTTATCAACCAGTATTCTCAAGTCCGTCTCCAAGTGTGATGTTCCCAACTGTAAGCCATTTATCTTATGTGTTCTCTAGATAGCTGTTAGCTTGCAAAGGCAGGGACCTCCTCCTAGTGCTGCTGATTCTGATGTAATTTATCATATGAGCATGCACCAGTATTGGTGATGTCTTAAACCACACATCAACAATATTTGAAATTGTATTTGTATTGCTGGATGTCTTCATTGTAAATGTATAGTATACATGCTCCCAACTATTAGTTTTGTACTATGTAAACCACTACAGAAGATGTTGGTGCTATGTAAATAAAAATAATATGTTGCTCTACCATTGGCACGTCCAAGGTGCATGACCTTACAGTTATCTACATTAAATGTTATCTGCCATCTGTCTGCCCATATAGCATAGCATATAGTTGAGATCCTGTTGTAAAGTGTCACTATCCTGCTTAGAGTTTATAATTCTGCATAATTTTTTATCATCTGAAGATATGGCAACAGTACTCTGTAGTCCATCAGCTAGATCATTAATGAATAGATTGAAAAGGATCGGACCTAGTTCTGACCCTTGTGGGACCTTACTGCTAACAAGTTCCCAATGTGAATATGACCCATTTCCTCTTTCACTCTTTGCCTTCTGTCCCTTAACCAGTTCTATATCCACATACACACATTTCCTCCTAGTCCCTGTATCCTCAGCTTCTGCACCAGTCTATTGCATGGAATAGCATCAAAAGCATTTGCAAAGTTCACGTACACTACATCTATAGCTTTCCCAAGATCTAAATGTGCATTCACCACTTCATAAAAGCTGAGCATGTTGGTTAGACAAGACCTGTCTTTAGTAACCCATGCTGGTGACCTGAAATGAGACCATTCTGTGTTATGAAATGTTGTATAGCGTCTCTTAGAATACCTTCAGTTTACACAAAAACTGATGTTAGGCTTGCAGGTCTGTAATTTACCGCCTCTGATCTTTTTCCCTTCTTAAATAAAATAAAACATTAGCTTTATTAATTAGCATGAATCAACAAATCTCCTGTCATCACCAGTCTAAGAGGTGATATACATAGTTCCGGCACACTGACGGAGGTCTGTGACCATTACCTGCACTCCTCTCCTTCCAGCATTGTTCTGTACGTGGCTATCTCAATATCCAAGGCCAGTTTGACATTCATGAGCTCCTGGTATTCACGCAGCTGCTTGGCAAGGTCTTCCTTGGCCTTCTTAAGTGCGGCATTGAGGTCCTCCAGCTTTTTCTGGGCATCTTTTATTGCAAGTTCACCTCTCTCTTCAGCCTCATTGATAGAAGTCTGCAGACTGGCACACTAGATTAAACCAAAGCTTTCATTAAAATCTTCAGCATGTCATAAGTATACATACACATAGGAACAACTCTAAGAAAGAAAATATTTTAGATTTAGATAGCTTGGAAATGGACAAATGGAAGAAGGTACATTACTTTTCTCCACTGCCCTGCAGCAAATATAGACAAATCTAGTCATGCTGATTGGATAAACCAGCAGCACAAAGGCAAGTCATCATTTGGCCTTTACTCCAATTAGGAAGCTTACTGTACAAGAGTGGTAGTCTTTACAAGCTTTAAAGTCTGGGCCTAAACAAAACTCAAAATAGAAAAAGCACATATGTTGTTGTCAGCATTGTTAGTTGACTTTTTTTTATAAAGTTTAAAAAAAATCATCCTGGTTTCCACAGCCGAGCTATTAACGGGTCTACTCCTCCCGGCTGATGACACCAGTATTCACGTCTGCTGAGTTAATTACAGTGGTAATAGATAAGCTGTTCTTACATTGCAAAATATGATGGGTACTACTACTGAGTATCTGGAGAGCAGTGGATGGTTGCTTGTGAGCCAGAGCTTAGCACCTCCCATCAGAAACCAATGTTGTATGCAGCTCTGCCCCATGCCCATCCTAAAGCTGGCTGTTAAAGTGAAATGAAACCCAGCATTTCTTGTTTGCTCTAAAATATTATTTACAGCATATTATATACTACCACCATTGTTTTTTTTACTAGAACAGCATTCAAAGGGTTAAAGGGAACCAGAGAGGATGAACTATACATACCTGGGGCTTCCTCCAGCCCCATACGCCTGGATCGCTCCCACGCCGCCGTCCTCTGCTGCCTGGATCCACCGCCACCGGGTCCCGTCATTGCCGCAAGTCGGCCAGTCGGCCGGCGGACGCGGCCAATTCTCCGCATCACAGGGTGCTCTCTCCATACAGATACGCATGTGGCTGCCTACTGCGCAGCCGCATGCGTACATGTATGCTGGGAGCCCCTGTGATGTGGACAATTGGCCGCGTCCGCCGGAAGTGACGGGCCCGGTACCGGCAGATCCAGGAAGCTGAGGACGGCGGCGTGGGAGCGATCCAGGCTTATGGGGCTGGAGGAAGCCCCAGGTATGTATAAAAGCTTTGCCTTTTTTTACCCCTCGTTCCTCTCTGGTTCCCTTTAACACAGGACTTACAAGTTCCCTGCCGGGAAAGCTGGACGCATCCGAACTGCAGATAATGTTATCTTGTGTTTACTTAATTGTATCAAGTGAGGAATGTGACACAATCTCTGACTGTGCAGACTCTCCTGAACACAGAAAGACACTCAGAAAGCATTTCTGCCTAAAGGGACTCTGAGCACCTCTCATGGGCATGCCTTTAAGTCAGACGAATTCTAACAAAGTTGTGCTATGACCCCTCTGGAGGAGCCTCTTGCAATGGCCATGCGTGTCACTTCCTCTTCCTGCTTCATTCAGTGTTGCACTTCTCTAACAGAGACAGGGGTGACCCGGAAGTTATAACATAACCAAGATGGCAGCCGGGATTTTTAAATTAAAATCAAACGAAAACGATTTGGTGTAGAATGGTGATTCATGTATCAGATGAAAGAGGAGAGCGCAAGCTACAGAAAGGTATGCATCTTTAAGTACTTTGCAGTACTAGGCGGAGTCCTAAAGGCATGCCCATGAGAGGTGCTCGGAGTCCCTTTAAATTAGAAGATGAATAAAGCAGTTATGGATAAAATGCAAAGGCAGCTCTCAGAGCAATAAAAGTGTACTTTGGGAACTTGTAATTGCTAAAGTAATAATAATACTAATGCACAAAAGCAAATATGCTAACCGTATGGCATATAAAAAGTAGGAAAACATGTTTTTATTGAATATTATGTCAGGGTTTTATACCGCTTTAATAGCTACACACAAATGCCATTATTTGAATAAAGAACATGAGAACTGTGATCATGTCACTAGATTCATAATAACAATATTATTTGAATGAACTGGATTAAATTGTGTTTTATGTGCATGAAATTCATCATTCACCACGGTTATTTTTTATTTATTTATTTTTATATTCAGGCTCACCTGTTTCTTCACATTCTCAATTTCAGACCTCAGCCTCTGGATCATTCGGTTCAGCTCGGCTATCTCGTTCTTACTGCTCTTCAGACTTGTGCCATGCTGGCCTGCAGTTTCTTGTAGCTGCTGGAGCTGTACAGTAACACATCAAATATATGCTTAGATATACCACACCTGCACCTCAGCAACAATACGCACACAATAATGATTGTCCAAGGGCTAGCTCACATGGATAACTCAACTATGT
Organism: Hyperolius riggenbachi; assembly: GCF_040937935.1. Classification (NCBI taxonomy): domain Eukaryota; kingdom Metazoa; phylum Chordata; class Amphibia; order Anura; family Hyperoliidae; genus Hyperolius; species Hyperolius riggenbachi. The sequence goes on along the minus strand of NC_090647.1, from coordinate 114,265,195 downwards.
GGATGCCAAGAGGTTCAGCCATTCAGCTAATTGGGGTTGACTGCCACTTAGTAGCTGTTTACAGCCATCAAACAGGGACATCCATAGAAATGTTTACTGCTAACTGCTGACTGGCAGTTAACAACTGCATGGTTACTGTGCAGCTAAAAAAGCTTATGCATGTAATACCTGGTGGTGAGCAGTTGGCACTTAACCACAATTCCAATGACTCATGGAGACCTAAGAAGAGCCAAGCCACTTAGACCCCTTCCCCACTTGTGCACTGCTTGCAATGCACAAGTGCAGATCTCATTCATGTATAATAACCCCATGTTAGATTCCTGTATCCTATCACAACAATGCGTAAGTTAGAACATCAGTCTACGCACTTCTGTGGCCTTGCATATAGCACACGCTGTGTTTTGCTGAATGCAAGCATAGCAAAGCATACGTGTTGGTGGTGCCTTATAGTAAACTCTGTAAGCCACTCTGTGTATGTATAAGTGTACACATACCCCAGTCATGATCTGCTATGCCTGCCATTGGCTAGGGTCAGTTTCCTAAAGAGGGATTGTCAGCCACAAAATCAAATTCCATGTACCCACTGCACTGTGTTCAGTATGCAGCCTGGAACCTCATCCTGCATTGCAAGCACTCCAATCTATATAGAAATGTTTCTGCTGTAATAAAACTTATCTCAGTCAGACTGGCTCTATTTGGTACATTGCTGATGAGAAGGAAGCTTGTCATCTTCCCTCCCACATTCCTGCTCCTCACTGATTGGCTGAGGGCAGTTCAGTTTTCCTGGCATAGTATGGCTGATCCTGCTGCTTTAAGGTGAAACCAATGAAATCCACAAATATAGTTTCCAGGCTGGGAGTTCAAACCAGGACCCTATCACTGCAAAGAGAGTTTTCACCATTACACTACCTCCTATGATCTAGACAAGTGTTCTAAACTTTTGCCGTTTATTAGCAATCACTTTTAAATAAGTCGAGCACTGTTTTTTGGGATCTCATGAGCTTTTCAGCATTTCCAACCACAAAGAACCTTAATAAGTTAGGCCTTGTGAAACAGCACAGATTGTCAAAGACAAGACAATCATCAATTGTTCTCAAAATAAGAACGCTGACAATTGTACCATAGCATGCTCTACAGCACAGGTCTTCATCTTCGAGGGCCATATCCATGCCAGTGTTTAGAATGAACTGAAAATTCAGAAATGTGTTCTATTTGATGAACAACACATTTCCTGATTCAGTTCCATCAATTAATTTGGGGTGCATATGATTTCGGCGCCGCTCAGTTCGGCGCAGTGAGAGCGAATCACGGCTCTCACCGCTTCCGCTAAACTCCAAGGCGGCGTTAAAGACTATTCCCCCTCCGAGGTGTGACAACTCGGAGGGAGATGTAATTTAGGGTCTGACAGCCGAATTACCGATACGCGCCCCGCGCAGTATAGCTTTGCTGCTATGGGGCGCCCAGTTTCGGCACTCGGCTTTGAGCTGTGCCAAAGAGGACTGGAGTTCGATGTCCCCGCTCTACAGCTTTGGGCAGAATTCAGAGATAATATTACTGCTATGGTGGTGTGATGAGACCACCGCCTTTCCTCTACAATCCTTCATACACAGTGTGTATTGTGCATGCATGCAATGTAAATAAATCTGTGACTAGCTTTACATTCATGTTACAGTAAACCAGCTTCTCTGATTCTTTGTCTGTTTACCTTCATGGCATACGCACTCTCAGCCTCTGCTTTGGATCTTTGGGCAATTTCATCGTATTGAGCCTTAACTTCATTAATAAGCCCATGTAGATCTAGGCTTCGGTTGTTGTCCATGGACAGAATGACGGAGGTATCCTCCAGCTGGCCTTGAAGGTCTCGCATTTCCTACAATTTAAGCAAAACAGAATATAAAATGTTAGTTTAATCACCCAAATTAATTTTACATGTTAAAAATCCATCAGTTGAGACAAATATGCAACTGTATAAACGTTGATATATAACAAGAACGAGGAATGACGCAGTCAAACATCTTATTTGAGGTACTTTACCTTGGTCCTCCTGATACGCTGAACTGTGAATTGAGTTTTCTTTGAATAAATATTACTCTTCTCACCTTACTTTCAGTATTTTTTTCTCACTTTTTGCTGAATTTTCTTTTTTGTTATTCATTTTTTTCTCCTAAGTACCACTACTGGCACACTCAACGCTCACAGGCACACATTGACGCTCACAGGCACGCGTGTGTACAGTACATTTAGGAGGGATACTGGAATGCAGGTCACCATCTAGCCAGAGCAATGCCCAGTGTAATGTATAAGGAAATATGCACACTCATGCACAGTTTCCCTATTCCCTTCAAATAATCTGATACTGCTCTCCTAGGGTTTAGGGTGAACTCGGCACCATTAAAGGGAGGCCTCTTCTAATATAGGTCTAAATTCAGGAAATTATCATTATTGAGAGTTCAGTATGTTCAATAAAAATTTAGTGAAAAGAAAAAAGGGAGAAAAAAGGAGGTGGCGTTCATTGTTGCAGATCTACAGAAAAGCACAATGGGAGGAGTTGGCAAATCACCCATAGATAAAGCCAGCACTGAACTAGACTTTCTTATGTAATGTAGTGTAAAGTCACTTTAAATTCCATCATTAATTTTTTCTGACTTTTTCCATGTATAAAAATCTACTGAGAGCCCAGCAGTTGCCAAGCCTTAATGTCTTGGGTCATGTGGGGTCTTTTGAGTGTGATTCTTTTGGGGATGACTGCTTTCCTTGGTGAAGAGTCTATTTGTTGAGCAGCATTCTTTTGCCAATTAAGTTAACTTTTTTAGATGTGCACCATAGCTGCTTTGACACTATTATATTGACTTTTTTAATGTAACTAGGGCATATTTTTGGAGAAGGGCTTATATTTCAAGTATCCTCAAAAAGGTTATATATATATATATATATATATATAAGCATCTCTGTCTCAGAATTCTTCCCAGGAGACAAAGCCCTGCCCCTTCCGTGACTCTGCAAAAGTTATTGGTGTTCTAGGCACCTGACATGTGACACAGAACCACCACAAAATCCTCCTTAACAGCTGAAAATGGCAAGAAGAGGAAGTCAAAGCAGTCACATGACCAAAACTGCAAAAACATATGTGAGGTTTTTTTTTTTTATTATTTAATGTATGCATTGTTGATCAGCAATAGGAGAGATCGGAGTAAACAGGGATGGAGCTATATCTCCCCAGAGTTCTCCTTTAATTATAATCACAATTAATCCCCAGAACTTGGATTATATTTATAAATAGTGTATAATTGGTAACCCTAAATTTGTACTCCACTACTTCAGTGGAAGCAATTGATCACGAGAACTGAAAGAACATGTACACGTGGGGAATCTAATGTAAACGTGCCCCAGTATAAATCATCTAACATTACTCATTATTTTATCTTTGCAATACACCACATTAGGACACATAACAATGATCACCAACTGTTTAGGTCTAAACTGGGTGTAGCACTTTCTCAGACAAGTAGGTGATTAGTCAGCTAGTCTTGTATAATCATCTAGTAGGTCAGCTCTAACTGGGTATGGCATTGAGCGTTCAGCTGCTACACAGAGAAAGTTGAATAACTGTACCATGTCGTAGAGGGTTCTCAGGAAATTGATCTCATCGGTTAAGGCATCTACTTTCGCTTCCAGTTCCACTTTGTTCATATAAGCAGCATCTACATCCTAGAGAAGGGACAGTTTATTACGGTATAGTGATCATTTACACATACATTCTAAGCATTATGTTCATGTGTACAGCACTAATAGGCAGGGGCGTAACAAGGTCCCACCGGGCCCCCCTGCAGAAATACTGAGCGGGGCCTGGGGCCCGCTTAGGGCCGTTTTGGGGGGCTGGAGGGGTCGCAGCATGAGGGGAAAGCCATGCTGCACTTTGGTGGGGAGGGGGGACGGTGCCCCCCCTCCCTCACCTCGGGCTCTCCCCTCTGCGCTTCCCTCCAGCGTTGAATAGTTTGTGTATGCAGGCGGTGGGCAGCAGCAGATACATACCTTCCATGCGCTCCAGCGCGGATGTTTCTCCCTCTAGTGTCTGACGCAACTTCCTGTATAAACAGGAAGTCGCGTCAGAGGCTAGAGAGAGGAACGTCCACGCTGGAGCACACAGAAGGTATGTATCTGCTGCTGCCCGCCGCCTGCATACACAAACTATTCAACGCTGGAGGGGAGCGCAGAGGGGAGAGCCCGAGGTGAGGGGGGGGGGGGGGGGGACCATCCAGGCCCTATTGTTACGCCAGTGTTTATTCGGAATCAATTCTTTCCTCCAAAAGACAATTTTACTTTTGGCATCGCTCACCTTTTTCAGTATTACAAATTCATTCTCTGCTGTGGTGCGTTTGTTTATTTCATCTTCATATCTAGGAAAAACAACAAAAATGATAAACAAAATATTACATATATTGTGACATCTTTAAATAACTTCCAATATATTTGAATTTGAAATTGTGACAAGCAATAAATAAATAAATAAAAATCCTAAAATAATTAGCCCCACCCAGGAATCAGAAGTTCAGAAGCAAATCACAACTTGTAGCAGCTGATCCAGTTAATCATCAGCAGTGGTATTAATGAATGATTTGCTAGCTTCTTCTTCTCTTTCCTGGGATAATTTTTTGCTCATCAATAGATCTCAATCTGCATTATGATGAGGGACAAAGTGTTGTGAAAGCAATAAATAAATGGTATTCTTGTGATTTTGTGCACAAAATAATGCAAAACAGAAAGTTAAAATGAAAGCAAAACTTTAAAGTCCAACTAAACCCAATAGCAAACAATGCAAAATATAATAGCAATATAATTAAAATGTAAATAGAAATGGTGTATACAATCAGTGTGTTGGACAAAATACTTGTTTCCTGAGCCAGATATGTCAACTAAACCCCAATACAGCTTACTTATGCCCTCACCTGGCTGCAGCTGATAGGTCATGTGACACCCAAAAGTGAGAAAAAAACAATAGATGCCAGACAACATTTTTCTAGCATCCTTGCCTTGGAGTAATAAAGATGTATCCTATATCTGTGCTCACATAGCCCTACTCAGGCTCTATGTGTGGTTATGTACACAGGACATTTTTGCACATGAAAACAGTAACTATAGAATCCCGACGCCTAGAAATCCTTTAGCCCCCTTGCAAAATACCCCTCCCTTTGTTGAAAGCCATGTAGTCTGGCACTGGCTCAGGGGTAGGGTTATGTACTCTGTGACTCCTCCTTCCAGCTACCCAACTTGCATGGTTGCTATATTAGGAATAATGGCTGTTAAGGGGAAGTGGGGAGGGGCATGATTTCTTAACTTTTTTTGTGCCCCATATTGTACATGCTGCACATGTGCACCTGTATGCTGTATAAGAAAATAATTCACCAGGCCCCACACTGAATGGCTATAGCACATGCACTATTCCCTATTATTTTCAATGAAGCCAACTGCTGCTCCTGCTGATAGTCCAAAAGCCACATGAGCCTGTGGCTCACTGCACATCATAGCAGCATCATAGACCAGATAGGATGTGATCACATTAAACCCAGTCACCAGGTCCTCAGCCTTACATTAAGCCAAAGGATAACGGTTTGCTGCCCTTTGGCTTAGTGAGTTACTAATGCAGAACATTATGCACATCAGGTGTTCTCACACCACTGCTGCATGCTAGTTGCAGGTGTGTCACTCAAACTAATAAAGCCAAAGATTATTATCAAAGACAAGCAGTGAGTAGTTTTTTTTTTTTCGTTTTTTTTTTTTTTTTAAGAAGTTAAAGTGAACCTCTGGACTAAAAATCTACTCAGCAGAACTGAAAAGGCTTGGTGTTTCTTTAACAGTTTCACAGCATCAGAACTTTGTTTTTCTTACCAAAGCATAATTTTTAGCTGCATTTTTAACTAAGCTCCACCCATCAAAGAAAAAAAGCCCAGGCTTTTTTCCCCTGATGCTGTGCAGAGCATGATGGGATTTCCTATGTTGTTTTTCACGTTGCCTAGCAACTGGGAGAGGTGCTCAGGATACAGGACAGTTGGAACTGTGTCTCATGCTCCCTGTCACCTCCTTTCAACCAAAAAGATGGCTGCCATCATGAAATCAAACATTTGCCTGTTCTTTTAAAACAGTGTGGGTAAGAGATTATATTACCTATCTATTTTAATTAACATAACTTAATGACAGTATGTTTGTTTAGGCTGGAGTTCCTCTTTAAGGTGGACACCTATATATTTCATTATATAAATGTTGTTACTCTATCATGCAGTGAAAGACCCAAAGTCATTGTTTAAAGTACAACTGTAATTATAGGCTGCTACTACTGATTTTTAGTATAGTGGTTTTCTAGTTCTTAAGCTGATGCCCTGCTTTTAATTTTCTCTATAAAATAAAATAACGCTCATGGAACAAATATTCAGATCAGGTGCTCTGACTTTCCTAATCTTTGTACATAGCCAAGATGTTATATCAATAGGTGAGCCAGGAAACCACCAAGTTATCAATTGATGGTATATTTCATAGAAAAAAATCCCAGCATATTCAAAGCATTTTTTGCAGAATGGAGAAGAGCGAGAGGTTTGTATTGCTGCCTTGCATATTCTGTCCCCAGAATAAACAGAATTTATCCTTCCATAAAGGTCCAAGGGACAGGAAATAAAGACAATAGGTCCAAATGGGATGCAGACAGCAATAAACACTCATAAGAAGAATGAAGCCTTTTCCATTCTATTCAAATGGCCACTGCAAGCACAAATTTTCTTAGGACTGTGTAAATCTTCAGTTTACGTTTAAGCATACATAAACCTATTAATTAGCTAATTTCAAATAAAACACGTTAAAATATTCTGTCCTATATCATAGACTTTCATTGCTACAAGCTACAATTGTCTCTGAGAGTTCAGGCTGTGCCTGACTACTTGCAGTTCAAACGGTGAATGATGCAATCCAAATAGCAGTAGGAGCCCCACCCACCCATCCTGAAACTAACACACAGCCAAGTTTTTGGGCCATGTACTTAAGATTTTAAAACAAGACTTTCAACAGTAGACATCCTCTTGCACACAAAAGAGAAGCATTTGAGCACCTTGGTACTTAAAGGGACACTGTAGGGTGGTCAGGAGAAAATGAGTTGAAGTTACCCGGCGCTTCTAATGGTCCCGCGCAGACATCCTGTGCCGCGCAGCCACTCACCGATGCTCCGGCCCCGCCTCCTGTTCACTTCTGGAATTTCAGACTTTAAAGTCTGAAAACCACTGCTCCTGCATTGCCATGTCCTCAATCCCGCTGGTGTCACCAGGAGCGTACTGCTGAGACACAGACCATACTGGGCCTGCGCAGTACGCTCCTGGTGACATCAGCGGGATCGAGGACACGGCAACGCAGGCGCAGTAGTTTTCAGACTTTAAAGTCTGAAAGTCCAGAAGTGAACCGGAGGCGGGGCCGGAGCATCGGTGAGTGGCTGCATGGGCACAGGATGTCTGCGGGGGACCATTAGAAGCCCTGGGTCAGTTCAACTCATTTCCCCCTGACCCCCCTACAGTGTCCCTTTAAGATAAATGTGTGATCAGTTTATTATCAGTTTGTACTTCTCAGGCATAAAGCGGACCCAAACCAAACATTTTTTTAATTCAAAATATTTAGTTGCACCACTCTGACACATACAAAAGATAAATAAACACTCCTTCAAGCCTATGAGCATTTCAGTGCATGCTTTTCACCCTTCTCTTTCCATAACTAGGGCCATATAGGTGGCAGCCATTAGCAATTCCTCCTTTGATGGACACCACCTACTGTACCAGTTTTCCGGATTCTTTCCCAGCAATATGAAAGAAAGGGAGTTGTTTCTCCAATAAATGTAAAATATTTTATATTTGTCATCATGCAACTGAAAAAAAGGCTGCTATTTTTTATTATAATTTAGAAAATAGATTTTATTTCTGAAATCTTGTATTTTTAATTTGGGTCCACTTTAAGATCAAATGATCATTCCTCACTTCGTCTTACAGGTTGTGTAGGGTGACCATTTACTAGCTAATCAGAAAAATACCATTTAAAAACCTGATAAACTGATCACATATTTCTCTATAATTTCTCTTTGCTGGAGAAAACTAGTAGATGCAGGAAGACCTACTGAAAACGATGAAAAAGTTCCATCACATACAGTCATATCAAAGATTTACAAAGTGAAAGTCCTTGCAGATTTCTAATCATTTTAAAGTACCCATATTGATATAAACTGAAAGTTTATTTGACAAGTCTAGTTGTTGCAGTTATAATGGTACCAGCACCACAGACAAGGTTTTATCATCCATGTTCCTCTAAATTCAGGTTTCTTTGATCTGCTAGTATGTCAGCAGCCTGTGACCTAGATAACGATTTCTCTAACACTAACATGGCGCTTAGCCAAAATACAGATAACGGCACGGATAAACGCAACATAAAGTAATTTCTAATTCCAGTGTGTAAACCTTCTGCAATGAATGCATACCAAAAAAAACTAAAACAAAGTCAGAGTTATGGATTAAATATCATAGTTAAGGTGAACAAACATTTTTAAAAACCCTGTTCACAAATAGCACCTACAACAACCAAACCAGAAACAATAGATTTTAAAAACAGGAATCAAGCGTACTTGTTTTTGAAGTCTTCCACCATGTCTTGCATGTTCTTCAGTTCTGATTCCAGGCGACCTTTGTCATTGAGCAATCCGTCCAGTTGCCGCCTTAGGTTACTCATGTAAGCCTCAAAAAGAGGTTCAACGTTGTTTCTTTTTGTACCTCCTTTTTGACCCTGTTCCTGGAGGAAGTTCCATTTTGTCTTCAGGACCTGATTTTGCTGCTCCAAAAACCTGACCTATAAATTCAATATATAGTTAAAAACAATACTGTCAGCCTGACTAAAAGAAAAAACAGTTATTGGCAATTCACTTTATATGGAATTGTCACCTTATCAATGAAGGATGCAAATTTATTGTTGAGGGTCTTGATTTGCTCTCTTTCTTCTGTTCTGACTTTTGAGATGTTTGGATCAATTTCCAGGTTGAGTGGTGCTAGAAGACTCTGGTTAATGGTCACTTGTTGAATTCCACCAGGTGGGCAAACAGGAAAATTTGGGCCACCATCAGGAAAGCCACCTCCAAATCCACCAAATCCACCACCTCCCATTCCACCACCACCTCCCATTCCACCACCAAATCCTCCACCTCCACCACCTCCAATTCCACCCCCAAATCCTCCACCTAATCCACCGCCACCAAAACCTCCACCTATTCCACCACCACCAAATCCTCCTCCACCACTGCTTACACGAGTAGCAGTAACATTTGATATTTTTTTATGACCTCCAAGAGCAATTAGACTTCTGGAGGTCATGCCACCTCCTCCATGTGAGTAGCCTCCACCACCCCCAACCCCACATGCTCCTCCACCGCCAACTCCTCTAACAGAAACAGAACTGAAGCTACTCTTCATTCCACCCCCTCCACCACCCCCACCATAACCACCAATAGCACCTCCAACACTGGCAGTAGAAAAGCTCCCACCACCACCACCACCCACTACAGACCTACTGCCAAATCCCTGGCTCCTTCTCATTTTAGTAAATCTAAAGGGACAGATAAGTAGAAGAAATAAACAAGCTGACGGAGAGGAGTAGAATCCAGAGGGAAAGTGTCTGAGCCCCTCTGTTCTGAAACGTTGCTCTCTCACCTTTTATATCCTTTTATAAGTGGGCTTGGCTGCCTTGGGAATCAAAAGATCAATTTACTGTAATCATGGGCTTGGCAACTTTGGCATGCCTGGCAGCGCATCTTTTATTTAGCTGCTTAGTGGATTGATAAATTGGGACACACCTTTCAACGAAGCACACAAAAAATATGGTATGAGATATTACTTCACTTCAAGGCTTTGGGGTTATGAAATCTTTTTTATCTGCTAAATTAGTGAACATCTCAGGAAAGATCTCCAGGCTACTGTTTTTCTTCTTGTGTGGATCAGGCATAATTAAAATTGACATTCCATTTCTTCATATCATCCAATTTTATTCTCACCCCTGTGCCAAAACATTAACATGCAAATTACACTATGATTATAACACAAAAGGTGAATGGCGTCTTTAGTATTACAACTTAAATGAATATAAACAAAATCCCGTTCACCATATACAGTAAAGCTGCATATACATATAAAAACAGACAGTGAACACGATTATATTTGTCAATCAGTTCTGAAATTTGAGAATACCAGAAGCAGCCAATCTCTGAATGTTTACACAGAGCATCTGGGGTAGATAAAACAATAATAAACAGAGCAGGTTAAACATATTCTTATAAATATCTACAGCAATTCCAGTTAAAGAAAGAAAACATCTGGTTAGCAAATCCCTAAGGATGGTATTTCGGCACGGCAAACTTCTATCCTATAATGCCCAGCATGACCTTTGACCTGAAGTCAGCTGGCCAATAGGGATGGAGTTTGCCATGGTGACCACGCTCCTGAACACACACAAGCGTGGTGACCATGGAGATCTCTATCCCTATTGACCAGCTGACTTCAGGATAGAAGTCATGCTGAGCATTGTAGAATGGAAGTTTGCTGTTGGTGAATCATGCCATAGCAAACTACCATATGTACTGATGAAAATATTTCTAGTACTGGAAAAAAAAAACGTAACTGGTTTTCCTCAGGCTGGTTTTGAGGGCCATTTGGCCAAAGTGATCCCAAAATGTTAGATTCATTAGGCAACCGATTCCACACCACTGTCAAGGGACACAAAGTTCAGGTGGTTTCTTCTAGTCCCTGGAGATGAAGTACAGCAGTTGCGTGTGGTCCGGTATTAGTCATGGAGAGAATCCAAAGACATAACAACAAAAGTTGTTTAGACATGTTTCAGAGCTGGATCAGAACCATACCAACCGTGTGGTTCTGATCCAGCTCTTAAACATGCCTGAAGATGAAACTTAAAGTTTCAAAAGCTTGCAAAGGAATCTTGTACAGTTAGTCATTAAAGGTATCAGCTAAACAACTTTTGTTGTTACGTCTTCAGAAGTACAGCAGGCAAATGCAACAAAAGGACATTGGAAGCCTACAACATGTGCACATGCTGAGGAGGGTTTTCCAGTTTTACAAAATGGGAGAAAATGTCTGCAGCTTTGAGGGCAACATGAGAAAGTCATAAATCTTCCCATTTCAGCTTGAGTCACTACAGCATTTTCTGGAACTCCCAATACCAACCCTGTGTGTTGGCAGCACATACGGTACTTTATCAACTTGAAAAGAAATGATTCAAAACATCAGTACAACTTCTTTTTTTTTTTTTTTTTTTATAAATGTCTGTCAAATGTAAATGTTTTTCTCTTGTAGTATGGTCCTCATCTTGTGTTAGATTAGCAAATTATGCTACCCATACATTTAATTTTTTCCTCTAACCACTTATTTGACCACTGGCAATGGGCTGGGCAAAATGGTTATTTTTTTAGTGGCTGTAAAAATACTTTTGAATAGGTCTTTGTCTTGAAGGATGCTTTGTAAAGCTGGCCATACAGTATTCATTCAATTTTGTTTTTAATCGATATTACAATCAATATAATGATCAATTATTTGACTACTGACTAAAGATCAAAATTGAGGATCAACCTTTCAATCTATGTTGGCCCTTAAAGTGTACCAGAGGTGATATGTGATGAGATAAACCTGTAAACAGTGTATGTAAAGTACAACACATATTAATAACAGGCAGTTTTACTTGTTTTATTTTGCTGCCTGAAAGAGTTAATTTTTAGGCATGGAAGTGACAGCTCCTGTCTTGTCGGTACCTTGTTGGGAATATAGTAAACATTACTGATAAGCAAATTACAGCCATAAACGTTTTCCCAGCAGAATACAACTTCTGAGAGCAGGGAAATCCATGAACTATTGACCATTTTCTAACTCTGGGACATTTAATAGACTGCCACTGATTAGAGACAGTAAGAACAACAAAAACATTCAACTTACTTTGTAAATGTTTAAAGATAACCTAAACTGAGAGGGATATGGATGTTTCCTTTTAAACAATACCAGTTGCCTGCCAGTCCTGCCAATCTCTTTGCTGCAGTAGTATCTGGATCACACACCTGAAACCAGCATGCAGCTAATCCACTCTGACTTCAGTCAGAGCACCTGATCTGCATGCTTGTTGAGGGGCTGTAGCTAAAATTATTAGAAACACAGGATCAGCAGGAGAGTCAAGCAACTGGTATAATTTTAAAAGGAAAAATTCATATCCTTTTCAGTTTAGTTCCCTTTAAATATAAAGGAAAAACATGGGATACTTATAGTCATTTTTAGGAGTAGGAGGATAAATATAATTGTTTATCTCATCAGTTCATTTTCACCTCAGGTTCACTTTAACCACTTGAGGACCACAGTCTTTCTACCCCTTAAGGACCGGCCACTTTTTTTCCATTCAGACCACTGCAGCTTTCACGGTTTATTGCTCGCTCATACAACCTACCACCTAAATGAATTTTGGCTCCTTTTCTTGTCACTAATAAAGCTTTCTTTTGGTGCTATTTGATTGCTCCTGCGATTTTTACTTTTTATTATATTCATCAAAAAAGACATGAATTTTGGCAAAAAAATGATTTTTTTAACTTTCTGTGCTGACAATTTTCAAATAAAGTAAAATTTCTGTATACATGCAGCGCGAAAAATGTGGACAAACATGTTTTTGATTTAAAAAAAAAAACATTCAGTGTATATTTATTGGTTTGGGTAAAAGTTATAGCGTTTACAAACTATGGTGCAAAAAGTGAATTTTGCCATTTTCAAGCATCTATGACTTTTCTGACCCCCTGTCATGTTTCATGAGGGGCTAGAATTCCAGGATAGTATAAATACCCCCCAAATGACCCCATTTTGGAAAGAAGACATCCCAAAGTATTCACTGAGAGGCATAGTGAGTTCATAGAAGATATTATTTTTTGTCACAAGTAAGCGGAAAATGACACTTTGTGACAAAAAAAAAGAAAAAAAAAAAAGAATCCATTTCTTCTAACTTGCGACAAAAAAAAATGAAATCTGCCACGGACTCACCATGCCCCTCTCTGAATACCTTGAAGTGTCTACTTTCCAAAATGGGGTCATTTGTGGGGTGTGTTTACTGTCCTCGCATTTTGGGGGGTGCTAATTTGTAAGCACCCCTGTAAAGCCTAAAGGTGCTCATTGGACTTTGGGCCCCTTAGCGCAGTTAGGCTGCAAAAAAGTGCCACACATGTGGTATTGCCATACTCAAGAGAAGTAGTAGAATGTGTTTTGGGGTGTATTTTTACACATACCCATGCTGGGTGGGAGAAATATCTCTGTAAATGACAATTTTTTCATTTTTTTTACACACAATTGTCCATTTACAGAGTTATTTCTCCCACCCAGCATGGGTATGTGTAAAAATACACCCCAAAACACATTGTACTACTTCTCCCGAGTACGGCGATACCACAGGTGTGGCACTTTTTTGCACCCTAACTGCGCTAAAGGGCCCAAAGTCCAATGAGTACCTTTAGGATTTCACAAGTCATTTTGCGGAATTTGATTTCCAGACTACTCCTCACGGTTTAGGGCCCCTAAAATGCCAGGGCAGTATAGGAACCCCACAAATGACCCCATTTTAGAAAGAAGACACCCCAAGGTATTCCGTTAGGAGTATGGTGAGTTCATAGAAGATTTTATTTTTTGTCAAAAGTTAGCGAAAAATTAATTTTTATTGTTTTTTTCACAAAGTGTCATTTTCCACTAACTTGTGACAAAAAATAAAATCTTCTATGAACTCACCATACTCCTAACGGAATACCTTGAGGTGTCTTCTTTCTAAAATGGGGTCATTTGTGGGGTTCCTATACTGCCCTGGCATTTTAGGGGCCCTAAACCGTGAGGAGTAGTCTGGAAATCAAATTCCACAAAATGACCTGTGAAATCCTAAAGGTACTCATTGGACTTTGGGCCCTTTAGCGCAGTTAGGGTGCAAAAAAGTGCCACACATGTGGTATCGCCGTACTCGGGAGAAGTAGTACAATGTGTTTTGGGGTGTATTTTTATACATACCCATGCTGGGTGGGAGAAATAACTCTGTAAATGGACAATTGTGTGTAAAAAAAATCAAAAGATTGTCATTTACAGAGGTATTTCTCCCACCCAGCATGGGTATGTGTAAAAATACACCCCAAAACACATTGTACTACTTCTCCCGAGTATGGCAATACCACATGTGTGGCACTTTTTTGCACCCTAACTGCGCTAAAGGGCCCAAAGTCCAATGAGTACCTTTAGGATTTCACAGGTCCTTTTGCTAAATTTGATTTCCAGACTACTCCTCACGGTTTAGGGCCCCTAAAATGCCAGTTCAGTATAGGAACCCCACAAATGACCCCATTTTAGAAAGAAGACACCCCAAGGTATTCCGTTAGGAGTATGGTGAGTTCATAGAAGATTTTATTTTTTGTCACAAGTTAGTGGAAAATGACACTTTGTGAAAAAAACAATAAAAATCAATTTTCCGCTAACTTTTGACAAAAAATAAAATCTTCTATGAACTCACCATACTCCTAACGGAATACCTTTGGGTGTCTTCTTTCTAGAATGGGATCATTTGTGGGGTTACTATACTGCCCTGGCATTTTAGGGGCCCTAAACCGTGAGGAGTAGTCTTGAAACCAAATGTCGCAAAATGACCTGTGAAATCCTAAAGGTACTCATTGGACTTTGGGCCCCTTAGCGTACTTAGGGTGTAAAAAAGTGCCACACATGTGGTACCGCCGTACTCAGGAGAAGTAGTATAATGTGTTTTGGGGTATATTTTTACACATACCCATGCTAAGTGGGAGAAATATCTCTGTAAATGACAATTGTTTGATTTGTTTTACACACAATTGACCATTTACATAGAAATTTCTCCCACCCAGCATGGGTATGTGTAAAAATACACCCCAAAACACATTGTACTACTTCTCCCGAGTATGGCAATACCACATGTGTGGCACTTTTTTGCACCCTAACTGCGCTAAAGGGCCCAAAGTCCAATGAGTACCTTTAGGATTTCACAGGTCCTTTTGCTAAATTTGATTTCCAGACTACTCCTCACGGTTTAGGGCCCCTAAAATGCCAGTTCAGTATAGGAACCCCACAAATGACCCCATTTTAGAAAGAAGACACCCCAAGGTATTCCGTTAGGAGTATGGTGAGTTCATAGAAGATTTTATTTTTTGTCACAAGTTAGTGGAAAATGACACTTTGTGAAAAAAACAATAAAAATCAATTTTCCGCTAACTTTTGACAAAAAATAAAATCTTCTATGAACTCACCATACTCCTAACGGAATACCTTTGGGTGTCTTCTTTCTAGAATGGGATCATTTGTGGGGTTACTATACTGCCCTGGCATTTTAGGGGCCCTAAACCGTGAGGAGTAGTCTTGAAACCAAATGTCGCAAAATGACCTGTGAAATCCTAAAGGTACTCATTGGACTTTGGGCCCCTTAGCGTACTTAGGGTGTAAAAAAGTGCCACACATGTGGTACCGCCGTACTCAGGAGAAGTAGTATAATGTGTTTTGGGGTATATTTTTACACATACCCATGCTAAGTGGGAGAAATATCTCTGTAAATGACAATTGTTTGATTTGTTTTACACACAATTGACCATTTACATAGAAATTTCTCCCACCCAGCATGGGTATGTGTAAAAATACACCCCAAAACACATTATACTACTTTTCCTGAGTACGGCGGTACCACATGTGTGACACTTTTTTGCAGCCTAGGTGCGCTAAGGGGCCCAACGTCCTATTCACGGGTCATTTTGAGGCATTTGTTTTCTAGACTACTCCTCGCGGTTTAGGACCCCTAAAATGCCAGGGCAGTATAGGAACCCCACAAGTGACCCCATTTTAGAAAGAAGACACCCCAAGGTATTCTGTTAGGTGTATGGCGAGTTCATAGAAGATTTTATTTTTTGTCACAAGTTAGTGAAAAATGACACTTTGTGAAAAAAACCCAATAAAAATCAATTTCCGCTAACTTTTGACAAAAAATTAAATCTTCTATGAACTCGTCATACACCTAACAGAATACCTTGGGGTGTCTTTTTTTCTAAAATGGGGTCACTTGTGGGGTTCCTATACCGCCCTGGCATTTTACGAGCCCAAAACCGTGAGTAGTCTGGAAACCAAATGTCTCAAAATGACTGTTCAGGGGTATAAGCATCTGCAAATTTTGATGACAGGTGGTCTATGAGGGGGCGAATTTTGTGGAACCGGTCATAAGCAGGGTGGCCTTTTAGATGACAGGTTGTATTGGGCCTGATCTGATGGATAGGAGTGCTAGGGGGGTGACAGGAGGTGATTGATGGGTGTCTCAGGGGGTGGTTAGAGGGGAAAATAGATGCAATCAATGCACTGGGGAGGTGATCGGAAGGGGGTCTGAGGGGGATCTGAGGGTTTGGCCGAGTGATCAGGAGCCCACACGGGGCAAATTAGGGCCTGATCTGATGGGTAGGTGTGCTAGGGGGTGACAGGAGGTGATTGATGGGTGTCTCAAGGTGTGATTAGAGGGGGGAATAGATGCAAGCAATGCACTGGCGAGGTGATCAGGGCTGGGGTCTGAGGGCATTCTGAGGGTGTGGGCGGGTGATTGAGTGCCCTAGGGGCAGATAGGGGTCTAATCTGATAGGTAGCAGTGACAGGGGGTGATTGATGGGTAATTAGTGGGTGTTTAGGGTAGAGAACAGATGTGAACACTGCACTTGGGAGGTGATCGGACGTCGGATCTGCGGGCGATCTATTGGTGTGGGTGGGTGATCAGATTGCCCGCAAGGGGCAGGTTAGGGGCTGATTGATGGGTGGCAGTGACAGCGGGTGATTGATGGGTGGCAGTGACAGGGGGTGATTGATAGGTGATTGACAGGTGATCAGTGGGTTATTACAGGGAAGGACAGATGTAAATAATGCCCTGGCGAATTGATAAGGGGGGGTCTGAGGGCAATCTGAGCGTGTAGGCGGGTGATTGGGTGCCCGCAAGGGGCAGATTAGGGTCTGATCTGATGGGTAACAGTGACAGGTGGTGATAGGGGGTGATTGATGGGTAATTAGTGGGTGTTTAGAGGAGAGAATAGATGGAAACACTGCGCTTGGGTGGTGATCTGATGTCGGATCTGCGGGCGATCTATTGGTGTGGGTGGGTGATCAGTTTGCCCGCAAGGGGCAGGTTAGGGGCTGATTGATGGGTGGCAGTGACAGGGGTGATTGATGGGTGGCAGTGACAGGGGGTGATTGATGGGTGATTGACAGGTGATTGACAGGTGATCAGTGGGTTATTACAGGGAAGGACAGATGTAAATAATGCCCTGGCGAATTGATAAGGGGGGGTCTGAGGGCAATCTGAGCTTGTAGGCGGGTGATTGGGTGCCCGCAAGGGGCAGATTAGGGTCTGATCTGATGGGTAACAGTGACAGGTGGTGATAGGGGGTGATTGATGGGTGATTGATGGGTAATTAGTGAGTGTTTAGAGGAGAGAATAGATGGAAACACTGCGCTTGGGTGGTGATCTGATGTCGGATCTGCGGGCGATCTATTGGTGTGGGTGGGTGATCAGTTTGCCCGCAAGGGGCAGGTTAGGGGCTGATTGTTGGGTGGCAGTGACAGGGGGTGATTGATGGGTGATAGGTGATTGGCAGGTGATTGACAGGTGATCAGTGGGTTATTACAGGGAAGGACAGATGTAATTAATGCACTGGTGAATTGATAAGGGGGGGGGGGGTCTGAGGGCAATCTGAGCGTGTGGGCGGGTGATTGGGTGCCCGCAAGGGGCAGCTTAGGGTCTGATCTGATAGGTAACAGTGACAGGTGGTGATAGGGGGTGATTGATGGGTGATTGATGGGTAATTAGTGGGTGTTTAGAGAAGATAACAGATGTAAACAATACATTTGGGAGGTAATCTGACGGCGGGTTTGCGGGCGATCTAATGGTGTGGGTGGGTGATCAGATTGCCCGCAAGGGGCAGGTTAGGGGCTGATTGATGGGTGGCAGTGACAGGGGGTGACAGGGGGTGATTGATGGGTGATAGGTGATTGGCAGGTGATTGACAGGTGATCAGTGGGTTATTACAGGGAAGAACAGATGTAATTAATGCACTGGCGAATTGATAAGGGGGGGTCAGAGGGCAATCTGAGCGTGTTGGCGGGTGATTGGGTGCCCGCAAGGGGCAGATTAGGGTCTGATCTGATAGGTAAAAGTGACAGGTGGTGATAGGGGGTGATTGATGGGTGATTGATGGGTAATTAGTGGGTGTTTAGAGGAGAGAATAGATGTAAACAATGGATTTGGGAGGTGATCTGATGTCGGATCTGCGGGCGATCTATTGGTGTGGGTGGGTGATCAGATTGCCCGCAAGGGGCAGGTTAGGGGCTGATTGTTGGGTGGCATTGACAGGAGGTGATTGATGGGTGATTGATGGGTGATTGACAGGTGATTGACAGGTTATCAGGGAAGATAGATGCATACAGTACACAGGGGGGGGGGTCTGGGGGGGGGTCTGGGGAGAATCTGAGGGGGGGGGTGATCAGGAGGGGGCAGGGGGCAGGGGGGGGGGATAAAAAAAAAATAGCGTTGACAGATAGTGACAGGGAGTGATTGATGGGTGATTAGGGTAGTGATTGGGTGCAAACAGGGGTCTGGGGGGTGGGCAGGGGGGGGTCTGAGGGGTGCTGTGGGCGATCAGTGGGCGGGGGGGGGCAGATCAGTGTGTTTGGGTGCAGACTAGGGTGGCTGCAGCCTGCCCTGGTGGTCCCTCGGACACTGGGACCACCAGGGCAGGAGGCAGCCTGTATAATACACTTTGTATACATTACAAAGTGTATTATACACTTTGTAGCGGCGATCGCGGGGTTAACATCCCGCCGGCGCTTCCGTATGGCCGGCGGGATGTTACGGCGGGTGGGCGGAGCCAGTTGCCGGGGGAAGCGCGCGTCATCAATGAGGCGATCGCTCCCCCGGCATGCCTAAAGGACGCGCCGCCTGAAGGCGTATTGCGGTCCTTTAGGCGTCCACTTTGCCGCCGCCCATGGGCTGTGGGCGGTCGGCAAGTGGTTAATATCATTCCTAATATCAATGGTATTTTTTAAATTCACTGTAATTTGTGATTGATCAGATGTTTTATCTAATCGAATGTCTAATTGGGTCAAAAAATTATCTCTCCTTATTGGTTTATCTCATGCATTAGCTCTCCTTGCAATTAAGGTGAAAAATAAATAAGCTTTGTGAATCAACCCCCATATATCTTGCCTGACTTTACTGTTTTGTTTTTTTTTTTGTTGTTGTTTTTTACCCTTATCATCGTTTCATAGAAAAAGCTTTGCTTCCTATTAAAATGTATTTTTTTTAATAGACTGTTTTCCTGTGTAACAGTATTATGAGTCCCTGTTATCAGTATGTGGACCTCAGGCAATGAATTAGTTCCCCCTCCCAACACAGCACAGTTAGTCATAATCTGGATATGGTATGTGCAAGTCACATAAGGTAATCAACAGAAATAACATTGCTGTGAGCGAGGCTTTAAATTCTGACTAATGACTTCCACAGAACCCCATTTTTAAATCTAATAACGAATTAACTAATAA